>NC_091032.1:9450000-10062940 GCF_041296385.1 Aphelocoma coerulescens | reverse complement strand
CAGCCCCAGAGAGGGCTGATGCTGCGTGTTTAGCATAGATGTGCCATATTCAAACAGCCGTGGCTGGGAAGCAGAGTCTGCCCAGATCCCACCCCAGGCCTCGGACGCTGTCACGGCGATCGCTCCGCGCCAGGAGGGAGGGACATCCCCAGGGGAGGCATCACCATGAGGGCACAGCTTGGTGCTGCCCCATCCCAGCAGGGACCCCATTCCCAGGGAACCTGCCTGGATGACCAGCACATGGAAACACACAGGGAAGGGCAAGGAAGGATCCCCAGCAAGGGCCTGGCACGGATGGACAGTGCCTGAAGCACCATAAGGAATATTTAAACAGGACACAGGAGGGGAAGGAGACAAGCGCTGGTGCTCCCCTTCTAAGGACACCAGCTCCAACCATACTCCACGAGAGCAATGAGTGCGTGCCCAAGAAACTCAAGGTACAGCATCAGGGCTGTTCTGCTTCCCAAACTCACACCATTACAGGAGGGCTCCAAGGGGGAGGTCTGAACCACCAACATTCCCAGTGATCCCATCAGGAAGGGGTTTAAGGAAAACACGATTGTTGGGAAGTGTTCCCTTCTACTTCCAAATCCCCAAACATCGTGTGTGTATATATATATATATATATATGACTGGAGTATTATGAAATCATACTTGAAACCCAGATTCCAACTCCATTTCCCAACCACTCGTATAAAATTTTCATTACAGATTGCTGCCCTGCAGTGGAACAGAGGGCAACTTTATTAGAGGCCGCCTGGCAGCAGGAGAATGAGCCAGTCAACAGCTCCAGATATTCCTCTGCAAGATATGGCAGAGTGCTGGAAATGGAACAGATTATATAAAAAAAAAGTAATTCAGAGCAATTTCTAGTAAAGAGTCAAAGAACCATATAATTCAACATTTATATAGACAAGGCTTCAAGGGAACTCTTCAAAAAAAAAAGCAAACCAGAGGACGAGGTAACGGTAAGAAACTCTGGTTTGATTTTTCCTCTTTTTAAAATTTCTTTTTTAACCTGCCCTGTTGGTTTGTGCCACCCTGGGCTCTGGCAGCACCTGCAGGGACAATTCCAGCTCCCAGTGCCTGTTCGACTGCTGCTGCCTCCCCTCCTCTTCCTCGCCCCGCTCCCCACCTGACCCAAGGGCAAGCCCTGCTTTTCCTCACAAATCTGCCAGCCAAGCAGGGCTGTCCCGGGTGCACCGGCCAGGGATGGGGGATGATCCTCCCCAAATGTGCCCACACGCAATTTTCCTCTTCCTCATCTTCCCTCCCTCGCTTATCGTGCTATAAAAAGACCGGAGGAGAAGACAATCCTTTCTCTCCGTGATTAATTAAGGCCGGAGCGGGCCCACGGCGCGGAGCAGCGCCGGTACCTGCATCATTTCCAAGGTGCTGCAGCTGCAGCGAGCCCCGTGACTTTCCCCCGCCGTCGTTTGTCATCTCCTGACACTGATAAAGAGCTCCTCCAGCGCTGTGTCTTTGCGAGGGAACATATCCATATCAAAGCTGCTTGGATCATCCTTTTGCAAACTATCTGCTGCATTTTCTGGCCTAGTTTCCTTTCTCATCTCCAGCTCCTGTTCTTCCCCTCCGTGAGCTCCTGTAGCAGCACCACCACCCCAGCCTGCCCCAGCACCCAAGGCTGAAGGCTCCTGGGGACAAAAGGGATCACTCAGCTTCCACACCGTCCAGTGGGATCTCTGCAAACCCAGAGTGCCTTGGTGCATCAGCCAAAAACACTCCTGCAGCCAAGGATGCCTGTGGTGGGGTGAAAACATTTCAGCCTGTGATGAGACTCATTCTCAGGCAGCATCTGACACGGGAAAGAACACCTGGGGTGCAGGGATGGAGGTGCTACAAGCCGGAACCTGGAGCTACAGCTGCCTGGGGGAGGTGAAAACAGCACCTAATTCTCAATATCACCTCGGGTCACAGCGTGTGTAGTAGAAAAGCAAACACTCACCTTCCCCGAGGTGCATCACAGCTACAGGAGCAACTTTGTGCAGCCAGAGCATGAGCAATGTACTTAGAGCCATCGGGAAAACCATCTCCTGGCTCTCTAACTGAGCAAATTGCACCTGGAAGACCCAGGAAGTGAACAGCAAGGAATTGCTGCCTTTTTTTTTTAATCCAGAGATGCTTTTCTCTCCGTGATGGCACTTCAACAAGAGCTTAATGAACAGCATTTTCTTGGTTCTGAGAGGCACAGACAGGCCAGATAACACCACTGATTCATTAGCATCCCATCATGTCTGCAGCCTCCGTATTCCCCAGCCATATGGCCAGCACGATGTGCTTCCAAAAACTGGGACATCTACGAGGGCTTTATCACCAGCAGCCATCACACTGGAGCAGCCTGCGGTTACATGGAGATGGGGAACATCTTATTTCAGGATCTCCTGGGTGTGAAGGAACACGGCGTGGATGGGAGACAAGGTGACTTTGTGGGACGTGAGCATCCCTCCCGCTGCAGACAGGACTTTGACCAGGATCACTCTGGGTCCTGAGCAAAACACGTCTCCAGAGCGGATACACATCTCCAGCAGGGACATGCTGCCTGCCCAGGTGGGAGACACAGCATCTGCTTTTATCTGTCTCCAGATAAATTCCCCACATGACCGATGAAAGCTCCCAGCGAGCTGAGCTGTGTGTCCAGCCATCAGCCCTGTCCGAGCTGAGACCTCAGCCAGGCATGGAAAACAGAGAGCTTCCCCCAGCCCCACCAGCAGCAACATCTGGGCACAGCATTAGGTGGACATAAATAGATGTTAAGTGACCAAAAATAGATATTAAGGGACCATATGCAGCCTCTGAGAGCAGCAATCTGTACAGGAAGCTCCTAGCTCTCATCAAGGCACGGCAGGGAAGAAGCCCCCCAAAAGCAGTGCAGGAAACAGCAGCACCCCGAGGTGTGAGCAGCCCTTGGGGGACTTCATGGGCCTTCGTGGAGGAGCAGGGAATTTGCATCAGCCCAAAGAGCTGCTGGCCCCTGTGGAAAGGGGGACACACAGCCCAGGACACGTGTCCTTGGAGACCCCAGGTGGCATCTCCCACCCCTCCTGAGACCACCTCCTCCTCTCTCAGCACCATCAGAATCTGCCTCCAGGTTCCCAGCACCTGACGTGTGTTTTCTAACAAGCAAATAACTTTTTCCTTACTCCGAGCTCCGTCTGCAATTCCGTGGGACCCAGCGGGAGGGTCTGTGCTCCCCCTGCACTCACCAGCCTGTGTCAGCAGTTTGTTATGCAGCCCTGTGGGTTCTTCAGTTAAAAAAAAAAAAAAAAAAAAAAAAGAGGCATTTTCAAAGCTTTAATGGCTTTGAAAACAACACAGCGAGTTCTCTTTACTGCAGGAGAGGTTAATGATCTCCCTCTGCTACAGAACCAAACTGGACATCATAATAAATAACCATAATAAGATATAAAGTATCACCTGGAGTGGTTCAATGCAGAGAGCAGGTCGGAGTTGTGATGCATTTCCATTATTCAGAGTAACTGCCAGGTGGGAAATGTTCAAAGTGAAGGCAGTCAATTAAAAAATGAAAAGCCTTACTTAAACAGAGAGGGACTGCATCTTATCTTGCCTGCCCACGACCGTGTGCTCTGGCTCCTGGCAGCCCCGAGGAGGTCCCTTCTCCGCCCCTGTCCTTCCCCTGCAGCCAGGCACGAAGGCCAGCAGGGTGGCACCGTGTCGTGCTGCCACCACGGCCCACGGTGGCCCTGCACTCCCAGCGACACTGACAGCGACTGCCAGCAGGTCTGGAAGGCACAGAACCAGAGAACGAGGTGGGTTGGGAGGGACAATAAAGCTCACCTCACTCCGTGTGCCCTGCCAAGGACAGGGACGGCTCCCACCGGACCAAGCCCCACGCAGAGCCTTGCAGGCACATCCCTGTTTGGGTTCATAAAACCCAGGAGCACCTTGCTCACCTCCACAGCTGCTCTGCCCCGTCCCCACGAGAGATGTGAACTTCACAGAGCCTGGGGTGACACGAGTCCCTGGACACCCAGCAGAACCTGGACAGCAAAAACTCCATCAGGAACACCCGCACGGGGAGCAACGCGACATCACAAACCCCAAACCGGGCCGGGGCAGCCCCCCTGTCCCCCTGCCCTGCACGGGGCTCAGAGCAGGAGCCGATCCATCACCCACGGCAGGAGCTGCCCCCGGAGCGGTGCCGGGGAGGGGAGGGGGTCGGAGTTCGTCCCACGTGGCATTAATCACCTTTCCTGAGGCTCTGCACGCCTGGACAGACCTATTAATCAGCGGCATATCAGCCCTCCAGCCCGGCCGGGCCCCTTTGTGTGGGTCCCTTCCCATCACAGCCAGATAAGATTATCAGTGACGAGCAAGACACCCATTGAGCAGCACCTGACTCGAAGAATGGGATTTTTTTTTTTTTTTTATTTATCCCCCTGTCTCAAAGATGAGCTGTTTCTTGTCTTGTCAAACCACATCCTTTTCTTGAAAGAACCAGCTTTAAGAATCCAATTTGTCAAGCTGGACAATCATTTGAGAATCCATAAAAAGCCTCGGTGACTTTATCAAAAAAAATAAATCAGAAGGTTTTAAATGGTAACTGAAAGGGATTTGAAAATAGGTTGAGTGGCCTACATCAATTAATCTTCAGAGAGATGGGGCTTTGTGAAGCTGGAGTGGCAGAGAAGTGTCAAAAACTAGTTACTGGGCTTGAGAAGATGGAAGTTATCAATATTTCTCCTCTCCTTTTTCTCTCTTTTCCTCTTTCTCTGCCTCTTCAGAACACAGTGAGGCAACATCCCGCTGCCACAGGGCACGGCAAAGCTGAGGAGGGCTGGTGGTCAAGCCAAGAAGGGGCAGGTGGTCGGGGCCACTCTTTCCTGGTGATATTTTTCCACCAACTATTGCCAGTGTCAGCCAACAAGGGCCAGACCTGCTCTGCCACCACGGCTGTGAGTCTGTCACTGTCACTGCTGGAGCTCACCTCCACCACAGCCACAGGGACAGCCCCTGGAAGAAGCCATCAGACACTGCTGGCACTTACAGGGGGCTCAGGAGTCCCGAGGCACATTGTGGCACCTGAGGACCCAGCTGGCTCCGTCACCAGCCGGGGCTCAGCTCGACTGAGGAGGGAGGAGAGAAGGGCAGAAGGAAATAAAAGGTTTCAGTGCAACCCGATAGGAGACCTCAGGGCTCACAGAATGAAATGAAGAAGCTGGAAAATGAGGGATTTGGCCGAGGAGAGCCAGGCCCCTGGGAGGGCGATGGATGTCCCCACCCAAGGGCAGACAGCCCCGGCTGCTCCTCGCCCCCGGGGACGCGCGGCCGAGGGACAGGGTGTGACAAAACACTGAGGGATCACCACCGAGGGGACACCTGGATGGAAACAACGGGCTGGACAATTTGCCATAAAAAGAAAGAGCTTGGGAGGAATCAAAACGCTGGAAAGGGAAGGCCCACGCTGCCGCGCTCCGGCACCGAGAGCAGGATGTGAGGGGCTCCAGATGGCTCTGCGGTTTAGTGCAATAAAAAATGTAATCTGACAGGCAAGCGTGGGGCTGGAGAATAATAATAAGACAAATAATTTCCTTAAAAAAACCCGAAAGGAGTCTAACAGCTCAAAGATATCTTCATTTGCTGCAAAGAACAGAGACCATCAGTTATTTACTGCAGTTGGGAGCACGTTCACGAGCTTTCAAGTGGTATTTTGTTGCAGAAGCATAATATAAGGACACTTTCTTTGCTTTCCAGCCAGGGGAAATAGATCTGACTTGGAACCTGGCCAGAAGGGCTGCAAGTTCGGGCTCTGAAGCAAAGGTGATAACTTTGCCAATTAAATATGGATGTGATTTTCCCCCCTCTCCTTCCCTGGAATACTTTTGCAGTGCCATTAGGTGATGATATAAAGACATCGGCCTCCTGGTGCAGCTTAATTGCTCCTATATAGAAAAATGATGAGCTCGATTGCGCTGCACAAGGGCTGCTGTGGCTACTTGCTGCCTTATTAATAGGTGATACTGACGTGTGTTTAATTCTTCTGCCCAAGGAAAAACAGGGAGACAGCAAAGCCCTGCTCAGCAAATGCCTCAGCACTCACTAAACTGCTCCATTGAACAGCGAGGGGCTGAAGAGAGAGTTTATATTTAATCACACACTTAAAGTGTTTTGCTGAGTCGATGCTCAGTGCAGGGAGACAGGATGCACTCCCAATTAAGTGACCTTTTATTCCCATATCCTTATATTTTTCTTTTTTATTGATACACAGCACAGACAATCCTGTGTTTTGCAGTCTCCTGCTGAACGATTTCTAGTCCAGGGTGAAGCCTGGACAAGCTGAGAACCAAAAAAAAGCTGTTGTTTTAATTCACATGGACCTCAGAATAGGCTGGGAGCAGAAGGGGCTCTGGGATGTCATTCCCTGGGATGGGGAGGGGGCAGAGATCACCTCCAGCACACAGGGATGAGCAGGGACACCGTGCTTAGAGGTGAGCAGGAGGGAGTGTGCAGGGCAGAACACGAGGAGTTGGAAAGGCAGCCAAAGGATGCTGCCTAATATTTAATGTAACATATTATCCTTATTGTTACTGTTATCATAGAATGGTTTAGGTTGAAAGGGACCTTAAAGCTCACCCAGTGCCACCCCTGCCATGGGCAGGGACACCTCCCACTATCCCAGGCTGCTCCAAGCCCCATCCAGCCTTTCCTTGGGCACTGACAGGGATCCAGGGGCAGCCCCAGCTGCTCTGGGCACCCTGTGCCAGGGCCTCCCCACCCTCACAGGGAGAATTCCTTCCTAATATCCATTTATTACTATTATTATCCAACCTTTGGGAAAGCACTATTACTGCAGGTTTTCAGTCTTTACTTCCTCAGCAGCCACTAAGCTACTCCTAAAAATCCACATTTTCCTCTGCTTTCTAAGTCTCTCTAGCAAAAAGTTTTTTAAGGGACTGACTCTCTCCCAAAAGAAGCTGGGGAGCTGCCCTCCCATCTGCATGAAAAGCAGGTGGGCACGGGCTGCAGGGGATTTGCATTTGCTTCTGCTGAGGCTCTGAAGGTTGAGTTTCATCCCCACAGAAGCTGCTGTTGGCACGGGGGGAGCAGAGCAGGGGGCTGCCACTAAATTGATGGCAACAGAAAAACCTGGAGGTACAAATGGCTCGAGAAAAGGCGTGATGAGATGTGACTGCCCTGGGTGCTGGGACTGCAGAGAGCAAAATGGGAAAAGACCACCTGGACGAAGAGAAAATGCTTCTGATTGCTCGGGGAAAAGCGGAGTTAAAGATCATTGGAACGGACAAGGCAATCTGGCGGCGGCGGCGCTGGGATTGATTCCAGGGCGAGGAGGGGCGGGGGCCGCACCCCCGGGGCTGCCGGAGCGGGGCATCCTCAGCCGGGGGGGCCCGAGGCTCCTGCCACACCAGCGCTCCGGGCTGGGCAGCCCCAGCTGCGCCCCCGCAAAGCAGAGCGCTCAGCCCCAGTGCAGCGCTGGGGGAGAACGGGGCTCTCCCTGCCCAGCCCCGGCTCTGCCGGGAAGCAGGACTGAGCCAGACCATTATGTGGAAGCACAGTTTAGGGGTCACACAAGTTTTTGGGTGGGACAGGTCCCTGCATCTCCCCCAGTCCAAGGACCTAAACCCCAAGGGATGCTCCGCGCATCCCAGGAGGACGTGTGCCCTGGGCTGTGGATTCACACAGCCAAAGGTTTTCTGAAGGTTATGCAAAGGTTACCGCCCAATTAACGTGCCGGAGCAGCACCAGCTCTGTCTGCCTCATTTCCAAACCTGAAGGCCACCGGGCAGCTCGGCAGCTCCCCCCACACATCTGCACTGATCCCTGAGTCCTGGAGCACATTCCAGCACAGGGTGATGGCAGAGATGGAGATAGCAATAATGATGTATCCATTTCCTCTACCTTGGGCATTTTTAAGTCATCTCATCTCAGAAATGAGCCATTTCCAGCGTTTTGCATGACAACCTGTTGGGCCCTCTCAGCTACGGGCAGATGGCGGGCTGTATTCACACATCACCTCGTGGAGCACCAGACAGGCTGGGACCCCATCACTGCTCTGTTTCAAGGTCACAGAATCACTGAATGGTTTGGGTTGAAAGAGACATTAAAGATCATCTAGTTCCAACCCTCTGGAACCATCTGGATTCCTCCCTGGAAGGGAGGAACAAAGATCATGGACTGACCCAGCTTTCTCTCGCTGATCTGCCTGACACCCTCTGAACTCCTGTGACACCACAGGGGAGGCAAAACCCCGGGAAGATGGAGATTTAGTTTGCTCTGTGTGCTGCCCAAACCTGCAGCAGGTTCTGGAGCCCAGCCTCCAGCTGTAGGATAACACAGTGCAGCACACACAGGGAGGAACCCTTTCGAAACAGGCACAAGAAACATTTCTTCAAACGTCCCTTCTCATGTCATTAATTACGTCTCGGGTTACTACACACAAGCAAATGAGGATGATTTCCTTCCCAGCATCACAAGCCTGAGGTCTGCTATTCCCTTTCTCTCAGGTCTTCCATTAGCCTTTATAGATGATTTCCCTGTCAGGCTTCCTTCCATGCCTGCTCACAGCTTCCCAGCATTCCAATCCACCCAATCTATGCTCATTGCAACTCCAAGTGCTCCACTAATTCCTCTCCTTGCGTTGCAATTTCACATTGCTCAATACTGGGTGTAATGGCAGCAGCGCTCCTGCCGCTACTTCCCAATTAAATGAGCCAGGAGGAAAAACATTGGGAAACGTTTTCAACCGAGCCTTTATGGTTTGAAGGACATTTTAAAGGCTGGGAACATAACCTGGCTCCTGCTGATGTTCATGAGGATTTAATCATGAGAAATTGCAAACAGGGGCTGGAGCAGAACAAAGAAAGGGGTTAAGAAGATGTGACTTCTCCAGTCCTCCCTGTGTCCCACAGAGCGGGGCTGGTCATCTTGGCTGTATTTTTGGGGTCCTGTGTTGAGAAAATTAAGAGCCATCAGCAGCAGAAGGTGGAGCCCAAGCAACCTTCTTAACCCAAGGAACTGCAAAATCAAGCACATTTCTTAAAAGCTGCTGGTTTGGAGAGGCTCTCAATAAAGGCACACAGAAAGTACCTGGAGGAGAGGCTGTGGCACTGTGGACACTCCCTCCAGGGCCCCCCATGTGCCCACCCTGCCCCGCAGAGCCAGGAAGGACAACAAACAGCAGCAGAAAGCAGAAAACTTTCAGCCTCCCTCCTGTTAATTATGATCTTATTTTGCACAGAGAACCTGTCATTCAGCAGCCGGTAATGGATAGTTTCTATTTCAATTCTCCCTCCACCCTATTATCTTTTATAAAATTCAGCCAGGCCGGTGATGGATTGATAAGGGACGGTCCCGGCGGGAGCCGGCTCGCTCGGAATGGCTCTCACGCACGCCCAACTTCTGTATCTTTTTAAATATTTCAGTTGTTTGAGATCTTTATTTCACATTTCGATTTCCTGTAGTACAGTAAATTTATCTTAGTCACCCAGTCAAGTTCTTTCCAAGTCTCTTATCTCCTCCTCTCTGTACAACTGAAGGCCCCTACACTATCTGTGCTGCCGATAACGCCGGCCCTGGCAATCCACAGATCGCGCTGATCCGGCGGCCCCGGCCCAAAGGAGACCTTGGCAGCCCCAGGCTGGGCACCGGCTGGAAGTTCAGCGCTCAAGCCCCGCGCTGGGTCCTGCCAAGGCATCTCCAGATCGGCTGGAAAAGCGCCTGGGGCTTCCTGCAGACCCAAGGGACAACGGGGCCAAGGGCAGCTGCTCCCTGCAAGGAAAAGCCCAGCGGGGACCTCCCGGGATGGCCCCAGTGGAGGGGTCTGTGCCAGCCAGAAGCCCTGCCGTGGTCCCAGGCCGGCAGGCACACATCATCCACACAGATCACTAAACCACAGATTCTTAAATATCTCAACAGCAAGGAGCAGAGAGAGCATCGCACGCAGCCACGGGAAACCCCCCGCCACAGCACTGTCAGGGCCGGGGAGGAGATGGGAGCAACCACACTGAAATAATAATGAAAAAAACCAACAAACAGGTAAACCCGAGTCACCTTCTCGCTGCTGTGCCGGTGGCAGCGCCGAGCGCGATCAGGTAGCACCCCCTGGTGCCACCGCGCCGGAGCGGGGCCGGCACCGGCGAGCCGGGAAAACACTGCCCGGGAAACCTGGAGAGCCAGCGGGCTGGGAAAGCCCTGCCCGGGAAACCTGGGGTTCGACCCACAGGGACACACGCTCGGGTGGATGCTCCGGAGAGGCAGCACAGCTCTCCTGCCTCACTCCGAGCACAAACGCGCTGCTCTGGGACCGTCCCCGTCCCTCCTGCCAGCATCCAGGAGTTCTAGGACTCAGGATCAAGGGAATCGAGGTGATTTCCCTCCTGGGGAACAAGTGGGTAACAGCTCTTGCTGGTTATGGCAGGACAAGGAGCTCGGGTCCCCTCCTCTCCCCAGCTCTTGGAGTGATTTGCTCCCCCAGCATCAAACCCAGCAGCAGGGCACCCAATAAATACATCTGCAGAAGGGTGATTTATCTGCAGGGGAAGCCATGGAAATTCCCAAACCCTCTTAAATATCCGTTTCCTGGCTCTAAACCATCAGTAAGTTGCCAACTGGGGAACGTATTTGTCTGCTCCCCTCTGTGTATTTTCTGCTTTTCATTATAATTTGCTAAATAATACATTACAATGAGTTATTTATCACACTCAGCCGTTTCACGATGCCTCCTCCATCCTGGGGAATTTCACCCATAAATCAGACACACAAATATCTGCTGGCATCGCTGCAAGTTTAACCCTGCACCCTTCACCTGCCCCAGCAGCTCCCAGGCTCTGCTGAGAGCCGCTGCTGGATTAAATGACAGCCAGCCCAGGGAAGAGGGGGAAGCTCCAGCACTGGGAAGTGACCAGAGAGGCACAGGAGGGACACCTGCAGACCCCCAGACTTTCTCCTGGTGACTGTGAGCAAAGTGCTTGGCCAACACCAGGTTGTCACTGCTGGGAAACAAGACAAGGACAGCGCTCAACTTCAAGAACGCCAGGAGGGAAAATTTATGATTCCTCCTTTCCAAGTCACTGTACCTTGCTTTTGAAACAAATTGGCTTGCAAATATGGATTAATTTAACTTTACACCATCCATCTTAAATCAACAGTATCTGGGCCCACAGATTGGGAAATCAAGGCATGGACAGGAAAATTAAAAAAAAAAAAAAAGCAGAACTAGGAACAAAACCCTCTCTCTGTGCTTTAACTACAAAATCATCTTTCCCCATTAGCAGCTAATCAGAACTACCAGAGGGGAAGAGATTACAGACAGGGCGGAGAGGGGAGTAACTCACAGAAATACAGACATCAGAACAGATTTTCATTTATTTACTCATTTATCACAGTGAGTCACAGGCTTTGAGTTCATGAGTCTGCATTAGCCTTGCAGGATTTTGGGATGCAATCTCCAAAATCTGAAAAGCGAACAGGTCACAGCCACGTGCCATCTCAGGAAGGAGAAAATCAGCAGTTTGGGGTTGGTCTTGGGAAGTCTGATATTGCTTTGCCTGTTGGATTATGAGAAACCACTAATCTTCCCTCGCCAGCCTCCTAATCTCTCTGGGAGCCCAGATGCCTTATCTGAAACTTGCTCAGTGGAGAGCAGCCCAGGTTGCCTGGCACTGGGATGGATTCCAGCGGCTCTGGGAGCCAGGGAACAGCAGGCAGGGGAGCTGAGGTGCCACAGGGTGCCCCGTGCCGTGCCAGCCAGCGGGGCTGCCCTCAGCAGCACACGGCCGGGGTGGGAGCAGTCTGGTGATGGACACCACCGATGTCAAACATCGGGTGCTTGTTCTGTAACTGAGCAGCTCCAGAATGAGCCGGGCTCCGAGTGCCAGGGCTGAGCCCCTGCAGCCCTCCTGCTCCTCCAAACACCTCTGTGCACACTCAAATCACCTCTGTCCATCTATACACCAAAATAAACCACCAGCAGTTCAGGGGCATTTTTCCCCCCTCTCCCTTTTTCCCCAAAATGAGCTGCAAGAAGCCACGAGCTTTATTTACTCCAGGCAGGGAGTGCCTCATTTCAAGCTTTCCTTTCTCTCCTTAGTTCATCCCAGCTCTCCAGAAGAAGAGAGATTCCCACACCTGACCACCACCCCCAGACACTGCCCTGGGTGGGCTCCAAGGTGTCCAGAGGGACCATCGGTCACACCAGCCCCAGGATATCCCAACAGGGCACTACCTGCACACAGCATTTCCTCTGGCATTTCCAGCCCTGCACACGAGCCCACGCTGGGAAATGAGAAACATACTTTTAAACAAGAGGAAATGGTGTCTTTGTGTCAGGCAAGTGGAAGAAATCCAGGACCAAGAGACTGCAGAGCCTTTCCACTTCAGACAGCAGGTGCTCTCCAAGATGTGGTTATGGCAACAAAATAAATGATGGATAATTGCTTTTGTGACAACTTGCCAATTAAATTAGACTCAGCAGAATAACATAATGACAATTTGTTATGCTCTGGTGGGCACTAACACACCAATCATAATTAAATGCTATGACTGAAATAGAATGCTGCTGTACACAGGAATATATAACCCCAATTCCCTCCCAGTGAAACATTATAGGTTCAGACTTGATTTCAATTTCTGGAGGATAATAACATTAGCGCACATCAGAATGAGCCTGCAATATGCAGAGAGGCAGCAGCAGCACAGGGACAGACAGAGACAAGGGCAGCTGAGCCACCGGGCTCCTGCGGGGACCCCTCCAGCATCGCTGATGCTCCGGGCCTCGAAGCAGTGGGGGACATCCCAAATCACTGCTGTGTCCACGGGAGATTTCAGATCCCTGGCTCGGGGGAGCAGCTGGGGGAGCGACTGACTCAGAGGGAGCGACACTGGCCCCAGGGGAGCAGCCCCACTGCAGACACCAAGGCAAGAGCTCATCGGGATGGGGCCACAGGGGTTTCTTGGGGCAGCACATCCCTTTCTGCCAGCAAAGCCCTCACGCTCCAGAGCGGGCCCCTCGCAGCCAGACTGAGCTGTGGGACACAGCACAGCCTGGCCTTCCTGGAATGATTGTCAAAATGTGCATTAAATGCACTGCAGTGCCCGAGAGTGAACTCGCCCCACAGCTGGGATCCCTCAGGGACTCAGCCCCACCAGCTGACCTGGCCAAACTGGCCATGGCTGCCATCACTGGGTCAGAACTGACCAACAAGGGGGTCAGGTCCTGCCAGTACTTAACATTTACTGGTAAAACAGCAGCAGCTTCTTCAGCCACTGCTGAGTTCAACCCACTGTTCTCACTGGTTTGTTCTCACCCTCCCCGGGGGTTTTGTCCTGCATCTTACACATCCCAGAATTCTTGGGCCAGGAATTACTGTGCCATGGACATTGCTGGGGCTGCACAGCAAAACACTGCAAAGAGCACCAATCCCAAACCATTAAAAAGCTCCAATTTAGAACCAGGCAGGTGGCAGAACCAACACTGCCCAGGTCTTGCAAAGCACGAGCCACCTCTGCGCCATCCCCTCTTCAGTGTGGAAACACAGCACATCAGAGCCAGCACCCTGCTCTGATTCCACATCCATTTTCCTAACAGATACAGATCTCTGGAATATTCCAAAGCTCAAAACAGGGCAGGTTTGAAGACCAAATGTGTGTGTGCAGGCAGGGCTGGGCAGAGGCAAATCCCAGAGGATTCTACAGAGTGGCAATACCAATAATTTTATGTCTTACGTGGAGCCTTCTTTAAACATTAAACCCTTTATTATCTGCCTCGATTAAGCTTGGCATTGGCAAGGTCAGATCACCTGTTTTTCAAAGCTGACGAATTATTTTGGCTGCTCCAGACATTAGACCTGATCCTATTAAATCCTTAGTTCCCCTGCCTTCAACACATACCAGCGGATAATCCATTGCCCAGGAGCACGTGAAGGGGCTGAGCACAGCTCTGGGGGCAGCTGCCTGTGGGCTTAAACAGTGCCCAAGCTCAGAGCCCGGCTCTGCAGGCCTGGAGGTGCTCGTTCCAGCAGGACACATCCTGCACTGGCACCGTTTGGGAAAACATCGGTCTAAGGAATGCTGCATCACCCCCAGGAGACTCCTCCACTCATCCATTGCACCAATGTACCTGCATTCTGCTGGAGGGCAGGCAGTTCTTCACCCTAAAACTTTCAGGTGAAGCCCACGTTTTTAGGAACTGGCCTTGGAAAACCTTCAGCCTGGCAGTCAGAGCTGAGGAAGGTGTCACTGCCCGCGCTTATCTCGTCTTTGATGCCTCAGGAATTAAGGCACCGTGTAACTAATACTCCGGCATTTACTGTCACTTAAAATAGCCTGGCGATCAGCGAGAGGAGCTGCCGCACGCAGCACTCGCCCCGCGGGAGGAAGGTCAGGAATTTCGCCCAGGAAAGGTCACACTCCGGGACGGGATGTGGGATGGCAGCGACCGCCTGTCTCCGAGCAGCCACCGAGCGTTCCGATGGCAGCCGGGGCTTTGCCGGCTGCGGGGCCGCTACCGGACCGCAGGAGCCGTCCTTGCGGAGAGCAAGTGACAGGGTCACAGCCCTGCAAGGCCCGGGAGCAGACTCTGCCTTCCCCAGGGCAGGAATCCCCGCACCCCGGGGCTCTCCATCACCGCAATTCCCTCGGTGCCTCCCCCGGCTCCCACCCCGCCGGCTCCCGGGGGAAGCCGCGATGCTTTCTCCAACACTTTCTGGTGCAAGCTCGGACTCTCTCCCCCTCCCGCGGGAGCCCGGCGGGGCTGCGGTGCCCCCCTTGCCGGGCAGGGCTCGGGGAGGGGCCGCGGCCGCCGCTCGGCACCGGGAGCGCGGAGCGCGGCTCCCACCTAGCGGGGAGCGCCGGGGGCCCGGGGGCTGCGCACCGACCCCCTCACACCGCCCGCTGCTGCCGGGGAACGCCCGGGCAGCGCCGAATGGCCCCCCGGCTGCTGCCCAGAACCTCTCAATTAAAGTGCCTGAGTTCCAGCAGGTCCCGACCACCGGCATCTCCCTCCAAGCCCGTCAGACGCTGTTCAAACTCACTGGGTTTAATTGGTTTTATGTTAATTGCACCAAACCCTCCGGCTCGCATCCCTTATCCCGTGGGTTCCCCGTCACCCACCAGACACAATAAATCCGCGGTGCTGAACATTCCAACCACGGCCTGCCCCTGCCCGGCCCAGGGCTGCCTCTGCCCTGAGCTTCCAACAGGGAATTCCCACATTCACACCATGGGAAGACTCCTTCCTCCCCCTCTCTCTCCCCTCCACTGAAAACAGAGGGTCCCTTACATATTTCCAGGCTCTCCCGCACATTTGGCCACGTACCTGTCTGGGAACAACGGGGTGCACCCACCAGTGAAGAGCACAACTACTCGAGCAGGAGCTGAAGCACCGCTGCACCCTCCCAACACGGTGCTGCTCCACAAATCCAAGGCTTTCTGCACTTCCCAAGTGGTGGTTGGGCTCCGTGGGCACGAGGCAATCACCCTATAACCCTCACACCTGTGGTCATCGCCTGTGGTCATGGTAATTAATGGCTTGCAGCTGGTCACCATCAACTTCCCAGGTGTTAAAGGGGAGGAAAAATGCCTGAGGGGTCTCTCGCTCCATCCCCCCCAGGCCTCAGCTGCGCCTGAGGGCAAATCCAAAGGCTCCCAGCTGAGCCCACTTAGGAAGGCTGGTCCCGCTGGGCGGGATCTGCCCCCAGAGCCACCCCTGTGACTTTTTTCAACACAACATAAAACCAATTCCAGCTTTCTCCTCACCTGCTCTGCGCAGCAACTCGTTCAGGGCACAGCCCAAGGCTCTGTGAGGGCTCTAAATTCCATGTTATTGCTCAGTTTGGAAATGGATCGCTGCTAAAACAGGGATTTTTGCTCTTTGTAAGAAAACCTGCACTCCCCTCTTGAGCTACAGAGCAGAACTAGGAATAAAGTTTGACTACAGAAGCCAAACCACGAGCATTTTTACATCCTGCTTTTCCCTGCCAGTGAGCTTTCCTGCATCACACACAGCAGCAGCTGCACTAAACTGGGCAGGGAGGGAGAGATTAGACATCATTTACACCTGCTGGGAAGAGGGTGGCAGTTTGGTATTTTAAAGAATAACAAACAGAAAAAAACCCGCCAAAAAATCACAAATGAAAAGAGACAAAACAGTGTTTGTCTTTCACACAGCCCAAGCCAAAATGTTTAACGAAAGATCAGCCAGCCACTGGATTTGCAGGCACGGGAAGAACTCCTTCCTAATCCCAGGAAGATTAGTTGTTATTTCCTTACATTTTTCCCATGCCAAATTTCCAGTGACTGTTTCCTAAGCAGCATCACCTTTCCCTCAGCAAACAGCTGGAACATCCCATTTTCACACTTCAAAGGTGACCAATTTCATTAGGAGTCACTAAAAACCTGCAAAGCTCCCAATTATCTGGTACTGCCACACTTCACCCCGCTCTGGATTTAAGCAAATGATGGAATGGGAAGAGCATATGATGCCATTTCTATAAATAGCACCTTTCCCCAATCAGCTATAAAAAGATGACACTTCAGACAGCTGCTGGAACACATCAAACAGGATCTGCCATTCCCACAGCAGGAAACATCTTTGCTACTGCAAATGAGACACCTGAACAGGCAGAACCTCCAATTTTTAAAGAAAATGTTTTAATTTTCCACTTTTTCACTCATATTTTCCAACCTGACTTCAGAAAACAGTCATGAACCCTAAAAAAAAATAGAGTTATCTGTGACTTTGTCAATGTGGAGCTGGACAGAGGGGAGGATGTGTCACATGCACAAGCCTGGAGGGCACCAGGATGCTCAGGTGTGTTCCCTGAGGGAAATGTCCCAAAACAAGGGGTGGGGGTTGGTTCCTGGCAAGTGACACAGGACAGCAGGGCTGTCAGGAGGGAGAGGGATTCTCCTTCTGTGTCCCTGCCAGCTCTGGTGGTTGCTCCTCCCCGTCCTTCCTCTTCTCCTGCAGTTCCTCCAGCACAGTTTGGAGCTGCAGGTGCAGGGCAGGATCCCTGGATGCAGCACCCTGCTGCTCCTGCTGTGCTACCTGCAGGGAAGGACAGAAAAACACATAAAACAGGGTGGGAAAAGCTTCTGAAGGGTGACTGAGGAGAGCAACGGCGCTCTGTGTGCCCAGAAAAAGTTTAGCTCGTGCTGAGATTATTATGAAGGTACAACACAGTGTCACCAGGGCAGGACACTCCCAGAGAGGCTGCTGACCTCGAGCTAAAAGATGGGAAAATTCACGATGCCACAACAAACACACAAAGTTCCAAAAGGTTTATACAGATACACCATGGATTGTTTGAATGATTATCCAATTTCATCACCAGAACAAGATCCTTCCTGACCCACAAGTCCCTTAACCTTGGCCTGACACATTCATGGCCAAGAGGAAAGTGTGTGACTGCCTTGCTGAGGATTTAATTCAGACCAACGCAGCATTAAGGGCCTGGGAGTGGAGTTTTCTCCATCCACCAGGCAAGTAACTCTGTGGATATTCAATACTCACTTTATCTGTTCCTCTTCTCTGTAAAATGATACCACTGGCCAAAAGGGCTTTTCCTGTTTCTTCAAACAATTTCTCCTCTTCAATCTTCCCTTCTTCCTTCAGTTCATTGTATTTCTCAATAAACCTGGATTGCAAAATTGCTTTTTTACACTCATAAGTAATGTTCTGGTTCACTGATGGACAGGGAGAAAGGGACAGTCTCAGAAATATTCCTGGTTTAATTATCATCTTACCTCTGGCAAGTAGATTTGAAGTTTAACTGTGTCAGGTCAAAAGGTCTTGGGCCATTGCCATAAACTTTGTAAAATCGCCTGGTCAGAAAAGGAAAGAGTTTGGGTTTTGCAGATAAATCAAGAGTAAACAGACAACAGCACAGTCAGTTAATTTAGTGAGCAATAAGAGCATTCACACTATTTCTCCTTTTCACAAGAGCCTTTATGAACACCTGGAAGTGTCCAAGGCCAGGCTGGACAGGGTTTGGAGCAGCCTGGCATAGTGGAAGGTGGGACTGAATGAGTTTGAGGGTGCCTTTCAACCCAAACCAGTTTGGGATTCTGCAGAAGTTTGTTCCAGCTTTTTTACGGTATTAATAAAGCACAGTTAATCATCACCACCAGCAGCAGCAGCAGCAGCGGGTCAGAGCAGCTCCCCCTCAGCGGGGTAACCCAGCCTGGAGCTCTGTGCCCGACAGGGATCTGCCCTTCCCACCGCAGAGGAGCCTCCACCAGCCACTGCAGACACAGGGCACAGCACAAACCCCACCCTATTGACTCAAAACAACCGCGCAAACCACCAAGCGAAGGCTGGCGCTGATTCAGGAGCGCTCCCCGAGGGACAACGCGGATCGTCCCCTCTCGGTGACACCGGGGACAGCCCGCTGCGCTGCCCGCAGGGCCGGAGGGGACAGAGGCCGATCGGCGGCGCCCGGGCCGGACTCACGCTCGCTCTTGGTCCTCCCGGTAGAGGATGGGCGGGATCGCGTCCGTGACCCGCCCGTAGCGCGGCCGCGGCACTCGGTACAGGGGCTCCCGCAGCGGCGGGAACGCGGCGTACACGTCCAGCCACAGCGGCTTCTCCATGATCCCGATGCGCACCAGGTTCCGCGTCCTGTGGGGGACAAGCGCCGGCGGGGGGTGCTCAGGACGCCGCGCTCACGGGAGAACCGGGACCCCCGGCATCCCCCGGCCCCCGGATGAACCCTCCTCCCCGTACCGGCTGAACACGCTCCCGATCTTCTGCGTGCGGCTCCCGGCCATGGCGGCCCCGCCGAACCGGCCCCCGGAGCGTCCCGAGCCCGGCCCGGTGCTGCCCCACAGCCGGAACCGGAACCGGAACCGGAGCGGCCGCCAGGGCGCGCGGCCGAGTGCCGAGCGGCGGCGGGAGGAGGTGCGCAGGCGGCGGCAGCCGCTGGCCGAGCGGCGGCGCAGGCGGATCGCCCCGTCGGTTTAAGGCCGCCCCGGCGCCGTCCCGGCCGTGCCCCGGCGCCCTCAGCCCCAGCCCCGGCAGCAGCCCCGGGGCTCGCGGGAGCCTCGTCTCCTGTTGGCTGCTGCCGCCATGTCGCGGGTTCCCGGGATCGCGGCACATCCCGAGCTGGACCCACAGCGACAGTCGAGTCCCGCTCGTGTCCCTGCACAGACACCCCAACAGCCCCGCCCGGTGCGCCCCTCAGAGCGCTGCCCAAACGCTGCTGGAGCTCTGGCAGCCTCGGTGATTCTTGTCATGGAATCATCAAGGTTGGAAAAGACCTCGAGGCTCACCAAGTCCAGCACTTTTGGCGAGTGGGCAGTGGGGTCTGCGCCGGCCCTGTCCGGGGCTGCCCCGTGGCCTGAGCCCGCCCCGGACAGCCCCAGCCCTGCCCGCTGGGCTCAGGAGGCTGCAGCAGACACGGCGTGGCCACCGCAGGGTCCCGCCGTGTGCTTTTAACCTCGGTTTATAAAATCCAGCGGCTCCCCCCAGGCCCGGTGCAAACAGCCTTGCTGCAGGCAGCCTTTCCCGGCTGGGAGCAGCGCCTGGGCACTAGGTGCAGCCCTTAGCTTGGGAATGAGCTGAAGGGAAGGAAAACACATCTCTGCTTCCATCTTCCAGCCTGGCGAAGGAAGGGGGCAGTAAATTTCCACGGCAGACTGGCAGCCAGCAGGTATCCCCGGGCTCACACATCTCCAGCCCCATCCTCAGCTGACCACTTTCCAGCCCCGCGCTGTTCTCAGCCGCTGCCTTCCTTAAAACGCTGGTCTGAGAGCAAAACCCCTGTCCCTGTGGAGGAGCGGAATTCCAAAGGGAGCGGCTGGGACTGCTCCAGGGCTGCATCTGAGCTGCTCCAAGGACTGGGCTCTGCAGCCCTTCGGGAAGCCCTGGCTCCCCGCCGCGCTCCCTGCGGCACCAAGGCAGCAGCCAGGGTTTCTCCAGCATTTCCATGCTTTTGATATTTAAGGCGAGAATGCCTTGGCTTTTTCCAGGCTCTTCTTTCACACGGAAGGTTTCCAAGCCACACGTGAGACTGGGAAGCTCCAATCCTGCCAGGAAATGAAAGGTGCTGCCGGAGAGCTGGCACAGGACAGGTGGATTCTGTCCCATCCCTGCAAGTGAGGGGGATGCTCCGTGTGCCCCCCGGCCCTGCCACTGCCCCCCAGGGCTGCCCACAGCAGGAACTGCTTCCCCAGTGATGGGTCACTGGATTCTTGAGGAAATCACTGGACACAAATCCAGCCCCATCAGGAGCAGGGAGGCAGCAAACCAGGGCAGGTTTGGGGCATTTGCATCTGAGGGGCACAGCTGGAGCTGGGCTAGAGCTGCCCCTTCCCTCCCCAGCCCCCTTTCTTTCTTCTTCCCCCTGTAAAGAGTAGAAAAATACACAGTGTTAAAAAATATACAGTGTTAAGAGTACAACAAGACTTTATTATAGGAATTACTATTAAACATCTTTAAGAAAAAAATCACTTATGGAAATAAATTCTAAAATAGCCACACTCACAAACATCACAGATCAGTTTGTTTTGTTCTTTTTAAACCTTTTTGTAGAGAAAGGATACAAACATCACTGAGAGTTGTACATTTTTATGTAAGAAATGCATTTTGGCTCCCAAGCCGGGTTTGTGGCCTTTCCACTCCTTAGACCTGACTTTTTGTTTTTTACAGGACACATAAACAACCCCTCTCCATCTCCATTAAAATGATACTTTGTGCCTCCAAGATATTTTGACACGGCTACAGAGTGACATCATCCAGAGGCTGTGCCTGGCCTGAGATGTTTAAGGGCAACTTGTTGAGTGGTGGTGGCCAAGACGTGCCCAGGGCCCTGTGCCAGCTCACAGCCCCCGGCCACCCTTCCTTGCTGTCCCTTTCTCAAGGCTCAGTGGGAGCAGAGGGTGCTGGGCACCTCGGGGATGTGCTCAGGCAGAAGGCAGAGGCAGCTGCTGGTCCGGGACTGCTCCACCAGCAAACCTTGGCTGGGTTACAGAGGTGACTCGAGACGTGTTACTTCACGAGCAGGCTGAGAGGAGGGACAGTGTCCCCTCTTTTCCCCGGCTGCTGCTGAAGCCAGCGGTGCAGCAGGACTGAGCTGTGGCCCTGTGCCAGCCTCCCAGGAGAGCTCAGCCCATCCCCGCAGCCACGGCACGACCCAGCCCATCCTCAAACCCTGCACGGCAGGTGCTGCGAGAGCCGGGGCCAGCCCAGCCCTCCTGCCAGCACCTCCTCGTCTGGGAGAGCAGAATTCCCTTCCTGCTCGTTGGTGCTTCCTGCGCTCATGGAAACTTCGCTGGGACTGAAGCCCTCGGTAGCTAAGAGGCGCTGGAACAGTGACAAGCTGATCCGCTTCCAAGTTTGATTTTCTTCCAAATATGCAGAGCTGGGAAGGAGTAACGGCAGCCTCCTACAGCCCCCAGGGCCAGCAGAGGGTAGGGAAGGAGCCCCTCCTTCTCTCCACCACCCTCAGAATGAAAGTCCCACCCAGGGACTAAAGGATTTTCCGTTCCCCGATTCACCCTTAGCCCCTTGCACCCTGAGGCATGTGCTCCTCCAGCCCCACATCCTACCCTGGGCAGGGCAGAGCAGCCCAGGGCATCCTGTGCCCTTCCAGCACCTCCTGGCAGCCAGGCACACTATCAGGAGCAGGGGTGCTGCCCATGGTGTGGGACAGCCAGCGTGGTTGGGATGGCCCTAACCTGTCACTCACTGGGCTGCCACGACTCAGGACACACTCCTCAATCCGTCAAACAAAGGAGCAGACACCAAAACTGGTATGGGCTGGGTGGGGTGGGAATTTTGATGCTTTGATTTTAGGAACCCAAAGCTTGCTGGCATCCCAGGGTGCTCCAAGCCCAGTGCATCCTGCCCTGGTCCTTGGCACTCCAGAACTTGTCTGAGTACTGGTGCTGCGGGAGAGCTCCATTTGTGCTATGGAGACATCACCCAGACCAGACCCTGCAGCCCCAGACACCTGGAAGCAGCCCCAGACACCTGGAAGCAGCCCTGCCCCTGGCCAGGAGCCAGGAGAAAGTGAAGCTCAGGGGATGCCCCCGATGCCCACCACGGCTGCGAGGGGACGACAGCAGCGCTCAACAGGTGCAGCAGCTGCAGCGCTCGCGGGGGAGGAAATCTTGGCGTCCACTTCAAAGGCACGCGAGCTCCGTTGGGATTGAAGAGGAGCCTGTCGGGAGCCAGCGCCTGCAATGGGGACTTTTGTTACCAAACCCTGCGGAGAGGCAGGGAAAACACTTGCGTGAGTGTTTGATGGCTGGGGCTTCTGCGTCTGCCGCCTTCGCAGCTCCAATCCTGCAACATTTGTGCTGGTTGGCGGGAGCCAGAGAGTGAAACAGGCATGTCTAGAGCCACCTCCTGCATTTGGCAGGGAACGTTGTGCCGATAAAGGAGAAGAAAATGTGCTGGCGGGAGCGAATTCTGACTTTACGCTCGTCACTCATTACTTACACAGCGGAGGAATTTGTTTATGTAATTATTTTTAGCCTGACAGCATCTCCCCGAGCTGCAGGACTCCGGCGCTGCGAGAACGAGGAAGGGGCTCTGCTGCTGCCCCGCTCAAAACCCAGCAGTGCCCCCAAGCCCCTGTACAGCCTCTCCGTGCTGAAAACACCTCCACCAGCCCTGCCAACTCCCGGCTTGGGCTTTGCCTCTTACCTACAGCGGGGGCATCCCTGGAGCTCCCAGGCTCCAGGACCACCCCCAGCACCCCACACCCGGCGGGACATGTCCTGCTCCATCAGTGAGGGTTAAACCGGTGTGAAATCCAGCCCTTGGTGCTGCCCTGCGGCGGCACAAAGCGTCCCAACTTCAAGGCAGTTGTAGCAATGCCAAAGGCAAAGGTTTAATTCAAAGTGAAACGCCTAGGAAAAGAAGGCCTTTCCTTTATAAACAATTTATATTATTTGACTATTACCTGATCTGAATCTCTGCTCATTACTCCTAGCAATAATAGACAACGGCTGTTAGCTTCCCTTTCTCACGTGGTTTTTGTTCCGGTGTGCGCAGAGTAAAGTTACATCAGACCACTACAGATATGTTCAGGAGTGCTCCGGCCAAGCAGACCCCACGTGTGAATGGATCCTCGTTAGTACGACTGATTTCATTCCTCCTGCGCCGCCGCCCGGGCCGAGAGAGCAGGCGGGGCTGCTCTTCCCCAGCCCGAGCTCCACTGGCTCCTCCGCAGCCGCTCGCAGCAGCTGCCCGCTTTTTTTCCTTTTTTTTTTTTCCTTTTTGGCTGATTCGCTCAATAGGAAAAGTTGCTTTCAAACCACTGGTAAGAAAACATTGTGCCTCACTTCAATACTTGTACTTCAGAGGAGTACAGCAGCAAAGGGGGAACAGCCAAAATCTGGGTGATTTGTTGGGTGGGTTTTTCCTTTTCCAGCCATCTCCTGATGAAGCCTCGTGCACGTCCTGTGCCAGCAAGAAACCCCAGAGCTGGGACCTGCAGGGAGGGGAAGGGGAGGGAAGGAGAACAGCATGTGCTCAGCCTCAGCCACACAGTGACAGCACCAGGGGCTGTCCCAGCCATGGCACCCATGGCCACTGATGGGGCCTGTCCCCACCAGGACACACTCTGGACACAGCCCAAAGCACGTGGCCCCTCCTCCAGCCAGGCTGGACCATTCACACAGAAGTTATCATCCATCCCCAGGTGCCTCTCACCGTTTACTGCCCTTCCTTCGGTGTCTCCTCCTCCTCCTGGAGCTGCTGTCGCCGTGCTTGGAAATCTTCATCTGAAAGGCAGAGGCAGGTGGGGGCTGTAGCCACCTCCATACCAGGACACCACTGCACCTCGGTCCCAGCTCCAGGAGGAGCCCCAGGGGAGGCAGCCCAGCTTTCCCCAGGGCAGGGATTTCCTTGCTCAGAGAGAGAATTCCCAGTGGGACTTGGGGAGTTTCTACCAGAACTCGCCTGAGAACACTGGATGGAGGTTTTGGCCCACAGGGGCATTTCTGCCAGGCACTCACACCTGAGCCAGCCCTGGGGTGATCTGGGGCCAGGCACCACGGCAGCCAGCACAGCACACCCAGCACAGCATTCCTTACCATATGCATGTCCTTCCACGTTGTCGAGAAGATTTGCCGTGGAAGCTGCCGTCCCCATCCTGCGCCCTCCGCTAAGGAAAACCGGCTGTGGGGCCAGGATGTGGCCGTGGCACCACCACGGCCCTTCCCAGCCCACGCTCCAGCCACAGAGCTGCCCTTGCGGAACCCCCAGGAGCACCGAGTGAGGCCCCCCTGCCCCACAGCTCCCCAGCCCCTTTCAGGATACATCTGGTGCTTCAGCAAGTGTTTTCTTTTTGATTTCCTCATCTTTGTCTTCTCAGAGAAGGCTCTGGCAAGTTCAAACAGCTTCTTGCGTGTGGCTGGAAGGAAGCAGCCAGGTGAGGGTCTCACCCAAAAACCCTTCCCAAAGCTGCCACGGGCAATGGGAAGGAGATGGGCAGGGCCAGGGGTGCGAGAGCCACCCACACCCTGGCACCCTGTGGTGATGCCCTGGGTTTGCCAGATTCGGAGAGGGAGACAGGGATACCTTGGTCCCTGGCAGGAGGTGCTGGTCTTTTACGCTTTTGCTGGGATTTTCACGATCTTCCTCACCCACCCCTCCCACTGTCACCCCTGCCTGCAGCCCAGCTCAGGCTGCCCAAGGACCTCGGTCTAGTTTGTGGTGGCAAAGGCAGGCTGTGACTTCCCAGAGAAAAGGATGAGTTTGGGAGAGTGCCAGGTACTGCTGCCATCTCCCCCTGCCCACCCCACTCCCAGCTGCCCTCCAGCCCTGCCAGGCATCCCGCGGCCAGCACGGGGCCTGCACACCGACTCACATTTTCCCATGTGTTTCAATTTGTCTCGGAATAAGGCATCGTCGGACACGGCACCGCCGGCCTCGTTGGTTACAGAGGGAGCTACGTCACCTGGAAGGCAAACATCTGGTCACCAGGAGTGCGTGTATGGTGAGGGGGGGCTCAGGACAAGTCACTCCCATGACCCAGTTCCAGCACCAGCAAAGGGCAGAGCTGGGAGAGAGCAGGTGGGACGAGAGCACTGGCACGTGGGGCTGGCTCCGGATGGGGACACAACCCCTGGGACCGGGGGTGCAGAGACAAGGACCAGAGACCCCCAGAGCCACGTCCCTGTTCCCCGGGTCCGGGAGCCCAGCTGGAGCCCTGCTGGGCTGCCCAGCCCCTGCGACTCGCCCGACCCTGCGCAGGGCCATCGACAGACACCAGCTCTAATTCTGACTGTGGGCAGCTGCTCTGCTCCCGAGGTTAATCAGGATTACCCGGGAACAGTCATTATGCCTCCAGGCACAATCCTCTGCTCCAGCTCGGCCATGGGAGGGCAGGGATGGATGGAGGCAGGACGCAGGAGCACCTCCACGTGGGGAGGGCAGGAGTGCCCATCCCCATCACCCACCTGCTCCTCTCCCATGCTGGGAGGGCAGCAGGGAGGGATCAGCCAGTTTCCTCCCTCCACAGGCACTCTGGAGGCAGCTGGGCAGAGGGATGGGAATGCAGGGGCTGTGGGGGATCCTGCTGTGGAGAGACAATGCTCCTATGTGTCTTGGAAGTTACCTGATAAAACGGAGGAGAAACCAAAGTCGTTGCTGACAGCAACACTGGTCGACTTGGATTTTTTGGACTCATATTTCAATCGATCTGAAAAAGAAAAAACGCAGTGCCCGCTCGATCAGACCCTCGAGGCAGAGCACATGGCTCCACTCCCCTCTCCCCTCACGGCCCCGTGGCTGCTGAGGGACAGGCTGGTGGCAAGGGAGGGAGCTGGGCCTTTGCTTCAGCACAGCGACCACAAGCACTTCGGTGGGAGCCCGCAGCAGCAGAGGAACTGCCCACCCACCACAAGCACACGACGAGCACAGCCGTGGTTTTCCTGCCACCTGCAGTGATGGTGCTACCAGGACCCTGCAAAGCACCAGCGACACCTCTGAGGGAGCTGGGCCAACGGGGCTCAGAAGGAGGGAAGGGCAGCTCTGTGCTCAGTGACAGTAAAACCATCCACACCCAAGCCCTTCCCGTGGCACTGGATGAACAACCAGCTCACTGGGAAGGAGTGTGGTGACAGGGAAGGAGCAGTCATGGCAAAACTGCTCTCCAGTTCAGGCCTGCCAGCACTTGGAGAGGGTGCACAGCTGTGGAGGGCTCAGGGGGCATTTTCAAAGCCCCTTGCTATGGATTCTGCTGGGCTCTGCCACACGTGCTGCAGAGGGGTGGGCAGGGGGAGGAGAGCAGGAGTCTGGGCATGCGGGCAGCTCGGACCACCAGCCTGGCCACATCCTGCACTGGCTCTGCTTTGGCACAAGCCCTGATCCCACGGGCAGGGCAGTGCTGCCAGCAGCCAGTGTCACAGCAGGGTACACACCCAAAAAGCAGAAGTTTCTGAAGGCACTTTTCACCTCTCTCCAGGGCAAGGAGAAAATCCCGGTTCCTCTGGAGCTCCTTCATGAACTCTTCGTTCTGCAGGAAGAGCGCGATGCGCTCATCCTCCAGGTACTGCTTCCACCGCCGCTCCTGCTCCAGGGAGCCCTGGCCCCGAGGGACGAGCCCCCGTGGCACAGGCTGCCGGCAGCCGTGGGAGCCCTGCAGAGGCAAACACGGCACAGGTTGGGCGGTGGTCTCGGGGGTCCCTGCAGCAGCACCTCGGGCTGAGCTCAGCCTTCTGCCCCTCTGTTACACCGCAGCTCTCCCAGCCCCGATGGCCACCGACTGCTGCTCCCCAGGGGGGTCCCTCTCTCCTCTGCCCCACAGCCCAGGGCACTGCCCTCAAAAAGGACAAAGCAGGACAGGGCACCACCGCCTCTGCCCCTTGGGAAGGGGGACAGGGCGGAGAGGATGGACATCCCATGGGTCAAACTTTTGGAGCTCCTTTTGCAGAGCACAGGCTGGCACAGATTATTAACTCTAAACCATGTGGTTGTGCCACCGCAGAACATGGTGTGAAGGTAAGAGAAGGGTCTCAGCAGCATCACTGCTTTATCTCCCTTCTCCAAAGAGCAGAGTCTGCAATGTCCCGCTGACAAACATCCCTGCACGAGGCACGTGACGCCTCGCACCTGGGGAGCAGCACAGCCGCACGCTGCGGCACAGCCTCATCCCTGCCTACAAGATTTATCTGATTTGTAGCTGCTCCCAGAGAGCCATAAAAAGCAAAAGCACACAATTACTGGGGAAAGAAAAGGGCAGCTGCTCTTCTCCTCCCCCTGAGCCCAAATGAATTGGCATGCTCCTATTCCCAGAAAGGTAATAGAGCCCGTGAAGCTCAACTTGCGGGGCAATCATTCATGAAAACGTGGCAGGCTGCCTTTGGAGATGAAAAGGGAGGGAGGAGCAGGGTGCCTGCAGCCCCCCCAGCCCCTCACCATGGCAGGAGGGTGCTGGACACATTTAGCTGGACCCTGTGTTAGCAAAGAGCCAAGGGATGCCCCAAACCGTGGCTTGCCTGGAGTTGAGCTGGGTGCCCAGCATGTGTTGGGGCTGTTTGTTCCCCGTGGGATGCTGCTGGCACGCAAACCTTGTGGCTTAAAGCCACCATGGAGTACCCGTGGACTCTGATTGCCCAGGGGCAAATCCACTGGCTTGCACTAGGTTTCCCACCCAAATTCCACTGCAGCAGCCCTCAAGTGCCCTGGCCGTGCTGCTCTCCTTAGGAGCATTACTGGTCCTGCTGCTCCTCACCAGGGCAGTGGGCAAGATTTTCAAATAATTGAAAATATTAGGTGCTTATGGCAAGTGGCATTTCTGGCACTAATCATTGGGATAATGGCAGGAAAAAAACCAAAGCCTCGCTGAGACATCTTTGACACCTTGCCCACTTCAGTCTCTTGAACAGGACATGCTCCAAAACTTTCGGTTTAGTGCACACCTGGTACCCAGATGCTTCCAGAGTGCTGATGCTGCAAGCTCAGGGTGGCCGAGGACTGGGATGGTGCTCCACGCCACCTCACGGAGCCAGGCTGGAAGGGGTGGCCAAGCCTCACCTGTGTGCCGGCCGTCTGCTGGGGCAGGATGCGCAGGAAGTCCTCGGGGAGGTTGCCCAGGAGCGGCGGGTTCCAGTTCCTGTAGTGCGCGGGCGCCGCGGCGCTGCCAGGGCCTGGCACGTCCGTCCTGCGGGGCAAGCACAGGCAGCACCTCTGGCGAGGGAGAAACCCACCAACGCCTGCCATGGCAGCGGGGCACAGGGCCTGGCACAGCAGTGCCTGGCACAGCAGAGCCTGCCCAGCTCCACCAGTGGTCCCGGGAACCAGGAAACCCCAGCACATCCCCGAATGTGCAGCGTTAGCTTTCCTAAAGTGTTTGGAATCTTTGGGAGCTGCATTTCAAGCCTTGCCCTGCAACTTTGCACGCTGGCTTTTCCTTCTCCTCTTTGTTTCACTCAGACTCCCAAAACCCAGCCCAGTGGAGCCCCAGCACTGCAGGGATTTGCTTACGGAACTGACAACGGCCTCTCACCAGATGTCACACCCAGCCTGCACAGAGGGCAGGGGCTGGCACACAGGTGCCCGGGGTTCACACTTGCTGTCCCCCAGCCCCACACCTACAGCCACAGTGGTGCTGCCAGGGGACAAGTGAAGCCAGCCGAGGTGTGCGGTGAGGAGCCGGCGTGGGGCTCGGCCGCCCAGCACCTGGTGTTTTCCAGTGGAGGCGAATGCTCCCCACCCCCGGGAGCTGATTTTTGCCATTCCACATGCTGCCGGAGTGGCTTTCCGGCCCCTCAGCTGTTCATGTTTTAAGCCCTCACAGGGATTTTTGAGCCAGCTGTGAGCTTCATTCATCTCCCTTGGCTTTGTGTCACTCGACCCTATAACGAACTGGGGCCAGACGGTGTGCCAGGGCCAGCTGAGGGCAGCCTGCCCCCCGTGTGCTGGCACAGGGTGCCCCAGGAGCAGGAGCTGTGCGGGGCTGGGGCTCACCTGGGCGGGGGTGTGGGCGGTGCACGGGGGTAGCGGCTGCCCAAGGCCTGGCTCTCGTAGGCGGGAGGGGAGTACACAGGAGGGGGCTCCTCGTCTGAGCTGTCCGGCTCCAGGGTCCGCTCCAAGATCTGCAGGGTGAGAGGACGGGGTGAGGGCAGGACAGGGAAATGCTCCGCAGCGGGCCAGGGCCCCACGTGCAGCAGCAAAGCAGGGATGGCACGGGCTGAATGCCGCTGCAGAGAGGATGGGCAACCTCCTGGCACTGGACCTCCTGCACCCAGCAGGGTTTGGTGGAGTTTGGAGGTGCAGCTTTCAAGGGAAGAAGGTGCTATCCTTGGATGCACACAGCCCTGGGGAGTCTCTCTGACAGCAGCAAAAGGGTCTCTGTTGGGTTTTGGGACAAGGGAGAGGTGGGAGAGCACTTTGGCTTCAGTCTGAAGCTCTGCCCAAGACAATCTTGGGTGCAGCAGCCTGGCTGAACTGGGCACTCAAACCTCTGCCTGCCTGCAGCAGTCGAGCAGCACTGTGCTCAGGCAGGAGGAGGCAGGATGAGACTGAGGTGCCCACTCACAGTGACCCGGCTGTGGAAGCCAGAGCCCAGCAGAGGACCTCCACACCGGTTACCTCGGGGGGGATGCTGTCCTCCGAGTCCGAGCTGTCGTCACAGCCGCTGCCGTCCAGGTTCATCTGCAGGAGCTGGTCGATGGTGGCGTCCACGGCGCCGTTGTTGGCTCTCAAGACGCACTCGATTATGTCGTAGTCCATGTTGGGGAACATGGTCTTGAAGTCCTCCATGGCCTGGTTGAACTCCAGGCGCCGCACCTGCCTGGCGGGGCGGCTGTTGTTGAGCTCCTGGGCGGAGGAGCCGCCGCGGGAGCCGCCGTTGCTGCTGCTCCGGCGGAAGAGGCTCGTCATGGCGGGGCGGCGGCGGGGGCTCGGTGCCCACGGTCCCGGCTGTGCCCGTGCCCCTCCTCACGGGGGGCTGCCCCGCCTGCCAGCCGGGACCATGGGTGGGCGGCGGGGCTCCCGCTCCCCGCGGCCGGCGGCTCCGCGCGTCAGCCCCCGGCGCACGGCAGCATCCTCCCACCTGCGGAGGGGACACGGGACAAAGTCACCCACGGGACAGCACGCAGAGGTTCCCCCATCTCAACAGGAGACATTCGGTTCCATCCCACCCATCCCTGCGGGACTGTGCCATCCCCGCAGCGGGCGCGGCACGCCGGAACGTGGATGTGCCGTGCCAGGAGCTGTACCGAGAAAATGCAAGGCAAGAAAAATGGCATTACTTCCACTGCTGAGGGCTGCCCAGATTTAACGTTTCCAGGTTTGACATGTATTTATAAACACAGCAAAATCACTCTTTAAAATAAAACATGGAGTCGGCTCAGAGAGTGTCAGAGCAGGGGGCTAAAATGCTCTGCAGCACGGCAAATCGACCCTTTGGAAAAGCCAACAAATCCAAGATTAACATTCACTTTAAAACCATAAACAGATTATACAGCTACTGCTTCTCGTTTGAAAATGCAGGGCCAAATTCAGTTCTGGATTAACTCCACTGTTTGAAACAGAATTACCCCAGGAACACTTTTGATCCATAATATCATTTTCAAAGGCTTTTTCCTAAGCAGCAGGCAGAGAGGTCAGGATAACTGTCCCTAAATGGTATTTAATGCAGAAGAACGTGCCAAGCACATTTCTTAGCAAAATGGTATAATCAGATTCTAAGCCATTAAGAGGAGCAGTCACCTCTGAAGGTCACCCAGGCTCTCCCCTGCCCAGCAAGACCGTGTGTGACAGCCATGTCCCCAGTGCTCGGCCCCTGTGCCAGCCCACAGCCCTGAGCTGCTCCGAGGGGTTTCCAGGGGCTCCCAGAGGCTGCTGAGAGCGAAACACACTTGTAAAACATGGGGAGCTCAGCAGGAACTTGGGGAGAAGTTCACTTTTTGCCATGTTGCTTAACCCCCACCTTCATCCCCAGGGACAGCACTGCTCTGGCTCGGTACCAGAGGAATCACGGAGATGATTCCTGCTCCAGGCATGCTCTGCTCTCCTTCCCTGGCTTTTTGTAATCCTGGAAGTATTTGCATTTGGATGCACCACAACAGCAGCCCCGTGCAAACACCAGCACCCAATCAGTTGCTGCACCTCGGTCCCCGGGCTGAGGATGGTGCCAGGGGCCATCCAGTGCCACCTTCCCGTGGCATTTGCTCCCACACAGGACAGGACCCGTACAAAAGAAGCAGGAGAATCGCTGTCGGGCACAAGGGGCCATTTCCAAACAGCACCGGGAGCCCCCAGCTCGCTCCTACTCACTAATAATATCCATTTAACTGGTCACTCAGCCAGGAACTGTCTCCATCCCAGTAATTCTCAGTCCCTGGGATCTGCTCCAGCTTGCCAGGAGCCAGGCATGGAGCAGCGCTGTGCGAGTGAAGCAGGAACAATTCCGACAGCTCTGCCCGGCTCTATTCACTGAGGACAAATAAATCCGCTGGAGTCAATTAATGAAACACTGCTGCTTGGTTCCTCCTCCGCTCCCCTGACTCATTCCCAGCAAAGAGCCGGCATTGTTCACATCTCTGGAATTATACTTTAATTGCAATATTGCATGGCTGGTTTAGTCACGTATTAAATTGAGTTGTAACACATTCACAGGGTACACACCTCCTTACGAGATCTGGCTACTCCAAGAGGATGGAGAACGAGCCTGGACACCCACGGGGACACAGCTTATACTGGATACACTGCAAACACACACACAATGCACATATGGGCATGAGAGTTTCTGTGGAGAACCGTTGGCTCAGCAATGCTGTGCCAGCCCATAAACCTCAAACAGCAAAATCAGCCCTCAAAATCAGGTTGGAAATCCCCAGATCTCTATAAAGTAACCGAAGTACCTGTGGCTGGGGAATCTCTGTGTCCCAGCATTTGACCTTTGAGTGTGGATTTAACGTCTTCCCTGTAACCACGAGGGCCATGGCTGTGCCAGGCACTGGCAATCCCCCTGCCAGCCCTTTGGGCTCCTGTTGCCAACACTGACTCTGGGGAGGTGTTAGTCAACACTGCACGAGAGGGACAACTCCCTGGAAGTGCTGGGTAGTGTGATTGAGCACAGCAACAAACAGAGCCACGGAAATCTTCTGGTCAGAAGACCAACAAAATTAGGGATGGGGAAAAGACATTTATACACCAGAAAGGCTCTGCTGCACATCTGGCTTCAAACAGTCCCAAGGGAATGTGTTGGGACATTCTCTGCCCTGAGATATACCCAGAATTTGGGGCTGGCAGGGGCTGCTGCGAAGGTGCAGCTGAAGGTGCCACAGGTGCTGTGGCACAGACCAGGGCAGTTCATGTGCCCTGAAGGCTTTTAAACCTATTTTTTTCAAAGTCCTGCTGCTCATCCAGAGAAGTGCAAATCACTACATCAGCATGAGTTAAAATCCAGGGAAAAGCAAGTGGTCCTGTTGGCAGGAGTTGATTTAAAAGATCATCGGGTAGCTGTATTCCGAGGATCCTCCCCAGTTCCTGCATGTCTGCAGCAGCGTCTTCAGGCGAGCAGTGGGGACAGCAGCCAGACCTCTGTGACAGCTGGGGAAGGGGCTCAACATGTTCCTGGCCCTTATTTCTGTGATGTCAGTGAGGGCCTGGGAAGATGCCAGGAAAAGCAAAATCCTTTGGATTTCCCAAAAAGGAAAGAAGAAGTTGGTGTCTGCAGCCCACGTGCGGGCACAGGCGCACTTGGGGCACGGGCTGGGCTCCTCTTCCCCTCGTGCCCCATTTGCAGAGTGAGGCTGTGATGACTCTTACGGCTGCTGCCTGATCAACTTTCTCCCTGTCTGACAATAGCTCCTGCCCTGTTATCCCGCAAAAAGGACCCTGAATGCTGTTATTCATTCACCAAACCCAGGCACAGGCATAATCCTTCGCCCTTCTGCTGTTCCCATCACAGGAGGAGCTTAAAGGCTTTGCAAGCTCCTGGTCCACGTGTCCCTGTCCCACAGGTCACAGAGAGCAGCCAGTCGGCAGCGGGGACACTGGTGTGCCTGGCACTATCCCCGTGCCCCACCGGCCCTGGAAGCACAGGATAAATCCTCCTGTCCTGGCTCACTCCAGCTGAGCCACCTCCACATCCAGCAGTGGTGGCTGTGCTGGCACTGACCTGTGCCACAGAGAAAGTGCCATGTGACATCCCAGTGCCAGGCTGGGGCCAGGCACAGAGCCAGCACTGGGTTAGGAAGGGCTGCCAGGATGCCACATCCACACCAGCTCTTATCCAAATGCTTTCACACCCTGGGACAGGGCTGGCACTGAAAATGCTGTGTTTTGGTGTCACTGCGTAGCCAGGACAGCACAGGACACTTTCCCACACACCTGCATGATGACTGCTGTCTCACTGCACACTGTTCTCAGGCATGAGCACCTTTGGCTGCAGCTCCTGCCCTTAGCTCACCCCTCAAAACCACAAAATACAACCAAACACAAGCTGGCTTTGGGGGGCGGGTCCCCTCTGCCCGCCCAGGGGTTCACCCTGCTCTTCTCCCACCCAAGCTGCCAATGACTTGCACAATTCGGATCCACCCTCACCAGAGCCAAGAACGAGACCAGAGCCAGAAGAACGCCTCAGTCAGGCTCCTGGGGAGGGATAACGCTCACAGCCTGGGAGGCACATCCTCCTGTGCTCCCGGCATCCCTCCTGGGCACGGCTGCTCTCGCCCAGCCCCTGAGCAGGCACTCGGTACCTCCCAGAAATGGGCTCTTCCCATGGAGGGACGGCCCGAGGGGAAGCTCTGGGAGGGTGTGAATAGGAGGCTGCTGGCCCTCAGCTGCCTGGGAAGAGCAGCTGGATAATCCCGGGGGTCGGTCAGACCGGTAATGTCGTGCTGGAAGCAGCAGTTGCTCGGCTCTGCGAGGAGCACAGCCCGACCGGAGGAGCCAGCAGCTGGAAAAGCACTGGGACTGATCGCTTGCAGCCCTCTCTGCTCAGGGAAGAGCTTTGGCACCAAGTGCAAACGAGAATATTCCCTTCCCCAGTGTCTGCTGTGGCTCAGACAGCAGATGGGATTGCTCAAACACTGCCCAGCCCCTTCTTCCCTGCTATTGCCACTCTGTGTTCATAGATCACCCCCGAAAACACACTGGAGCTGGGACCCCGCTCTGCAGCCAGCATGGGGGTGACACCACCGACTGCTGGGTCCCTCCAGCCCCGCACTCCCCAACCCTCAGGCCACTCATCCCGTGGTGGCTGCAAGCCCAGGCCTCTGGTGCCTCAGCTGGCGATGCAGAGCAGATGTGCAGAAGCCTTTCCATGCACAGGATTATTTGGAGACAACGGCTGACAGCCCCTCCAGTTTCTGGAGGGAAGACTCTTGGAAGAAGTCTCAAAACTTAGGGATGTTAAACCAGAAATAATGGCTCTGTCCAGAGCAGATGTGCTGAGTTCTGCTGCAGCCAGGCCCCTGCAAAGAGATTGCTCAATGTGGGAACGAGAAGTCTGGGAACGTGACTGCTTGGCAGCTGCAGGTGTGATTATAACAGGACTGAAACTGGGATGAAAAGTAAATGATCAGGAACAGAAATTGTTATTCTCTACCACCAAACATGCCAAGGATGTGCAGGATGGGCCCCTACCAGTCTCTCCTAAATCCTCTTGTCACCTTCCTCTCTGCCTCAGGGGATGCTGTGCACCCCTCCTGGGCCCAAAGCCTGGGAAAATTGCTCCGAGCAAATCCTTTTTCATGGAAACAAATAAGCACCTGAGGATCTCCTTTAATACTTGTTCTACCGCGTATTAAAATGGCTGGGTTTAAGCCCTTTTCAAAAGCAAAAGCAATCAGGGAGGCGAGCACAAGTAAGCCCTGCTTGGGAACCTGGGCAGCACGTACCTCTCTGCAACAGGAAATTCCCCTCTTGGCTCCGACAGCAAGTGTGGAGAAACCGGGAGAGCCATGGAGTGATCCCAAGCCCAGCGCGGCACTGTCAGCATTCCTGCCCAGGTGCTCTCAACCAACTGCTTTACTGGGGAGCCCATGGACACTGCAGCACTCTGAACACTCAATATCCACGTTTCAGAGCTGCAGTGGCTGCCGCTGCCTCGGGGCACCCACTGCTCTCCCACCACTGCTGGCCATGCCCTCCTCCTGGACAGATTTATGGGAGCCCTTTGTGAGCCGACCAGATTTCGGCCCTCCCCAGCACCCAGCTGAATCCTAAAACAACAACACCCCGATAAAACCGGGGGGGACACACTCAGCTGGGACCACAGAGCCAGGCAGGGCTGCACCGGGAGCCCCTCGCACAGCACCCAGAGCACCCACCTTCCCCCTGCCAGTGCCGGGATGCAGCAGGATCTGCAGGGCTGCCAGGGGGTCCTGGTGCCCCCAGCCCTCTGTGCCAAGCGAGGCAGAGCCAGCCCCCTGCCCCTCGGCATTGTGCAGCACTAATCCCCGGCTTTCACACGTTTTCCACGGCAGGACCACAGCCCCCGCCCCAAACTAAGCCCACATTAATGAGGTAGCACTAGATCCTCATCCAAAAGTCGCCTGCCTTGCGAGGCCGCCTTGCACTGGTTTCATTGAAGGTAATTTGATCTTGGTAGGACGACATTCCTAAAATAGTTGAGGGAATTCAAACATGAAATAAGGTTTCCAGGAAGGGATTAAAAAAAAAATAGGTCAAGCAAGTGTGAGCGATTAAAGTGACCCAGCATCCCTTTGTACGGTTTAACTGCGACTCTGTTCAACTCTATCTTTCACCAACATGTAATAAATTAGATCCAAGAGGCTGCCCAAAGCAGAGAGGCTGATATAAGATTATTCCAGGAGGTGGCTGGCGTCGGTGACCTTTCCTCCCCTGGCTTTCACCGCCAACATCAAACACACACGGCCCAGCTGAACGATGGGCTCAGAGCTTTGGAACGGCGCACGCGACCGCACCACGGCCGGATGCCAGCACTGCCTCCGTCCCACGGGACAGCCCTGCGCCCATCCCAAACTTCCTGCCTCAGTTTACCCATCCCAAGGCTGGCAGGAGGGAAGCCTAGACATCCCTGTGGCCACTGGTGTCCCCCCAGCGCTGGCCGCAGTCGCCACGCAAAGCCCTAGCGCCATATGTCACACAAACCCATCCTTAACTGCTTATCCCTCTTCTCTCTTTGTGCTCCCAGCTCGGCACAAAAGCACCGGGAAGCAGCTGGGAGTGAAAGAAAATAAAAATTCCTGTGGAGACAAAGGTGTGTGGCATTCCCTGGGGACTGGGCTCAGGGCAGGGCGTGTGGAGGACTCGATGCCGGGCAATTTTTGGGTTAGGTTTGGGCAGTGAGTGATAAAGGGGAGTGGGGGAACATGAACCCAGGCTGGGGGCAGGGCCAACTCCACTCCCTGGATAATTAGTGTGGCTGATTCCAATTGCTAATTTGCCATTATAGGTCAAGAGTCACAGAAATTAAAGGATGGGAGGGAAAAAGGAAGAAAGAGCCTGAGTAAAGGCAGTTCCTTCCCCTCCATCCCTCTGCATAGCAGGAACATACTGGATCAGACTGGGCTGACCCTGCCCCAGGCTGGTGCAGAGCATCTCTGCAGGATTTGGCCCTGGGCATCCCACAAAGGCAGGGACAGGCAGGGGCAGGCAGGGACAGGCAGGGACAGGCAGGGACAGGCGGTGCAGACCAGGCCCAGCCTCCAGCATCTCCGGTGGCTGCTCTCCTGCCGTCAGGGTTTAAGGGCTGGCACTCACTGTGCAAAGGAAAAATCCTGTATTGATTCACCCGAAGCTCTGGAGCACAGACCGCACGAGTTTCTATGGAAACAAAATTAGTGGAGTAAAACTCTCCCTGCCGGCACACGGTGAATTATTCACCAGGACAGGCCCCTGGCCAGAGGGGCTGCTGAGAAGATTTAAAGGTGATCACAGAGTGGCTGCTGTGATCCCCCTTCCCTGGGGGACCAAACCACAACCAGGGAGAACGAAAGGCCCTGGGTTTCCACACCATTTGCGTGGTGGGAAGGTCCTGCACCTCCCTCGCCGTGTCCACAGCCTCTGGGGTCCCCAGGGAGAGAACAAGGACTTCCCGTGTCGCTTCCCCCACTCCCAGCCCCTTGCACCACAGCATGGCAGTAATACATGGCACAAAGCGTCACTGCCTGGTGTCCACCTGGCTTGCACCGGCCACCCTGTGGTCAGCCATCCCTGGCACCCAGGATGAGCCTGTGAGGGCAGGACCGGCCGCAGCCCCGCTCATCCCACAGAGCCTCTCAGCACCGTGCTCACCACTGCAAGCCAAGAGCCAGGGAAGAAAGGGACTAATTAAGTCACAAACAGAGGAGGGTTTTTTTATGAGTCACTAAGCCATATGGCTGATGCAAGCTATCCCAGGAAAGTGCCGAGCCAACAATCCAGCACTGCTGTACCCTCGTTGTCCTGGGACACGGTGTCACACTGTAATTGCGCCAGGCTTTTGTCCTCCCTCGTGCCGGGTGACATTGCTCAGCAGAGGAGAACCTGCTTGAAAGGCTACACCTCACCAGGGACAGGTATTTAATTAAGGCCCTACATCAGACCCCTCCTGCCAACCAGCACAGGCTGCTCCATCCCGGCACAACCTGGACTGTGGGGCGGAGAAAAGCCCTGAAAGGAGGAATGTTGAGTTTGCTCCGTCACAGCACATCACAGAAATTACACGGGACACTAACCTGGATTTGAAGCCAGGCCAAGGCTCAGAGAAGCTCTCAGTCTCCTCAGCAGCAGAGTCACCCCTGCGCCAGCACAGCCGTGTTCTGGGTGGCAAAGGGACCAGACCCCAAGCAGTGGCTCTGCTCGTTGCCCCCTTTGCCACCGGCCACGTGCTGGACCCAGCCACCACAACGGGTCACGTTCTTCTTCAAAATCCCATCTTGCTTCTCTTTCATTATTTTTAAGTTTGCATTACTAATTCAGGTACATCCCGTCCCAGCTGATTTGCACTGATCGTGGCAATCACCAGCCAGGGAAGTTAAAAGCCACCAGGATTTTAGAAGTAAAAGTTTAGGCTCCAGGAGCTGGGAATCCTCCCCAAAGACTGTTCCCCATCCCCACTGCTGCCTTATGGCCCCAGCACATGTTCCCAGTGACCCATCTCCGTCACCAGAGCTCCAGCCACCGTTCTCTCCATTTTCTGGAGACTATCTCCCTATTTTCCCCCACTCAGCCCTGCTTTCCTACGCCAAGGACAGCGGCCAGGCTCCATCCCGGAGTGTTTGTGTGCCCATCTGCGTGTGCCTTCCCTGGGGAAGTGAGAGTGAGGGCAGGGATCGACCAGCTGTCAGGCAGAAGAAAGAAATACCACTTCCAGGAGTCAGAGCTCATTTCCCAGCAATAAAAGCAGGCTGCAAAAAAGTACCACTAATGGGAATGCACATCCCACACCACTCCAGCCACCGATAGCAAAGTACCCAGGGGCTGTAGCTTGGAAAAATAAAAGCCATCAACAAGGCTTGGTTTTAAGCAGCACAGCTGTAGGCTAGGCCCAGATCAGGGCATAAAGGATCTGCCATTCCCCACACAGGATTATTGCTGTGGATGATGCCTTCCACGTGCCAACCTCGGCTCCTGGCTCCGAGTTATGGCTCCTCCAGCACATGGAAAAGAAAACCTTACTGCTTCCTTCCAGGGAGGGGAATAGCTCAGATCAGTATCTGCCCTTAACTGCTCCACTCTCCATCCTCCTCAGCCCCATTATCCCCACTCCACACACATACACTGCTCTGGGGACCTGAGGAAGAGCCAGAGTCTCCAGTGCTTGTAAATGCCACCTAGAAGGGAAGACCTGAAGAGTTTGTGCTTCTTGGAGTTAATTGTGGGTGGATGCTATCTCCTTTCCCATCTATTCTCGGTGTGCTTTGGTGAGGAGGGTCCTCATCACTGCATAGGCAGCCTGCCTTCCCTCTGCCAGGCTCACACCCTCTGAGCAGGGGTGTGAGACAGCTCTACCTCCCCAAAAGAACCCCCGGAGATCCCGGCAGACCCCAGGGACCAGCCAGGGGACAGCTCCTGCAAGGCAGTTACTCTGGGTTTTAAGACACACTTGTTTGTTTGTTTGTCGCTGGGCAACAGAGAGGATGGAAAAAATATCAATGTCATATTGTCACCTATGAGTCACAGCTCAGCACGGGTCGAGATGCCCAGGTTCTGCTTCCACTGAGCACGGGGAGACAGAAAAGGGCGTGAGGCACCCCAAAAGCAGCTCACTCCCCCTCTCTCTGCCTGTCAGGCCCTGCCCCGACACCTTCCCCATCCCCACAGATGGGGACTCGAGTGGCCTGGGCACATCAGTGGCCTGGGGACATCGGTGGCCCAGGGACAACTTTGCGAGCCCTGGAAGTCGAGGCAGGAATTTGCATTCCTATTTGCATTACCTAATTGCGCCTGCGGGTTTCCTGGGGCAGCGGCTGGCTCTGGTTTCCATGGCAGGTTTTGTGCAGACCTGGAGAACCGAGGGAGGCACAAAGGGGCCACAATGGACCTGCCACTCACCCGCATCAAAGGCGGCCGGCGGGGCGGGCCGGGGGCACCGCGGACGGGGCACCGCAGCCCGTCCCCCCGGCACCGCCAGCACCGGGGGACCCCCGGGGCAGGGGCAGCGGGTGGCTGGTGGCCGACGCGCGGGGACACCCGCGGTTCCAGCGGTGGGGACATGCCGCTGGTGAGGCTGCTTGACGGAGGAGAGGAGCCGCAGCCGCTTGTCGCCCAGAGGCAGCAGCTGCTCCGCGCCCGTCGGAAGTGGTGCAAGAGCTGGACCCAGATGTTCCCCCTGTTCTCATTTCCTGTTATTTTCAGCCAGCTTTCCACCCAACTGGGTGGGTGGCTTTGTCCTTCCAACTTCTCTCTCCATTCAGGGACCGTCTCGCTCGCTGCTGTGCCCACCCAGCTCCCGTGCTGACCCCAGGGAAACGGCAGAACAGCCAAACCCTGGTCCCCACACCATTGCTGCGAGCCCAGTGCCACCGAGCAGCGGTGAGGATCCAGCCAGTGTCCCTCCATCACCCTGGCCATGGTGACAGAGATGTTGCCACCACAGCCACGCCACAAAGAGAGGGACCCATCTCTGCCTCGCACACCTGTGAGGGGCTCTGTGCTATTATTTCAATTTTTTTTTCTTATTTTACAGTTATCAATTACCATCACCACCATCACCTTGTGCTGCCCCAAAGCCTCCCAGCTCCGACCACAAGCACCCCACAGGCAAGTGCACCCACAGGGTTAGGGCAGCAGCCCACTCCCCACAGGTCCCACTCCAGGATTTTACCCTCACAGCACAGACCCTGACCATGAATGGCCCTCTGGATCCCCTCCTGGCTATCCCACTCTGAATGCCAGCAGCCACAGCAAGTCTGGTTATCTGTGCCCCCGCAGAGGGTGTTGGTGCAGGCAGATAACCACCAGCACTCACTATCATGCTGCTGTTCCCAGGGCTCAGGGAACCACAGCACGGATGCCACGGCAAAGCTGCTTGGCCACGCCACCAACACGGTCAGGTGTCGGTGTGCTTTGTTCATTTTTTTCTCATTTGAAAGCTCTTTTTCAATAAAATGCTGGAAAAGTCAAAGCTTTCCAACTCTGTGGCTGGGAAGAGGATGGGCACCTTTGATGGAAATAATTTTGGCTATCAGATGCTCTGACACCAGGGATGGGCTGTTGACAGCTGGGGACTGGTGCACAAGGCTCTGCCAGCATGAGGCACATCCTCACCACAGGGTGGTTGGTTATCCAACCACCCACCTGTGGGAAAGGCCACAAGTGCACAACTATCAGGAGGTGATGGCAGGGTCTCCTCTGCTATGACAACCACCAAAAGCTTCCCACTACCACCACCACCACCACCAGCACCAGCCAATCTCCACTCCCAGAGGGCTCCCCTGGGGTCTCATTGCCCCAGTGCTGCACTCCCACTGAGCGCTTCCACAGGAAAACCTCTGTGAAAACCACAAAAAGCTTCTCAGCGGAGCAGATGCCGCTTCAGCCTGTGTTCTTAGAGATGGAGGAGGAGGAGGATGTGCGGAAAGCCACAGCTTCCCCAGCCGCAGGGCAGCCCCGCCAGCAAAGCCCCAGCGGCAGCCTCCGGGGTCAGCCCAGGATGGTGGCTCTCTCGTGGAAATCCTTACGGCTCCAGCCCCCGTGTTTGTTGTCAGTGGCAGCAGCAGGAGGAGGTGTGAGGAGGAGGTGCGACTCCAATGCTTTTTAAGAAAATAATAAAAAAAGAGCCTTTCCAACCCGCCTGAGAGACAGTGCAGGAGAGCACTGCTCTGAGCGGTGACTTGCACTTGACTCCTTCTCCATCGCTGTCTGCCCACAACCCACTGGCAGCAATTTCGGCGCTGGATGGGAACCCCAGGTGAGGATCAGCCTGGCAGGATGGTGCCCTCCATCCTTATGGAGGATGTGAGATGTGGCTGAGCTGGGCACCCGGTCGGGGGCTCACAAATGACGCTGGTCACCCAGGAGGTGACCACCACTGCTGTGGCAACCCAGGGCCCTGCCAACTCCTGCACCAAGCCGTGACCCATCCGGCAGGGATGGCGGGGGGTGAGGTGTGCTGCTCCATGAAGGCGGCGGAGGGGACAGGGACGATGTCCAGCAGCAGGAAGCCACCAAACCCAAACCGGCAGCGCACGGAGGGGTCACGCTCGGGGACCGGCGATGCTCCGGGGCTGAGCGGGACGCGGCTGCTGCCCCACGGCCGAGTCTGCCGGCCCGCGCCCGGCCCCACGCGGGGAAGGCACCCTTGGCCCCACGCCGGCCCGGCGGGCTCCGCACGCGGGACCCTCCCGAGCCCGGCGCAGGCCCGCGGCGGAGCCGAGCAGCCGGAGCAGCGGCGGGGCCGAGCCGGGGCTGCGGCCCCCAGCGCTCCGCTCCGGCCCGGCTCCGGAGGGGCGGCCGAGCGGCCGCAACAGGCGCGGCCCCGGCCCCGCCGCCGCTCCGCCCGGGCCCCGGTGGAGGCCGAGCCGGCGGCGCCCCCGCTCCCCCCCCAGCCCCGGTGGGGCCCGCGCGGCTCCGGGCCCGACCCGCGCAGGCCGAGCGGCACCGCCCGCCCCAGCCCAGCTCAGCCCAGCCCGGCTCGGCTCGGCCCGGCCCGGCCCGGCGCACAAAGAGCCCCGGCCCGCCCCCCCTTACCGGCGGTCGGCGCCGCGCTGCGGGGGCGGCGGCGGGCGGCTCCAGTCACGCCGGGAACCATGGAAAGGAGCCGGGACGGGAGACGTACGTGGCGGGCGGGCGGGGGCGGCCGTGCCCGGCAGCGGGGGGCGGCGCGGCGGGGCCGGGGCCGGGGCCGGGGCCGGGGCGGGCCGGGGGGGCGCGGGGAGCGGGGCCGAGCGGGGCCGCGCCGAGAGGCTGAGGGGGCGGGGGTGCGCGGGGCCCCGCGGGACTGCTGTGTCCCCTCCGGGACTGCTGTGTCCCCCCGGGACTGCTGTGTCCCCCCCGGGACTGCTGTGTCCCCTCCGGGACTGCTGTGTCCCCCCCGGGACTGCTGTGTCCCCCCGGGACTGCTGTATCCCCCCGGGACTGCTGTGTCCCCCCCGGGCCGGAGTCCCCCCTTGCGGCGCGCAGAGCTCGATTCGGCCCGGCCGGCGGCATCGAGGGGCGGCACCGCCCGCGCCCCGCCGCCAGCCGAGGTGAGACAGCCCTGACGGGGTCCTGGGGATCTCGGGGTCCCCCCGTTGTCCCCAGGCTTCCCCAGCGCCTCCAGCCCTGGGGTCGGCACCTCCGGCCCTGAGTGGCCTGGGGGCCAGTGTGTGGAAGGAGCAGCATCCCCTGGATGGATGGATGGATGGATGGATGGATGGATGGATGGATGGATGGATGGATGGATGGATGGACGGATGATGGATGGATGGATGATGGACGGACGGATGATGGATGGACGGACGGATCCCAGCTCTCCAGGCTGGCTCTCAGCCTCTTCCACACCTTTGGAGTGTCCCAGGCTCCTGGAGCCCGGACCTCCAGTCCCGTGGTAAGGAAGAGGAGACAGCACTGCTGCCCCACAGCTGAACATCCCAGACGGGTTACAACCAAGCATCACTTGGAGCAGACAGAAAACAGCCGTCCCCGTACAGCACGCTCTGGCTGACAGCTCAGGACGGGAAGCAATCTCGTCTTACAAATTACAGGAGCCCGTTTACACAGGGCAAACACTTCCCGTTCCACAGAGACCAGAGACCGCGAACGGCAGCAGGTCAGAGCCTCCACTTCCTTCGTGGCTCTCCAAACCTTCCAGACATACTGCGGGAAGAACTCCACACCTCTGGGCACCACGGCCTCCCCCAGCACCCTGCCACAGCCAGAGACTGCTCAGGTGCACAGCTGTGGGTGCTGGAGCCTGAGCACATGTGTGGGATGGTCCAGAGCTCTCACAGCACAGCTCTTCGTGCTGAGATTTGTCCCATTCCATCATTTCATCTGTGTCTGGGAGCTGAGTGATCCTGGGTAAAGATCTGGAAGGCTCTGACAGGGAACAGAGCAAGAGTGGAAATACTGGAGGCAAACCTTAGATTTTCAGCCGTACCAAACATGTGCCACATCGTTCTCTTCCCCAGGTTAGCGCAGATCAGACTCTTCTGAGGCACAGCGCCTTGCAGTGAGCTTTGGTGGCTGCAATCTCCTCCTAATCCAGGCTTGTTTCAGGGAAAACAGGCAATTTTACATCCCTTTGATATGGGTCTTAGCTGCTAATGATGCTAGGAAGTAAAAAGAAATGGGCATAGAAATACACAACTATGAAGAATTAAAATAGTGAATTTAATTCAGCCAATTCCAACAAAACTGGTAATTCCCTGGAAAACAAACCTTGGACAGAAAACACAGAACAGAAATGGTTTTGTCGTGACAGCTGGTGAGAACAACTGAGTGAAAAGGTGAATGGAATATTTCTGACTTCTCTGGAAAACAAAATGTTTCACGCATCCTGAAAATGCCCTATTTTTTACTAAATGGGTTGGTTTGAGAGGCAGTGATTGTAAATGCTCTGCAAGGAAAGCACACGTCTGTGCTCTGACACAACCAGTGACTGCAGATGCCAAACGTCTGGTTTCTAAAAAGCCCTGATGCTTCCCTAAAGGAAAAGCTGGGACTTTTAAAAATCATAGAAACATGGAATGGTTTGGGCTGGAAGGGAACCTCAAAGCTCATCTCATTCTAAGCCCCCACCAAGAGCAGGGAAACATTCCACTAGACCAGCCCAGAAACCTGAAGAACAACAACAAAAAAAATCTATTATTAAGAATCATAAGCCTGGCTTGCCCAGTGGTCCTGATTTTGGCTTCAGGGTGATGCAGAGTCTGATGAAACGGTGTGAGGCTGTGGCCAGGCGTGTGGAGGGAGCTGGCTGGACAGCCTAGCTCAGCTCCTCCAGCACTGAAATACTCTTTCCAAACCAATACCAAAAAAGGTTTGTTTCTAGGTCAGGACCTCAGCACTCAATTTTAACCAGGGGCTGACAGTCCAATCTGAACACAGCTGTAAAATGGATTCGTGGGAGAAGCTTTGGCATTCCTTTTGTAATTAGAAAACAGCCACTGAGCTGTGTGCCTTTAAAGGTGAAAGCTATTCTTGACATAAAAATTAGCACGTAGTTCCTCTGACATCCCTTGGCTGCTGCGCTGGGAGCTGTGAGCGAACAATCCAAAGATAAGCAAGAAATATAAACATGCTGAATTATACAAATACGTAGAAGGGGATCAGGTTTAATTTATTTTATTCTCTGACAGACAAAGAGATTTATTTTTACACTTTTTCTCCTAAAAAGCACTGGTTAAAAGGTCCACTTAAGCACTGAAACCTCAATGGCATTTAAAAACTTGAAGTGCTTTTAATAGCTGCCTTTTGAAAATACTGTTAAATCTATTTTTGAGATGGATAAACTAAGCTACCAGTGAAGCAGGGCAGGAGTTTTTGGAAGGGCCCAGCAGTGAGAAACTCATTCATTTCTCAAAAACTCAGCTCCTGTACATGGACCCTGAGATAAAAACTACCACAGTGCTCAATGCTTTAAAAACCTGAAGGGTCCTTTAAATTCCAATTTTCTCTCTTTGGTGGGAATCTAACCCCGACAGCCTTGAAAATGAACCCCAGGCAGTTTTCAGGATACGCTCAGAGTGGCTGTTTGTAAAATAAAAGTGAGGGAAGAGCGAGCAGAACTCGGGAGGCTTATCAGCACCCGGAATGCCCCGGCTAATCCTCGGCAGCCCCGGCCCCTTTATGTAACCTGGGATTGCTGCAGCTCAACAGCTTACTGGGGTCTGGGTGGTTTTCTTTAAACCTCTTGTGGACAAATGCAAACACATTAAATACTTCTTTCTTCCGCCTCTCTAAGGAAAAAAAATGTTGTAAGAGGGGAAAAAAAATGTTTTATTTGTGAACAAGGGCTAATAGAATTAAACTTGTATACTGAGACTAAAACGTGTTTCTCTCTGATCCATCTTGAGTGAACAGAACCTTCCCAATTTACAATACTCAGGTGTAACTCTTTGAAAAAAGGTTGAATCCCAAATTTCCCTTCACCCCCAACACTCTCTGAAGTGCTGGGGTGTTCCAAATAAAGAGAAGAACTGCCCCTTTATACCGTGTGCACCATTTCTGGCAGCGTGGGTGGCTGTGCTGGAATACTTACATCCTCGTGGCCGCTTCCCCGCGGCTCTCCTTGCCCGGAGGACGCCTTCCCGTGCCCTCCATCTGACTGCTCTGACTTTCCACGGCACATATCCTTCCAAGGCAAAATTCAACTTTCAAACTCTCAGCCGGTGCTAAGCCATTCACCTCACGCTGAATGCTTACGGAAACTTCAGAAGGAAAAAAAATAAACCCCCTATTGAACTCCTTGCAATCGGAGACCTGAATGGGCTCGATATAAACCCCACTCGAACCAGCGGCAGCAATAGGCTTCCCTGGATGTTGGATTTGATCCAGCTTAAAAGTTTCCATGAAATAAACTAGGCTAAGCGCATCAGCTGCATAGAAACTAACTCGGTGTAACAGGAGCATCTGTTCTTCACATCCACCATTTTCTTAGAGCCTTAACTCGGCGGCGCTGTGAGGTGCCAGCGGATCCCCGGCCGCGCCGGCACCGGCACGGACATCGATTAGCAGGGAGCATGCACGTCGTATAAACCACTTGACCAGGTAGCTTTTGTTTGTCAGAAAAACAGCTTAATGTATTTGGAAGGATGGCGTTACAGAGCGAAGTCAATGTCCGCACTGAGACAGCGGAGGAGCACACCTCGGACCCATTAATACACGGTACAAAGCAAATGTTTACCCAAGTACAAATGAAACAGGTCGACAATTAGCTAATGCAGCTTTGTGGACATAAACCAGGTACAGTCGAGCAGAACCAACATAAAATAAAAAGGAAACAGCCCTTTTCCTACGCCACGCTAAGAGCACCGTGGTTAGTGGTTTGGGAAGCCTCTGTCACGGTGAAAAATTTCCTTGCCGGTGTTTATTCTACTGCTACACTGCTGGGATAAAAATAACAGCTGGCTGTACAAGGGACCCACTGTCAATACTGCAGTAATTGACAACATACAATTAAGTCTCACACCTGTTTATTGTAAGTAATTCATAGATAACCACTTCTAGTACACATTTTCATACTGGCTTTTAATGCTTTTGTTCTCTTTTTTCTTTTTTTTTTTTTTTAAGCTCAGGGATACCCAAATTTCATCTAAGGGTCATCACTGTGGTTACCCAGACCCAGAAGGCTATACCTACTTTGGGAAACTGGTGCAAGGTGGTGTGGTGGCCAGGGGTGACAGAGATGGCTGGGGAACTACAGGTCCCAACATGCAGGACGGTGTGGTGGTGGTGGTGGCAGCGGGGCCGGGGGAGCGGGGCTGGGGACATGCGCTGGCGGGCCGGCCATGCACGCCGGGCTCTACACAGGGCCAGAACAAAGACCTCTACACACCTGGAGTGAGAACAGTGGTAACAAAGTCATAGCTACATATTCTTCTCTACATTTTTGTTTATTGAGACAAACTAATTAAAAGGCACAAACATAGGGCATATGTTTACATGGACATTATAACAAACATATACATTAAAAGTGTAGGAATGTGTTTCCTTTCTGCTAAACAGAAAGTTCCTAAGCTTTTATATATACAAAAGTTGTACAATTTGATGTCCTAAAGTACAAAAGATCATTTATAAAATTATTTTACACTAAGCTCTATTTTTTTTTTGTTTGTTTTTGTTTTACTATGTAGTCCAAGCCCCTAGAACAGTTTCACGTAAGGATACAGATACCTGTCACCTGAGCCAGCAGCCTGGCAATCACTGCTCGCACGGACACGGCCGGGGAGGAACGGAAGCAGTCCAGTGTGACTGGTCAGTCCTGCTAGCACTCTGTGAAAATGCACACGCTAATCTCCAGAGCTCTCAACTTCATAAAGATAAAAACATCTCAACTGTAATTTCTTTTTTTTTTTTTCCTCTTTTTTTTTTTATTTAATGTAGAGTCTTGGGTTTAGGGTGGTTTGTTTTTTTTTAAACAAAGTTTTAAAAATGTGAATATGTGACATGATAGTCTAAAAAGTATATCTGTTTCCCTAGACTTTGCTTTCTACTTTATGTACAGATAAACAGGTTAAGAAAAAAAAGCACATGTAGCTTAAACATGTGTGACCATTTATGAGCAGTTCTGGGCTGGACAGCTCAGCACCCCAGAACTCCCACAAATTGATAGAAATGTGTTAACACAATAGAAGAATAACGTAAAAATGATGATGTTTGCAAATATTTACAAAGTTGAACAGATTTGCACAACACTTGATTAAGAAATAGGGGAGAAATTAAAAGACGCTCTCTGCTTGTCCTGGAGGGGCATCCTACCTAGTTAGTGGTTAGAATAAAAACTGTATACAATTTAATATAAGACAAAACTTCTAGTGAACAACTAACACGTCTGTCCCCTGCTGAAACACCAGCAGGCTCTGATTGGGAGGCAGAGGGCATAAAAATCACACCCAGGGCCTCCAGAATCTTCCAGCTTAAAGCAATTTTCCTTAAGTTTCCAAGCACTCCTTTTGCTCCTAGATAAGAGTCCCATGGGGGTCTGACTGTTCAGAGACCATGTTTACATACATTTTGACTCCTCTTCTGTCAGCCATGGCTGTTTCTCACCAAACAATAACAGGTTTTTTTTAAAAAATGTTGACTACAATGCTCTATTCCCTTAGGGTAATATGTTGGGTAATATTTACATCTCCAAATATCAGGTCACAATCCCTATTATATGTTGAAGTTAGAATGATAAGTTATCATATGCTTTGCATATCAGAGCTGGTATCACCTTTCCCATAGGGAATGCTGCCTGAAATTACCATATTCCCAAAGGTAAAATGCATATTTTCTCCAAAAATGCATTTTTTTTTAAATGACAACATTGTAATGCATTTACTCATTAAAAAAAATAAAAAAAAAAAAAACATCAACACAGACAAAGGTTCTACACTAGCTCAGAAACAGTGGACTTGCCTGGCAGGTTAAAATGATCCATCCACCCTGTCACAGATACAGAGGGGTCTTTGCTAGTGTTCAGATTAAAATAATTTTCTAAGTTATAATTTGAGGGGATAAAACATAAAACTGTTTTTTTTAATTACCTTTTTTTTTCTTTTTTTTTTCTTTTTTTTTTTTTTTTAAAACTCTGGCAAATAAATCTGTTCTAATTCAGCATCAGTCAGCTACAAGGTAAAACTTAATTTAAACGAAGTGCTCCAGTGAAACTCAAGCCTGAACCATGTGAGCCAAATCAAGGGGAAGATGCTATTGTGGTCTCTGATGGTGTTGCCCCAGTGTCTTAGTCTGAATTTATTATTAACTAAAACAAAACAAAACAAAAAACCCAAAAGAACAAAACAAAACAAAACAAAAAAAAAAAACCCCAACCAAACAAAACCCAAAAAAGAACTGCTGGTAAGGATTCCATTTTAATCCTTTTTAATACTGTTTAGAACTTGTTTACCAGGGAGGAGAGGTGGGCAAGGCCTGGGGCAGGAAAGGCATGCTCTCCACTGGTCTCATGGCTATGTTGAGGGGACCAGCCAGCGTCATGGGGGTGGGCAGGTTCATGGGGGACGTGATGGTGACGGGGTGCGCTATGTTCACTGGAGCGGTTACCGGGGTGGGCAGGTTCACCGGGGTGGTGAGCGTTAATGGAGAGGTCATGGACAGAGGACTGGTTATAGTTACAGGATGCCCTAAGTTCATCGGACTGGATATATTAACTGCACTTGATACATTTACTGGACTTCTCATGCTCATTGCAGCTGCCACTGTGACTGGGTTTGTGATAGTCCCAGAAGCCACAGAGGACGTTATATTGAATGGAGTAGTAAGAGTCACAGGCGTAGTAGCAGCAGTGGAGGTTTGGCACAAGTTAGCAGCTTCTAAAAATGAGACATAAAAAAGACAAAAAGTTTTTAACACATAAAAAAACCATGGACAAGATTTAAACAAAACAAAACAAAACAAAAAACCCAAAAACCAAACAAGAACAGGTACAAATTCTGGAATAATTTTCTTTAGGTATTATTAGTAAGTTAAAACTGTTAACATTCTATAGCCTACAGGAAATACAAACTCTCATGCAGGCCATTTCAACTCAGTATTTTTTCCTGAGAAGTCAAGTGAGGTTTTCTTAGCAAGAGGGTTTCCATGTTCATAAAAACAGTATTGTACAATCAAAAAAATCCTCCCCAAGAGGAACAGTAGAAATAGAGGAGAGAGTGTACATACCGAATGGTACGTACTCTATAGCCTTCTCAAAGGTGAACTGACATTCTGTGAAGGTTTTAAAAAGTCATTATTAGGGACTGATAAGCAAAGCTCGTTTCAATATTTACCTGCTTATTTCAGTCTTAATTATTGCTACTAAACTGCTCCACTGCTCACAGTACCTCTACTTCAAAGCTACCCCAGCAGCACATCCCTCAACCCCCATCAGCTCCTCAGCTTTCACATAAGCTACAGCTCCACACCATGTTGGTTTGGGGGGTTTTGGGATGGGTTTGCAGCAAGCAGGACTGAAGTGCAGAGCAAGGGAGACCCAGGAGGCCGGGGCTGGGGAGCGGGGCCGGCCGGGGGGACGCGGGGGGGACGGGAATCACTCCACATCCATCAGCACCACCTGCCGGCTACCCACACCGGGAGGCTCCGGAAACAGGGAACAGGGCAGGGCTGGCTGCTAAAGAAACCGGGGAAAATACACTCTACAGCAACGTTACTAAGCCGTGTCTGATTCCACAACTGCAGGGCAGGACCCCAAGCTCAGTTACACCCACGTGTCAGAGGTAAGCCAGGAGCAAAGAGTCCACTTTGCCACTGGGGCAATGCAAATGTAACTTTGAAAGCAACATTAGCCCCATTCAAGGGTTACTGTTGGTTCTTCAAAGTCCATAGCTAGGAGGGGTGGAGAGGAAGGGAAAGAGTAAAAAAAAAAAATAAAAATTGTGAAAATAAATTGTACTAGACTAAAAGAAAATCCCATCTAGTGTTGTAAAGCCACCACAAGTGGAACTAGCACAGGAGAACCAGCATGGAAAGAGCAGCTCAGGCACGGCACTGACTGGTCTAACTTCACCTTCAAGCACAGTCACACCCAAAGACACATCCCACCCATGCTCCTTCCCCAGTTCAGTTAAGCTAAAAGCACCAGTCTGACGCCACTGCTACCCACCCCCCTCCCTCACTCCCCATCCTGCCCCAAACCACTATTAAGTTAAAGCATAGTCAACATTCCTAATAAGAAAGGAAAAAGAAACAAGACACAGGGAAGAACAAGCAGAAAAAAATTCTCAGTGATTTCCTAAATCTGACACCATTTCCTTTATCTATTTAGTGGCCTGATTATGTGTAATGTTTCTATTATCACTACATTTTAACATGAATAAGCTGTTTCTGTACTGTCTGATCACAGAATTCAATTACTGGCATAACAAGGGGAAAGGAAGCAAGCAGCCTAAAACACAAACAAGAACCTAGAAAACAAAAACAGATTGAAGGAACTGAAAGGAAGGTTAGGAGAAGAGAAAAAAATAAGGTGAGTCAAAAACATTCCTAAAAACAGCCAGTGAAAAACAATAAGCAGTGGTCACTAAGAACTTCTAAAACATGTAATCCATGAGGTCACATGATGGGCATTAGTAATCAAACTGTTGTGAAACAAATAAGCAGCAGAAACGGAAGAGTTTAAACAACTATATCCTAAAACCACTGAACGGAAGCAATCTGTTCTCTACAAACTGACACAATGACCAACAACAGCAATTCCACTTCAATTACAGCAGCACAGGTAGAGGTGAGCAGTGAGCCAGCACTGATGAGAAAAGGATCACTGATTAGCTCATTTTGTAATAAAAAAAAAGCAACAGAGAAAGAAACTTATCTGAAGTCTAGAAAACTATACAAAGACAGTTATATGATGATAGAGCAGATGGAATAAATTGGGAGAGAGAAGATGAACAGGACACAGAAAGCACACAGGTGCACACTGGTGCTGATGCAAGGACAGGGGGTGTGTGTATGTGTGGGCACACAAGTGAACAAGGGCAAATATGCACCAACACAGCTAAAAGCCACATGCAAGTCAAAGCCCACACTCCTGCCCTGGGGCAGACACAAGCTCCCCTCTGTAACTGATGGCTCCAAGGACACAGGCAAGCACAGAGACCAAGGGAGCAAGTCATGAGCAAGTCATTTAACAGCCTGATCTGGGGCCTGTTTCCTCCTGTTCTTTCTTAGCTGTGACTTCTAAGAATGAAACTGTCATGTAAGACATCCCTCCTGACACCTTAAACTCCCCAAATGACTGTAAACTCCGCTACCTCACAAACCCAAACGCGTCAATATTGGTTTGTTTTACCTTTCTTCCTCGCTTTGACGGCCTCTTCCCACAATCTCAGGGTCTCTACCTGCTTTCCAGGCCAACTTGTTACGTGTTGCTGCTGCTGCTGCTGTTGCTGCTGCTGCTGCTGTTGTTGCTGTTGTTGTTGCTGCTGCTGCTGCTGCTGCTGCTGTTGTTGTTGTTGCTGTTGCTGCTGCTGCTGTTGCTGTTTCTGGTTGCTGGTCTCTTCACTCATGCATGCTATGCCAATCAAGTAAGAACACAAATTCACCTTGAAAAGTTACTCTGCTTTCTGCTGAGATAACAAAGGCAACTTCTACAAAGAGCATGTGGAATCTCACAGTATTCCAAGAACGAAATCAGAGGTGTTTAAAACAATATCATTAATTCTGTGCTTTATAAAACTACTTTTCCAAGAGCAAAAAACCCAAATGTAAGTCAAGAACATCTACTTTAACTGCCAAAAATGTATTTGTATTTAGGAAGAATGAAATTAAAAACTCCAATGAGTCCTCTAGAACTCAAGCTGATTCCACTTTTTCTAAACTTTAGCTCCAGCTTAAAAATGAAAAATAGAAAAGCTTTTTTACTTCTTATTGCAAGTATGACTTAAAAATTTCAGTTTACCTTTACATCACAGAACAGCCTGTCACTACTCTCTGGCCACAGCACAGCTCATCATTTCCACGTCTAACAACTGCTCTAAATGCCTCCTCATGTGAACTGGCTTAGCACCACCAAACTGGCTTGGGAAGCCAGAGTTGTAACTTTATACCTTGAAAAATACTTCACATCCAAATTTCCTACTAAGCTCAACAATCAGGCATTTCAGACATTCCCAGTACCTTCAGATTATCCAGGAGTAACAGGAACTGCAAAGATGTTGTAAATTAATACAGTTTAAAAGGCTTTAAGGACACAGTTTCCAAAGACATTCCTTACTTCTGCCTCTTGATTCCTCTGAAAACCCGTTTTATATTACTAACCATGTGGGTTAACTTAAGTTACAGGTATTTTAATAGGGAAAATTTGTAAGTCAAGTCTTCATTTGCTTGCTAGGCACTCCCAGGCCCAGACCGCAGCACTTCCACAGAGTTTAAGGCTAGAAGGAGCTATTACAAACATCTCATCTGACCTCCTGCACAACACCAGTCAGATGCCATCGATGCCCAAAACATATCAGGGCTGGATTTAAATCCTTTTCTTGTCAGCTACAGCCTGAGGGAGGAAACACTGAGCCCCAGGGTCAAAACTCAGAGAAAGCAGAGAAATCTTTCTCCTAATTTTGATGAGCTTTAGATGAGGCTTCAGACCTGAAACCTGGCAGGTCTTAGCAGCTCTTAAATAGTCTAAAATCTCCAAACTATCTGTTGGACTTTTAGGCCTGCACAGTTCAGGAAGTAGTACTAAACTTAAAAGGTGAGAAAATTTTGGAGCTCTTTTCTTCAAGAGATTGGTCACTGTCATGAACTGCAGGGCATTCCTAAGGGATAAGAGCACAGTGTAGCAGCAAACCAACTCCACACATGCCAATTCTTCAGCTGAAGCAGATTCTGTTACTAAATATCTACTTTTAAGAGGTGTGACCACCCAAACTGACAGACACATAGCTGAATTTTAATGTCATCAAAGGCAATTCCCTTCGCAAACACACTGTTATTAGAAATGTTTGTAAAACGTTCACCTACTTTTATTGATGCCTTGTTTACAGGTATTACAGTTGATACTTTGGCTCTGCCCGTGTGTCTTTAAGTGGCTGGTGATATATGCTGCACTCAGAAGTTTACCACAGATATTACACGATACCTTTCCTTCATGGCGCACCATGTGTGTCCGCAGTCTGTCTTTGGTGGCAAAGGCAGCAGTGCACGTCTAGGTGAAGGACAACAGTTACACTTGAGGTGCAGACAGAGCAGTACAGCATCACCTACAGGCCCACGGGGAGCCCATGTTACCTTGCAGGTCCTAACGGTATCCTAAGTGCATCGACAACATTAAGTTTTACCCGTATTTATAGAGAAACCAAAATCAAACTGCTCAGCAGAGACTGAGAATGGAACTCATTTCTGAGGCAATCAGGACAAAAATCATACTCTGTACTATTTGAACTTTCTAAAAATAGTGGGTTGCCTTACCCACCAATGCAAGAGGGAGCTTATAAAAAATGCCTACAACAGGCAAAGTTGGTTTCTAATATAATTTTACTGTACAAATATGAACTTGGTACCTTACACTGCTCAAGTACTTCTGTTCCCATCCAGAACAAGGAAACAAAACCTTTTCCTAACGCTATTCTTTTTACCCAAGGCTTTTATTTAATAAGATGAGTCACTAAAACACAGGTTGGAATAAGCATGGATATTCCAAGCAAAACAGTTAATTGTTCAAGGGCAATCAAATTATTTTTCCTAGACTCAGTCATCAACTTATGACAACTTTCTTTCCCCTTCCAGCAAAATAACAGATCCAGAATCAACCATTCCCACCCATTTTAAATAGATGTGCTGAGAAAGAGATTTGATTTGAACATGCTGAGAAACACACTGCACACACTACCCCAGAAATGAGCACTGAGCTGAGGATGCTGCTACAATCCTACTACTAAGTTAAGCATATGGTAAAACAGAGCAACTACGCTGTTCTCCAAGAAAACAAAAACCCTCTAATCTTCCTAAAAAAGCAGCCACAGCATCTTTTTAAAGTTCCACCGTAACTCCAGCACTGTGGTGAGGTAGAGGATGTGGCTTTATTCCTAAACTTGCTTTTCAAAAATCCAGGAGCAAATATGGTTCTGGAAATATTCACCTGAGTTGTACTGACACAATAAGGTATTGTTCTTAATAAACCATTTTAGCCCTTACTTGGCATTTGAAGGGTCTCTCTGTTGAGTGAACATGTTTAACGTGACAGCTTAAATGATCAGGCCTGCAAGAAAGAGAGGAACAGGAGAAAAGTGCACACAGTTACAAACACAAAGTCAGGACACCTTGGTTAGCAGTGCTGACACCGCACTGGTCACTCCCTGCAGCCCCCATCCCTCTGACAGCCAGGATAAATCCCTTCCCCTCACCTACCACGAGCTTCACCTGCAACACCTCACAGCTTAAAACCAACCTGCAGTTTAAAACTTAACTCTGTTCTCACACACCTGAAAATGGCACGTTTGGTCACACCTTGTGTAAAGGTGAGAGCGCAACAGCTCTAAAGGTTGAAGTTTTCTCTGTTGCAAGCACAGGTACAAACAGAGCCGGCAGCAATGCAAGCCCCCCAGTGCTCTGTCAGTGCTCTCCACCCTGCTGTAAGATCAGGTGACAGTTTACCTGCCCTGCTGCATTCGGACACAGACCACAGCAAAGGCTGGTAAAGGGGCTCTGTGCACAGCCCCAGTGACACAGACCTGTGTCTTACGGGACCTGGATGAGGTCAAGAAACCATTTCAAACAACTCTCGTAAAAAAGGGACCACTTCTGGCCACTGCTGACCTTGCTCAAATGGAGATTCCCTCACCCTAAAGGCAGACAAGGCTCCTCATCTCCTCACCAAACTCCTCAGAGGTTTGGTTCTCCCAGCCCCTCACTATGATAGCTTAACCCTCTCCTTGCTCAAGAAAAGCCAGTAGTGGAGCATGCCTGGGATTTATCTCATGGTACCTTGAGAAGCCTTTTCCACAAACACCACAGGTGTAGGGTTTCGTGATGCCACCTTCGTGAGACCTCACGTGGTAGGTCATGCGATCCTTTCTCTTGAAGCGCTGATTGCAAATGGGACATTCGAAGGGTTTCTCATCGGAGTGGGACAGCTTGTGCCGGTTGAGGTGGTAGACGTCCCTGAAGGCCTTTCCACACATCTCACAAGCATGGTTCTTCTTCACGGGCTTGCTGGGCTTCTTCACCGTCTGCGTCACTGCCATCGCCGTGGCACCAGCGCTGCTGCTGGGGTTGGTGGCAGAGGAAGACGTAGTGACTGTGGACAGGATGCCTGCGATAGTCGAAACCAGTGAACTCCGGCTGTTGTCACCAGCGATGGTCGAGATAAGGGGCACCATTGTGGTGGGAGTTTTCTTTGGCCGTGACACTAACTTTATCCCTGTGTGGCAGGACTCGTGACGCCTCAAATGGTAGCTGTCCCTGAAAGCTTTGCTGCAGTAAGTGCACACAAAGGAGGTTTTAGGTTTTTCCTTTTTAATCCCAACAATAGCATCCTTTAATGTTTCTGGTGCAGGCTGAGGTTTCTGCGTTATTGGTAAGGGCAGAATCGGCTTCTGATCGGGCGGCTCAACAGCAGAGCTCAGGAGAGGCAACAAACTGTTCTGTGCTGCCTGCTGTTGGTGATGGGAGGCTTCGTGTGCCTAAAACCAAACATTCACACTTAAATTCTCTGGATGGGTGCTCACTCTGGCCTGGTGAGAACATTTACAAACGACAGGGAAGCACATTCTAGACCAAAAGCCATGGAAGGAACAACAGGAGAAGGTTACATAACGCTGGTTTTGGACAAGATAACCCGCTCACGCTGTAAATGCCCTGGCTGTGCAGGTCCTGTGGTAAGTGTAGGACACAGTGCAACAATCAAAGAATTATTAAGTTTCTGGAGGGCAACTTTTCATGGAAGACTAGGTGCTTGTCAGATCTTTTAGTAACAGCATTTCATCTTTACATAACAGATAACTCATTTTGCTAATGATCGTATCAGATGGCATCTCAGGACTATCTCTGGAGAGGATGAAGGTGCTGACAGGAGTTGCAAAATAATGCCTCACCTTTAAGCTGAGCTTAGTGAATTGAACAGCAGCCACAGAGAGCCAGGATGTGATAAGGCGTCTTATTTAAACAGTGTGTTCATACCCCTGTGCCAGCACTGAAACCAAAGCAACTGGAATCAGGAGCTGTCTAAAGCCACATCTCTATATTTAGCAGGTTCCTGATGCATTTATCCACTGACCACTGTGCTCTCTGCATCTGGAACTAACAAGAATAGCGGCATGGCCTTTTTCTCTTTGTCAGCAGCTACTTTGTGCTGGGAAGAGAAGCTGATCGATACACACTGGGAGACGTCTAGAGATGCTGGAGAACACAGTTCGGGGGTGTTTGGAATAAACCCTGAAAGCTGTTTGAAAGCAGCCAATACCAACTAACTTTGCACTACAGAATCAGTGGCAGAAGCTACAGGGAAGGGAAGGGGGGGCCTGCAACCAGCAGCGCTCAGCTGAGCTGCAGCCTGCCTGCCACGGGCTGTGCTGCACCACGCGTGGTTATTCTAAGGCAGAAACACTGTTATTAAAACTCATCCAGTCAGACTGGGACAAAACCCTGGCAGATACAATTTTAATGTGGTTTAGAAACCACACAGACCAATTCAGCCTAATGGAGCATTAAAATAAATCACTCCAGCACCTTAAGCCAGTTTAAGTGCATCTGTATTCAAGATGTGCCTCGGTCTCATCAGACCAGTTTTAAATCAGGCTCGTTATTAACGCAGCGTGCCAGGCCTGAAGTTGAGTTTGGGGAAACTTGTATTCCCATTAGATCAGTACTGCAGCCTTCCAGGACTCCTTTCCTAGGGTTTTCCTCACAAAATAACATGACTCAAAGCTGCGAGAGCTGAATAAAACACTGTGCTGGTGCACAACCCCGACCTATCTACTTTTACATCTGTTGGGGATGACAGTGCTAGGAAGTGCACTCAGGCTAATGCTCTTCCCTTGGGAATCCATTTCAACGCGTCCTTTGGACAAGCCAGTATTTCTAGAAGCTCACTTTGGGCCTTTTTCCTAGTTGTACCCTGGATGCTTTGCCTGTCTGGATCGCAGCACGGACTACAGCCCCCCCCCAGAGCATCTCTCCCTTGCTGCAGGGCAGCTCCTGCCCCACACAAGCCCTGCATCACTCCAATCTCACTTTTTGGGAGCATGATGCTGGTGATCTTTGGATAAAAGCCATGGGTGGATACCAACACTAACCCACGTGGGAAGGAATACAAGCTCCTGAACACTCCAAGTCTATCTGACAGGAAAACAGTTTCCAGGAGAAAGCCTGGACTCTGGACATTAACAGGAGACAAAATCATTAGGAGCCAGGCCAGGCTGTCCATCAGTATCTGCATTTTAGATCCATCTGTGCTGAAGCTCGGGATGCAACAGGTAGGCTGGATATTGCCACACCTGCCTGGCCACAGCAGCCACCTCAAACAACAGCCCAAGGGGCTGGTTTATTTTAGGGAGCGATTGCCGAAGAGCTGGATCCAGAACTCTCCTGGAGGCGACGCTGCTAAATCAGGGCATGGCACAAGCTCCAGCAGCTCCATTAAACTTTTCCCTGACTTCAGTGACAATTGTGGATTTTTAAACTATTTATTTTCCACATTTTTAAAAAGGTTTTGACACTTCTGCATTGCATGAAAATAGAGTCTGCATGATACACACTGACAGCACAATACTGAGCAAGTTGTGCACTTCAACACGATTTTAACTTTAAAAAAAATCTGAAATGTTTTACAACTTCAAACCAGTGTTAAACAATGTTAAACTGCACCAGAAGACACTGCAGAGCACCTAATGATAGTTCCAGAGATACAATTTCAAAGGCAGAGCTACCAGATCGGATAATGGAGAGCCCAAATCCTTTGGACAAGGTTCAAACTTGGGCAGTTTATGGATATTTTTAAGCCTCAAAGAATGGTCAGCACTTCAAGGTAATGATGCACTTATTCCTACAGATCCGATGGAGACAGCAGACATAAAACAATGTATATCCACAAAGCTACAGGCTATGGAGCTGCTGCTTATGTAAGTCTGCTTATCTTGGTTCCCAGGGAGCCGGCGTTATTAGCAGTGCCGTGCTCCTCACAGCCCCTCTGCCACGAGCCGTGTTCCTCAGTTTCCAAGGGCCGTTAAAGCCTTTTAAAAAAGGATCAGGCAGCATTTTTTTTTAACTCCCTGTTGGAGAAGGGAAGCCAGCACCTGCTGCACGCCTCTGGCAGGCGCAGTTATCCAGGCTCCAACCATGGTTTTACTTGACCCAGCATTAACGTCACGTCAACATTCTGGGGATATTTTGATGGCCTGGGACAGGCTCTCGTGCAAAATCCCCTTGTTCTGTCACTAATTCCTTCTCTCCTGGGGGGGCAGTAAACAAAAAAACCCTGCAATTCGTGACCCGGAGTGTAGGATGTGGCATTGTGAACTTCCAATGCCAGAGGCTAAAATATTTTTGTACTCCAGCCTTAATGTGAGAGCAACAAATTAGCATGAGTCATATCTTGAACACTCCATCTGATGGATGAGTCCTCCTCACATTAACAGATACAACTTTCACTTCCCAAGCAGATACTAAAAGTGGTTTTCAAACTATGCATTTTGGGGACTAAGAAGATCCAAACAAGAACTGCTTATTCAGTAGCATGACTGTTTCTTTAGAAAGGGATACAATTCATCAAAATGCCACCTAAAAACAATCAAACAACTTTATTTGGAAGGAGCGATTTACAGTCGCACAGCCCACTGCTACAGGACTAAAATTAAAACGCTGAACCCTCCTCTAAAAACATTTGGCTAAAAATTACAACTTTATATTCCACATATTAAGCTGTCCCTTAGGAATCCTGTCCCAGCTGGAACACACACTTGGTTTAACACTCCCCCCAGGAAGAACGAGTGTGAATATTCAGCCACTTCCATTTGTTATTTAACTGACACTGGGGAGAGGCTTTTAAATCCACGCTTTTTAACTAGTTTTAACTAATCAGCTGGATCAGGGCTGACGTGCTGCTGTGGGAATGGGAAGAAGAAAAACGAAAGTCACATCAGGACTACCTCAGTGCTGCTTTCTGCTGGGTGCATTGGCATGCTCACACCCCACATCACTGATTTTAACAAAACCACTCAAGAAACAATATTCAGCATTTATTATGAGCTCTGAAAGCTTTATTATTTAGGGAGGGAAAAAAAATCAGAGGAAAATTTCCACGTCACAGTTTTACGAAGATGCTTCCGAGTCGCACGTTCAGAAAGTGAACTGCTGACTCCTTAATTAAAAGCAGCAAAGCCGACTCCTAAATCAGCGTGTGACATCACTACTTCAAAACTCAGCACCTTCAAAAAAACACGGAGGAACAGCGAGGAGCTGGACACGTACTTGAAAGCATTACTTGGCATTTCTCAGCCTGCTGCAATACAGTCCTGCCAGCCTAGGAAAAATTTCCCCTGGAAAACGCTCAGCTGGGAGGCAGCAAGGCACTAAACCAGCCCCGGCTCGGAGGGAGATGGCCCTCAACTAAGGAGATTAACTTCTTAGCGTGAAGTTTCCTACGTGCGAATCACAACTGCCCACTAGAGTGAGAAATAATTCACCAGACCTCAGCCAAACTCGATGGCATCACCCGCATCCATCACGAAAAGGCGGAAAACCCAGAGCCCAGCTCCCGGTACCGGCTCCCCGGAACATTCCCGGCGTGTTTTCGGAGGCAGAGAACCCGAGCGAGTGACTCATCCCTTGGTACTTGCAAGGGACGAATTTTTCCTCTCTAAAGGAATGGTGCTCGCTCTTGGCGGATTTATTCATTCAACTCAGGTTTTCAAACTCGTGTCACGGGTTGGGTTTGGGTTTAATTCCGAGGAGGACAGTGAGAAAGCGAGCGGCCGCGACCGGGAATGTGCAAAGAGGATTATTTTACCTTGAGAAAGGTGATGTGCTGGGCGCTTTCCCCCCCCACCCCCCCCCCCGCTGCTGCTGCTGCAATCACACATTTTATGCTTTCCAGCTCAAAAAAAAAGCAGGAGAAAACAATCTGGCGTGAAAGGGCTCGCGAGCCTCACAAAAGCCAGGCGAGGAATTTTTTTTTTTTACTTTTTTTTCTGGTACATTGGATTTTCTTCGGAATTACATAAACAGCGGTGTTTTTAAGTCAGTCTTTCACCGACAGAAAGGGGGAAAATTGTGACTCAGTTAGCAAAGGGAGGGGTTGCACGCTCCACCGTCCCTATTCCTCCCCATTCCCGTTAGGATTTCGCCAGTTTTTACAGAAATCCGGCCCGCTCGCGTCCTATTTTAAAAGAAAACAAGCTCCCTCGTCAGCCGGCCCTGAGTCAGGCTGTTTAAAGAGGGATTAATTTATTCTCCCAGACACGGCGTTTGTTCCATCGGGGTTTTGTTGGAGCCCGGTGGAAGCTTGGGGTTGCTTTTTTTTTTTTTTTTTGGTTGTTTTTTTTTTTTTTTCTGTTGTTGTTGTTTTTCTTTTTAGGCGGGGGGGGGAGAGAAAAACAAGCAAACATAAAAAAAAAACCAACAAAAAAAAACCCAAAAAGCGCGATCTCATGTTTTACGGTGGGAAAATGAAAATAAAATATAAATATGAATATCGGTGGTTTGCAATGAAAGCGGGAAGGGAGCGCGCTGCGGGGCGGCGGCGGAGGGAGAAAGTGCAGGAGGGAAGGAGGGAGAAGCGGAGCCGCGGGGCCGGTGAGGCGCTGCCCGGCGGGCCGGGTCGGGCCGGGCCGGGCCGGGCCGGGGGCGGGCGGGGGCCGGGCGGCCGCGCTGAGTGACAGCCCGGCCCGGCGGGGACCGGCGGGGCCGCGGCCGTGAGGGAGGGAGGGAGAGAGGGGGGGCGCGGGCAGCGCCGCCGCCGCGGGGCCTCACCTGAAAGAGGAACGCGGTCCAGTTGGCCTCCATGGCGGGGGCGGCGCGGCCCCGGGCGGCGGCGGCGGCGGCTGCGGCGGGCGGTCCCCCCGTCGCTCCCTCCCCCGGGCCGCAGCTACATGGAGCCGACAACAAAGCGGCGGCGGCGGCGGCGGCTCAACATGGCAGCGCCGAGCGGCCGCTTCCGCTAACCTCGGGCTGCACCACTGCGGCCCAGAGGGGGGAGGCGGCGGCGCGGCGCCCCGGCGGGGCGGCGATGGCCCGGGCGGCCGCGGCGCCGCCCCCGCCGCTCCCCTCGCCGCGGGGCGGGCGGCGGGCCCGGGGCGGCGCGGCGGGGCGGCGGCGCGGGCGGCGGGGCCGGGGCGGCGCGGCGGGCCGGCCGCCCCCCCCGCGGGGCTGGCAATGGGCCGGTCCCGGGCTGGGGAAGCCGAGCTGTGGCGAGAGAAGATGGAGGAGCGGCCGAGGTGTCCGGGGCCGCCGCCGCCGCCCGCCCCGGCCCGGCCCCGGGGCCGCCGAGCCGCCCGCCCGCCCCTTCTCCCCTCCCCGCCCGCCCGCCGCCCCCGCCTGCCGCGCCGGGAGGGAGGGAGGGAGCCGCGGGGGCGGCGGGGGGCGGCTTCGCCCGCGGGTGCGGGCGGGCGGCAGCGCCGGAGGCGGAGAGGGGGGGTGTGAACTCGAGGTCGCCCCGGGGGTCGCCCGGCGCTGCCACCGCCTTGGCACAGTCGGGCTCGCCCTCAGCCCACCCGGGCTCACCCTCATCCCTCCAGGGCTGCTGCCGCCTCCCCGGGCCGGCCCTGTTTCGCACCCCGCCTGGCCGGGCTCCAGGAGGGCCGGGCCCGTCACCGTCCCGCAGCCCGGGGCCCCAGCAGCCTCCCCCGGGCCGGGCCGTGTCCCCCGGCCCTGCCGCCCGCGGGGTCTCGGGCGATGCGGTGACCCTGCGCAGCCCCGCACACCTCCACCGGTCCGGCTGAGTGGATTCGCCCGTACCTGAGGCATCTTCGGTGCAGCACATGCATGCAAATCGTAGCCACCAGCAATTAAATGCATACGTACCGTTAATTATGTGTTTACATACATCAAGCACGTCCCTGACAGGCAGCAGGACGGGGCCCAGGGACGGCTCCGTGCACCTCCCTGGTGCTCCCAGGGCAGGGAGGGATGCAGGGGACATCTGTGCCCTGCCTCAGGTGGCATCTGAGGGACACCCAGCATTTCTTTGACACCTGAGTGTGGCAGGTTTAACACTGTCACAGGAGGGGGGTTTTAATCCTGACCTCCCCTCGCCTTCCCTGGCACTCGGGAGATGAGAACAGGCTTACAGCACTTTATTTTTTATTTTCCCCCAGCTCTGGTCAATCCTCTTTGCTCAGGCCTGGATCCCCGCTGAGCATCCGAGGCTTCGGCAGCACTGGGAGTGGGAAGAAGCAGCTGAGGCGCCCTGGCTGCAGCGTGCAGGGCTAAATTTGGCCCCTGTGACTTCCTCCCGTGTGGGACACCCGGGTGGTTTTTCTTGTCTCCTGTTACAGATAACGCAAAGGCCGGTCCTGAAGCCGCAGCTCGGGGAAGCCCAGCGCAGCAGGGAGGAGGGACGGTGGGGACAGAGCCGGGACCAGGGGACACTCAGCGGGGGTCGCCGCCCTCCGGCTCAGCTGTGGCTTTGAGCAGTGTTGGGCAGGTCACCTGGCTCCTGCAGGGCTGGTCCACAGCCCTCCCGAGGCGTTTCTTCACCTTCCGAGAGCGTTGCAAAACAGTCCTTGTTCTGTTCTGAGAGATGCCTGCGGTTCTTTCACGCCTCTCAGGCTTTTTCCTTGAAACTCCAGCGCCAGAGTCAAGTGGTTATGTCAAAACGTGTTTGCATTTGAAACAAAAAAGTTTCTGAGTCTTGTGACCCCAGAGGGAAGTTTGTGACTACGTGCCCAGGGGCTTGGCTGCCTGGAGTGGCCCAGCCTGCTTGGGAGCACCTGCAGCTCCAAGGGTCCATCTGCCTCAGGGAATTTGGAGCCTGCTTGGTTTTGACTCCCCTATCTGCACCACAGTAGAGCTCTGTGCTGATGCACAGCACTGGAAACTGCAAAATGTTGCCCTTGCTCTGCAGAAGCTCCAAACTGAGAAAAACAGACCAGAAAAAGGAGCCAAAGGTGGTTGCCAGTGCAGCACTCCACCAGCCCAGCTCCCCTGGACTCTGCTCATCCCAAATGTTTTTCCCAGCCGTGGTGTGGGACCAGCTGGATCACCCCCACGGCACCCCGTGTGCTGAGCCGGAGGGTGTCCCTGTCCTGCCCTGTGTTCCGACCCCGGCACTGCCGCCAGGAGAGCCCGGAGGAACCCCACGTTTGAGGAGAGGGGACACCACTGCCGCCCCTGGTTATTTCCCTCCCGGTCGCTCAGTTATTTTTGTTAACGCTTATTAAGGGAGACTTGGGAGAGCTCTTTGTTAAGGGCTCACACTCACTTCAATTAAAGGCTAAGAAAACTACCCAAGCGTATCACTGACTCATCGGAGAAATCCCGACGAGCACGTAGCCGGCTAAACTCTGTTCTTGTTTTCACAGCTAAAGGACCGAGAGGGGATACAGGAACAAAACCTGCGAGACTCACAGCTAGGTCAGACGAGAGGGAAATGGAGTTGGAACCCACTTCCCTCTCGGCAGTGCCCGGCTGGGCCCTCCCAGCCCCTCTCTCACCCCGACACATCCCGCAGCCAAGAGCTGGGTTGGGAGCAGAGCGAGCCGAGGCGCTGGGAGTCCCCGGGGGGAAGGACTCGCAGGAGCTCTGTTTAGAAAGGGCAAGTCTGTGCCAAGCCTGACGAACTTTCCTTTACCCAGAATTATAACTGGAAGTCTAAAAAGCCGCAGTGTTTGAAAACACATATTTACATTATATATGCCCCAAAGCAGAATAAACAAAGGTTAGATTTGTAAGCTCTCCATCTTAATTAAAGCAGCACTGCTTAGGACAAACCCACATAACAGGCGGCTTGAAGTGTTGTGTTATTTAATTTATACCTTCCAGCTCCCTTAGTCATGGAGCTGGGACAGCGATAGCATCAGCAGCCACCCTGCTGTGCGGCGCACAGGGAATTTCTAGGGCACTGGGAACCGTGTGGCCCATTTACCACCATCCCGAGGCTGCGCTTTTCTGCCTTTTCAAGCTCAAATCTTCCCTCCTTCTGCCTTGGCACTTCCCACATTGTTAGGAAAGAAGGGAATGCTGCTGGGTGTCTCCTGCCTCCAGTGCCAGTGCTGAGGCTGGTTGTGAGGAGCCTCCCAGGGACAGGCCAGCACCGGAGCTGCCCCTCGGAGCCACAGCCGTGCTCTGCCAATGCCAGCACGACGCGTGCCCCAGCCCCTGCTGACAGTCCCTGCTCCGCTTCTGCTGCGCCAGCGTGTGCTTGCATCACTTAGAATAGAAACTGTGGTCAAATATTGCAGCTTTAGAGGAACCCCTTTCTGTTCATGCTCTGAGTGACACAGCGGGCTTTGAATCTCAGAGCTCTGTGGGGCTGGAGAGCCCTCGAGAGTGTAAATAAGCTGCGCTGGTGGTACTGAGAATGTGCTCCCCACAGGCAATTTCCCTTCAGCTGCTTCCCAAGTTCTGTCTTCTCTGGTTTCTCTCTTTGCAGCCTCGATTCCCTCTCAAAGCGATCAGGGACACTAAACAGAGACCGTGAATTGCATCTGCGGGAAGCAAGTGTGCAAGCAGAGTGTTCCTGCTGGGAGGAACCGTGGGATGATCCAGCAGCCTCAGAGGAGCATCCCACAGTCTCCCACTGCCCAGCACCTGCTGGATGAGCATCTCTGACCTGCAGGAAAATGAGGGTTGAAGGTGCTTCAGGGACAGGCAACCCATTTACTAGGCAGAGGGAAATGGAAACAGAAAAGGAAAGGGAAAAGGAATGGGAAAGGGAAAGGGAAAGGGAAAGGGAAAGGAAAAGGGAAAGGGAAAGGGAAAGGGAAAGGGAAAGTTCTTGCCAGATGGCTGCCCACAGTCACGGCCTCCATCCCACCCTCGGGGATGGCAGCGATGCCCTGCCCTGCCCATGCCATGCCAGGGCCACCACGCCAGCCGGCCCCGGGGCTCGGCGGGAGCGCTGCCACTGCCGAGAGCTCCAGAGCCTTCTCGTAATTAGTGCATCTGAAAGATCGCTCCACTTTTCAAAAGAGGGAAATAGGATGCAGGAAATTACCAGCCAGCTCGGCTGAAGCGCTGAGAGGCAGGACCGTGATCAGTGGGGAAGCAGCGAGGAGCTGCTGCAGGGGAAGGAGCGTTGTCAGTGGGACTGAGCAGAGATGGCTGAGTGCTGCTCCCTGCTCTGGTTTCCTGGTTTTAGCGCCAAACTCTGAGGTGCTTTGCTGCAGTGATGTGTCAGGAGGAGGTAGGGAGGGAAGCTGGAGAAGCCAGAGGGATGCCCAGGGCAGTGGGGTTGTGGTGCCAGGGCCACACACGGCTGTGACAGCAGGGACACCTCTGGGTCCGTCCGGAGCTGGGTGTCAGCTCCCACCACACGCTCACCATCCCAGGGCTCCCCGAGGGCCGGGCCATGCCCGTGCTCCCTCCAGGCAGGAAAAGCCTCACGGTTACTCCATGCTTTAAGCATCCCCTGGCGAAAGCACTCCCATGGCAAACTGCCCGGCAATGGTCACTCCCTTCCCTGCAGTGCTCCCGAACTCTTTCTTCCCCTGCTGCACCTCCTGTCCCCCCTCGGCCACGCTGCCGCACCTGCCATGGGAAACCCTTCCTGCCTTCCTGGGATTTCCTCATCCTCCCTCATCGTTGCCACCCCTGCGAATCCATCAGTGTCTCCTCTCCCCGGGGTGCCGCAGCAGGCGGATTCCCGCTTCCCGGCAGCCTGAGCTTCGCCTTCCCCGGCTGGGCACGGGGCTGGCCGCCTTCCCCCGTGCCTCGGACGCCCCGTCGGGGCCCAGCACACGCCGTGGCCGGGCAGGAGACGCTCGGAGCTTCCGGCGGGGAGGGACAGCGAGCCCTGGGCTATGTTTAGCCCTGCGGCCGCACGCCGGGAAGTGCCGTTATCTCTTCCCACCTCCTTGTCCTCGGCCGTGCCTGGGCTAATCTCTGCTTGGCACCTTGAGCGCCGCAGCTGCCCCACGCCGCCGGCACCCAGCGGCTTTTTGTTGTTATTTTAGTGATCTCCGCCACAACATTTTTTTCCCATAGAACGCCCGCTGTCATCTGCGCCCCGACGGAGCGGAAGAGCCGCCCCTCGATGGCCCCGCTGGCCCCGGGGATGCTGCTGGTGTGGCCCGCAGGGTCACTGCCCGTGCTCATCTCTGCCACTGCCACTGTGGGGACACACGCGGGGGACACCCCGGGACTGCCGCACACGGGGATGCGCAGGGCTGGGCTCTGATGTCACATGGGGGGGATTGCCCGCGTTTAATATCAAATCCGAGAATCGTGGAATGGTTCGGGCTGGAAGGGATACTGAAGATCATCCAGTTCCTCCCCCCTGCCATGCTCAGGGACACCTTCCACTAGACCAGGTTGCTCCAAGCTCCGTCCTTGAACACTTCCAGGGATGGATGGGGCAGCCACAGCTCCTCTGTGTCCTTATGATTTACATGGTGTACACAGAGACAAGGAGACACGCAGCTTTTTCTGTCTCATATGGAACATTTCAGAGCCCTCCTGGCAGGTGCTCCTGACCCCTGCTCATCCCCTGCCCCGCGCTGCCCTCAGCACTCTGCCTTTGAACCTGCTGAACTCTGCTGCTCTCCAGGAAAACATTCCCAGTTTGATTTAAAAACTTCCCGAGCCAGAGCCTGTACCAATTACTTAGCAGCGCACTGCTCCGGTTAATCACCAGTGACCATTTTTAGTAATAATTCCTGCGGGGCCAAGGACTGCAGGGAAACATCCGCTCCTGCCTTGCTCCCCTTCCACCATCTGCCCCGGCTTCTCCCGGGCACGGGATGTACAGCAGCAGGCACATAAGGTCAGTGCATTTAGGGAAAAACATGACCACTGAATTAGAGCAGCCGAGCCAGCGAGGAAATCCTAACGCTAATCCCTGATCTTTCACTGACACACGGCAAAGCTCAGCCGAGCCGGCTGCTTCCCTCCTCCCCAGCCACAGCTGGAAAACACGGATAATGCTGCATTACCTTCCCTGCAGGGCTGCTGCGATTAATAGCAGCAGAGAGCTCTGAAATCCTTCAGGGATGGGGATGGCAGGGATTAATATTCGGCTAGATGGTCCCCCAGGACCCTTTGCCAACACCATGCCCCATTTTCTTTATTCTTTGCTATTTACTTTTATTTTTTTCTGGGACCTGGGTGGTGTTTAATCTCATTTGGCAGTTATGGATTGTCTCCAAAATAATCAATGTTTGTGCATTCATCTGCATCGCTCAGCTGATCCCACAGGGATGAGCATGCAGCGCTGGCGGGAGCCTCAGGCAGAGCATCCCTGCTCTCACTGGCCAAGGAACCAACTTTGCTCTGTGTTTCCAAGGGGGAAACAAAACCTTTGGTGGTAGCAGGCAGCTCTGCCTCAAATTAATTTGGGTGCCCTCGGGAAAATATCCTGTATCATCCTGCAAATCAGGCAGAAAATGATGCTCGCCGTGCCTTCCCTCCTGCCTGAACCCTGTGTACTGTAAAGACACGCACGTGCGAGGATGGAGAATCAATGGATCCAGAGTCTGCACCTCGGAATTCTTTTCCCCATGTTTCATCTGGTATCAAAAAATCACTACAAATATACAGCCCTGCCCTTTGTCAGAAGGAAAATACCGAGAGTTCAGCAAACTGCCAAGTTTTTCATGTTTAAATTTCCGCTGGCAGCTGCTCTCTGCAGCTTCTCAGCCAGTCAAACACCCCGTGGGATCCAGCCGGCCCCAGAGCCCCGGATCCACGCTGGCAAATCTTCCCAGGTCGGCATCCGCGTGGTCTGAGATCGTCAGGATCTGTCACGTCATCATCTGCGCAGAGGGCAACCAAGTCATGCGAGAAAGGGGCATTTCTTAAAAAAATACAGGACCCCGAGCGTGAATCGTGGCTGAGTCACTGAAACACGAAACTCACTAAAGGGATGAATTAGAGCTATTAGAATATAGAGGTAATTACTCATGTGAACAATGCCCTGCTCGACTCTTTAATGATTACACAAATTAGTGCATAAAATTATGTTAATGGCCCTGCAAGCGGCACATCCACCCAGCCCGCCCGGCAGGAGGGGACGCAGAGGTGAGCCAGGTCCCCCTCAGCACCCAGGAGCAAGGTGAGGGAACGCCAGGAGAGGCTGCAGCCCATCCTGCGGCTCTGCCCGGCTCTGTGCCCGTCCTGTCCCGCAGTTCTGCCAGGCTCCATGCCCGTCCCATGGCCCTGCCAGGCTCCACGCCTGTCCCACGGCACTGCTGGGCTCCGTGCCCATCCTGCGGCTCTGCCGGGCTCCAGGACCATCCCTCAGCTCTGCCAGGCTCTGTGCCCATCCCACGGCTCTGCCGGGCTCCAGGACTATCCCGCAGCTCTGCCAGGCTCTGTGCCCATCCCGTCCTGCAGCTCTGCCCTGCTCCATTCCCGTCCTGTCCTGCAGCTCTGCCGGGCTCCGTGCCCATCCCGCAGCTCTGCCAGGCTCTGTGCCCGTTCTGTCCCATGACTCTGGCAGGCTCTGTGCCCATCCCATCCCGCAGCTCCGCCGGGGTAGGACAAAGCACCGCAAGGACCACGCAGTGCGGGTGGGTACAGCACTGACTCACCTTCAGGTGCGCGGGAGAGGGATTTTAGGGAACGTTTATTACACAGGGAGCTGCCTGGAATCTTCATTTTTCCTAATAATTCAGCTTTCTATTTGAAACCACTCCAACTGCAATTCCAGATGAACCGCTCTTCCCGTGCAGGTGCAGTGAGGATCATTCTGCACTTGGCATGGGGGACTCTCACCAAAGCTGGGGCTGTTTTTAGCCAATCTAGAAATGACTCTGATTTTGCTGCACAGCTAAAAACTCTGCTGTTATCAGGACAAGAAACCTCACAGCACAACCAACGCACACAGATCAATGAAAGAATCCCCTGTTCTAAAGCAGAAGTCTCTGTTAGAAAAAAAAAAAAAACCAACCAACCAAACAACAGAAAAAAACCCCAAACTGTGGTTTCTGGGAGAAACCACAAGTTTTCTAACCGTTTCTATTTCGGAGCTAGTGATGGGTTTATTAAGCACGGGGCTCTCGGGACGATGTGCAGTTAAGGAGGAGAGATTCCCTCCCTCTCCACGGCGCTTCCCGAAGCGTTCGCACAAAGAAGGCAGTATCGGGCCGGGCTGCCGGGCAGCTGCGCGGCCGAGGGCGGCACAGAGAGGCCACCCAGCCCCGGGGCGCACAATCGCCCTCAGTTGTACCAACAAAGCGGCACTATCGGAAGCGCAGGAGCGTCGGAATAGGCGGATTCCCTGCAGGAATGGCGGAGCTCATCCAGTGCTGCCGAGTAGAAGCACCGGGGAGGGAACGCTGCCTGCTCGCTGTGCAGCAGAAACCCGCCTGCTTCTGGATGGAAAAATTATTTAGGAGAGGGGGTTACATTTGGATGTCCCCATCTGCTTTAACAAAGGCAATTCCATTTCCCTACCCCTTTCCACCTTCTTTAGAGAGAATGGACTCTCAAAACTCTTAGTTTCAGGAAGAGCACATGCATAAAGAAGACACCTGGTGCCTTGGTTGGCATCTGTTGAAATCCTAGCAAATACCTTCCCGGAAGACGTGCTGGTGGAACAGCCACCGAGAGCTGCCTGCCTGCAGCCAGCCCGCTCCCACTAATGCACGAGGATATTGAAATCAATGCCAGTTCTACCCACCAGCCCCAGCTGGGAGAGTGGATGGCTCCCAGGGCCCTGCCTGGAAGCAGATTCCCCACGGGGGAAGTCAAGCAGGCACTTACTCAGATTCACTTTCACCCTTGGAGAAGCTGAAGGGCAAAAGAGATGGCACCGATCTCCCCGGGCTGTGCCAGGCCGGAGTGTTGCTCCCAAAACTCACCGACTCCTCGCCATCTCTGTCACAACGTTAATGAACTCATAACGTGGTATAATTAAAAACTGAGAGTGTGTCAGGAGGCACAGCCTCCTCCAGTTAACTTCTCCTAACGCTGTCAAACCTGGTTCACAGCACATTTCTGAGATATTAATTTAATTCTTCTATTTTATGTCAATCAGAGAACACGATGTTCCCCCCGAGGATGGCGGAACACGCTGGATCAGAATCTGAAATTAAAACACAGGGCACCTGGGGAAAGCCTTGCTTCACCCTGTGGCTTCCCTGCCCCAGCACTGCCTGGCTGGCTGTTCGCTGGCTGACAATTTTAGGAGAAAAAAGGTGGAATGCACAAGGGCTCCACACTGGGAACAGGTTTATTACAAGATCTCAAAGTACTTCACAAACACCACAGCTGGGACACAGAGAACAAAGTGAGTGGATGATGCTGGGGCAGGAACAGGACCAGCAGCTTCTGCTGGAGTGACCCGAGCTCCCCCCTTGGGGGGGGAAAGCCAAAATGAGAGAGAGAACCCAGGAGTGCTCCATTCCCTTCCATTTTCCAGGTGAAATGGAAAGGCAGCCTTGCCACTCTGCGGGGAGGATCGCAGCCTTTGGGCACAGGTGTGGTCTCCACCGGCTCTGTGACACTCCAAGTCAGAAGCTTTCCAGGAAGGTGACACTACACAAATCCCAGCACAGAGAACGCTGTGTTCCCACCTCCTCTTCCTGGGAGTCAGTGTCCTCCAGGGGCATCCACAGGGTGATCCAAACCACTGAGATAATCTCAGGAGCAAACAATCCTCAGGTATTTCCTGCTCCAGTAGCTGATCCACACACAGGTGAGACTTGGAGCACATCTTGCACCCACTGGCTCCCTGGTGCCAGAACCAGGCTTGACAAACTACAGCCTTCCTGCGCTTCCAGCACACGCCTTGTACAGGGAAATCCGAGTTACAGCCTTCCTGCACCTCCAGCACACACCTTGTACAGGGAATTCCGAGTTACAGCCTTCCTGCACCTCCAGCACACACCTTGTACAGGGAATTCCGAGTTACAGCCTTCCTGCACCTCCAGCACACACCTTGTACAGGGAATTCCACATCATAGTTGGCTGAACTACCCCTGAAATTGGTGCCAATTCATCCTGCATGTTGATGAGCTCCTGGTGAACCTGCTTAGAGTCACCAGCTCTGCCTGGACTCGCTGGGTCAGAACTAACGCTTGTATTTCAAAGTGAGGATGGTGATTCCTGGGGTCCTTCACTCCTTCTCCCCGTGGGTCCTTTGGAGAGTGATCCTCTCCAAACTCCACCTCAGTCCTGGCACACCTAACTCTGCAGGTTTCCCTTTGTGAAACACCCTGAGCATGCCCGTACCCTTTCAAATCGCTTTCACCTTCCTTCACCACGGGTGGTGTAACAGATCAGTTCCCAGAAGTTTGGGGTTTTTGAGTCAAACTTCCCCTTTGCTTTCCCAGCTCACACCCATGTGCCCTGGAGCCCCCACTGCCCTCGTTTCCCACATCCCAGCAAACTTCTCTGGCAGCAGCCACCCCACCATCCCCCAGGGCCACAGCCTCCTCTGGGCATCCATCCCCTTCCACCTGGGCAGGCGCTGTGCGCAGCCGGGCCACCGCTGCCACAGGGGTGCAATTCCCTGTGCCCACAGCTCAGGGATGACACCAAGATCCCAGCTCCTGCTCAGTTTCCTCCACCCACACCAGTAATGGTCAGAGACAGCAGTTCTGCCCCCATTCATCCTCAGGACAAGCCCATAAATCTCCCATTTTCCCCATGTGATCTCCCACCAACCCTCATATTAACACTCCCTCTAAGCACGGAGAATTCATTCTTTTCCCCTCCCCATCTACTAAATTCCACCCATTGCCCAGGGAACTGATCCTTTATTGAGGAGAAGCTCAAACATGGACGCTTCCTGTGGAACACTCCGGCTCTGTTCCACACAAAAGGCTTTTGTCCGGATCCCCAACGCGAGGGCGGTGGGTGAGGACGAGACTCCGCGACCAACGATGACACACGGGGCGTGTTTTTGTAAAAATTTTATTTGTCAAAGAAAAAAAAGCAATCGCCAATTGAAACCTACGCCATCTTTAACTCCAATTTTGGTCTTTAAATTTAGAGAAATGACTTATTTACTTTTTTTTTTTTTTTAAACAAACCCCCCTTTTTCCCCTTTAAGGTTTACCATCTACTCGTGCTGAATCCTTCCAAGGAGATTGCTCCAGCGTACCTCTCCAGGTCCTCGCTTTGCTCCTTTTACCAAAAAAATGCAAAACTCCATCGTGCATCTTAAGGGCTCCAATCGTCAAAAATAGGAAAAAAAATATCTTTGGAATAGCCAATTGAGTTGAATAAAAAAATCCACACGAATGCGGTTTGGTTGGGGCAGGAATCCACTCCTATGTTCCTGGTAATTTGATCCCGCTCCATGAATCCTTGTAATTCAGCCTCCCTATCCTATCCACATTATGATTTGAATCCAATGATCCAGCTCCAAGGATTGGGATCCAGTGAGCCCTCTCCAATCCAAACCTTTATAACCAGCAAAACCAAAAAAGAGGAGGCAAAAAGTTAGATACTGTAATGAAAAAATAGGATTCTGGGGAATGATCAGTTATGTTTGCCATCAATTAATTCAGATGTACAGTAATAACTATCAATTCCCCAAAACAAACTTTCCAATGGTGATGCTCAGATAATTTCTTTAGAAATGTTAATTACTATTTGGAGGAAACATTGTAAATATTTACAATATGTCAACTGGAAATGCCAACATACTCAGCGCATTGGTGGGTACGAGGTTTTGTGGTTGTAAAAAATGGTCTTACTAAACTGGAAAAGCTTTAACTGCTCGGTCTATCCACCTACTATGGAATGGCTGGACTACAGCTGCACTCCCAGCTGGAGGGAACGTTAACAATCGGTGTTTTCACACGGATCGTGAGTCAATCGTGAATTAGTCTGAGGGGGCAGGGCTGAGACTTAAATTATTCCCCACTAGGTTTGCCATTTTTATTTTGCTTTCATTCTGGTACTTATAAAAATGCAACAGCCACGCTGTATCAGTCACACAGAGGACATGCAGATTTTAGCAGTATTGATATTATACTCTGATTGCAAGTTCTACTACAAGTGTACGGATACTACGGACATGGACACTTGTAACCAAACGCTGTGGGACAAAATAAACCAGTACTCCCCCCCCGGCCCCGGTTATTCCTTTAAAAAACTAGAATGGAATAGAGAATTACAAAAGCAGGGATTTGGCCACAATTGCCCCCCCAGAAAATGAAGTTTTAAAAGAGAAGAGCAATCGCAGCCTGCGGTCACGAGAACATGCCTGAAGCGACACGTGGGGACACGTATGTGCTCGGCCTCAATTCCCCTGTCTCTCAGTATAAGGTCAATACTGCCAAGTTCATCTGTGACAATAGCACTTGGAGTCATACCATTGCCTCCATTATTGATCTGATCCTCCTCAATCCTCCTTTTGACAATCCTAAAATGATTGACATGTGCTCCACAATCCTTTAATCCAAAGCATTCTTAATCCATCTCTTCAGATATGTCTACAGAAAGACACACGAAAAGGCAAGATAAAATGTAAGATCCCCCAGAAGAGACAAGTTAGCCACAAACATCCCAACATCCCCAGCTCGTCTCGACCACAGCGGAACACTGAGACATTTACACAGCAATACCACAGCTCCAAGAATGTTGGTATTGAACTAGAACTAAACCGGAACAATCCTGACTGACAGCAATTAAAATACAATTTACCAAAGACAGGAGGGGAATGTCGGTGTCGAGGAGCAAATACTCACTAGGGATTTTACACAAGAATGCAATTCAACACTTCAGCCAATTCGAGTAAAACAGTTGGAATTTTAAAAAAAATAATGAAAGACTGTACTAAGTAAAGGAAAACTGTGTACAACATGGGGTTCTACAAAAAGATCAGAGCTAGTGATGTTTATGTACGAGATCGGGATCTGCTGTGGCGGGGAGAGTAGCGTGGAGATCCTCTGCTTCTTCTTGGGGAATAACTGCGGCTTCTGCTGTTGCTTCGACTACGGCTCCTGCTACGACTACGGCTGCGGGACCGAGATCTTCCATAGCTTGGGCTTCTTGGGCCATCAACTTTAACACGGATGTAGGCAGTTTCTCCCTATTGAATAGACAGAACTTTCGATTGAAACGTCGAGGCTTCAGGGCCATGTTTCAGGCATGCTGACAGACTGCAGACAGCGTTACTACGGCCGGGACAGACAGCAGAGCTTACACGTCTATCTCCAGCCTGACCACACGCTTATTTAGCTGCTTTGTAACCAAACAGTGAACACCACACGTTCCTTACCTTCAAATCCTACTGTTAAGCCCCTTGTATCCAATTCTGGCCAAAGAAAGTAAGTGTGATACCTACCTCGTGAGATCTAAATTTAGTGTTATCCAGCTTTCGCACAGCGTAGGTCATGTCTTCCTTCCGCACAAACTCCACGACACCAGTGCCATCTCGGAAAACATCAGCATAACATACATCACCTGCTTCACGCATGTGATCCTTTAAATCCTGCCAACTTCCACTTGGAGGCAGCCCTACAGAAAAACCAAAACGTGACTTTAAAACCGGATTAGAGCTTCACCTCCTGTAGTTACAGCAGCAGCAGCGGCGCAGTGAAGGACAGGAGCGCTCAGCATCCGGGAGACACCACTCCTCCCCTCCCGAAGCACACGGGGCGATGCTTTTTAAGGGGAAGCTCGCAGCAGCACCGCGCCTGGAGGACCCTGGGGGAGCACTTAGGCTAAGAGAGAGCAATGACTCACCCGAGACTATCACTCTGTACTCCGAGCGCCGGGACGGGGGGCCGTACCTGCCCCGGGGGGCTCCTCCCCCTCCGCCGCCGCCGCCGCCTCTGCCGGTGCCGCGGCCGCTCCGAGGGAACTCCACGCGGAGGCGATACCCATCGTAGTCGTAGCCGTCCCGCCCGTAGACGGCGTCCTCCGCGTCCCTACGGGCGGCACGGGGCGGGCGGTGAGCGCGGCCGCCGCACCCCCCGCCTTTGTTCCCGCTTCCCGCCCGCCTCTCCCCGCCCGCCGCCTCAGCGGCCCCGTTAGCGCGGCCCAGGGCGCGGGCGCTGCTCCCGGGCGGGCAGCGGCGGCTCCCTCGGGGCGGGGGGGCCCAGCGAGGCGCCACAGGGGTCTCACCTGGGGTCCTCAAACTCGACGAAGGCGAAGGGCGGGCCCCCGCGGCGGTTCTTCAAGTCGATGTCGCGGATGGCGCCGTACTTGTAGAACACGTCCTCGATGTCCTTGGTGCGGATGTCGGGGGGCAGGTTCCCCACGTAGATGCGGCAGTCGTTGTTGCCGGCCGGGCCGCGGATGACGCCGCCGCCGGACATGGCGAGGTCGGCAATGTTTGCGGCGGCGCGGGGCGGTGCGGGCGGCGCGGGGCGGCGGTGGCGGGGCCGGGCCGGGCTCTCGGAGCGCTCGTCACCTCCCCCGACCGCCGCTTCAAAATGGCGCTCGCGGCTCCGCTCGCGCTGCCTCTGCGCGCACCGATCTCACCCCGGGACGCAGCACCAGCCGCAGCACCGCCCGCGCTCACGGCGGAGCAGCAGCGCACGCGTCTTCCGCCGCGCCCTCACTCCTCCGCCTCGCGCATGCGCGGTTTCACCGCAAAATAGTCCCTCGGTTCTTGCCGCTTCGGAGAGGCCGAGTCCGTGCGGGTGGTGCAGCCGTGGGGCGCGGGGGCGCGGCGAGCTCAGTTATGCCGTGGGAAACCTCCCGCGCCCGCGGCAGGTAAAAGACGCGTCTCCCGGCGGCGGCTTAACAGGCGGCGGCTGCGTGACGTCACGTCCGGTGCGGCGTCCCGCGCCTCTAGGCCCGGCCGGGGAGGGCGCGCCCCACAATGCCTTGCGCGGGACGGCGGGGGCGCTTGGCGCCAAGCGCGGGGCGCGTCCCACAGTGCACCGCGCGGCGGCGGGAGCGCGCGGGGCGGCGGCGGGAGCGCGCTCCGTGCCCCCGGTGTCCCCCCGGTGTCCCCCCGGTGTCCCCGCCGCGGCTGAGGGGCCGCAGGGACGCGCTCACGGCTCCGTCCCGCTGTGCCGTGCCTCGCAGACGGTGCGGAAAAGGGCTCTGCCCGCTCCCCGGGGGCAGGACGGAGGCTGACCCAAAATGGCCGCCCCGGGGGCGCAGGGAGCGGCAGCAGCCGCTCAGCGAGGTGGGCACCGAGCTTGCACATCTCCCTCAGCAACTGGAGTTTGGGTTTAAATCAGTTGGGTTTGGGGTTTTCCCCCGCTCACGGTGTGTTTCCCATTGCTGAACCCGTACGATGGATCTTGGGGGCTCTTGCGTCCGACACTTGCAGCTGAGCACGATGAGCTTGGGCAAAACAAACTTTAAGAATGGCCTTGACTTGGTGTGTAAATTAATAAAAGCGGAGGAACAAAAAGCGTTAGAAATTGAGGCGAAGTCGCATCCCAAGCGGATACATTTGAGGACACTGCTGAGGGCTGCATGCTGCTGCAGAAGGGTGTTCTATATAGTGCATTTGTGAAGGTTTAGGGTCACATCAAAAACAGACTCAAAAGAAGCAGGACAATAATATCCAACTATGTCACATTTATAAAATTATAATTTAAATAAAGCCACTTTAAAAACCAGTGGAGTACTCTGCATTGCCACAAAGCCCTCACAGATGTGTTAAAGCAGCTTTAGAGTGGGAAACCACTTCAGTGTGCCCCAGTCCACAAGATAATACAAAAAGGTGGGTGAGATTGTGCTAAAAACTATTGAAATGAATGATCTTGTGCAATCTAGGTGTCTCTCATTGATCCCTGAGTGTTGTTTGTATGGGCAGAGGAGACTCCCGTGGTGCTGGAGAGGTTCAGTCACTGAAACCACCATGAGGGGTTAAAACAGTGTTGGAGTGTGGAGGAAACCCTTTTAGGCTCCTGAGTTAATTAAGGGATTGTGAAAAATGCCTCCTGCCTCTTCCTTGGAGCCCATCACGCTGCCCTCATTTTTCACGTTAATGAAAAATGCATATTCCTCTGGAAAAACAGCAATCCGGTGGCTGACAGGGAAATGTTTTCAGTGTAACATCATGACAGGCATGACTTACAAATGCTGCTCGTTTTTCTCTTCTTGAGGTGGAAGGGCAGCGATGCCTCTGCTCCAGGGTTTTGAACAAGGAACGTCCCTGTTGAGCTGCCAAGGGATTAAATAACAGCAGAGGTGGGGTGAGAGAGCCCATCTTCACCAGAGGTGGTCGGCAAAGGGTAAATTCCCAACTGCCTGCAGAAGTTCTGCATCTGTGACAGAGTTTTAGGGCTTCACAGTTCTCTTTGTAGTGGAACACAACGCAGTGAGTGAGCAGTGACTGCGGCCCCTGCAGTTCCAGCACGGATCTACGTGACTTCACTGGGTGATTTGGGGGAAATAACGGAGTTTTTAGACTATTTAACAAGCTATTCACAATTTAACAAGCTGTTCAGTTATTTGCCAGCTCAGCAGAAACACTTTTTGGAGTTCCCAACCCTGGAAGTGTCCAAGGAGTGACAGGACATGGCACTCAGTTACGTGGTCTGGGTGGCAGGGTGGTGATGGGCCAAGGACCGGACTCAGTGATCTGGGACGTCTTTTCCAACCTACGATTCAGGGATTCTGTGACCCCTGGAAGTGTCCAGGTTGGATGGGGCTTGGAACAACCTGGGATAGTGGAAGGTGTCCCTGCCCATGGCAGGTGTGGGACCAGGTGAGCTGTAAGGCCCCTCCCAACGCAAACCTTTCTGTGATAAAAAAAAACCCAACAAGTCCCCTCTCCACAAAAAAACCCCCACAAAGATCCTGATTATGCTTTTCCCAGGTGCAGGGAAACTCCATCCTTTGCCAAGAAATGAATGTCTATTTTCAAAAACTTATTAAAACCACTGAAAGTTATTCTTAAAGGCATCATAAACCAATGGCAAGTCTGCTTGGTTGGTGAAAACCCTGTTGCATAATTTCTTTTGTGTCTTAATAATCCTCATAACTGCTTTAAATGAGTCTCTTAATTACCTTAATGAAGTGTCTATTTATAGAAGTATTGGATGTTTTCTTCCTCATTACCTTCCTTAGCTCTGTGTTATCAGTGGAGTGTTTAGTTGGATATGCTGCAGAATACTTATTTCTCAGAGTCATTTTTGGCTTTCTAGCAAAACATATGTGGGGAATTAATAAGTTATGTAGAAAATAAATTACTGGTAAGGCAAAGGCAAATAATCTTGCTAAAAATAAAAAGAAGCCAACTACTGTAAAATGGCAAGGTTTTGTTCTCAAAATGGGAGCAGCAGAAACCAGGGCTGTCCAAGGGAGAATATTGGTGAATAATGCAAATATTACCCATGTAACGTCATTGCTTATTGTTCTTCCTGATGAAACTTGGGAAGCAGGAGGTTTCCCAAGCAGAGCTGCAGGGCTGGGGCTGTGGCCCATGGCCTGTCATCGCCCAGCTCTGTCACAGAGAACCTGTTTTTCCTAATCCTTACTACAGAGCAATCCAGCTGGGATTAGTCCTGACTAATCTTACTGTGTTGCAAAATAACAGTTCATCAAAGCTCAGATTGTTTGGGAGAAAATGGTCATTTTTTTAAGAGGCATCTGAAGTTGTAACATTTTTTTTGTGAGAACTGAGCAATGAATTGTCCAAACTTGCCATTTCCCTCCTGTAACAGTCGTTTGGAATCTGCTGCTGGAGGGTTTTCCTTGGCATTTCACCAGTAACTTGAAACCACACAGGTTGTGTCTTTGGAGGTGAAATACAAAGCTGATATTTTGTGTGTGTGTTCCATTTTAAATAGTGCCTCAAAGTGATCAAACTTACTGTTTTGCATGTAGGAAAAAGATGCAGAAATACCAGTCTGATTTTTTTAGAGAAACTCTGAGTTTAAAGTAAGACAAGGAAAGTGTGTGTAAGCTTGAAAAGAATTCCCATAGCAGTGGATGGTGACAGAGCTCGTTCTGTTTATGCAGATTTATCTGTAAGCAAAGAGATTTCCTCTGCACATGCTGGGGCATGTCTGGATGCAAACGGAAAACACAGCACACTGCCTGTGGGAATTTTTCCTGGAAGCCAGCCCAAAAGGACACACATGGGTGGAGACTTAAAGGAGAAAAGCCAGACAAGCAGCGGTAACACCACCGGAGTTCAAATCGTCCCAGGTGGATTTGGAACGCTCATTTTTTTAATTTCCAAAACCCTGCTGTTTTTCCTTCATGAGAACAGCCACACCATACAGCTGGCCCCACGACGTGCTCAGATCCAGGGTCCCTGGAGCAGAGTCACGGGGCACAGGGAAGCAGAATCATTTAAATTGCGTGTGGTTATTTGTCCGGCTGGTAGCAATAAAAGGTTCATTTTAAAAAATTAAAAATAATAAAAATCATGGATTTGCCGTGATTTCTGCTGTCTTATTTTCATGTTACTTGGATTTGCAGCGATTCCCACATGCCAGCATACCATGGCTGGGGCTGGGAGGGAGAGGAGCAGCAGTTAGCACAGACCAGAAAGTTTCAATGAGCCCCCCCAATCCATTTACATGGATTTATTTCCCTGGGAAGATATTTCTGTTCATCCAGAGCTCTGCCATTGCTCCCTGCCTCCTGCAGTCACCAAATATCGCAGCAGCTGCTTGCATTGCTCTTCCCTCTCCCTGCCTGGTGGGATGCTCCAAGGCCTGACGTGGAGAGGGAGGAAAATGAATGCAAACTGTCAGTGTAAATAAACCTGCTAACGTTTATTCCTGCTAAGGAATAAATAAGTGGAAAGGAGCAGATCCATTTGGGTTGCTCGTTCCAGAGGGAACCTCGCAGTTTGGCAGGGTCTGGGCAGTGAGTGTTTCCCCGCAGCTGCTCCTTTTCCTTTTGCTGTTTTTATTTCTCTGTGCATTTCCTGGAGCTGCCTTCTTTCCCCTCGATGCATTCAACACTCCAGGCGTGTGGCACACAGCCGGCTGAGCCATCCACACCAGGATCCAGTGAGGAGCCGCTGCCATAGTGCACCGGTGGTGGCACAGCACCGGCAACAGGAGCTCACCAGCTCCTCCTGGCACTTCCCTTCCCACCACTTGTGTTCCAACTCGGAGTGAACGGTGCCATCCTGATACAGGGAACTGAAACAGGGTTTGTCCATTAGAGGTATTGATAGCTTCTTATCTGGTATGTGGCATCTGTCACCGTCCCCGCCGGGACACCGCAGGGCCACGGCTCAGCCACAGGCAGTGGGAGCTCTGCACTTACACATCCCAGGGATGTCTCTGTGGGGGCCGTGCCACTGAGCCAAGCCTCGGGAGCGTGGATAGAGCTGGATCTCTTTGTTCTCCAAAAATAACCCAAATTTGCCAGGCCTGAGTGGTTTTTAAAAGGAGGTTTTCCATTAGCTTTCCGTGGAGAGCCGCTGGCAGTGATGCCGATGTCCCCGCTCCCTCCCCGGCTTGGGGCTTTCAGCACCATGCAGCCCCTGTGGTATCAGTGTGGGCTTGCTGGTTTTATTTAACACAAGGAACTACAACGAGAGAGAAATGCATTAAAATTGGTTTCAAGCAGAATATTTTTAAATACAAATAAAAGATTTTGGAGCTGTTTCATGGGCGCTGTAACTTTTACGTAAACACTGGAAGAGGCGAGGGACTGTGATAACCATGTGAAACAAAAACTCACAGAGACCAGGGTGGGAGGGACATTGAGCCATATATTTTTCCTGTCAGAGCTCAATGGAAGGCAAATAAACGATGAAAAATAAACTCAACATTTACAAAAGGCCCTGGGTGGGAGCAGCCGCCAAGGGCCGGAGCAGTTTGCTGATCCCAGTGCTCAGGTGCTGCTGAAAGAATTCTGCTCCCACTGGAAATCCTGTTCCACAGCATTTTATTATCCAGACATTCTTAATCAAGGAAACCTCATGGTTCATATCCCATTAATTCTTAAGGAGAAGGATGCAAAGTAAGTGCTTTTGAATGAGCAGGTTAAAAGATCTGTCAGAAATTAGGAGTGGAGGCCCAGCAGCAGCTGTCCTGCACTCTGCTCTGCAGGGCGAAGAAAGAACAAGACAATTTGATTTATGTGTGATACTGGACTTGCTGGTACCACAGTAGCCCAACTAAACAAGAAATACAACCTATTTTTTCCTTTTCCTAATAGGCCTTTTAGGTGCAGTTTCTTGAGGGCAGTAAATAGGAATATCAGGTCTTTGTCATTTAGAGCATGAACGATGGATACTAATTTGATCATTTCCCAAGAAGCATATTAACATTTTTATCCTCTGAAACATCACATGTGAGAAAGAGCAGGAGCTGCCGGGGAGGAGGAGCCTGGGACAGCTGGGCTGGCGAGGGCAGGGAGCTGCAGCACCAGTAAAAGCTGCAGTTCCTCCATGGGAACCAGTTAACCATAAATCCAAGGCTTTGGATAATGTCCTGGCATACCAAGGACTTCACTGCTTTGTCATTTGTCTTCCCATTCCAGAGGGTTTCACCACACACACACACACGTGTGGCATCCCTGTGAGGCTTTTTTGCTGTTAGCAGCAAACAATACCTGTGCTGCCGGGCCGAGGGCGAGCACAAAGCAGCGCCTCCCGTTCTGTTTGCTCCGAGAGCATCAATGCTGTCAGTGAGCAGTTTTTTCCCTCTAGGGCTCATTTTTGTTTATTATTCCCCTTTTTATTCCTCCCTATCCTCCCAGGCAGAGGACAGCTTTGCTCCCAAACTGATTGCATGCCTGCCTGGAGTTAAACGCGAGCTGAGCACTGTGATGGACTGGGGCTGAAGTGCCCCTGGGCACTGGTGGGACTGGAATGAGCTGGAAATATGCCTTCCAGACCCTTACATTGGTGGTTTACGCTGAGGGCATGGCGTTGGATGTCTCTGGCATCCACTGGCTACTGGGTGCTCCATGGCAAAGCCAGGTGTGTCTGCTGGTGGTTGACCATAGGCTGGCCTGGATCCCAGCACAGAGGCAGAGCTGTCCCAGGGCACCGAGGGCTGTTCCCAAGGCCACGTGTCTGTGCAGAGCTGTGCTCTCCTCCCACGGATATTTCCAGGCCGTGGGACCTAAGCAGTTGTGACATTCCCGTAAGAAAACCACCACCTTTGCAAACTTTGGCAATGTTTGGCTGGAAGCCTCTGCTCTTTTCTGGCCATGAAGTGCATTCCTGACACCTCTCCCTGTGTATCCACGATAACCATCTCCTTAGACCAGGGATGGGGCTGGACCCTGCCCAGTAATTCCACCCTGGGGGTGTCAAGCAGGGGATGGGGTGCACTTGCAGCTCCAGACAGAAGTTTTCCTGGCTCGTTCTGGAGATGCCAGATGGAGGTGGTTATGGGCTATATACTCCCCTCTCCCACTGCTCCTGCCCTTGTGCCCTCCTGAGCCTTTGGGTTGTGCTGGCTCGGAGAAGTGCTCTGCACAAGGACAGCCCTTCCCGCTGCATTTCCAAGGCCAATTAAGCAGGAGGCAGAGTAGCCTTAAGTATTCCTCTAATTAAAACAAAATCCCTCATGGCCTCTTATATACAGAGAGATATTACAGACTTAAGGATTGTATAAAATGTGTACTTATTGATCAGATCAACTGTTGCAGCACCTTCTGTAGAGTTCAGTGAGAGCATCAACATGACCAGGCTGGCAAGGAGGACTGGAGAGGGTTTGGCTGGAGCTTTCAGTGATGCCAGCCCAGGGCGAGCCCATGAGCACCCGCCTGCTATATATACAGTTATATACATTTACATGCATTGAAATACACATTGCCCCCAACACCCATGCGGGCCCTGCTTTCCCAGGCCACTCCCTGGCTGTGGTTTGTGGAGTTGTACCACAGTGGGGCTGTTTCTGGCTGCTTTGCTTCTGAGCCCACTCAAATGGCTGTTTTTTCGATTGCAGGAAGGCAAGAGCATTCCTGGTAAAGCCTCAGATTGATCGAAGGACGGGACGTACTTTCCAGGGAGAAGCAACCACTCGAAAGCTTTTGCAGCTGAGATTTTGTGCTCAGCAAGTTGCTCCAATTTGAAGCACAATCCTAAGAAATGTGAGTGTGTGGTGGAAATGTCTGCAGGCCTGGATTAAAGCAGCGCTGGCAGATGAGGCTGTAGCTTCCACAAGATAAACATTACAGAAAAATACTGTAAATACGGGGGATTCTATTTTTTTTCCCTTCATTTTTTCCCCTCACTTGGGCCAGGAACTGCTAAAGCTTAAATAAATCATTGCAGAAGTGAGACTGACCTAAATTATTCTACACAGTGGAGACCTTGTCTCCTGCTTTTGGAGATTCTTGTATTTAAGCTGTGCCAGAACAGGGTTTAAGTTGTCTGTACAGCAGTAGCTCCTTCCTACGCCCTGGGGAGCTCGGGGGAAGGTGTGAGATCGGCTGGCGTATGCCAGCAAGGCTGCTGGGGAGGCAAAGCCACCGGCTCACACGCTGGGGGAGCCAGCAGAGATTTTTGGTGCCACACCATCCCGTGCTCGGTGCTGGCAGGTTTCCCTGCCCTGTGTGGGGCTGTCGCTGTGCTGGGCTCCACTTGTTCCCAGTGAACACACAGTGCAGTGCCTAATTAATCCATGCATGTGTGCCTAATCAGGGAATGCACAAGTGCCCAGATAATTTGCATTTGGGCACCCAAGGAGGTCATGCATCAGCATCCAAACTGACCCTGCATGAGCACGCACAGGTTCACACTTAGAGCTTGCACAAGTGCAGGGTCAGTCCTGCAGAGAAGCCGGGTCAGCGCATCCATGGATGGCTCATTCCCGTGCCCGTGAGCCCCGATCAGGGCATGCATGAGCACCCGGGCAGTTCCTGCCCGTTATTTGGCATACAAATGCCCAATCAGCCTGTGCATGACTGCTCAATCATTGCATGCATGAGCACTAAGTGGTTTGGACATGGTTTCCCAGTAGGTTCACTGGTGAGCACCCACTGTGTTCCTGGAGCAGGGACTCCCCTGGGGACTACAGCCCGTGGCTGGAAGAAGGAGCAAGGAGTATGGCAGAGTGGAGGGAGCGCAGAACGGAGACGTGACTGACGTGGATGTGCTGAGGTGGGGCAGCAGGAACCCCCACCCTGCAGCCAGCCCAAAGCCACCGGCATGTCTTGGCACCTCCCAGCTCCTCTGACGGCAGCACCGTGCTCTGTGTGACCACAGGAACCCAGCTTTGGCAAGTGCTGTGGCTCACAGGAGGGTGGAGTAAATGATCACAACAGCCCTTCCAGCCTTAAAAATGTAGGAAGCCTTTGATGTGCAGGCAGGACGCCTTGCAGATAAACCACGCTGGGTGTAGGGCTTGTGCCAGAGCACCAGCACAAGGAGAGGGAGCACAGAAAAAGAAAAATGGAGAAACTCAAAGTAAAGTTACCCATCAGCCTGGCCCTGGCCCTGCAAGCACCGAGTCTGTGTCCCCAGTCCCTACCCCATGGCTGACTCGGGGCCCTGCACAGCCCACTGCGGGAGTGAAGCCACAAGACATGGTCACAGAGCATGTGGCTTTGATGTGACCTTTCCTTCGGTGTTTATGTTGTCTCCAAACCTGTTTTTCTGTTCAGAAGAGATCAGATTAAAGGAAGTGGCCAGCCCTCAGTGCATCCAGCCGGTCCAGGAGCCTGGGCTAGGATGGTGAGAGCTGGGAACAGAGGACTGGGTGGCTTCTCACCCTTTGTCCCTCTGCATACACTGAGGCAGTTCTTACATCCCTGTGCTCATGCGACCCTGCCGAGATTCCAGAGAGACGTCCTTATTTATGGATCCTGCATGAACTGCACACCGCGAGTCACTCGCAAAAACTTGCAGAGAGCAGCTGACCTGAATCCATATTAATAAGGCTCACAAGTCGTGGAGTGTTTTCTCTCATGCCTGTGGGATGGCAGGAACGTGCTGCCTTGTGGCACGCAGGGTTTAGACAAAAAGCCATCTATAGCCTGTCGCATTTTTAAGCCCGTTTGCCTTGGAGATAAGCCCAGGCTGCCCTGCCGTGGTGCCACACTAGAGCTGCCTCTGCTCCGGGACAGACCTGGGAAGAGAAGGAGCGATGGCTCCCTGCATGCTGGAGCCAGGGAAAGGCCATGCTGGCTTTGGGGGCAGTGTTGGGGTTTCAGAGCCCCGGTGTGTGATGCTGCTGGGAAGTGTGTGATCCAGTCCTACCGAAGAGCATTTCTCCTTGGGCAGGGACACCTCAACCTCTGCACCCACTACCCAGCTGCTCCCACAGCAGTTACAGGGATGCAGCCTCTTCCCAGCTGGGAAACAAGGGGACAGTCCCAGATCTGGCATTCCTGCACTCTGGTCTCACATTGGGATGAAAGCCTTTGCAGATCAGGCAATAAATCAGGGGACTTGGGGCTGCTCTTGCTGTTAAAGGACCACGCATAGTGTCCAAACCCTCCACGTCAGCGGTGGCAGCTCCCGCGGGAGGTTTTAGAGCCTTTCCTTTTATAGGGCTATTTCTTTTTCCACGGGATTTATCAGGTTCAATAGCAGGGATTCAGGGAGATAATAACGTACATTAACCAGGGCCCTGGAAACTGCTTCGCAAACAAGATTGATCAAAGCAGCCCAGGATGGAGAGCAAACCCTCCGGAATGCGCTTTGCAAAACACTTGCCAAAACAATTGACTCCTGGTAAAAAATAACACATGGGGCAGCCCTGGGGGGCTGTGCCGTGGAGGGACCCGGCTCCAGCAGCCACAATGCTGGTGGGGGGCTGCAGCCATGAGCAAGGGCTTTTGTGGGTATGATGAAGTGGCCAAATCCCCCTTGGGATGGAGCAGCAGTCCTGCTCCAGGGTGCCCACACCCTCCATTCCACCCAGAGGGGAATTAATAGAAGGTGCTTTACTGCTGCTGTTGTTTTTATTGATTGTTGGCAAAGAGAGTGACTGATGGTGGAGTCTAGAGAAAGGAGGGGAGCAGAGGTGCAGGAGACATGTGGGAGGAGGAGAGAGGGAAGGAATTCCTGCAGGGACAGGAGATGAAGGTGACATTTCAGCTGTTGTCTGCTGTGGATCTGTGCTATAAAATAAGTCGGTGTGCCACATCCATAGCGGGGCAGAGCAGAAGTAACGGGCTGAGTCATATCAAAGTGAGTTCAGGTTAAATAAGAAAAATTTCCTGTGGGGGATGTTTCTGCAGAGGTACAGCATGGACGTGGAGCTGGTGGAAGGAATGCTGCAGCCACACACTGTCAGCCCTGCATTCGGATGTCAGACCTCTGCATTTCTTGTGGCAGATGGGCACAAAGTCTGTGGTTTTTTACTTGTAATTGCCTGGGATTGGAAACACATCCCAGGGGAAGCATGTGGCCACGGGGCAGGAGGACACAGCCTTAGATGGCAAACTGCTTGTCATGCCAGGCCCTTTTCCTGTGAATCTCTGTGAAGTGTTTTATATAGTCCACTCAGAGGAATTTATAAACAAATGCCTTTTGTCACTCTTCAGGAACGCATCTCCCTCCATCTATCCTCCAAGCACTTCTTTGTCAAGGCCACGCTCCTTCCAGGGCAAGGAGCAGGACTGAGCCAGGCAGGAGCAGGGCTCCTCCACCTCCTCTTGCTGCAGATGCTTTGGGAGGAGGCAGGATGTAACTGGGATAGGGTTACAGTCGGATTACAGAAGCAGCCACCAGCTCTGGAGCCAGCTCTGGGGACTACAGACTGTCACCATTTGGGTTCAGGGCCACCCTTTGATACCTTGTCCCTTTGCTCCTCAGGGCAGCTGCCTCCTGCCCTGGGTTGAAGGTGCCCATGGGCTTCTCCAGGACAGGATGAAGAGAAGTGCTGGTTCTGCACCAGGAAAATACCAGGAGGTCCACATGGTGTGACTCTTGGGGATGTCCTGTGCAGGGTTAAAAGTTGGACCCAATGATCCTCGCGGATCCCTTCCAACTCAGAGTATTCTGTGATGGGAGTCCTCATGGGAAAGCCCGGGGCTCCCACTGGGTGGGACAGACAGGATAAGCATCGCCCAGCAGCTGCCTCTGGCCTTAAAACCTGCCGAGCCCCATCAGCTGCCGGGCCTTGGCTCAGCACTGAGAGTAGAGCACAAACCTCCCCGATGCGAACGGCGGCTCCGTTCCAAGGCTCTGCGCCGCCCGGTCTGGGATGCTCATAAAACAGATCCACAAGGCTCAGATCTGCTGCCTCAACAGAGACTCGGCAGAGCTATAAATAGCCCAGCCAAGCGTGGTGCAGCGAACCTGAGCACAGCCGGCTGCCCTCGTGGGCAGGCGCTCCGGGAGCCATGTGGCGACGGCCAGCAGCATGGTCTGGGGAGCTGGCCCGCTCTGGCCGGGCAGGCCAAGACTGTGTCACCTGCCCGGGCATGGCCTTGTCCCCCCTGTGCTTGTACAACCTCAGTGCTGGGCACTGCAGAGTTCATTCATCCTCACTTGCTTTTGTGCTGCTGACCTCTCTCTTAAAGCAGGAACTCAGGTCTGGACCCATTAAGGAACAGTAAATATTTTATTTGCTGTTGGGAGTTTTGACCAGTATCTCAGAGGCTGCAAAGGTCACACCAGGAAATACTCATTTCATTAGCAAAAGGGATCGGCCCATTCTGGGGCTGCTGGCTTGTGGAAGGAATCCAGCCTGTCCTCTGGGTGCTGTTACCAGCTATAAGCCTGTCTTCATTCAGCAATCAAATCAGGGAGGTTTCAGGACCTGGAATGGTTTTCTTGGTTCTCAAGGCCATGCGGGCAATTAAAACTGGTCTTGTTAAGAAGCAGCTGAGCCCGGCCAGCGCTGTCTCCCTCTCACTACATAATGAGAATAGGGGCAGGCACGGGAATCAGGATTTTTTGATTTGCTGGGTTTTTCTTCAGGTAGCTTCTACAAAGGGCTTCTTGGCACTGCTGCTCGAGTGAAATGGAGCAACCAAAACGGGAGCTGGCTGGCGGCCAGCCTGGCAGACGGGCACGCGGGGGCAGTGGGGTCCAGGTGTGTGCCTGGAGCACGGCTACCGAGGGCAGGAGCCCCGCGTGGGACAGCCAAGTGTCTGAAATGCCAGGGTCACACCTGTGTGCCGGGAACCCTGGGCAGGAAAGCCAAGTGTGCGAAGCACCGGGGTCACACCTGTGTGCCAGGGTCCTGCCGGCCTGGTGATCCCTCAGCGCCGAGCCCAGCACAGGATCCCGAGAGCTCATGGGCAGGTGTGTGAACAGAGAGGTTTTGTTCTCCCCTCTTGGCTTTCACGTGTCTGTGGAACATCACAGGTTCTCAGGGTGAACATACGGTGAAGCAGCTCAAAGAGCCACACGTCACCCCAGCCTCTGGGTGTGCAGGCACAATTCTCGGCGGCGCAGTACCAGGGTTTGGGATTTTATCAGCTTTCCCACACAAAACAAGGCTGGCAGGAAGAGGACCTGGCAGGATGCCCTGAGACATCCCAGGGGAAAAGCAGTGACTCCCACAGGATGTGGGGCTGGCAGTTTAGTGAAAGCTGGTCATTCCCGAGGCTTTGCTCACTGTAAGAAAACCCCAAGAAACACTGGAACACTTCTGATGCGCTCAGGAGTGGGAAATGTGTCTGGGGACATGCTGAGTCCTCTGGGGGACACTGAGCACCTGCCTGCTGTGACCTGAAAACCTGGACATTTGGGGTATGTCGCCCAGCTCCAGGGAACATGGATCTGTCCCAAATGGGGTGCTAACAGCCTCAGGGACCTTTCACAGGTCCTTCTCTCCCGCTAGTGCCCTTCAGCTGGAAATATGTGCTGCTGTGGGAGGACGTGTCAAGGCTCAGGAGATCCATGGCCATCGCAGGTTGGAGATCTCAGGTGAAAGGTGCCATTGAGGTGCAAAGCTGCAACTCACCACCGAGACAGGACTGGGTTTGACTGAGGTTGAGCCCTCTGACCAAGAACACTCTGGTGTGTGACCCAACCCAGTGAGTTCCCCTCAGAAGGGTTCAGGCTCCCGCCGGGGATCGGGGTCCCCAAAGCAGAGGGGACCCCCGCAGGGGAATCATGATCCTCTAGGGCAACAAAGGTCCCTTTAGGGATCAGCCGCTCCAGGGGATCAAGCTCTCCCCCCTCGGGGATCAGGGCCCGAGGAGTGGAGCCCCCGGGGCACCGCCGGCCCCTCACACCGGCCCCGGCCCCTCACACCGCCCCGGCCCCTCACGGCCCCTCACGGCGCCCCCGCCCCCGCGGCCCCGCCCCTCCCGCCGCGCGCCGCCCCGCGGCATTGTGGGATGAAACAGGATGTAGGCAGAACAGCGCGGGCGGACGGGCCGGGCGCGGCGGGCCGCGCAGCGCCGCAGCCAATGGGTGCGCGGCGCGCGGGGCGGCGCAGCCAATGGGGTGGCGGCGGCCCGCGCGCCGCAGCGGGCGGGGCGGTATTTGAGCGCGGCGCGGCGCCGGGGCGCAGAGCGCGCGGGGCGCCGAGCCGAGCGGAGCGGGCTGAGGCAGCGCGGCCGGGCCTCCTCATACCTCCTCCTCGGTGCCGTGCCTCGCCCTCCCGGGGTGGCCCTGTCACTGTGAAGGTGAGCGATGCCTCCGCTGGACCGGGGCTCTCCAAGCCTCGCCCGGCACCGGTCGCTCCTTGTGCGGGGTGGCGGCGGGACCGCCCCGAGGGCGGAGGTCGCTGCCGGGGCCGGGCGCGACCGGTTCCTGGGGAGCGATCGGAGCCCGCCCCTCCCTAGGGGTCCTCGCCGCTGCGGAGCCGGCCCCGCTCCAGGCAAGGTCACCGTGGCCTCGGGCGGCCCTAGAGCTCCCCCCGTGAAGGTCACGCAGGGCTCCGGCTCCCGGGAGTCCTGTGGGGGAAGGGGCTGTGCCGCACCCCTCTCCAGGGCTCTTTTCGGCCAAAGTGGCGGATGCGGTTTGTGCAGGGGTTGGGCCCCGTCCCCGGTCGCGAAATCTATGCTGTCCTGGTGGGGGAGCGGTGGGTGCTGGGCTTGGGCCCCGTTCCGAGCCGTGGGATCTGTGCTGTCCTAGTGGGGGAGCGGTGGCTGCTCCCATTCTCGCGATCCATGCTGTCCTCATGGGGGAGGTGGTGGATGCTGGGCTTCAGCCCCATCTCATTTCTAGGGTTCTATCCTGTCCGGAGAGGAAAGGAGTGGTTACCAGGGGGCTTGTGTCTCATGCTCTTCCCAAAGCCCCAGCTTGTCCTGCTGGAGTACTGGTCTTGGGACTCATGCTCATTTTAAGATCTCATCCTATCCTGATAAGAAAAGGGTTGGGTGCTGGCTTGGGCCTGATTTCTCTCCCGAGGCCTCATACTACCCTGGAGTGGTAGCTGGGGCTGTGGTCTTCGTCCTCACAGACCACATCCTGCCCTTGTGGGGAAGGAGTGGCTGCTGAAGCTGTACTGTTACCCCTTCCTAGGCCCATCTTGCCCTGAGATGGGTGCTGGGGCTTTGTGGTTTTCCTCGGGGAGGGCCAGGTTGGGTGGCAAGACCCCGAGGGCCACCTGTGATCTTGTGGTTTAGGGTTACGATGTGTATGTGGTGCTGCTGGGCGGGTGGGCCCTGTAACCCCCGAGGGAATGAGCAGAGGCTGGGGCCCTGCTCTCTGGTGTTCGGTTGCGTGCAGGGTGTGACACTCCTGTGGCAGGTGCAGGAGACCCTCCCTCCAGCAGCACAGCCACTGCCAGCCCCTGTTGTGGTTGGCCACGGGGCATGCTGTGCCCTGGAGCAGTGCAGGGGAGGGTGCTGTGCTGGGGAAGGCCTCCTGGCCAGCGTGTGCAGCCCTCCTGAAGGATAATCATTTTTTTCCTCTGGCGCTGTCGCCCGTGGCAGCACAGGCCTGCACTGGGATGGTCCTCGCCTAAACAATGAGGAGGAAAGGTGCCTTTTGCAGGTCACTCTGTGGCTGGTTATGCAATGGCAGGTGCCCTCTGAACTCTCTGAGCAGTGCAGGTGTGTGAAGGCCTGGTGTGTGTGAGGGCTTGCTTGCTCTCTTTCCCTAAAGAAGCTTTTCTGGAAGAATGACCCACAAGTGGATTTCTGCTGCTTCCCTCTTCCTGTGGACTGGACACCCAGAAGACTTTTCCAAGGGATTGTCAGATTCCTGGGTGGTGAATCCAAATCTACAGGCATTTGGACTGTTCTGAGCTGTGTCTTCTCTTCCCTCGGCTTCTGGGCTGCAGGCAAACCCCCACTGGCTGTAGCCACAGCATGGGAAGGAACAAACTGCCAGGAAGTGGCTTTTCCAGCTCTGTGATAGGGGCATGTGCTCTCTGTTGGCATTGGAGCTCAGTTCCTGTCATTCCTCCCGATGCTGTTAGTGTGTGTTAATAGCAGTGCTCTATTAAACACTGTATCTAAATTGTATAAATTAAGGTGGCAATAGAAGTCTTCAAGCAAAGGCAGAGGGAAGAATTGAAGTATTGTAATCAGAGGGCTGCAATTATGTAACTGGATTCTCTTTCTCTCTGGGTAGCAAGCTCCTTTAATTGCTGTAACAAAGCTACTCCTTCAGTTTTCTGGGACTCTTCCAGGAAGTGATCATTGCAGCAGATTTTTTTCACTCCACAGCAGAGCTAAAAATGTGTAGTTTCACTGTTTCAAAACATGCTTGGTAGTATCACTCAAGACTTATAGTGCTGTAAAAGGATTTAGGAAACTTAATGGTGCTCAGCAGGCTTGATTGGAGGCACTCCTTGCCATTAAGAAGCTTATTTCCACAAAGTTTTAATGTGCTGGAGTAAGAGCTGCTGCAAGGTGAGCAGCTGTGTCCTTCTTGGTGCAGTCACCTGGATCCCCAGGTAACATGTGCCTCCCCAGCCCCTGAGTGGGGAATGGGAATGAGGGCTGTGGTGGCCAGAGCAGGACTTCATGGTGCTCCTTCTCCAGGGCTTGAAGGAAAACTGTGGTGCTGGGATTGTCAAATCCCAGTTTTTTAGGATGATATGAACTGTGCTGGAAACTTCCCAGTACTGAACACCTCACTGGAAAGGCCATGTCAGATCTAACGGCTGCAGTGGTACAAAGCAGTTTGAGAGCAAAGCGGGCTGCACACCTCACTCCAGAGCAGCACATCCCAGTTTCCTACCAGTCCTGGGCTGCAATAGCATGCTGGTTTTGGCATCTGTGTTGTGGTTCCTGGGTGAGGAGGGGGCAGGAAAAGGAGGGCTTTGCTGAGCTCTGGCTCTCTGGTGGGACTTGCCCTGTTTCCAGGCTGCAGTGTGGTGTTAACCTGCTTCTGGCTTGTCAGACTGGCTGTGTCCTGTGGGAGCAGCTGAAGGCTGGGTTTCATGGCAGAACAGCAGGGAGGTGAGGGGATGATGATGGCTGAATGTGGAATAATGCTTCTTCCAGGCTAAATGAGCAGCAGGAACTGTGACACCTGGGATGGGGGAGAATAAAAGCACTGCTGCTCTGAATGTGCTTCCTGAGCCTCTGTGCCAGTGACAGACAGTCTGGGATCTGTTGCTTGCAAGGCTGTGAGCAGAGGATGTTCCAAAACACTGGTACACCTGGAAGGCAAACTTGGCTGTAGCCTCTTAGTGTACAGGAGGGCTGTGGCTCTCTGCAGATCCTGTCTCCTCCCACACAAAAGCTTTTCCTGCGTGTGGTTAATGCAGGTGGTGGTGCTGGACTGTCTCTGATCTAACCTCCAGCCAGTGCTGGTGCTCTGGCTGTAAGGGGCACCTTGGCCTGGGGCTGCTGTAGGCAACCCCGATAAACTCACTCTGGCCATAACAGGGGTTTGTAGTATTGGCTTGTGACGCAGCCTGCACGGAAAGGACAACCTCTAATGCACAGGAAGCATCTCCTGTTTGGGAAGGGATTAAAGGAATCTATGTTCTGCCTTAGGTTCACGATGTCTGACAGAAAGGCCGTGATCAAGAATGCGGACATGTCCGAGGACATGCAGCAGGATGCTGTAGACTGTGCTACACAGGCCATGGAGAAGTACAACATAGAAAAGGACATTGCAGCATATATCAAGAAGGTAACTCCGGGATGAGGGTGCTGTGCTGGCTGCGACTTCCCAAAGCTCCCGAGTCTGTCAGGAGCTGAGTGGCTGAGGCTTCATGCTTGCATGCTGGGAGGGAGAAGATATGTGGCTGCTTTACTGCTGTTTTCAAGAGGATGGAGTGACTTCTCCAAGGTCGGGGAGGGCTGTGGCAGAGCTCTGGCAGGCTCTGAGCAAACTGCAAGTGCTGTCCCTCAGGATTTGCCAGCCTGGAAAGGGCTCTGCTTAGGACTTGCTCCACAGAGCTGCAGCACCAGTGCAGGTGGGATCATCCCAATGTTTCACTTGGTGGGCAGCAGTGCACGTGTGGTTCTGGGATGGGTGCTGTGCAGGAGGATGGGCCTTGTGCTGGGGCTGTGGAAGCTGCTGTGATAGAAACAGTGCAAGCAGCTGCCCTGGCTGGTGAAGAGGTTGTCTCCCCATTTGCAGGAGCCTGTTAAGTCTCATGCTTGATGGTACCTGGGGAGCTGTTGGTTCCCCTTGTAGCAGCTTCTCAGAATGGTCAGGCAAAGTGCTTCTAGAAGAGGGAAATGTGACTTCACAGGCGGTGGAGTCCTGGCACCTCGGCTGGTGTTTGGGCCTTACTTGTAATCTAAGCTTGAAGGCAAAGGATTAAAAGGTGTCTCCTGACTTCTCAGATCACTTTGAGGCATGACTTAGCTCTAAGTGCTTGGGGCAATGCAGCCTGTAAAGTGAGGGAGTGCAACAGAAGGCATCCAAAAAGAAGTTGGCCTTTATTTCATGAGTGTGTTGGGAGGAGGGAAGCAATTTGATGCACCTTCATGACCTGGCAAGAAAGCCTTTTCTTTACTTCAAAGGTTACCTGCAAAGAGCTCAAACTCTTCTGCTGTCTGAGAACTAGAACTGGCTTTAATCTTGGATGTTGAGTCTGTTCTTCTGGCTCTGTCTCAGGGGAGGGAAGGGTGTTCTTGGGAGTAGTGTGTTAATCAGAGGGAGGAGAATGGTCTTTATCCGGCCTGCTAAGTAGGAGAAGACTCTTGAGCCAGCAGTCAGCTTGTTCACTTCTGACCTCTTGGGTCTCTGTGCTCTCTGGCCTGTGAATCTGCCTGCTTATTTTCAATGTGGATTTTCTCCCCTTTGTGTACAAAAGTCCCAAATAGCAGAAGCCAGGCTTTTCCTCCTTCCTTTTTTTTTTTAGGTGACCTTTAAGCTCAGATGCCTTGCTAGAGCAGACGTGCCAAAACCTTTTTTTCATTTTTTGTGAGTGGGTTTGGAATGGGAGAGGAGAATTATTCCCCTGATTAGCCTACACACAGGGCTGTACCAAGGAGAGCTCTTGCATCTGCTCTTCTTGCCCAGGGCTGATGGTGCTTCAAGGCTCAGAAGATGTTTTGCTTGTGTTGAATCCTTCAAACAATCTAGTGCAGAGGTTTGGTTGCTTAATTTAATAGTGTCTTGCAGTGGGGAATCTCAAGATGCTGCAGGTGGGAGGAGAGGTGATAGTGTGTGAACAGAACCAGCTCAGAATTTGTGCTTAGAACTATTTTCATGTGGGCTTTCTTGGCCTTAATGCCTCTCTTCTCTTTCTTCAGGAATTTGACAAGAAATACAACCCAACTTGGCACTGCATTGTTGGCAGAAACTTTGGCAGCTATGTAACACACGAGACAAAGCACTTCATCTATTTTTACTTGGGTCAGGTTGCAATTCTTCTCTTCAAGTCTGGATAGGAAGTAGGAGCGATTGAAATTTGGACTGTAATGCACTGATGGCTGAAGCCACGACTCCCTCTAACATGGCTATGCCGCTGCATGGACTGTATACTATATTTAATGTGTATATGTTGCAGTAAAAATCTACTTCTGTTTAGTTGCCTGGGAAGAAGGCGGCATTTTTTTGTTACTGCTTTTTTTGGTTGTATTGCACTAGGAAACCTGTAAATGCTTAAACAATGGCCTTTACGTGGGAAGAAATAAAACTATTCCACAACAGCTCCCTCACTGGTAACTCCTTCTTTGAGGCTGGGAAAACTTCTTTGGGCAGGCCAAAAGCCCCTGACTTCCTTACTGAGTCCTGTTAGACTGTTAATCTTGCAAAGAGGAGCAAAGCCAGTGTGAGCCTCTGTCCCACCCTGCAGACTGTAGAGAGCTGGCTCTCCCAGTACCCTCGGGGCAGGTCTTAGACCTTTCCTGAAAGCTGGTGGGGTGGCTCTGGGTGACGTGGCTTCCACACCCAAGGTGAACTCCACCTTTGACTGTGATACAGGCTTGCAGCTGGCACCCCTCGGTGTTCTTGCTCAGTGCCCTTCGCTGTATTTTTGGCTCTGCTGAAACACTGACCTAGACTTGAGTAAGCAACTCAGCCTGGTCTGGAAGGCTTCAAAAACAGCCCCTGAGTTCCTGCTTGTTGCAGAAAGCAGCATCCTGTGGCTGAAGTCTTTAGACCTTGATACTGAGCTCTAAAGCCACGTGGCCTGGCCCCGCAATGGAGTGGGATATCAAATTGGTGACTACTGACAACAGCTCTATTTGGCATGTTTGTAGCCAGTTGTCTCAACACTGCCTTAACTTGATGCTCTCCTTAAAGCAAGCTAGTCGTGTGGAAGACTTGTAAGTGGCCACTGTCTCTTTTTTCCTTTTTTTCTTTTATTTTATTTTCTGTAGCTAATAAGCTATTTCTGGAGGATCGTCCTCCATGTTCTGATATCTGCTTTTGTTCTTAAAGCACAGTACCAAGAAGTTAAATTTACATGTGATGTTTGTGTGAAGGAAACTCATGTGACATCTGCTTCAAAGGCAGACAAATGTCTTGGTCTCCAATAGGTTCAGCAGTGATGTTGTCTTAGTACGTACTGACTCGGGATTACACTGCAGGAAGTTCTGATCTGGGTGTGGAGAAATGCTGTGTGATGGCAAGTAAATCCCTGGTGCTTGTTATAAGCTCTGATTATTGGTTTGCTGACTAATGCATTGGCAATACCACTGGGCTGGTGAGCCCAGCTTGTGTCTCTGAGATTAATTTGCTGTTGGGAATAAATCATTGCTGGGGGCAAAGGGCAGAGTGAAGGGAGCTCTTTGTGAAATGATTTGGTGACCCAGGTTGATGACTTCCTGAAGTAAAAGTCCTTCTTGTCTCTGTGCAAAATCCAAAGTATGCCTAATTTTGTATTATGGATAGAACAAAGTTGTAACTAGAAAGAATGTAGCTGTCATAAGTTCATGTTGATGGAAATGTCTGCACTGGGGTAATGTGCCTTGGACTGTCTGGGGCACTCGTGTGGTCTTGTCTCTTCAGAACTCCACTCTGGGTCTGAAAGGAGAATGTTTTGGGTTTGTTTTTTTCCAAGCATGAGTCTAATGTGAGTCTGTTCACGGTCTCTCGTGGAGCAAGATCTGTTCCCTTCATAACTGCAATTGCTCAAATACCATTTTTTTTTTTTTCAAACATTAAAGGTGAATTGACACATTTAAACAGCTTCTGGTTTCTTCTTCCTTACCAGCTGTCCTGAGCAAAGCCTGTCCTTGTCCAGAGAGGGTGAGCAGCAATTTCTCTGCCTTGGAAGATGCTGATGACCCAAAGAAGGCAGGTCAGGGAGGGAGAAATGACCGGAGGTGGCCCCTCTGTGCTGGTGCTGACCTCTATCTCTGCTCAAAGGCTGAGCCAGAGGGAGGGATTGAGGGAATTGTGTCCTGCTGCACTCTGATGGGATGCTCTGTGCTGCGTAACCTGGATCTGAATGGGTTGGAGCTGACCTCTTAATGGATTCAGGCAGCCAGGGGCTGGTACAGCAGCTGGTGTCCTGGCTCCTGCACAGGAAGGTGTCTCCCTGCTTCCCACGAAAGTAGGTTTTCCCTTCAGGCCTCCTCCCTGTGCTGGAGAGAAAGCTGAGAGCTGCATCTGATGTGTTTAATGCCTCTCACAGTGTGGGGGCTGCAGGCTTACCCTTAAACAACCCCCTCAGCTTGTTATCTTGCTCCTGATGCAACCTAAATTTGGGGTTGTGGCCTCCGTGATATTCTGGAAAAGCTGTGGGCTCTTCCCGAGCGCAGCAGTGTAACAGCTCTGCTGTGGCACAGTAACAGCAGCGTGACTCACGCCGAGCCGCTCCGCGCAGGCAGCAGCGCGGCTGTTACACACAGGCCATCTGCTCCAGCCTGCACCTGCCACTGCCCCAGAGCAGGGGTGGTTTCTACTTTAGGGGAGCTGGTGGTGATGCTCTTTTCTCAGCAGCCCCAGCCTTTTAGCTGGAAGTGGAATTGCTGGGCTTGAGTGCCAGCTGGGTTGTGCTGGGGCTCTGCATTCCCAGCCTGGCTCGGGCTGGGTCAATACTGTGGCCCCAAGGAAATGGTGCAGCCACGTGGGGCTGGGCTAGTCGAGTCCCCTTGGTACACAGGGCCCTTTGACAAAGCAAGAGGCAGAGGAACTGGCTCCTGAATCCCAGCTGCAGCACAGGAGGCTGCTGATCCAAACCTGTGAAACACTTCTCCAGCCTGAGTTTCATCTGGGAAACCCCCATTCCAGCCATGGATCCAGGGGCTGTGGTACTGCTGGAAATCAGTCCTTGGTGGGATGGGGAGGCCCTGCCAGGGCTGGACAGATGGTGTGCCCTGGAGCTGACACACACAAGTACAAAGTGGACTTGGTGCTTCCTTGGATGTGTCACTGCAGTAGGAATCCTGCTTCAGGCTGAGGAAAAGGAGCTGTAGCTCATATCTTCAGGAGCTAGGCAGTGAAACAGAGCAGTCTTTCCCCTAAACATCTTCCTTATAGCACTGGGGCCCTGGAAGACACAAACTGCCTAAATTTCAGCAGTGCTTCCCTCTACACAGCTGAGAGCAGGGGGAGGTTTGAACATGGAGCTGTGTCCCGCTTCCCTCCCCTCCCGCTCCCCAGCAGCTGACAAGGCTCTTGGCTTTGACTTTTTCCATTGCTGGGCTCCACTTTGTCTCCAGTTTCCACCAGGCACAGCTGTCCTGGATGATGCCTCGGAGCGTTAACTGTTTCTGTGCTGGAGAGACCAAGGGCCTGTTCCCCAGATGGCTGCTCGGTTTCAAGCTATTTGGAAACATCTGGATCTGGAACACCGAGTGGAAGGTATGTATCTGCAGGGGGAACATCTGGAGGAAGAAACTGCTTCCAGATGTGTTTGGGCAAAAATGCTATTGAAATGTAAACTCAGTTTATGTTGTCCTGCCTCACAAGTGCTCAGAAAGTGCCTGGGTGCAGAGGACTCTGAGGCTGCTGCTGTGGGTGAGCTCTGGGTGCAGATGTGCCTGCAGATGTGCAGTTGCTGCAGGGAACGGTGTGGTGCGTGGCTGGCGAGAGAGAGTGTCATTGTTTTCTCTCTTACCAGCCAAGTCATTCAATCTCTCATGCAGAGTATTTCTTCCAGATGTGGAAGTGCCTTACAAAAGCAGAGCTGTGTGACACTGGAGAGCAGAGAGGCTGGGGTTGGGGAGCTGTGCTCTGTGGGCATTGCTACTAGACACTGCCTGGGATTCACTCTTCTGCAGAGTGAGCATGGGGCAAAGCCATGGGAGAAGGTGTCAGTCCATCAGCCTTGCTCCCTGCCTGCCTGGCACAGTGTTCTTCCCCTTCTCTGTGACCACCTGGGACTCTGGGAAGGGACAAGTGGCAGCACAGGCCTGGGAATTGCTCCTGTGGGAATACCCAGGCTGCAGCTCAGTGCTGTCCTTCCCTCCCAAGCAGCCTGCAGCATTGCATTGCAGTGTTACGCTCCGGGCACGTGGAAGCAGAGCCTGTCGCTGGAAAACCCAGTACCCAGTGGACCTGTTCCTTCTCCCAGTGCTTTTGCAGGCGATTAGTGATGAAGAGAGAGAACATGGAAATAATTTTTATTTCACTTTGAGCCTCTGCTGGGTAAATCCTGAGGAGGACGGTGGCACACAGTGAAGGAAGCAGGGCTGTGCCATCCCTGCCCACCCGAGGTTTCCCTCCTTTGTTCTATTTATTGAGCAAGGATCCTGACACCCTTTCCCAGACGGTGACTCACAGCAGCTCTGTCTGTGCAGAAGCCATGTGTCTTGGAGCACTTTATAGATACAGGAGCTGCAGGAGCCTCGCAGGAGCCAACTGTGTTTATTAAAAGATGATCAGATGTTTCCTTCCTTAAGGCAGTGTCTAGCTGAGGCTGGGTAATAACTCATTACCAACGAGACAAATAACTGCTTATCATCAGGTCAGTGCCTTTGCCAGCCCTTCTGATTGTGGTGGCAGGTGCTCTGAGCACTGGTGGGCTCAGCACCCAGAATAGGGGGTAAGAAGACCCCACTCCAGTTCCTGTCCCTTCCCCTGTGGCAGCCTGAGCTGCTGCTCAGCAGGCTTCGGCCCTGGGGTTCAGCTCAAGGAACAGCTTTATCCAGTCGTGGTGCAGCATGTTCCCTACTGCCCGTGGAATCAGGCTGCTGTAGTGACCTTTGCAGGCCATGTCGTTCCGTCCTGGTGCTGGGGACTTGGAGCCAGTGTGCCAGAGCTCCTTGTGGCCCGACAGAAAAATCAGCAGTGGGCCAGGGCAGTGCTGGACAGGCATCCCAGGAGCGCTGTGGGGCCATGGGTGAGGTGGGAGGCTATGATCCCCCATGTCCCCACATGCCCCATGCTGACAGGCTGGGCTGGGGAGAGGCAGAGCAGGGCCGGCTCTCGTCCCTGGGGCCGGCACGCTCTTGGGCTGGCTCAGAGGCTTTCCTCAGACGCCATCCTCTGGTGCAGCCGCCGCGGTCCTTCCCTGCCAGATGCCATGGCATCTCTCCATGTCCTTTGTTCCCTCCCTTGCTAACGCCTCTCCCATGATTTATGGCCGTTGCGGAGCAGCCTGGCTGCAGCTCGGCTGCTTGTCCAGACCCCTGGGCTCCGTGCCCTCGCTCCCAGCCTGGGGCAGGGAGGCTCCTGGGGAGCGCTCTGACCCCCCTGCATTCGGGCCCCCTTGCATTTAACCATGTGCATGGCCTTTTCTTTCACGTCCTTCCAGCCCGGGTGTGAATGAAGTGCTTTCAAGGGGAGGAGATTGTTGGGAGCCCAGCTCTGCCTGTGCATTGGTAGCAGCCCGTAAAAGCATCCCAGGAATTCGCCTCGGCGGCCCTGTGCGGGGTGAGCCAGTGAAAGACGCCCTTTGTTCCTGCAGCCGATCCCACACACCCTCCGACCGGGGCTGGAATCTGCAGCGCTGGACGTGTGCTCCCACTGCCTGCCACGCTGCACTGAGGCCCTCGGGAAGAGGTTTTCCCACGTTTTACCCTGGCCGGGGTGAGCAGGGCACTGGAGAAAGGCTTCCCCTGGCTGTACTGGTCGAGCCAGGCGTGTGTGACCCCAGCCTCAGCCCCGTGCTGCCTAAGCTGAGTCAGAGGGATGGAAATCCCTTCTTGCAGGGCTCCCTCTCCCCGCAGGGTTTGATTACAGGTTTGGGGTGTGATCTCGCGCCCATCCCGCGCAGATTGCCGCTGCTCGCCTGCTGCCTGCCCGGCTACCGGGGCCGCTCCGGCGGGGAGGGCCGGGGGCTGACACGGAGCCAGGCCGGGCCTCGCCGCAGCCTGCACACAGCCGCCTGGCGCCCGGCCCAGAACATGGCTCTGGAAAAAAATAAATGCCTTTGTTGTTGTTGAGGAAAGCCCAGAACGCTCCGACAAGGACACAACCTCTTCCTAAAGCTGGGTTTCAAAGCCCTGCTTTCTCAGAGGGTTCAAAGTGACCTGGCCAAAAGCATCTGCTGCTCCGTGGGTCAGCCTGGATGGAGGAAACCCTGACCCACGTTGCAAGGGCTCCCTCTGAAACCATGGCTTGCAGGGGGACCGAGGGGTGGGCACCCATGAGGCCCCTTCCACAGGCTGCCCACCCAGGGGTGCTGGGAGGGAGCCCCTGGAACTTTTCTGTGCTGTCATTAGCCGAAGAAAAGCTTTGGGTGACTCAGCAAGCGAGTGCCAGACCAGGGCTCGGACACTGCCTCCATCCTCCAGCAAGACTGACACATGCAGTTCAGACAGAGCCTGGGCTGGCTAAAGATACTGTGGTACTTAAATATTTTATAGAAAATCATTAAGCAATTAAATCTGGTGGATCTCACATCATACAAAAAGCAGCTTGAAGCCTGTGCAGTAAACAGGGCAACGCTTCCTGCTCGTTTGGGATGTCTTCTTGGAGTCTTAACTACAATACTTGCTTCAAAATAACTATAATTATCTCTTAATTGCCATTATTGTTTAACATTTTTAGCATTTGCAAGTGCAAACTGTTACAGTTTTCCATGCAGATACAATCAGTAGCCAGGGCTCACAATGAAAGCAATTAAAATCCTGTGATTATCACAAGGCTGCGTGTCTCTACACCAGCTTCAATCTGCATCACTTGCCAAGATGTAGGCTAGAAACTCAGACAAATTTAGCATTTATTTAGTAACCCAGCAAAGCTACTACCTCTTGCTGCCTCCAATGATTTGCATCTACGGCACTTTTTGGAAGGACAGGGGAGGGGAGGGGAAAGAAAGCAGTTTCTAGAATACATCCCAGGAGAATATACAGCAAGAAAAATTATGCACATGAATTATGCATCTGAATTATGATTTCACTCCTATTTTTGTCCGGATTAGCTCATGTTTGGTGTGCATCCCTGGCAGGGTGCTAGCAGAGCGCGCTCCAGCTCCCAGCAGGTCACTGCGGCTCTGGGTCCCGTGGTCCCTGCTCCACTGGCAGCCGCTTCCCAAGGGCTCACGGAGCTTCCTGGGGATCCAGCTCCCCGGCAACGAAGGAAGCCCCTGCTCCTGCACCCCTCTCGGGCTGGGTGGGTCGTTTTTCTTTGTTAATTGAATGCCTCTGTTCTGTAAACACAATGGATAAAAACAGATTTGGGTGTACGCTAAAAAAGCAGGTCTGCGCTATTTTGTAAAGAGGGGGAGGTGTTTGCAGGCTGTGCTGCCACCAGCCAGGCTTCAACAGTGTCCCCCAGGTCCCCACCATCTCCTGGGGAAGGCACACATGGAAACATCTCAGCCTCTGCCAGCTCTAGGGAGATAAGCCCAGGAGAGAAGTGCAAGGGGAAGGCAGTAGCAGGGCTTCCAAAATCTCACCAGATGTGACTGCAATCCCAGCTCACAGTCAAGTAAAGCCAGTAATCCTTCCAGGAAAAACTGCTTGAGAATCCTCAGCCCCTTTCCCAGGAGGGCTGGTGACCCCAGGCCAAGGATGTTTCCATGTGTAAGGAATTTCAATGGCCCTCATTGCAGGAGGGAATTATCCTCACTGGCTAAGTCAGCAGGGCACCTGCACCCAGGGTCCAGGCTGGGGTGGGTGTGAGCACAGGGCACCTTCCTGTGATGGGGCCATGTGTGTAGGGAGGCTTGAGGGGCTGTGAATGCTCCCTGGCCCTGGTTCTTCCCTCACCAAACCGCACATACCATCTCTGCTGCTGCCTTGGATTAACATCTCTGACATCCCAGCAGTTGTTTGCATGAGAAAATGAGATTAGGAAAGTATTTCAAGTATTTGTGTCTGTTGTTCAGTGGCAAACAAGGCTGGAGCCAGTGCTGTTTGTCCCGTCAGCTGGCCCAAAGCTTGGGAAAACAGCCAGGAAGGCAGTGGGAGACACCCAGCTAAGTACCAGGGGCTGAATTTGCACATACTTTTGGAGAATGGGAAATGTGGAGCATGGTGCAGGCAGAGGCACTGGCTGAACCTCCCTGTGTGTGCACCTTTGTGGGTACCCAAGGGCCTCCCTGGGACACCTCAGAGGATTGGGATTTTTCTACATTCAGGTGTTTCCCATCTGCTTTGAAATGCAGCTGGTAGGAAGTAAAAAGTCAGTGAATTTAGGCAGTCACAGGAAAGAGGAGCAAAGGCAGAATTAATGGAAAGAGGCATCTTGGAAAGTCTGGGCTTGAAACCCCTGGAACTGCCCACTGAGTTTTGGGCCAGTTGTGCTCCCAGAGTGGTCAGGTTAAGATGAACTCTCCAGTTTGCCTTTTGGAGAAAGGACACAGCTGGTGAGTGAGAGAGGTAAGGAGGAGGCCAGGAGAGCTGCAGCAGCTCCAGGTCACCATGTTTTCAGGCTCAGCAGGGCCCTGCCACTTCCTGGAGCTGTCCTGTGGTTCCTGTTCAGTTTGGCTTCCCTGTGGCAGCTGTCACCATCCCTGCATTTTCAAACCACCTGCCTGAATTTCAGGGAAATCATCCATATATTCAACAGGAATATCAATTTCCAGGAGCTCTGGGGGACCCTGAGATCAGAGCAGCTACTACAAGGATTATGCTGAACTGTGCTCACCCCACCAGAGCTGGAATTCCTCTTGGACAGGGTGTCTGCTGGGGGTGCAGGGAGCTGGGGGTGCAGGGAGCTGGGGGTTGTTTAAACTTCTCCTGGTCTTCCTCAGGGGCTCAGGTGTCCTGGGGTGGGCCCCCATCCCAGCTACTGGGATCCAGCCCAAGCGATGCAGCCCAGGGAGGACATTTTCTCCATGTTTTTACGCCAGAAGTGGCTCCTGAAATCAATAGAGAAGGAGATTCCTCTGCAGCCTAGGGAACCACCCTGTCCATGTTCTTCCCTGAGGCCTTCAAAGGCGCTGAGGAATCTAATTCCCACTAATTTGCTTTGAAAACACCAACTTAAAATTGTAATTATGGCCTGGTGTCTTGCTGCGGAGGGAAGACCCCAGCAGACTGCAGCTTCCTTGCTTCCCTAAGACATCAGTTTTGATGATTTATTAAGACTTACATTTTTAACAATATGATGTTGGTTAATGTTGGAAGATGTTCCTACAATTAATGAAAATTTCATAGACTGACTGGAGAAGAAAGAGACCATTTTATGTCCCCTACCAGATGGCCTAGACCAGCTGCTCACTTTTTTCTTTGAACTGTGATTCTAATGACTTCTCTGTCCTTTGAAGTCTGCTTAGAGCTGCTGAACCAGATGGATTTGCATGATAGTAGCACTGCACGTTTAACAGTGGAGGACTTGTGCTATTTTCCCTCCTGGCCACTGCTGAATGCTGCAGTTGGGGGATTTGGAGGGGTGAGTAAACCGGGAACATTGCCAGGCACTGGCAAAATATGTCTTGGTGTAACATCACTGGCTTCAGTGGAGTTATTCCCCAAACCCACAGTGTCCTTACCCTCCTCTCAGCTGGTTTTGTTGCTTTACAACCCATGGGACACTGTCAGCCATGGATTTATTGGGGCCTCACAAAGCGGGGACTGCTGTCAACGCACATTTCAGCACCATTTTAAAAAGGAAAAGAAGAAAGAGCGAGCTTTAAATATGTAATTAAGAAGTTTTTAAAATAATAAATCACAAAATAAAATGGTAACAAAAGAAACAAAACTGAAAAAGGTCCCTGAGTGTGAGTTTGGTATGAATTTATGCAGAGTAGAGAAGTTGGGGAGGCAACACTGACATTCCTGGGTTTGAAATCTCCAATCAACAGTGAAGGTGGCCACATCACTTTCTTATGCTGCCTCTCAGAGCACTCACAGGATCTCAAGCAGCTGCTCTCCCTGGAGCAATGTCCGGGCTGGGCTGGCACAGAGCTCTCTAAAATCTCTCAGGACTCTGATGATCCTTGTGGGTCCCTTCCAACTCAGGATATTCTGTCATCCTATGATAATCATCCCTGCACAATAATAAAGTGCCTGGGGCTGTCTCTGCACTGTTTCCATGTGCCTGCCTCAAAGGCCTTCAGGGACTTTTGAGGAACAAACAGCACAGGATAAATGGAACGATAAAGGGAAGGAGCAGAGCAATTACCCATAACCAGCCAGCCCAGGGCACAGAAGGATGCCAAGGCCATGGCACTGGTGGCACAGAACGTACTTTTCTTACTCAAGGTGGTCAGTGTGATAAGGAAATGGAAGGAAGGTAAACCAGAGGTAAGGCTTTGCCTGGATGTGACATGGAAGGAAAAGGCACCATGTCCTGGCCCTGGAGCCCTCCTGTTCCTTCCCAGGTGATGTGGATCCAGTGTTGGCAGCAGTCCATGTACACACAGCGAGGCAGGAACACTTGACTCAGCTCTGTTCGAGTGAATGTCCCCATCAACCAGGCCTTTCCAGTCCTTGGCTGCTCTTCCCAGATGCTGCTCACAGGGAAAGGCAGGAGCCCAGCTTCATTTGATGTTACCTGTCAGCGAGATGTTCATGCCGGTGAGCTGCAGATCCCATCTGATCAATGACCCTAACGGGAGTGAGTTCCTGTTCACAACCACTGGTGCAGTGTCCCCAGTGCTCCCAGTGTCCCCAGTGCTGCACGATGGCAGTCCTGTGTCTGGCCTGAGCTGGGTTCGCTCAGAGCTGGGACGGGGCTGCGGGACAGGAGCAGCCTGTTACAGCACAGCAGCCCTCATTTCGGGTTACAGCCAGGGGAGGTTCAGACGGGATACCGGGAAAATTTATTCACGGAACAGGTTGTCCAGCCCTGGCACAGCCGCCCAGGGCAGTGGTGGAGTCCCCATCCCTGGGGGAATTTAAAAGCCACGTGGATGTGGCACTTTGGGACACGGCTCAGCGGCGGCCTTGGCAGCGCCGGGTCGCTCTCGGGGGGCGTTTCCATCCTGGATGACCCTGCTGTTGAACACTTGCTGTTGTTCCCAACAGCCCGGGCCCGCTCCCGGGGCCGTGTCCCACAGGCGGGCGGGCACCGCCACCTGCCGCGGGCCCTGCCCGCCCCCGCCCCGGCCCTCAGCGCTGCCGGGCCCGCCCGGCCGCCGTAGCCGCGGCCGCCCCGGAAGGGCTCCGGTTGCCATAGCGGCGCGGGCGGGGCGGCGGGGCATGGCGGCGGCGGCGGGGCTGGGGCAGCCGGCGGAGCCGGGCCCGGCCGGGTCGCTGCGGCGCTGCCTGGCGCGGCTCGGCGCGCTGCGGGCCCGGCCCGACGGCGGCCGCCGCACGGAGCTTCATCTGCTCTTCGACCAGCTCATCTCGGAGAGCTGCGGGCCCGAGCCCGCGGCCGCGCCGGGCCCGCAGGTACCGCGGGGATGGGGGCACCGGCGGCTCCGGGGCTGTGCCCGCGTGGGAGGAGGAGGAGGCGGCCTCGGGCGCGGCCGTGCCCGTCTCGCAGCGCGCGTGTGGCGGGTGTGAGCGGGTGCCGGTGTGGGGGACACGCGGGGTCGGTGTTTTTCCCGCTGTGCCCACCCCCGGGGGTCCCACCCCACGTTTCCCCGGCTGTGGGCAGCGTGTTCCCGCACACCTTCCACGCTCTGCCGCCCACGCCCGGGTCCCTTCTCCGGCTCCTTGGTGACTGAGCTCTGCTGCCCTGTGCCAAAGAGCTGCCGGGTGGAGGTGGTGGGTGACACCAATAGGTGGGTCTGTGGCAATTTTCATAGTCTGATGTTGAAAAAATAGTAATTTTTTAAACCTTAAAGCAAGCCATTCAAAGCTGAGCACTCTAGATGTGCAGTATAGATGGTGCTCCACTGGCAACACACAGTACTTCATTATTACACTGGTTTGTTTTCATTTTATTTCCAAAGCAGGCTTACTTTGCACTTTGGAATTAACTGATTTTTGGGCAATCCTCTTCTGTTCCTTGATCTAACTTAGTATTTTCCTTGAGCCATTATTACTGTCTTTGTAGTGCCTAAATAATAAACCGAGGCTTTCTCTTCCAGGATGTTTGTGCTGTGCTTGTTGAAGCCTGTCACTTGGTTCCCTTTGATCAGGAACACCTTGTCAGCAAAGTCTGTCAGCTTATCCATCACTTACTCAACAGATATCAGGTAGGAAGAGTTTGGCCATGTCCTTCCTGTTCCTCACTAAGCCAGGGGAGCTCTGTCGTTTCCAGGGCTGTGGAGCTGACCTTCAGGCAGAGTGTCTTGGATTTTCACTGTATTACTTATTTTTGGGTAGCTGAGGCTCTGATCTGGTTCTAGCATGGTTCCTCATAAAACCAGCTCTCAGTCAGAAGTGATTCGCCATGGGAAGTACTCTTGATTTTAGGACACTTGTACAGATTTATCCATTTTTTGTCAGCTGATTCTCTGCTGGTGTGTGATTTTAACAGCCAGATCACCCAAATCTGACCAATATCTCTGGGTTTATTGACTGCAGCATGATGATGTTTACCTTGACCTTTTCTGTTATGACAGGTGATGGTTGATGAGCAGAATTTGAATTTCCTTCTCTCCTACTGCATCTCTGCTCTGAGGCAGTGCAGCTCCTGGACACATGTTGAAATTCTGCAAGCCTTAGCAGCTCTTGTTTACAATAATGGGCCTAAGTGTCAGAAGGTGAGCTTACAAACTAAGGGAAAGTAACAACAAAAATATTTGTACTGCTGCTTTTTCTACTTTATTTTTTTTTCCTGAAAGAAAGGATAAAAAAGTTCTCAAGTTGTGTTACCTTTAGTGCTAAGATTAGATCCCATTTAAATAGTGGCTGATATTTATGGGAAAGTTGAATTTCAGTTGTGTGTATTAATAATTATTATTCCCTTGTGGAATACTCTGTACCTGCAGGCTGCAGCTGTAGTGATCACCATTAAAGAAGGGCACAGGCTTAGCCTGCAGACCAGGCTAAGCCTCAGGCAGGAAGAACACGGGGAGCTTCAAATTGCACATAACTCCACAGGCTCCATTGAGGATCCTGAAATCCATCCTGTAACCAGATCAGGGCTTTAGCTCGGCGCCGTTTCAAAGCAGAGGCTCTCGGGTATCGATCCTGTGTGCAGCTCCTTGTTGCTGCAGCTGACAGTGTTTGAAATGCTGAATCCTCCTGCTGTCACCAGCTCGTGGCAGCTTGCAAAGCAGTCTCTGCTGTTGGGCTGAGCATGGGGTGGTGATGCTCACAGTTTGGGAGCTGCCAGCTTGTGTGGGCTTGTAGCCCATGTAGTGGCAGCAGTTTGGTGCAGCAGTTGTTCCTAGCTTAGCTTCATGTCTGGGAAGAGACCATAAACTGGGACTCAGCTGAACTGTGCTCAACTCTGTCCTTTCCTAATACAAAATAAGAGGACTTAAGGAATTAAGATTTTTATGCTGTTTTTTATAAACATAATCTGTCTCTGGAATCTGAAATTGCAGCTGACAATTTTTATTTTTTATTATAAAATTTTGTTTTATTTCTCATTATCCTGCTTTGATTTTTGACTGGTAATAAATTCAACTAATTTCACTAAGTCAAGTCAGCTGTGCCTGTGATGGTTATCAGTGAGTGACCTCTCCTTGTCCTTATCTCAGCTCATGAGCCTTTCTTTATATTTTCTCTGCCCTGCCCATCTGAGGAGCAGTTTTGGTGGGCACCTGGTGTCCAGCCAGGCTCCAGCCACTTCCCAAACACAAGAACCAGGAGGCTGAGGGAGGAGCACTGACCCCTAATGACTTTTAGTGGTTTGTTCCAGTATCTCCCGGACCTGCTGGGCAAGGCTGGGCTCCTGCTGCAGTTCAGTGACCCTGCCCAGCCAGACGTGGAGCTCAGGAGGGCGGCCGTGCGCAGCATGGCAAACCTGTGTCTCAGGTGTGTACCAGCCTTTGCAGGTGCTTTAGAGAATGTGTGTCTGCCAGCACGGGGCCAGCAAGGTGCAGGTCCATGAATTTGAAGTGCAGAGCTTTAGTGTTCCAAGATATCTGTGCATAAAACCATAAACTCTCAGTCTTCCAGAAATAATGTTATGGGGGTTAGTGGAGGGAGGAAATGAACAGCTGTTGTGCTGTCTAATTTTTTGTGCAGAAGGTTTCCTTTTGTTCCCTGTGTGGTAGAGCTGGCCCCTTTCAATCAGCCATCCATCTATCTGGGGTTCTTTGGTCTAACAGAGGGCTTGGGTGGGACTTTGTGTAACTTTATGAACCTGTAAACCAACCTTGTGTCTCCTCCTGGTCTAATTTTAGTGCCCCTGGACAGCCATACCTGGATGAGTCCTACAGAAGTGTCTGTTTTCAAACTTTCCTAAGTGTTCTGCAGTCTTCAAAAACCTCTGATGTGGATGACATCACGTTTTGCATGGTAAGTGTGAGTCTAATTGTCTAAAATACTCTAATTAGGAGATTGATCTGCTTGAATATGTGGAATTTGGAATGTTGTCAACTGAGATTTTGCTTTAACAGTCTATAATTTATCATATTACTGTCCCAGTTGAGCAAAACTGTAATTGCCTAGAAAGTTGCTTGGAAGATGTGAACCTGCAGCGTTTTGGGAAGGGAAAGTAAGTAATTCTTTGTTTTCAGTTACTGCAAAGTGCACTGAAAGGTGTCCAGTCGCTTCTCAACGGTGGGAAAATGAAACTGATGCAAACTGACCAAATTGGAGCTCTTCTGGCAGTGTTAAAGGTAAATCCTTAAATCCACCTGAAGAAAGAGGCAGACACCGGGAGGTTCCAGATGCTGTTAAGTGGGAAACAGTAGAAGATGAGCAAGAGGGAGCAGAGAACCCTGAGTGTGGGGGAAATGGAGTGTGAGATGTAAAGAAAAATATATTGAGTTTCTCTCACAGCATCTTCACTGCACTTCCCACAGAAGAATGTGAGAGGAAGATGGGAGGCTTGGTGCTTTTTGACATACTTGAAATCCTCCTAGATGGAGATGTATTTCAGATGTTGCATAGCCTTACATATGGGAGAGGCAAGACCTGGGGGAAGGAGCACAACTGAAAATTGGTGAATTCACCTGAGTGGCTGTACAGTAAATCTGTGCACAGGAAAGGGACAGAATGCTAACGTTTGTGTTCCTGTTGTAGAAATGCATGTTCCATGGGCTGCCAGGACTGAGCATAGAGGTGCCCACAGCCCTGTACCCTGCTCCCCTACCTCAGTATGATAAAAGGTCACCTGTCAAGCAGGAGCAGTCAGAACCAGCCACCTTTAAGCACACAGGGGTAAGCTGATTCTGCAGTGTGTTTGTTGTGGTTGTGTCTTACCTGTCATGATATTGGTGGCTCTTCATGTCCTGAGCATGTGGTACATTTAATTCTTTGCTTCAAAGATTGTAAATTCTGCACTGAGTAGAATTGCTTTGGGGACTCAGGTGACATGAACAAATGGCTCTGCAGAGCTTGGCTTTCCCGAGTTAAGCTCTGTGCAACAATTATTCATCCATAGCCAAGAATTCCTGGCCTGCAGGCACGGGATTGATGCGTGCAAACTAGCCAAAGCTTTTGATTTTATAAGTTACGTTTTTTCTCCTAACACTTGCACAATTGTTTGACTCTTTCTTAGGGAAGTCAAGTTCATTTAAGACTGATTTCTTGCCTCATCTGTTCTCCTTAACCCTTCTACAGGTTATTTTTTAACCCTGTAAATACTTTGGATTACTGATTATCTGGAAGACATTAGAGAAAATAAAGTTATCTAGTCATGTTGACTTGTTTCTTTTTAGGTGTTGAATACCTACTGTACATCTGAAAGAACTACAGAAGTATTTAGTGTTGTTCTTTAATCACTTTTGTGTGAAATATGATTTTTAGATAAAAGTTTCCTTGGATATATTTTATTTTACTGATGAAGAAGCCAAAGCTTAGTTTTTGAGGCTATTCAGTTATAAACTGCTTACTTCAGTATTACTGAAAATTTGTGACTGTTGCTACTAATAAGCAGAATTTTAAAATTCAGATACCAGAGAGTACACAGACTGTTTCTGTGTGTAGAGTATTGCACAGACATGTAACTGCATTTATGTATTTGTTAAGTATTGACTAAAAAAAAAAAAAATCAATTTTTTGTCTTAGAACCGAAGAAAAAAGTCCAAAGGGAAACAAAAGAAGGGAGAGTTTGGGGAAGAAGGAAGAGAAGATTCGGGGGATGCAGGAAATGAGTCAGTCCTGGGAGCAGACATGCTGAAGTTGCACTTGGGGGATGTGCAGAACAGCCCTTGTCCGGATCCTCGGGCTCGTGCATCGGATGTGTCTGCTGGGAAGGATCCCCTGTGCTCACATCCCACGGGCTGGAAACGCGTCAGCAGCAGTGAGTCGGAGTATTCTGACGCCGAGGGTGGAATACAGAGCAAAGTGAGGTGATTGTTGTGCACATAAACATAAAACGTGGGGATCCATAAAACACTTCCATAGGGCCCTTTGTTCTTCATCAAAACTGCTGAGGAAATCACTTTCCCTTTTGATTTATGAGATGATACAAGAAAATTGGAAGGCAGTAGTTTGTGTTGGTTTGGAAGTAAATTTGTTCTTCCTGTTCTTGGTCTAAAAGGTTTCCTCTCACAGCCAGCCACTAATACAAGTAAAAGAGCTGGAGTCCATCCCTTGTCCCTGCTGTTTTCATTAATCTTTTTGTTTGTGTTTAAGGTCCTACCAAGCCAATGTTCGCCAAGGGGCTCTGGCCTGTTTCCTCTCCACTATAAAGTCAATAGAAAAGAGAGTTCTTTATGGCTACTGGTCAGCATTTGTTCCTGATGCCCCTGGTATTGGCAGCCCCCAGTCCGTGTCCCTGATGACAATTGCTCTAAAGGACCCTTCTCCAAAGGTGAGGCACTTATGAGTACAAAAACTGTTGTGTTTTCCCCTATTAATCTTGGGAGTTGTCTTCTCTGACCTTCAATAAGTATTTGGCTACTGCACCCCAAGAAATAAACAGGAAGCATTGGCTAAGGAAACAAAGGATTGGTTCTGTACTGCTTTAAGTTATGAAAAAAAGTTAGAGTTGAATTTTCTCTTTCTAGAGAGGATTTAATATATTTTAAAATTCTCCATCTGTTCGAAGGTAACAGAAATGTTTTATCATTTCAGACACGTGCCTGTGCTCTTCAAGTCCTCTCAGCCTTCCTGGAAGGTTCTAAGCAGTTCCTCTCTGTGGCTGAAGATGCCAATGACCACAAGAGAGCTTTTACTCCCTTCTCTGTCACTATTGCTTCCAGCATCCGGGAGCTGCACCGCTGCCTGCTGCTGGCCCTGGTGGCAGAGTCCTCCTCTCAGACACTGACACAAATAGTCAAGGTAACTGCACTGCAGATGTCCCACGTGCTCCCAAGGGGTGACATTGGTCTCTAGATTAAGTCCTGAAGAAAGATTGCACAGAGCTGTTGTTGAAGAGCGAGGTGGTGGGAAACAGACCTTTGTCATCTCACAAAGCTTCATTGGCTGAGTCATCCTGCAGAGTCATGGAATCACAGAATGGTTTGGGTTGGAAGGGACCCTAAAGATCACCTTGTTTCGACCCCCTGCTGTGGCCAGGGATGTCTTCCACCAGACCAGGTTCCTCAGAGCTCCATACAGAGTCTTGGGGTTTCTTTTCAGCACAGTTCTCTTTCTCCTGCATTTTTTTAGTCTTTCTGAAGCTGAATTTACCTATGAAATGATTCTGAAGGCTCACATTGGCTTTAAAACTGGGATCCAAATTGACAAATCCTTCCATGGGCTATCGAAATTCCTTGGTCTTTATGCCAAGTCACAGTAGTTAAATCCTTGCTCTTAGGAGCCAAGTTTGTATCCAGTGTTCACACAGCAGATAATTGGGGTGGTTTTTTTTTCAGGTGCCCTCAGATAATGAGCTGCCTGAGTGACCTAAATTACAATTGTAAAAACAAACCTGTTGGAGGCCAGGCTGACATTGTAACCAGCACCTTTCTCTGTGTTTCAGTGCCTTGCAAACTTGGTTTCCAATGCACCCTACAGCCGATTGAAACCTGGGCTGCTCACCAGGGTGTGGAACCAGATCAAGCCCTACATCTCTCACAAAGGTTTGCATTCTCTCGCTGTTATATTCCTCCCCTTCTCTGTGCCCCATAAATTCATAATTCAATAGCAGTGGCTGTTTATTCATTATAATCTATCTTGTCTGAAAACTGCTGAGGGAGGATGCTGGGCTGTCAGTGAGGTTCTAATGGAGGTTTTTTTGCTCTTTCTTCCCCCCCCCCCATTGTCTGTTGCAGATGTTAACGTTCGAGTTTCCAGCCTCACATTGTTGGGGGCCATAGTTTCTGTCCAGGCACCTTTGCCAGAGGTGCAGCTGCTTCTGCAGCAGCCCAGCTCCTCGGGGCTGAGCAGCAGCGGCAGCGCAACCCCTCGGCGCTTGGTGTCCTCTGAGCAGTGCAGGAGAGCCCTGCCGTGGGAAAGCCCTCTGGACAGCCCAGCAGGGTGTGCAGCTCCAGAGCCCTGCTGGCTGCTCCGCCTGTGCGTTTCCATCATCGTCCTGCCCAGGGAGGATTCCTGCTCCGACAGCGACGCCAACTTCCCGTCCTTGTCCAGCGTCTACGAGCCGTGTCCCCTCCGGCTGGAGTCCCTGCAGGTGGGGCGGATGCACAGGGGGCTTGGCTCAGCATCCAGCTGCCTCCCTCTGTCGTGGCTTCCCTTTGCTCCCTGCTCTCTCAGGGAGATTTGGGCTGAGGCCTTTGCTGGTGCAGTGGGGCTGAGGTGCTCAAAGAGAAACGTTTTGATTCCCTGGCTGCAGCATGCCTGTCCTGCTGCAAGCCTGCTGCAGCAAGTTCCTCTGCCTCTGATTTTTATCTTCAGTATTTTTAAGTAGTATTTGGGGGTGTGTGCTGGCAGACCGTGAGTCTTCCCCATGCAAACTACTCCATACAGAATCCAAATGAACGTTTTGGTGGAAAACAGTAGGGAAGTGCCCTGCAGTCAGAGAACAGTCTGCAAGGAGCTATGGAGCGACTCAAGGAGAACCTGTGGATGCCTTGTTTTAATTCATGTAGCCACAGCAAAGGGTAGATTTTGTAACATGCATCCCAAGAAGTCTCACTCTTTCTGGAACACTAAATACTTGTTAAATCTGGCTTCACAGAAGGCAGCAGCAGTTTTACAGGAGGTACAGAATGTCTTGCTCTTAGTTTTTTTGGCTACAGGAGCCCTCACAGTAAATAATTCATGGTGTTGCTATCTGATAGTGCTTCTGTGGCTCTTCTTTGAACAAGATAATGGAACAGGGAGGCTTTTAATCAGCTCTAGTATTCTAGAAGTTGTGCTGCAAGGTGTATCTGTTACATCAGAGTTCATTATATGGTGCCAGGGTTGATTAGCCCATTAACATCCTTTCAGTGTGTATTTGGGGTGTTTTGGGTAGAAGGGGAAAATGCTGAATGGAATTTTTTTTGTCTGTGTTTAGGTGTTGGCTCTTCTTGTGAAAGGTTATTTCCCTATGGCTCAGAGCTATTTCCTAGAACTTGGAGAAGTGGCTTGCAGATGCATGGAAGAAATGGATCCATCCATTCAGCTCCATGGAGCCAAAGTAAGAGCAGGAGGACACATCAACATTGTTTTACCAAGTCAGTTTTATCTGTCTGTGTGCTTTGCAAATGCAGATGAGTGGTGATGAATATTCAGAGCATCTGTGTGTGTGATGTAGAAATGCAGTACCCTGACACTTGGAGAAATGCACCTTCAGCTTCCAGTCTTGAAGTCTCAGCAGAATTTTGTTGCTCTGCTGAGTCACCAGGAAGCTTGGGAAATGCAAGGACTATAACACTGGTCCTTCCCTGACTGAGCATCAGCTGGTGCAGGGACTGGACTCTGTGACCCAAAGATTTCCTCTTTGTGCAGTAATTTGTTATGCTGTTCTAGCTGGAGACTTTATGTAGGGAAAGCTTTTCCTCTGATTTCAGTCCTAGCAGGGACAGGACAGTCCAAACCAGTACTGAATCTTTTATTTTTGTTCCCTGGGTGAGTAGATGCAGTCCTAGGTGAAGGTTCTGTAGTTCATGGTCCTTGAGTCATCCCTGATGAAAACCTCCTTGCTTTTTGTTCTTTGTAGCTCCTGGAGGAGCTGGGCACGGGTGTCCTGCAGCAGCACAAACCCGACTCCCCCACTGCCCCTGAGCAGAGGGTGCCTGTCAGCGTGGTAAGTGTGAGATTCCACCTCAGTCAACTCCTTCCTTGGACTCTGCAAAGCCACTGGCACAGACACAGATAAATAATTGCAGGGAAGCAGGAAGGGACTCAGACTGTGGCTTTATGGATGCCAGTGTGGACAGTTTCTGTAGACTTCCTGCAGTAATTTGGCAGTTGTTCCTGCCTGTAGACAGATGTGTTGGGTTTTATTTCTTTTACATGATGTTAGCCCTGTCTCTTTGCCTCTCCTCTTCCCAGATCTTGCAGCCTGCTGTAGCTCAGAGAGCTGGAAGAACAGCACTGATTTTGCATGTGTCATTACTGCTGCATAAAACTCTTAGAATTTTGGTGAATTTCCATTGTTAAAGAGCCAACCTACATTTTCTGGCTGCTCACAAGTGCAGAGAGAGTGGCCAGAACCACAATATATGTGAATTCAAAAAAATTCATTAGCTGTTTGTTGGTTAAGTTTGCAGAAGCTGAGTAATATAGGCCTGTTTAAGTCTTGCTTCTGTGAACAGAAGGCAAGCTTAAACATTTTTTTGGCTCATGCTGAGTTTTGAGCCTACAAGCCAGGAAATGTGTTCAGTAGCATCAGGTTCCTGTTATTCTCTATGAAGGTAAATTGTCAGGCAAATGAAAACACTCAGCTGTGTGGATTCAGGAGTGGGATTACAACTCTATTTAGTGCAGTTTAAATTTCAGGGTATGTGGCCTTGAGAAGGAAACAAAAAGAACTCAGTGAACAGCTACTTGATAGCAGTACTGAAATGTCTTTAAAATGTTTCTGAATGCTAACTATTTTAGGCTCCAAACAATTGTAACACCTTCCATGTGTGATTATGCTCCCTGCTCTAAGTATTTCTTAAAGATGATAATCTTAAAGACAAGAACTTAGGCACAATTGCTGGGTTTAAAAGATAAACCTGGCTGTACTCTCCTGCAGGTTGTGACCTTCTGGACGATGATGTTAAATGGCCCTTTACCTGGCACTCTGCAGAACTCCCCCCACGCCACTCTCCAGACAAGTGCCTGTGATGCCCTGTCCTCTATCTTACCAGAGGCTTTCAGCCTCCTGCAGGTAAGAGAACACACCTTTAAATGTGGTGGTTTTACCTTTGAGGCTTTGTCCTTGTCCCCCGCATCACAGCAGTGTAAAGCTTTCTAAAACTTACCAGGAGAGAGTAAAGAAACCTCACTGAATTTTTTTTCCTTTACATTCTTGAACATTGTGACTGTTGAAGGCTGGGAAAGGCAATGTTGGGAGCAATTATCCTGTCAGAACAATTAAACTGTGGGTCACAGCAGCTGTTTGGCCCTGCCATGAATACCCAGCCTTGGCAGGGATGCACAGGAGATGGAGGACAAGAATTTCATGGCATGAGGGAGGGCTGAGGGATTGTTATTCTGCTGGTTAATTCTTTGAAGAGCCAGCTGAGCCAACAGCCAGGGCCTGATGTTGTGCACCCATTTGCATGTGTGTTTTTCCCCTTTGCAACATGAAATACGCTTTTAAACATGAAAGCCTTGGCAGGGGATCCCCCCTGCATTGTACAGCTCCTTCTGTGTCACTGTGCCCTTGCTGGGGAGTGCTCTGCCAGATCTCATTTGCCCAGGAATTGCTGGTCCAGCAGTATCTCTGGAATTCTCCAAGTACAGCATGTACTTCATCCCCCTGTACTTTGATCCCATCCACTCTCCTGTCCCTGTGGCCACATGGGGTCAAGTCAGTGCCCACTCTGACCTTTTGTCATGGGCTGGTGAACTGACAACCTGCCCAGGCTGAGCTCACCCTGCCTGTCCTGGTTAATGAGGGGCAGAGAGGGAGGGAAGGCAAAAGCAGCCCATCCTCTCTGTGTTCCCTCTGATGGGCCATTCCTTCTGCTTTGGATCAGAGTTAATATCTTGGTTTCCTTCATGGTCTGACCTAACAGCAGGGAGATCCTGTGTGCTGGAAGCATTCCTGGTCCCTGGGTGGGCTCCTGAAACACCACTCAGTTCACTTAGAGCATGCTCTGAGTGGAAGCTCCTTCAGATACAGGGTCTGTCAGAGTATTTGTGTGTCCCTGTGGAACAGAGCTCTCCTCAGTCCCCCCATTGCCACTCTGCTCCTCGTTGCAGGGTGACCAGCAGATCCTGTGTGTCACGTTGCTGCTGGGCCTGAACCACAGCGAGAACCCCCTGGTGAAAGCTGCTGCTGCCCGTGCCCTGGGAGTCTACATCCTCTTCCCGTGCCTCAGGCAGGTCAGAGCCAGCCCATTCCCTTCTTCTGAGCCATTTTATAATGGGTTTGGTGAGCCATGAGATGTGAAACATGGATTCTTTTGAAATTAATTATCTTTACTTTTGGTCTGTAGTGTATTTCTGTTTCCTTCCTGGCTCCAGACCTGCTCTTGCCTTTCGTGTGAGAGCAGAATCAGTGTAGGGAGGTGAAGCAGAAGTGAGAGGAAAAGGAGGGAGGTCAGGATCTTCCCAGGCTCTCAGGGATGGAAGCTGGAGTGGTTAGGTTGGCACAGAGGAGCTGCAAGAGGTGAGGTGGAGCTGGGATGGAGGGATGAGCTGTACAGTGCCCTGTGGAGTTTAAAGTTGGACTCGGTCTTAGAGGTCTTTCCCAACCTTTAGGATTCTATGATTTTAACAAGTTCTTAATGTGAAGCCTTCAGTTTTGCTTAAAACCAAGAAATAAAGCTTATTTAGAGAAAAAAAAAGCTGGTTTTTTTTCTACAAAATTTCATCTTAGCTTGGCTGAGCTGGAAGATTAGTTTTTACAATGTAACCTTAAGTGAATGATTTTAATTTAAAAAAAAAATGCAGTAGCTGACTTTGGAGTTTAATTCCAAAATATTTGGAAAGAAAATTCTTCACCATAGGCCCATGTAGTGTGCCATAGAAGATTAGACAGGCAGCTCAACAGGGAGTTTGGAGAAGCAATTACTTCGAGAGTGGGATTTGATTAGTGTAAGGTTGGCAGTCCATGTAATTATGTTAAAATCCAAAGTAACTAAAGCACCAATGGAATTAAATAATACATGGGAGCTTTTCAGCAGCAGCTACCCAAGAGTGGTGGACTTGGTCAGCATTCAGGCTTGGACTGTTAATTAAAGGTCAGGCAAAGCTGCAGAGAGCACCATGAGCTCATTAAGAGGTGTCACCTAGAAAAGAAGAGTAAATGAATAGAGCTGGTCCCAGTCTCATTTTCCCTGCAAAACCCAGAATGTGTTACTAAGGAAATCACCTGAGTTTTGAGAACTTTGTAACTTCACAGCACTTTTTGCTTTGGCAGGATGTGATGTTTGTGGCAGACACAGCAAATGCCATTCTGAACTCCCTCCATGACAAGTCTCCCAACGTCCGTGCCAAGGCAGCCTGGTCCCTGGGCAACCTCACAGACACCCTGATCATCAACATGTACGTGACACAGCCTGCCCTGGGGTGGCACCTCCCTGCCCCCATCCCAAAGCGTCAGACAGACCAGACCTACTGGTCTGCAAGAGGACACAGCCTCAGGCTGTGCCAGGTTGGACATCAGGAGCAATTTCTTTATGGAAAGGGTGGTCAGGCATTGGAAGGGGCTGCCCAGGGAGGTTTGGAGTCCCTACCCCTGGAGGTGTCCAAGGAAGGACTGGCTGTGGCAGTCAGTGCTCTGGGCTGGGGACAAGGGGGGCATCGGGCACAGCTGGGACTCGATGCTCTGGGAGGGCTTTTCTAACCAAAATGATTCTGTGATACTTAACATTAAAAAAAGGCAAAATTTGGCTTGGATCCTGCTTTTTAACCACCCTCTCCCTGTGTGTCTGCCAGTATGTGACACTGTTAAAGCATCCTGTGTCTCCGTGGGAACACCTTCCACTATCCCAGGTTGCTCCAAGCCCCATCCAGCCTGGCCTTGGACACTTCCAGGGGTGGGGCAACACAGCTTCTCTGGGCACTCTCACAGGGAAGAGGTTTTTTCTAATATTTGTTCTAAACCTACTCAGCTTGAAGCCATTCCCCCTTGTCCTGTCACTCTAAGGAGAGGCTCTTTAAAACTTTTCACTTCTCAGTTTTCCACTTCTTGTGTGTTGCTTGGTGTAATTACGTGGTTCCTTTACTTTCAACGTAACACAGAAGTAAAATTAATAAATATTTAACCCTTCCTCAAGCCAGAGACTGAGGGAAGCCCAACCTACTGTTACATTTTTAACAGGAAAATAGTTATCATATATTCCTGCTACAGAATTGCCCCTGAGCAATTCCTTGCCCTCTGTTTTTTATTACAGACTTAACCATTGCTAACCAGCTTTCTTGCATTGATAGTTTGGTTTTAAATTAATAAACATAGTGGTCACATGCAGAAAGGTCTGTCTTACATATTAGCCTTCTAAAGAGTGAAGGTTGTTTGTTCATGGGCCTTTATAAAGGGTTGTATCACATCTTTGGGGATGGAGCAGCCGAGCTGGGTGTTCACAGGGTGATTCTCCTGCCAGGGAAACCATGGGACAAAGCTTCCAGGAGGAACTTTCTGATCTGCTGCTGCTGAAATTGTTACGGTCTGCAACAGAAGCATCCAAGGACAGAGACAAGGTAAGAGTGAAGGGAAGGAGAGTGGAGTTGGTGTAGTTAACTCTTGGATATAAAAAAAACACAAGGAAAAAGCACTTTGGGTCTCTTTGCCCCAGCGTTTGGGGGGAGCTGCAGCTCAGATCCTCCCCTGGGGGCTGGTGCTTGGAGGTTTCCTGTGGTGTTTGAATTGCAGGGAATTTGAGTGGGCTTTTCCACAGCGCAGGGATTTGTGGTTTGGATTGTGGCCATTGCAGAGAATGATCTTTCTGGTGGTGTTTAGGAAGACACAGTGTGATTTCAGCTGTGCTCCTTGCTGGCTCTGAGATGATTTCACAGCAGGCTCGACAAGACCTGCACACAACCTGAAAACTGGGGAGGTTTTTGTGTGTTCCAGGTAAAGAGCAATGCTGTCCGTGCCCTTGGGAATGTGCTCCATTTCCTGCAGCCCTGCCACGTGGCCAACCCCAGGTTCAGGGAAGCCATTGAGGAGTCCCTGCAGGCCCTGATTGCCACGGTGGGCAGCGAGGCCACCATGAAGGTGCGCTGGAACGCGTGCTACGCGCTGGGGAACGTGTTCAAGAACCCTGCCCTGCCTCTCGGTGAGAGCCTGCTCCCCTGCCCTGGGCTGCCTCAGCTCTTGTGGTTCTGATCAGATCATTTCCTAATGGGTGGAGAAGAAGGGGGGAAGCCAGTGGAGCTGAGTCTTGGTTCACAGCTTTCCAGGACTCTTCCCAGTGGAACAGACTCGGCTCCTTCCAGTGCAGGTGTAACTGCTATGTTCAGTTGGATCTGCCATGTAAGGCAAGAGTGTGAGGGTGGGATTATAGATGTGAATAAATGCCAAATGTCCTCTTGTAAAACCTCGGGAGATTAACTGTTTTAACTAATATTTCATTTCATGACCCCTGATTCTCTCATTTAAACCACAATAAATTCAATAAATGTCAGTTCATTAAATATTCAGGAGACATTTATAGTTTTGCATATTTTGGCTGATTAAAAAGGGGTGGGGTTTTTTGTGTTTTTTCAGGAGAGGCTCCTTGGGCCACGCAAGCTTTCAGTGCCCTTTCCTCTGTAGTCAAGTCCTGCAAGAACTTCAAAGTGCGAATCAAGTCAGCCATGGCCCTGTCCATCCCCAGCAAGAGGGAATGCTACGGCTCCACGGAGCAGTTCTGCCAAATCTGGAGTGCCTTGGTGGTGGCCCTGCAAAGGAGCGAGGACACCGAGGACTTCCTGGAGTTCAAGTACAGCTCCAGCCTCAGGACCCAGATCTGCCGGGCTCTGCTGCACTTGCTGCGGCTGGCGAGGAGCACGGACCTGCCCCTCATCTGGGGGAGCCTCAGGGACCACGGGGAGGCCATCAAACCCTACGTGCTGCAGTACCTGAGGTCCTCAGGGGAGGAGAGCGAAGCGGGAATGCACACGGACCTGGGGGAGAGGGAGCGAGGATTGCAGGGAGCCATCGACCATCTCAGTGGGATAGAGAGAGAGCTGCAGGGCAAGGCGAGGGTCAGAGTGTCCCTGTACCTGGAGGATGTCCTGACAAACCACATCAATGCCACGGAGCTGACAGAGGCTTGAAGGAAACGCCCATTTCAGTGACCAAAACTTCCACAGGGAGCGCCGGACTGCGTCCCCTTGCACAGGGCATCCAGAGGAAAAGCTTCCTGCTGCTGATATTAAATACTTTATTTCAGAATTTATTAATAATGCCTCTAGGACATCATTTTTATATTATTACCATTTTTTATTGTCGTGTTTGGTGAACTCTGCCGTTGCCCTCCCCGGGGTTGGTTTGTGCACTTCGCTGTCACAGCATCGCCACTTGGAAAACAAACGCCTTTTCCTCCTCTGTGTGTTTTGTAAAGCTGCCTGTTCCCTCAGCTTATCTCAAAGCATTTTGTTCCTATTGCTGCAGGATCCAGAATCGTGTTTGTAAAGCAGGGGGCTGGAAGAATTTTGTTTTTCAGAGCCACTGCAAATGTTGTCACTCTTGTGTTCCTGCAATAAACCCAAATACACCAATATTTGAAGAACAGCTTAGAGCAAACACCCTTTGCCTTTACCTGTCTGTGTTCCTGGTGTCATACACCTGGCCTCTGCCTCCCTGCTGCCTCCACTCATCCTGTCTTCCAAAAAAAATCAAAATTCCTTATTTCCAGGTGGATTGGTACCATGCTGCCTAAGGCAGAAAATTCAAAGTAGGTTCTCCAAGGCTGGAATTTTGGCTCTTCAAGCACCTCTGTGGGAGGTGCAGTGATGTTCTAACAGCACATGGATTCGTTTCTGGTTCTGGAGTTCTGTCCCCTTCCATTCCTTCCCGCTGCTGTTACTTACTCTGTGTTTGCTCTGTGCTTACTCTGCTGATAGCCGGGGGAGCACTGAGCTCTCTGATGTTGCTGGGGACAAATCTGCACCTCCAGGAATGAGCAGGGCTCTGGGGCACTCAGAGTTAAGTGCCTGCTGTCCTAACCCCAGGCTGGATGTTTGAACAGAGCTCAGGGCAAGCCCTGCCTGTCGTAAAACCTCTGGGGGATACAAAATTCATCTGCTTTGTTCTTCCACCCTCACGCTGGCTGCAGCAGGCCTCAAGTGCTGAGAGTATCCTCAACTTCCCAGAGTAATGGAGCCTTTTTCAGTGGATGGATGGGGCCAGTTCTCTGCCAGGGAGGACTTCTGCTGCTGCCCCAGCCTGGTGTGTGCAGACAGGCTTGTGCCAGTGCTGGGAAACCCTGGGATGGAGGCAGAGCTGAGCAACCCTGCTGGGCCCCATCCTGACTCTGCTTCAAGTGACACATTTGCGCTTCAGCTTCATTTGCTCCTTTTCTCTCTGGCTGCTGCAGCTGTACCTGTACCTGAACCCGTCTTTGAGCTCCCACACCTGCCACTGCCTTGGAGAGAAATCTGTCCCATGGCCCCTGAGAGCACAACTTGGCCTGGATTTCTTTCCCAATTTGCTGACATCTCTAGAGCTGCCTCCATCCTGTACCAGCTGGGATGCTGGTCCTGAGGCAGCTGTGGGACTTGGGAACAGGGTGTACCTGAGCTGAGTGTACTCCAGCAGCCCCACCCAGTGTCAGGGTCTTCTCTGAATGGAGGAATCTCTGGTTTTATGCACCCCAGGGTGCAGATTGCTGTGATACCCAATAGGGCATCACCCTTAGCTGACCTCTGGGGACAAAGGGGTGCAGGTCTGGGGGACAGCAGAGAGGCAGGAGCTGGTTTGTGCTCTGGCTGGTGGAACTAACTCCAGTCAGCATCTTCTGAAGCTGAGATAAACATCACCTGCCTTCCATCAGGAGCTGTGTGGCACAGGAGCATTGCTGGGGACACACACGTGGAGGGGGCAGGTGTGGCAGTGAGGCCAAATTTCTTTGGGTAACAAATAAAAAGCCTCTGTGTGGGGTCAGTTATGGGGTTCGGCTGTGCCTGGCCATGGCCCCACAGCTGCTTCTGGGGGAGCTGGGGCTGTGCTCTCCTGCCTGGTTTGGAGGTCAATGATGATTTTACACGTCCCTTCAGTGTCGGATGCTCTGTTTGGTACCTGGCAGAGCAGCGTGGGCTGCGTGTGCCCTGTGCCACCCCTTGCTGCCAGTGAGGGCCACAGGGCTGGACACAGCCTCCGTCCTTCAGGGCCTGATGGGGCACGAGGTGCTCGGGGCCGGGGAAAGGCAGCACCTTCCCCACCCCGGCCAAGGTTTTATTGTACTGCCTCTTTATTGTTGTGTTTACAAGCCAGGCCCTTTATAGGTTTTCCTATGAATAGTTCCAAGGAGAAGGTAATTACCTTATCACATGCAGGATGATTTATAGCCAAGGTGGCAAGGGACATTCAAGCTCCGAATCGGCTCCGTTTGAAAGACAATCCGCCTGTTCTTCCGCGGGGTCACTGGGTGGGGAAAACAAAAGGGCTTTAGTGCCCAGCCCGGGGATGTCTCCTGCGGCCGAGCAGCCCCCGAGGCAGCGTTTCCCTGGGCTTGTCGCCCACCTGCAGCCCCATGGGTTCCCCTGGGGACACCTGCGGTGGTGGGCTCTGCCCTGGGCAACCCAGCAAGGACCACCCCAGTGGGTCACTTACAGCGTCCCTGGGGGCTGTTAAACAACCCCCTCGCCTGCACCGAGCTTTTTTGATTGTTATTTTTATTTTTAAATTAATTTTTTCCTTCCCGCCAACAATTGTGTCTATGACCGGGGAGCAAAGACAGTGATTTACCGGAGACCCTGCGGCTGTTGAGCCCTGAGCATCCCAAGGCAGCCGCCTCCGTGTCCGGCGGGCCCGGGAGCGGCCCCGGTCACCGGGCCACGAGGTGGCACCACGTCCCCGGGCACGGCGGGCGCGGCCCCGGTGGCCGCAGCGGCGGCTCCGCTTGCTCGCGTCCTCGGCGGGGTCCTGGCTGTCCCCTCGGTGCGGTCGCGGGGTCCCCTCGCGGGGTGTACGGGGGTCCCCCGACAGGACACGGGTGCCGCCAGCCCGTGCTCCCCCAGGCCACGCCGCAGCCCCGGGATCCGAGCACAGCGCGTTCCCCGGGTGATAGCGCAACATTTTCCCTCCCGGTGCGCGGCCGCGGCTGGGGCCGGTGGTTTTGGCCCCGGGGAGTGCGGGTGCTCCCTCCGCGCAGCGCCCGGGGCTGTGACTCCGGTGTCAGCGACATCGGCCCCTGAGCAATGGGGTGGCGAAGGCAGAGGTGACTTCCAGTGGCGGGGTCAAAGGGAAGAGGCTGATGCTCAGTTCATGCCTGCTGTCTCTCCCATAAAAAATGGCTCCGCGCTATCTCGCAGCCCGTCCCTCCCTGGGACCCGCTAATTCGGTGATTTTTATCCTGTCTGTTTTCCTTTTCTCCCCTCTGCAGCCTCCCGGCGCTCCTCCTCGTGCTGATGGATGGAGCCGGCAGCGCCCGCACGGAGGAGGCGACGGAGGGCGAGGGGATCTGGGAACAGCCCGACCCTCGGTGGCCTGACCTGGCTGTCACACCAGCCTCCGCTCCCAGGCCACGCTCCTCCGGGGGGCTAAAGCCTGCTGCAGGAGGGATCCCAGCAGGAGGGGTGTGGGCAAGGAGGAAAGGAGTGTGGAAGAAAACCGTGGGCACCCCAAGGCTCTGGGCACCGCAGCGCCAAGCGGGGATGGGGACAGAGATTCTAAAGGGGCTTGGAGAGCCCCGGGGAGCAGGATTGTCCCTGGGGTCATGCCTTCCTGTGCCATCCCTGCGAAAAGGGAGCCCACGCTGCTCCGGGGGGGGTCCTCTGGCTCCCCGGGAGCCCAGACTGGTATTTCAGTCTAGACGTGCTGGTATTTTTTCAGTCCAGCAGATTTCCTTGATGGCCCAGCGGTGGAGCAGCGGCACGCTCGGCACGCTGGCACGGTGGCAACTGCAGGGCAGGGGCTTCCCGCGGGGGCACGGGGGGCACAGCCTGGGCAGGAGTCCTGCCGGAGGTGACGTCCCCAGTCCCCGCTCCTGGAGCAGCAGGAGAAACGTTTGCACTGGAATGGGAGGGAAAACTATGTGGAACTTGCAATTTGCTCATAAACCCAGGCTTGCAGGGTGGGAGGCTTGCCGCATCTTGCTCGAGCGCTGGCCCACGTGCAGAGGGCTGCGATGGGCTGGGTGATTCAACAGCCACCCCCGTTCCTGCTGCCCCGTGCGCTCCCACACCGGCAGGGTTGGGCTGGGTAAATATTTTGGGGGGCGACCAGCTCGGCGCTGCCGGAAACATCGCCGTGACTCGGGTCAGTCCCCTCGCCGCTGCCGCCACTGGGCTGATGCTTTTACCAGGCTGCCTGCCCAGGCAATGCACCTCTGCGTGCCACCCATCCCATGGGGACCCATCCCAGAGACTGCCAGGGGGACAAAGGCGGCTTTCAGGGCCCCGGCCGTGCTTGGGCGGCCTCGGAGATGTGTGAAATTCGGCTTTGGCCCAGCTCCTTCCTGGAGCGGAACTGTTCTCAGCGAAACCGTCCCCACCACCCGCCCTTAATGGCTTTTCTCTGTGCGCCCGCATTAATGAACGCGAGGCCCAGCCTAATCGGGGGGAAGCCATGCAAGTAATTGCTTGAATTTTTAATTCGGGGTTATGATAGGGGAATCAAAGTCACACGGCAGCCGCTGAGGCCGCCCGTGGCTCCGCACCATTGACTCCCGCAATTTGCTTTTGATTTTTGCCCTCCCGGCTCCCCCCATGGCCCGGCAGGGACCCTGCTGGGGGCCGGGGCTGGACCCTCCCAGGGAGGGCACTCGGTGCAGAGAAATGTGCTTGGAGTGGGGGTCCCACCTGCGACAGGGGCTGGGGTGAGCTTGGCTGTGCCCATGGGGGGCTCTTGCCACATATGGGAAGTTGTTGCCAGTCTTTAACAGCGTTTCCTTGCTCCAAAACCCCTCTTCCACCTGCACCTCACTGCGCTGCCTGCGGAGAGCTGGATTTTACTTTTCATGGAACTTTTTGAATTTCTCTGTTTCCATTGTGGCAGCTCTTGCCCTCAGCCTGGGGAGCCACCAGTGGGGAGCCCCTGCCCAGAGCACGTCTGGTACCACCATCATCACACGAAGGGGCGAGTGACACAGACACCCACAGCCACGGGGTGACACGTGGGACGGTGGGGCTGGCCGGGGTTTGGGTTGGGTCCTCCCTGTAGTGCAACTGGGACTTGCACTGAAGCTGCCCTGAATTTGGGAGCGCTGTCCTCAGGGAGCTCCTCCAACCCTGAGCATCCCCTGGGCCTTGGCACTGGCCACGCTGCTTTTGTTTTCCCACAAAACAACCCCACCTCCGCGCTGGTTCCAGCTCGCTTCCCTCCTCTTTGTCTTGAAATTAATAAAGAGTCAGAGGACGCGCGGCAAAGCAGAATGGCATCCATGCACTGCCTGCCCCTGCGGGGACACGGTGGCCGGCAAGGCCACCCTGCCTGGCACCGGCATCGGGGTGCAATGGGAGAAGCCATCGGGCCGGTGCCACACTCGCCATCGGGCACAGCCCCGCCTGGGATGGTCCCCGCGGGCACGGGGCAGCCCGGCTCCGCTCGGGGACCCGCTGCCTGCCTGGCTCTGCCCCGTGACCCCGTGTTTGGGGTTTGGGCCGCTGTTGTGGTGTTCCTTGTGCCGCGATCCCATGGGCAGATAGCATTGTTTGCCCTGACACGTAAGCCAGTGACAACCTGCAAGAGCTCTGGCATGGATTCCGACCGCTCTCCCGGCCTGCCCCGCTTCCAGCGCCTTTTTATAGCCCAGCAGAACTTGTTTTGCTGTGGCAGCGAAGCAGAACCTGAGTGTGAGCTGGAGCTGCGGGGGGACCTGTGTGTGGCTCACGGGGGGTGCTGGGTCACGTCCGCACCCCTGCAGCCCCAAACACCCCGCAGTGGGTCCCTGCACCCCACGGCTGCCCAGCTCCAGCCCTCCACTCGAGCTCAAGACCTGGGGAGCTTGAGGGAAGTTCCCAGCCTCTGAAAATGGGGGGTCTGGGGTTTTGGGGGGATGCAGAGTGGGCTGGGGGCATACTACTGGGGAGGGGATGTGGTGGGAAGGCCACCAGTGCAGAAGGACACATTGTCATGGCCATGGGCAGGGGACAAGCTGAGCCCCACTGCCTGTCCCCCTGGCAGAGTAAGGGGACACCAAGCAGCCCCAGGGGGGTCCCACCTGCAGGTGAGGGGCCACCAGCCCCCCAGTGCCCCCCCAGAGCAGCAGAGCTTTGGCACAGGATGGGAGGTGAAGATGGATTATGAAAGTGTTTCTTTGCTTTGCTTTTGAGAAAGGAGAACTTCAAAGGGGCCATTTATCACCAGACAAAGAGAGTCGCGAGTTATTTGCAAAGTGTAAGGGAGAAACATTAATTATCGGCGTGACAGACAAACGCTGCTGCCGGGTGTCCTCCTGCCCACCCTGCGCCCCGGCCCAGCAGGTCCTGGGTGGCTCCTGTCCCCTCCATGTGCCGGCCCCAGCTCCTGCCTCGTCTCCTCCACCTGTGCCAGGTGGGGGCTCTGGGTGAGGGCACTGGGCTAATGGATGTCCCCAGGGGGATGGTATCCCCACCATGGATGCACCCACACGGCTGGAGGGGCAGCATGGGGGCTCCCCGTTGTGTCCCCAGTGCTGACACTGCTGCCAGCACAGCCCACCCTGCCCAGGTGTGCCTGTGGGGTGAGACCGGATGTGGTGGACACCAGATGGGGATAAATCCATGCCCTACAATCCATCCCCTTCAAGGCTGAACAGCCCCAGAGCATCTCTTCCTGGATGATGCCCAGGTTCACGTTCGCTGCGCTCGGAGCAGGGGGCCCGCGGGTGGAAGAAGAGTCATTTCCACACCAAAGCCTCGCTCTGCAGCCTGGTGACAGCTCGGACTTGTCCCTTCCCTGGGAGCCGAGCGGGTTGTGCAGCACAGCCCGTGATGGGGCATTTGTAGGATGTCAGTGGGGTCTCTGTGCTGGAGACTGCAGATGACAGGGCTCAGCCCAGAGCTGAGGCACCAGACCCCTACAACTGAGCCTCTCCCCCAGAGGCTCTGCAGAGGGAGAGTCAAGGCTCTGTCCATGAGCTGGGAGGGAGAAGAGAAGTAAAAAGATAATTTGCATCCCAAACCAAAATGCCAACAGACCTGACTGCCCTGGAGAGTGAAACACCTCTGTGGTGTTGGAGACTGTGAATATGGGGCTGGTGGGGTATGAGGGCTCCCCATGGCCCTGCTGAGCGAGCCCCACGCAGGGCGGGCAGCTCTTCCTTTCATGTCTGATCCCTCCCGAAACCACAGCTTCCCTTCGCCCCGCGCGGGGATCAACCGCGGGTCATATTTAATAAAGGTGGGGATGGGAGAAGGCTTCAAAACATTACATCACCTCGGTGTGGGGGAGGCGGAGGCAGGCAGGGAATGCAAAAATCTCAGCGCAAGTGGGGGCAGAGGAGAAAAAATCTCCGTGAGGGGGTTTAATGGGCCTGTTTTGGTGGGAACTCTCTTGCCCACTGCCCACGAGGTCAGAGGCGGTGTCTGCACGCGCTCAGGCGTTAAATGAAACTGTAAGGAAAAAATGAGAGGCAGATACGAAATGCGTAAGTGTGTCCGTGGCAGAAATCCCCCGGCGCTGCGCCCGCCCCAGTGGCTGCAGGAAAAGTCCCACCGGTGCCCCGAGGCTCCCGTGTCCCCGCTCTGCCTGGTGCGAGGGTGGGCACGAGGCTGCCCCAGCCAGGGCATGGAGGTGCCCTGGCACCCGGCTCCTCTGCCAGGCGCAGCCGCGCCGTGCCAGGAGCAAAGTCCCCCGTGCCGTGAGCCGTGCCCGTGGCCGACCCCGCGCTGGCCCTGCGGTGACAGCTGGCACCGAAGGCTTCGCTGCTCAGTGGGAGCTGCAGCCTGGCTCAGGGCAAACACTGCTGGCCCCTCTGTGGTGATGGAGGAGGATGCGGCTACGGAAAGCGACTGCCTGGATGAGGCAGTTGCAGCGGGATGATTATTCCCTCCGTGCGGACAATGGGAAGGGATGGGCTGCTGGTTTGGTCCCTGGCGTCTCTGAGGTGATGGGGAGCGGGAGGTGAGGCCGTTCCAGCCCTGGGAGCTGCTGGCCAATGTGAGCTGGCTGCAAACCAGGTGGCTTCGGAGGGTTGAGGGGCAGAGCAGAGCATGCTCAGATTAAAAAAACCCTCCCAGTGCAGCCGCCCTGCGTTCCCAGCCACAGTCACCTCCCGCTGAAAGCTCGGGCTGATGCTCCCGCCGGGCTGGGGCTGGGAAACTATGTGCTCCCAGCCCCGCGGGGCACCCACGGCCCCCCGAGCCGTAATGACCACGCTCTTCTGCTGGGAGGAGTTAATGAGCTGTGCCGGACAACGATGGGAAAAGGCCGCTTGCAGCGAGGCTCCTGACATCGCTCAGAGGAGCGGGGCGTGGAGGAAGGGGGAAGAGCAACGGGGTGAGAGAGATGGACCAGAAAACGATATCCACTTCATTAGCCAGGTGGTTCCAAATGTGTGGAAACAGGACAAGGTCCAGGTCACCCACTGTGACAGAACATTATTATCATGCGATGCCATGAAGCCTGTGCAAAGACCAAGTCAAAGCTCACCAGCCCACTTGAAAGGGAAAGGGGACCTTCTGGGAGCAGGAGCCAGGCTGTTCCCAGGCCGGCGCAGGGTGGGGGTGTCACAGCCCGTGCCGGGGGGTCTGGGCGCTCAGCCCAGCTCCTGCTCTCCCCTGGCACCTGCAGAGCCTCCCACAAGCTGCCCTGGGCAGGAGCCTGTGGAGGGGCAGCGGTGGGAGCGCAGCCTGGGGGGCACGGCGGGTGTGAGACACGTCCTGGTGGCTGCTCGGGGGTGGCAGAGGCTCTGCACGGTCCCTCAGCCCCAAGGGTGGGTGGTTTGGTGTCTGTTCCATCACCCAGGATCTGGAGAGTTTTGGGGTGATCAGGGACCCCCTGTGGTGTGAAGGACGAGGGCACCTATGGGTGCAGGGACCTGGTGGGCACATGCCCCTTACCCTCAGAGGTGGGAAAGCCAGGCACAGGGGGAACACTCACCAGTACCCTGGTTCCTGCACCCTACAGACCTCTGGTGTGGGGCACAGCAGAGCTGGGGAGCCCCTGACCCGCACACAGAGGATTCACGCTGTGCCAGATGGGTGTGAGGGAGCTGCCGTGGCTGTGCAGCCTCAGCATGGGGAAGCAGAGCTGGGAATTTGCTCGGCTGGGCCGAGAGCTCCAGCCTGGGAGCCAGGAAGGGGCTTTTTGGGATTTTTCAGTCCTCTCTTCTCTAGGTTGTGCCCACAGCAAACCCTGCGTGGCCATCGTGTGCTCATCCACAGCCTCCCATCCAGCGCACAGAGAGGTTTCGTGCTCCCTTTAGGGGGCTGATCCCCAGCATTCCACCCCTGGCTGTGGCTCTGCCCCGTCCCCTAAAGGGCAGGGGGGCTCTGAGGGGGCTGTGCTGCCATCCTGGCCCTGAGCTGCTCCTGTTCCACGGAGCAGGAATGGTTTTATCGACAGTTCAGCCTGTGCAGCTCCCAACACTCGCTCCCTCCGGCGGGCGCAGGCTGTTCCCTGCCGAGCCACGGGGCTTTTCCCTTCCCTTCCCTCTGCCTGGCTCTGCAGGAAGCCAAACTGCCACCAGCTCTCCAGGGTGTTTAACCGAGAAGGGATCCATGGCCAGCGGTGTCAGGGACCAGCAGCTGAGCTCCCGAGGGGCTCTGGGGCTGCATTTGGGGTCTGCCATGGGTGCTGGTGCTGGCAGGATTTTCTGTGTGTTTTGAGGTGGGCAGGTAACTCTGAGTGCCCTGGAAAAGTCTGAATCTGGGCTGGGAACACTGGGTTTAAAGCTGTTGGCCTTTGCCAGGGCTGCCGTTCAGGTGCCAGCCAAGAGCAGCAGGAACTGGAAGTGCTTTGGGCAACTGGGCAGTCATGAGTGGAGATCTCAGGCCTGCCTTCCCCTGAAGGGTCCCAGGCTCGTCTGCCGTGCTCTGGGTGTGGTGCTGCCTCTTGTCTTGCGCCTGCTTTGATTTCAGTGAATTTGTTGATCTTTGGGACTTGGTGCATTCACAGCGATAGGAAAAGCAGGTTTTGTTTAGATCCCAGAGCACAGCTTGGATCTCTTCCTCTGCCCATTCCCAAACCTGTTCCCTGCTCCCACCCCTGACTGCTGCCAAGGGTCAACGGGGGCTTCGTGTCCCCTGCGACCCCTGTCCCCACAGTGCCCCCTTTGCTAACTGGGTGTCCTCCCATGTCCTGCACAGCTAAATGGCAGTGAGCCTGTCCCCAGAGCAGCCCCACAGCGGGGCCCCGACCCCCACTGGTAACCCCCGTCTTGGGGGTGCTCCCCTGCACCCTCACAGCCTGTTCCTGCTCTGTGCCGGGGCTTGGGCAGCAGGACCCCACACATTAGAGGGCATGGGGGGAGAAATCTCCCGTGTGAGACATGCAGGGGGTTCTCAGCTTGGCCCCCTTCCAGCGTGGGGCACAGCGCCCGAGGGAGCCGAACCCACCGGGGGTCGTCGCTTGGCCCTGGGGGCGCGGGCAGAGGAAGGTGTTCCTTTCCCGGGGTGCGACCGGCACCGGGACCCCCGACAGCAGCCGGGTCCGGGGCGCTCGGAGCCACCGTCCCGTGCGCGCCGTCCCGCCCGGCGCTGCCCCCGCCGCTCCCCCGGGGCCTCCCGCCGGCCGCGAGGCAAAGTCCGCCCCGGCGGGCGCTAAGGGCCGGGCCGAGCCGTGCCGGGCCGGGGCGGGGGCCGGAGGAGAGGCCTTGGCGCTGATTTGCATAAGGTATAATGCCTTATGGTGGCGGTCATGGCTTGGTAGAGCGCGGCCCGCGGCCCGCAGCAGCCGCGGCCGGGGCGGAGCGGGGAGGAGGGAGGCGAGCGGCGGGCGCGCCGCGGCCCCGGGAGGATGGTGTCCCAGCTGAGCGCCCTGCAACGGGAGCTGCTGGGCGCCCTGCTCAGCTCCGGGGCCACCAAGGAGGGGCTGATCCGCGCCCTGGAGGACATGGTGCCCGCCGCCGGCTTCGGCGTCAAGCTGGAGAGCCTTCCTCTGTCTCCCGGCGGGCCCCCCGACGGCAGGGCCGCCCTCCCGCCGCTGGCCAACGGGCACGGCAAGGGCAAGCTCTCGGGCGACGAGGGCTCCGAGGACGGCGACGACTTTGACACGCCGCTGATCCTCCGGGAGCTGCAGTCGCTCAACACGGAGGAGGCCGTGGAGCAGCGGGCAGAGGTGGAGAGGATGATCAGGTACCGGCACCGGGCTCACCCCGCGGCGCGCCGGGGTCCGCCCGCAGGCGCTCGGTCCGACGGCCCCGGCACCAAGCGCCCTGCCCGGGGGCCATTCCCGGTGTGTCGAACCCCGTGTCGGGTCCCGGCGCTCCCTGCCCTCCCCTCGGTCAGTCCCGGCGCTCCCTGCTCGGTGTGTCCCACCCGGTGGCGGGTCCCGGTGCTCCCTGCCCGCCCCGCGGTCAGTCCCGGTGGCGGGTCCCGGTGCTCCCTTGCCCGGCGGTGGCGGAGACCCTGCGGGGGAGGGGAGCGGGCAGGGGGAAGCCGGAGCCCGGCGGCCGCGTCCCCCCCGTCCCGTCGGGGCCGCGGCGGGGCCGGCGGTGCCGGGGCCGTGGGGGCTCGGACCGGCCGCCGGCTCCGTCCCTCCGCGCCGGCGGCTCAAACATAAACCGCACCACGTGGAGCCCGGGGCGTTATTAATTTATTTCTATAAATCATCAACAGAAAGATACACAAAGGGCCGCGATCAGGGCGATCGGGCCGGCGGGTTATTCATTGCAGGGGTTGTAAAGCGGACCGGCAGCGGGGAAGGAGGAGGGAACCCCCGACGGCGGCGGCTCCTCTCCGGCCCGTCCCGAGATGCGGCTCCGCTCCGAGCCGGGCCGGGCCGGGCCGGGCCGAACGGGGCAGCCCCGGGCTCGGCGGGCAGCGCTGCCCCGGCCCGTGGGGGCGCGGGCGGCACCGACCCCGCTCCGGAGCCCCGGGGAAGCGGCGGCCGCCGCCTCTCCCGCGGCCGCGGGGCCGGTGCGAGCAGGTGGGAGCCCCGCGGGGACACCCCGAGTGCGGCGGGGACGCCTCGGGGTCCGTCCGTGTTCCCCCGTTGTGCGCTGCCGGTGTGGAGCCTGTGGCGATGCCCAGCGCGATACCCGGAGCGCGGTCCCGGTGCCGCCGCCCGTGTGTGCCCGTGCCCTCTGCCAGTCTGCAGAACCCAGGGGCAGCCCCCAGTCCCCCCCGACATCCCTGGGCCGCGGCAGCGACGTGCTCCGGTCCTGCCTCGGCACCAGCAGGGCAGACGGTGCCGTTTGGGGACGGGGCAGTGTCACCCGTGCCTGCCCAGGCTGGGGCCCCTCCGGTGCCACAGGGGCTCCCTGTGCGAGGGAGGATCCATCGCAGGCCTTTCTTGATGGGTTCCCACCCCTCCTGCTTGCCACGGAGCCCTGCACCCCTGGGTGCTCCCACCTGTCCCCTGTGCCCTCCTTGCTGGCCACATCCATCCCCGGGGTGGCCGTGGGTGCCGAGCAGGCTGAGCCCCGGGATCACTGTGCTCCCACAGGTGTTTCCGTGCAAAGTTTGCCTTGGGTGCAAACAAGAGCGGGCACATGTCCCTGAGGAGCCTTTGCAAAGAGCTCGTGTTTGCTCTAAGAGAGGCCTTTGTACTTGGAGAGGGAGCGGGTAGGGGAGCCGGGAGACACCGACTGCGGCCATGCTTGGGGGCTGAACCCCCTCTTCTCCTGCTCCCCTGGTGTCCTGACCCCAGGACAGGCTCACTCTCAGGCTATTCCCACACCCCTGGGGGTGCTCAGCCCTGCAGCTCTCCGGGACCATGGTCTGGGCTTTGCTGCCCACCCATGGAGTGGAGGGTGCCGTGGTCCCCGTGGGTTCACCCTGGGCGGTGGCACGGAGAGCCCAGCTCTGGGAGAGACACCCCATGGCTCCCTCCCTGCCCCATCCCGCCTGCCAGGGCTCACCCAGACCCCACTCAGGCAAATAATAAATCCCAGGAGCACCCAGATCCCATCCATGGGCTGGGGACTTGGGGAAAACCACCAGGCCTGGGGACCCAGCAAAGCCACCCCCAAATGTGTGGGGAGTGCGGGTGCAGCCGATGCCCTGGTGTGCAGGGAGATGCTGGCGAGGGACGTCTTTTCTGCAGGGAGCCGAGTTTATAATCCATCTGTATAAATTCTTGGCATATTTCTCTGAGGATGTGGAGTGTATTTACCTGGGTTTGAGGCTGACAAAATGGGTGAGCTGGTCTGAGAATCGCTGAGAAGAGGGACAGGCTTTGGCCCCCCGCCTGCGTGTGAGACTGAGTGGGGAAACGGCTCCTTCTCAGGCAGCATTGGCAGCCAGGCTTTGTGGGGCTAATTTTGTGCAAGAAAAACACACCTTTCCATGATTTTGGTGGAGAAGGATTGTGGAGCCAGGGCAATAAACTGGTTTTCCAGTATTAGAAAGCACTCCTGGTTTGGGTCAGGGTTTTGGTTTTGTTTGTAAGTAAAGTCGTGTTGAAGGTTGGACAATTAATGTTGGTTTTATTTCATTTTGGTGACAGAATCAAGGAAAAAGGGCTGGTGTTGACTCAAAAGGTTTTCCTCTCTGACTTTTTAGGTTACCAAAAAAGAAAGGAAAAAAAAAAGAGGCCAAACAAACACTCAAACGTTTCATTTTTGGGTCAAGTCCAAACATTTTGTTTAACATGAAACAAAATGTTTGGGTTTGGTTTCAGGTTGTTTAACCCTTTTGAATACGGTCAAGTTGATTTGTAAAGGAAAAATCACTGCTCAGAAATTAAGAGCTGAATAATTGTTTTGAAAGTGTAAGTGTGAAACACGTTGGAAATGTCAAGGTGAAGCCTTTTTAAAAATAATTAAATGGAGGGAAATTCTGGGACTTTTTTTTTGCTAATTCTCAGACATTTTTCCAGCCAAAACGTTGCCAAATTTTATTTGAATTCCAAAATCTCATCTGTAGCCTGCGAGTCACTCATTTGACATTTTCCAAGTGTTCTCTGATTCACTGGCTCACGGTTTCACTCTGAGAAAACGCTGCCCCGGGCTCGGTGGTGAACCAAACCGCTCTTAGAAATGATAATGAGCTCTGTTTCATTAACTTGTTATTAATCAGTAATTAGTGGGATCAGTTAGGTGACATGAACCGCTTGTGACAAAGGTCTGCCCGAGCCCCTCAGCCCGGGCACGGCGGCTTTGCCCAGTGCCGCTGCGAAGGACGTTTTCTCCGCATCCTTCTCCTTCCTTCCCACCTTCTCCTGGGAACCATGGCGTGGAAAGAACCCCCTATATACAGCAGGGTTCCCCTGCCTGGAGGATGCAGGGTTGGGCACAGGCTCAGTGACTCCAGGAAGGCTCCATGGCTCCTTCCCGGGGTGTGACAAAGCCCCGCTTGGCTCTGCTCCGGTACTTTTGCCGTGGATCCAATCAGCTTTGTTTTCAAGCTGCATTCAGGACAAAAAGTAAGAAATCTTCTTGTTGGGCTTTTTTTTTTTTTTTTTCTTCCTCCACTTGACAAGCTGAAGGATCCAAAATAAGTAATGAATTGGGAAAGCAGTCGGACGGTCGCTCCAAGCGCGGCATTGGGGGATCGCATTATTTGAGTGCAGGACTGTGACCAGGTCTGGGCTCATGCCGATTTTTCAGTGCTAAAATGCTTCCTTTTAGCCCAGAATAAACCCAGGGGTCTTGGATACAGCACAGGTGTGTGGACCTGTTCCTCTGCTGGCACACTGGGCATTCGATAGAGCTTAAGGCCACGGACAGCATTTGGATTTTCAGCTGTAATTTTATTTGTTCCCTAAATCAGCCTCAGCTACTCCAAGGACAAAAGTAATGTGATTTAGAGAAGAGTCATTTACCCTAGATCCTGCAGGATCAAGTGTTCAATAATAATCAGGAATGACTCAACATTTTTGGGGTTTTTGGTTTCGGTTTTGCGTTTGGGGACTCGTTGGGGTTTGTGTGCCTGGTTTGACCTTGGCTTCTCACCCTTTCACATATGGTCGATGCGTGCACAGCTGTGGGAGTGAGGGAATAGGGTCTCTTTTAAGGGGATATTGAGATTTTCAGATCATTATCCCTGTGGGAATGGAAGGAAGAAGCTACACAGCAAGCGCGGCAGGTGGGGCTTGGTGGCCGTGCAGGGGTCCCTGCCAGCCAGTGCCGATCCTGGGGGCATGGGGCACAGTGCAGGTGCTGCACCCATGAGCAGGGGCAGGAAAAGCATCCCCAGCACTTCTCTTTCTTCATTAAGAGACCAGGATGGGCTTCCCATACCCATCCGTGTGTGTCTCCCACAGCGTGTGTGTATCTTCCAAGGCAGAACTCGTGCTGAACGCAGCCGCAGCAGTTCACGGACAGGCTGTGCTTCTCTGTGGAGGATCTGGAGGAGCTTTACTGGCATTAATGAGACCTTGGTGTGTCCCACCAGGACACCGGGATCCTCTGCTTCTCCCTCCCTGGGGGAACAGTCTGGCTGGCAACCCCTGGGGTGGGTGTGAGCACCCATCCCACCAGCCCTGGGGTGGGACAGGGCTGTTTTAGGGGCCTGGAGAAAAATATACGCTCGAAGGATCTTGTGTCCTTCTGAAATAGTAATAATAATAATAATAGTAACAGTAATGAAGGGTTTCCATTATGGGAAGAAACAAATACTGGGGGCTTTTCCCTGGCAGCAGATATTAACTCTTGATTTCCCTTCTTGCAGCGAGGACCCGTGGCGGGCAGCGAAGATGATCAAGGGGTACATGCAGCAGCACAACATCCCGCAGAGGGAGGTGGTGGATGTCACCGGCCTCAACCAGTCCCACCTCTCCCAGCACCTCAACAAGGGCACCCCCATGAAGACCCAGAAGAGAGCTGCCCTGTACACGTGGTACGTCCGCAAGCAGCGGGAGATCCTCCGGCGTAAGTACCCGCGGCAGCGCTCGCCTCTGGGGACGCTGGTGGGGAGAGGGGTCCCCGTGTCCCAGTCCTGCCCCTGGGTACCAGCACAGCCCCCGGACTCCAGCTGTGTAGCATCTCCCCAAAACAGTTTTCCAAGTAAAATGAATTTAAGGTGCAGGAGAACTGGGTGAGAGCCCCTCTTGGTGGCAGGGTTCCCCCTGGCTCACCCACACAGCTGAATTTCAGGGTGTTTGTATTAGTTAGAGCTGAGAAAGCAATTAATGATGGCTCACAATTAGGTGCCTTTCCCACCTTTGCCTCTTTTCCCTTTTATTTCTAAGGCTGCTCATTTTTTTCAACTAAGAGCAAAAAATGTAGAGAGAGAAAATTAAAGCCCCTGAATTGCTGCTGTCTGTATCAGGGTTTGGGGCAGTTTGTGCTGTTTAAAATGCAGATGATTTTGACCAAGAACACAGACTATTCTTGTGTGCCCCTATTTCGCTGTTCCCTGCCCTGGGATCTGTCCCGTTGAGCTAAAAGCAGCCCTGAGTGGCACTGACACCCCCCAGGGAAGGGCTCTGCCTCCCTCCTCCAAAAGGATGCAAAATCCAGCAGACGGGAAGTGGAGAAAAGGGTTTAGCACCAAATGCCATTGCTCTGAAAACACACCTTGAGATGTTAGAGCAAACAGAGCCTGCTCCAGCCTTGCCCTCTGTTTCCCCCCCGTCACGGGGGGAAAAGCCATTATAAAAAGAGGGAGAATTCCCCTGCAAAAGTGGGAATAATAAAACCCTCCCATTAATCTCCCTTTACTGCCGTGGTGACAAGCGCTGGGGCTGAGGCGGCCGCCGAAGGTCACCTCTGGTGCTGCCCGCCCCGGGCACGGGGCCGGCGTCCCACCACGCCGGGATGGGAGTGGGAGGGGAGCTGTGGGTGAGCAGAGAGGGGCACCCTCTTGGGGGGCTTTGCAGTCGTCCTGCCCAGCTCCTTGCTTGGAAAAATCCTCCCGAAACAAGTGCAGGCTGGCAGGGGCCCTGTCCATGAATATGCATGGCCATACGCATGCCCTGCATGTGCCTCCCCATTAAACAGGGATGGCAATAGGCTGGCCCCTTCCCGGGATGGGTGGCAGGGAGCACCTGGCTTGCTCCAAAGGCTGCCATGGGCTCGGGGTGCTGCGGGAGGGGACACGGGGGGGCCACCTCCGCGCGGGACAGTGACTCCGAGCGGCGGCTACAGGCCAGCTCACGTCTGCTCCTTTCTCTTTCAGAGTTCAACCAGACAGTCCAGGGTTGTGGAAATATGACAGACAAAGGCAGTCAGGATCAGCTGCTGTTTCTCTTTCCAGAGTTCAATCAGCAGAACCAGGGGGCTGCCCAGCTCGACGACGCCTGCTCTGAAACCCCCAGCAAGAAGATGCGGCGCAATCGGTTCAAGTGGGGGCCGGCCTCCCAGCAAATCTTGTACCAAGCCTACGAGCGCCAGAAGAACCCCAGCAAGGAGGAGCGTGAGACTCTGGTGGAGGAGTGCAACAGGTAATGGCTGTCCCACACAGCCTGTGCTGCCTCCCCTGCCCCACAGCCTCAGCCTTCCTTCTGAAAGCTGTGGGAGATGCTGGGCTCCCAGCTCGCCACCCCGGCTCCCGGCTCATGGCACAGCTTTGCCGAGCTGCCAGGCCTCTCCTTGCCGTGTTTTCCCCATCTGGGTGATGTTTGGGGCAGAGTGAGCTCCGTGCTAGGGCAGGGATGTGATGGGGATGCTGCAAGGATGATGCAGGGATGCAGCAGGGATACCGCAGGGATGCTGCAGCATTCCAGCAATATCAGAGGGAGTGGGGATGGCCCTTACAGCATGGCTGTAGTTGAAGAGAGCAGGTGGGCTCATAGGAAGGGCTGAAACTCCCCCAGATTTGCTGTCGTCCCGAGCCCCCTGCTTGCCCCCAGCCTCACCCTTGCTCCAACGTGTCCCCTTGCACGTGCAGGGCCGAGTGTCTGCAGCGAGGAGTGTCCCCCTCCAAGGCGCACGGGCTGGGCTCCAACCTGGTGACGGAGGTCCGTGTCTACAACTGGTTCGCCAACCGGCGGAAGGAGGAGGCTTTCCGCCAGAAACTGGCCATGGACGCCTACAGCTCGGGCCAGCCCCCGCACAGCATGAACCTGCTGCTGTCCCATGGCTCCCCGCACCACAACCAGCCCAGCGCCTCCCCTCCCAGCAAAATGCCAGGTAAGCCTCGCCGAGGGTGCTCGGGGGGTGATGGCAGAGCTTGGCTGGGGACGGGGATGCTGAGCCCACGGGGCTGCGTGTGCAGGGAGAGGATGCTCGCCCTGGTCCCTGCTGCAGCCTCAGGGAGGGATGGTGATGGTGATGGTGATGGTGATGGTGATGGTGATGGTGATGGTGATGGTGATGGAGAGGAGCACGTGCTGTCACTGCAGTGTTATGGCCAGGCGAGCCACATGGTGAGGGCTGGGTTTCCGTCACGCCGAGGATAAATCAGTGTTTGCTTGATTGGTTTAACTCACGGGAGTTCCGTGTGGGCTCGGCTGGGCAGGGAGAGGCTGTGCCCAGCAGGGCAGGAGAAGCTGCCCTGTGCCTGCCGTGTTGTGCCAATGCCAGTCCTTGGGATGCAGCGCACTGGGGAGCACTGGTTTTGGGGGTGCACAGGCAATGCCTGTGGGAAGGTGTGGCAGTGTGTCCTGGCCTCGCTGCAGGGCTGGAGATACCCCGGGCTGGGTGCATGACTCTGCACCATCCCCGTGCCAGAGTGGAGGGAGGTGGATGAGGGAAGCTGCTGGGGGTGCAGGCTGTGTCCCGGCTGCCGCGCGTCCCCCTCGGACACAGCCCCGGCACCGGCACAGCTTGGTCGGGGAGGCTGGAACCAGCCGCCTCCTGGAAATGACCCTGCCTGGCGCGTAACACACACCCAGCTCGTTACAAAGGCAAATCGAAAGGAACCCGTGTGGCGGAGAGTCCCCGCGGGAAGGGCAAGGTGCCTGGGGACAGGAGGCGCAGGGCTGGGGACGCTGCCAGCGGGCGGCTGGACACCGGTCCTCGGGTGTTGGCAGGCGGTGGCAGCCCCCGAGGGGCACCCGGGGATGTGGGTGGGCAGCTCCTGGCCCTGGGAGGAACCGGCAGCATCCCGGGGACCGGCCAGCGGTGACCAAAATGTGACCCTGCCCCAGGAATGCCCCGCACAATGGCGGGGACGGGGAGGACGTTTGCCCTGCTGTCAGCGGCTGATTGCTTACAAGGTGCCCTACAAGCACATTGTCAGCAGAATCAGCTGTTTTCGGTGTCGCGGCGGGCTTCACAATGCCCCACCAGCATGCAGCCCCGCATTGTCACGGCGTTGTCCCCCGTGCATGCTTAATTGACAATTAAGCCGGGGCTTTGAACGAACCCCGCTGCCTTTGATGTGCCCCCGGCCTGCCAGCGCACATGGGGCACCCCCCGAGAGCCTTTGTTTTCTTCTATTAGGGGACAGCAATTACTGTAACCGCGGGCATTTATCTTGGGGCTGCGGGGCCGTTAAGCCCCAACCTTTATTTTCCCGTCGGAGCGGTGCCAGCAGGGGCCGGCCGTGGCTATAGGGCCGGTGACAGCCCATTCCGAGGGGCTTTTGAGCAGGGCAGGAGTGATGGCTGCAGGGAAGGGCCCCTCCGAAGGGGTCAGGAGGGCTTGGCTGCGGGAATTTCGTGGCGGTCGGTGCTCGTATCCATCCTGAGGAGGAGGAGATGGGCGCAGCAAGGGACACTGTGGGGTTTTAGGGCTGATTTGGGGGCAACAGGCAGGGATGGAGCTCAGCCATGGTTGCCACAGGGTGCTTGAGCCAAGCTGGGTCCGAGAGGCTTCCGGCTCCCAAAACACCACCAGGTCCATCGCTGCTGGAACCTCCTCCAAGAGGTGTTTGGGGATCCACTCCTGGTGGGGCACATTCGGTGCTGGCTCTGCTGCCTGGCTGACCCCATCCTGGCTGTCCATGCTGGGATTTGAACTGTCCTTGCCCCGCTGCGGCGGCGTCTGGGCCGCTCAATGCCTTAACAGCTTAATGACGATGCTGGGACACTGCCCCTGCCCTGCCCGGCCCCCGTGACGTCCCCGGCAGGAAACGATGGGGCTGGAGCTGTGGGGCAGCTGCAAACCTCTCCCGTGCCCGTGGACAAAGAGGGATCGCCTCTCCTTGGGACATCAATGGGGTCTTGCAAAAGGGCGGAATGACAGCGGGGCAGGGATGAGAGCTGTAAAAGTCAAACATCCTCCGGTCTCTGCTTGGGGACCCATCTGTCAGGCCTCGAGCTGTAGTTTTTAACTATTTGGAGGTAAATACTTAAAGCCTTTCTATCTCAGAGGCTCCTCTCCGAGGCTGGACTTTTCCCTTACTCTGGGTTTTATCAGCGATCTTGGTTCCCTGTTTGATTTGAAGGTCACTCGGGGCTTTATCTCGGTGCCATGCCATAGACTCTGGCTTATGCCATTTTTATCTTCAAGAGCCCTGAAGACAATCGGGCCATTGATGAGATTAGGGCAAGCACTGCCCGCCCCCCGCTCCCACCCTGCATACAAAGGGCCGCCCGCCCGCCCGGCGCACCCGCAGAGCCCCGGCCCCGCAGCATCGCCTCCAGCCTGTCCTGGGGGGCTCCACGCCCATGGGGGTCAGGGTGTGATCCATCCATCCATCCATCCATCCATCCATCCATCCATCCCTGCTCTGCAAATATCAGAGTAGCAGAGCGATATCAGAGCAATCACATTTATATACATATATATTAAAATGCATTACTTACATATATATTTTTTTGGATACCTCTACAGATGGAGATAAACATAAAAATAACCCAGTTCCACCCCTGAGATTCTTCCTAAAACCCAAAGGGCAATTTAAGTGCTTTAGCTTTCCTTTAAAGCAGAGCCCATCAGCAAACCTTCTCTCCAGGGGTACCCCGGTTTATACCTGGATCCTCCCCAGTGTTCTTTGGGGTGCTGGTTCTGACTGGGACCCAGTGCCAGCAGTTGTAATATTTTACTGTCGGGGGCATTGTGGGGCTTGGTGGGTACAGTGCACTGTTAGGAGCTTTTCCCTGTTTTATGGGGGTAATTAGAACTTTATGACAGCAGCAAAATGGGAGGGTCTAGTCCCCATAAACGGGTTTATAATGGATATAAACTATGCACCTCTGTAACTGAGCAAGATTAACACTTTAGGGACAATTTGAGTGGCAGCCCAAAAATCAGAGCTGCCCTCAGTGCTGCCTGGACCTGAATTTTGAGAGCGTGAAATTGTCCCATCAGCGACCTGGCTGTCCATGGTGTCAATGGGTGGAGCATCACTGAGTCCAGCGTGACCCCAAAAATTACACTTTGCCTTTCTCACCCCACTTTCACACCCTGTTCCACACTGGTGGCTGCATCCTGGGGGGTCAGGCAGAGCCAGAGCTGAATCCCTGCTGCCACCAGATCACTCACTGGTGATTTTTTGGGGTCTGTTTTGGGGTTTGGCATTGCTGGTGATGCGCAGGACACTGGTGAAGCTTGGGGCAGAAGTGCAGCCTGGAGCTGGGGGAAGGGGCAGATGCTGGAGGTGAGGATGGCAGCAGGGAAGTCGGGAGGTGCTGGGGCTGTCTGTGGAAAGCTGTGGGTGCACAGGACCCCCCTGTCCTGGGGGTGTCACGCTGCTGTCCCTGTCTGTCGGCTGGAACAGGGTTAAGGCTACGGGAGCCGGACCCTGCGGCTCGTCTGGGGCAGGGGAAAGCAGTAAAACATTTCACAGGCTGTGCAGCTCAGGGGCCACACAATGGCCCATCCCATAAACAGACTTTTATATTATGGCTTTAGCTCCAGTTAAAAAAAAAAAACAACCTTGAAGAGGGAAGGCTCCACAGCCAGACCCATTCCTGGTGATCCCCATCCAGGCTCCTCTCCTGAGCAGCCGCGGGAAGACTGAGAGGGAATAAATCCCTTTGCACAAGGGCTGCTTCCAGCTGTGGAGGCACAGGAGAGCAGCGGGAGAACCGTTGTGTGGGGCTCTGATGGCTGTCTGGGCCCAGCTCATAAACCCTGAATGCCAAAGCCCCCAGTTCGCTCCGGGAGGAATCCTTCAGTCCTGGTGCCAGCAGCTGGAGCTGTCCCCATGCATTCACCCCAGATGTGGGGGTGCTGTGGGGAGGGCCCAGTGGTTGTGCTGCCAGGGGAGGGCTGGATCCCAGGGTTCAGTGACTGAGGGAGACCTGGGGAGCTGAGGAAAGGCACCCCCATCATCAGGGAGCTCCATGTGTTACAGCAGCAACGACAGCAGTGGTGCCTTGTAGTGGCTTCCCAATATTAATGATCTGATCTGCCCAAATCCATCCCAGCCCTGGGGACACATAAATAATGACACCCCTCCCATTGTGGGAATGGGGGAAACCCAGTGAGGATAGATGCTTCCTAAAGGAAGCCCTGGCAGAAGGCTTCTCCCTGCCCAGCAAGTGGTTTCTGAGCAGGGTCCTTGGTGGGGCTGGGGAGTGGCACCACTGTCACCAGCCCCAGAGCCCAGCCTCGCTCTCCTGGGGAGAGTTAATCTTCATCAAGACTCTTCATCAAGACACAGAGTCTTCAGTGGTTTTATCTAGAGACCCAAAACCTCAGTCCCCAGCCTATCTGGGAATCTCGGCGCTGGTTATTGTTCCTCAAACAATCAACGTCTTGTCCTTGGGGTTGCAAGGAAGAGCTTGAAAATCAGCATTTAACCTCCTGTGTGTTTTAAAGCCAACTTCACAGCTTTGGGTGGCTCGGCTCATGAGTTACCACCCCCTCAGCTGGATAGGGCATGGTTTTGCATTTAAAATGGACTTTGTGTTTTGTTCTTACTGAACCCAGAAGAGCTTGAGGACAGCAGAAACTCTGATTTCCTTTGCGAGAGGAGCCGTCTGTGCTCTCGTCTATCTCTCAGATCGCGCCCAGAAGAAAGGGCTTTATTTTATCTCCCCTCCCATTGTTTAAGCAGCGCCGGGATCCCGGCCCAGAGTGAAGCACCCTCTGCGCGGGGCCGGGGCCGCGGGAAGAATGTGTGTGACAGTGCCCGGGTTGAGTAATGTTTACCCTGTTCATGGCAGGGACGTCCACTCGGGCCAGCAAATATCCACCTGCCAGAGGACATTCTTTTATTATCAGGGATAAAGTGGTTTGCTGGGAAATGATCAGGAACCAGACATCGCGAGGAGATTCCTATCTGTGGGATGTGTTTGACCAGCTGATGGGGAAAATTTGGAGGTGATTAGGGAGTGACTGTTGTGGTTTTGGTAGAGGGTCTGGGTGGGTCTGTGCTTGGGCAGATGATTGTGGAGCTGGTGGAACTCCTGGGCTCCAGTTATTATTTCTTTGCTTTTCCTTGGTTCAGAGATTAATTTCAGAGTAGCCCTTAGAGCATCCTTCACCAAGCCAGACATGGGCTGAACCTCCCCTGTGATGGTCATTTGGAGGAGCTGTCCCCAGTGCCCTTGTGCAGTGGCTGGGGGTCACGGGTGGATGATGCTCACGGTGGCTGGCAAGATGGGCTTTGCCACCATGGGTTTTTTTCCCAGGAGAGCTGTGGTTTGTCTGTCCATCATCCACCGCCTCAATCCCACGGCAGTTCAGTAAATCTGGCTGGAAGCAGAGGGCTGGACTCCTCCTAATAAATGGCTTTTCACCGTAGTCGTCAAGGCAGCCCCATAAAAGACACTTTTGTTTCCCATGGGTTTTCCTCAGTTAATTATTTGTGATCTGTAGATGCCTTTCCATGACACATGGCTGATCATATGGTTATCAGTGTGGGCTGCTTCAGCCAAATTAAATATATTTATATAGAAGGCCTGTGCTCGGGCCAGATTTCACTCCAGGGCAGTGGAGGGCTGGGGTCTGCTCTGGGGGGTGGTGTGTGTCTGGTCCCTCTGCCTTGCTGCGGTGCCCTGTTAATCATACACTTGTGGAGAGAGTGTTGAGAGGGAATTGGATGCAGAAGGGGCTGAGAAAACAGTGGGAGCCATGGATCTGGGAGCTGCTCACTGTAACTTCAGGAGATGGGGTCAGGGACAAGCTGGGAAGCGGTGCTGGAGGAAGGGACACACTTTTCAGTGCTCTCGCTCCTGTTCGTCATTCACGGGTGTCATTTAGGAGCCCGTGCACGTCTGCATCCTTGTGCCACGCACCGTGGGAGGGCTGGAGGCTCCGAGGGGGTCGGCACAGCCCTGGCACACCTCTCCGGTGCCCGAGGGTGATGCCAGCGCCGGCGGTGTTTTGCAGGGGTCCGGTACAGCCAGGCGGCGAGCGGCGAGGCGGCGTCCTCGGGGGCCATCAGCCACCACGGCAGCGGTGCCATGGTCACCACCAGCCAGGCCGTCCTGCAGCAGGTCTCCCCGGCCAGCCTGGACCCGGGCCACGGTTTGCTCTCTCCCGACGGTAAAATGGTGAGTACACCTGGCCCATTGTGGCGGCGGCGCTGATAAGATAAGAGGGCCCAGCGGGCAGAGCAAACACGCTTTCCCCGGGTTTCACACGCGGCCCAGGCTGAACAATGGGGCATTGTGGGGGACGAGGGTGCCACTGTCCCCACCGCCAGCCTGCGAGGCGGCGCTCCCGGTGGGACACGGAGTGTTTTCCGAGATGGATCTGGCAGAGCCCGCGGGTTCATTGATCGCAGGCTGAACGCGCTGGGTGGATCACTGTTTGCTTTCTCCTGCCTATGACATGGTATCGATAAAATACTCATTCATTACTTTTTCCCTAAGCCCTCCCAAGTTTGGGGTTTCGGTGGGGAAGAGCTTTCCTTGCGAGCAGGGACGTTCTTGTCCCGGGGCATCACCCAGGGGATTGAAGCTGCTCGTGCTGGCTCTGGCCCCGCAGCTCCTGCCTCTCCTCATCCCCTTTGCCGTGTCCTTGGGGCTCTGCTGCCAGGGCTTTGCTGGGCAGAGCCGTCAATGTCAGCATGGCAGGAGCAGGGATGTGACATCAGCATCCCTGTGGTGCAGGATATGTCCCCATGCTGGTGCTGCAGGGCTGTGGCAGGGCTCCAGCACTCGGGGTGCCCCTTCCTGGTGCAAAGCCCCTGGAGGAGTGGGTGAAGGAGCAGGGCAAGGAAGGGGTACAGGGGTTCGGGTCAGGATGGGATGGGATGTGATAGCAGGGCACAGCCCGCCCCTGGAGCAGGCTGGCAGAGGTTTGCGTGCAGCTGCTGCTTTTCCGGGAGGAGTTTTTTTTCCTGCTGAAATCGAAAGTCAAACATGGCACTGGGTGACAGGGCCAAGCCGGTTCTTCCCCGGTTTTCACTTCCATTTTCAGAGGGTTGTCCCTCCTGGGCTATCCCGTCGGTCTCCTGGCAAAGCTGGGTAGCCATGGAGGGGCTCACTGTCCCCTCCCGCAGCTCTGGCACCGTTTCATTGTTCCTTTCCTTCTGGCTGGAGAGGGTCTCCGTGCAGCCCCTCGGGCTCTGGCACTCACCCTGCCAAGCTGGGGGGACATTGCAGAGTGACACCCCAGCCCCCCCAGCCCACTCCCTCTGCCCCAGCACGCCCAGATCGCCTCAGGGGCGTGTTGAGCCTCATAACCCTCAGCCTGGAAGCCATAAAATGAGTCAGGGATAAAGGCGGTGGTGGCAGCAGCACCGCGTGCCCAGGGCGGGGGGTCCCCAAGGACGAGGCAATGCCAGCACTCTCTGCCAGCTCCTGGTACTGGGGCAGAGACCCCTGGAAGGGGCTGGGCAGCACGGCAGAAGGAAAGGGAGCAGATTAAACCGGGAAAATCCACTTGCTAAAGTGCAGCAGAAGAGCCCTGCTGAGTTCTCCCCGCGGCACAGACACTGCCCAGCGCCGTGGGGACCGCGCGGGACCGCGGCTCTGCCAGCTTATCTCTGATCTCTAGGCAGGGCTAGCTGGTGCTTGCAAGTGATTTAATAGAAATATGCTGTAGGCTGTGGTTTCTAGTAAGTAAACATGTGCCTTTAATGCCCCACATGAAACAAGGAGCTGCCAAGGAAGTTGCTGCATCTTTCAGGAAAGAGCATTACTGAGGCTCCAGAAATCTTTGGTGGCTCACTCTTTCATGCTCCAGTGTTTGCCTCAGCTGTGTTAGTGCCAGAGGGTCTGCCCTGAGGGTCCAGTGCCTGGAGGGTCTTTTCCAGTCATGCACAATCCAGGTGCAGCGCTGTGGGGCTAAAACACCCTGTGAGAGGAGCCGGGGCTGCTGGCGAGCCGCGTGCGCTTGCCGGGAGCTGTTTGACTTGTGCAGCCGAGTGTGGTGTAACCCGGCCTTGAAGGGACTTTGAAAGTGGAAAATACCGGATCAGGAAATGTGAGTCACTCCCGGGCTTTGGAATTTATTGATGGATTTGTTTCAATTGCTATCTCCAGCTCACATGTGCAAAATAAACAAGGTGCTCGGAACTGGTGTCCAGAAATGTCACCTGAAGGGCCGCGGGGATCGCTCAGTGCAAGAGGGCTAACGACAGGGGTTAGGGGAAGGGGCAGCAATTAAAGAAATAAGGCACTTACATGTCCTGGGGACCAGCTCCAGTCCTCGCAGCACATGCCAAGTGCCTTTGTCTGATCTCTAAACTTTGGCCTGAAACCCCGGGCACTGACTCTGGCTGTGCACACCTGCCCTGTCTCACCAATATCTTGCCAGGTTGGTGACTAAGATCATCACCATGAGGCCCTTTTAATCTGCTTTCTGTCATTTTTCTTCACCTTCCCGAGTCTATAGGTCCCACTTTCCCCTACAAGCACAATTGTTAGAAGTTAATGAGTGTCGAGAGCCCTCAGCTGTCCCCGAGGGCTGGAGCTTGGACTTGGGGTACAAAACAGCAAAGGCTGGGGATGTGCCATGTCCCGGTGCCATGCTCCAGTGGAGCTGGAAGCCAGTGCCAGCAAAGTCCTTCCCTGCTGCTGTTTTGCTGTTTATTAACACAAAGTTGAGGTGCTGCAGTTGGGGTCGTGGGCACTGTGTGGGGTGAAGCCCCAGCGGGACTGCAGCCTGCTCCCCTCTGAGGAGGGGGCTCTGCTGATCCCCCAATGTCCCCATGAAGTGGAGGAGGGGGCTGGGGCACCCCGTGGCCGTGCTCTGACTGTGCCTGTCCTGCCTTGCTCCCAGCAGCTCTCGGTGTCGGGGGGCGGGCTGCCCCCAGTGAGCACCCTGACCAACATCCACAGCCTGTCCCACCACAACCCGCAGCAGTCCCAGAACCTCATCATGACGCCGCTCTCGGGAGTCATGGCCATCGCCCAGAGTAAGTGCACCCCGAGGTGGCCTCTGTGCCCTGCCCTGTGACAGGGAGGGGACACTGCCCGCTCCTGCCGGCGCTGACGTCCCCGCTCTGCTCTCTCCCTGCTCCCAGGTCTGAACACCTCGCAGGCTCAGAGTGTCCCCGTCATCAACAGCGTGGCCGGCAGCCTGGCAGCCCTGCAGCCGGTCCAGTTCTCCCAGCAGCTCCACAGCCCACACCAGCAGCCGCTGATGCAGCAGTCCCCCGGCCACATGACACAGCAGCCCTTCATGGCCACCGTGACCCAGCTGCAGAACTCACACAGTAAGGCTCAGCAGGAGCTGTGGAGGGCCCTGGAAATGAATTCAGATGGGAAATCAGCTTCTGCTCTCCCCTGCCCAAAGCTGGCACCCTTGGCTGCTGCCCCTCTCTCATGGTTCCAGCTCATGGGATGCTCAGCAGTGCGGGGTGGTCACATCCTGTCCCATCCCGTCCTTCCCCTGCTCCATCTGTCGGGTCCAGCCACAGCCTCTCAGTCCCCATGGGTTTTTGGGGGTGAGCTGCTGCCTGGGAATGCAGTGACCTGTGGGGAAGTGCTGGGTTCCTCCCTTGGCTTGTTTTATCTCATCCCTGTCTCCATGCTGCCCATTCCCATCCCTGGACCTGCTGGCTGGGGGTGGCTTTTCCCTGAGCTGTGCCCTTCCTCTCCGCAGTGTATGCACACAAACAGGAGCCTCCCCAGTATTCCCACACCTCCCGCTTCCCCTCGGCCATGGTGGTGACGGACACCAGCAGCATCAGCACGCTCACCAATATGTCTTCCAGTAAGCAGGTAATGGCCCCACAGAGGTGGCTGAGGGGGCACGGGGTGGGGGGTGAAGGTGGAGTGGAGCTTTTTCCCCTCTGGATATGGGGCTGGAGGTGGGAGTAGCAGAGATCCCATCCTGCTGCCTGTGCTGCACTCATGTGGGAAGCTGAGGATGAGAACCCCATTCTAGCCCCTTCACAGGCTCCAAAACACCTGCTTGCAGGTGGCATGATGGGGATTTGGGCAATTTTGTCTAACACTTGCTGGTACCAGCTGGGCCCTGCTCATGCCTGGGGCAACTCCATGAGAGTGGGAGCATCCTACTGGGGCTGAGAAGGTAGAACCAAGCAGGCTCTGCTGCCTGTGTCCAGGGGGATTGACCCTGCTTAGAGTCAAGTGGAGTCCAAGGCTCCCCAGCTTCCCCCAGCCCATAAACCTTTATCATCTGCCCACTGCAGGTGTAAGGCTGGACTTATCCTGGTTCAAATCAGGTGTGTGAGGTTTTCCTTAGACAATAGTCCCTTTCTGAGAGCCAGATCTGGGGACTGTGGGAAATATGTGGCCCTTATTGATTGCTAGATAAATAAGAGAGAGCCTTGAACTTGCATTCAGATAAACTTTCTTCATGAGGTTTGACAGGGGACAGGTAAAAAATGTCTGCAATGACCACAGAGTAAATACAGTGTGGGATTGCTGTTAGATCCCCCGGGATCGCTGTGAGACCCCTGCCGAGGATGAAGGAAGGGGCTGGGGCTGCAAAGGGCAGACGTGGGGGATTTGGGGTGCTTGGGAAGGGGTCACGAACACCACCCCCCCAGGTCTCACTCTTTGCAGGTCTCAGGGTGACCACTCAGGCACGGCCGCCCCTCGGAGCTCCATTTCCTCCGTGCAGCTTTATCGGCCCATCTGCTGCGCGCTCAGCCCGAACTGCCCCTGATTAATCGAGTTCTCCTGCCTTTGATGCCGGGCTGGCCGCGGGAGCCCCGGGACACAGGAAATGTCCCTGGCAGGGAGATAGCGCCCGGCCATCCCCGCTGCCCCGGGCCCTGCGATCACCCTACCTTGACCAGCGCTGCCCACGGGGCTGGGGCTCCCGGGGGTTTCTGCCTCCATCACGTTTTTGCACTTTAATTAAAGCAGGAGGAGCTGTCACGGCTCAGGAGGGGGCATATGGGGCCAGGACCCTTCACCTGCTGCGGCGAAGGGGCACCCACCCCCCCATTACCCCCAATACATGATAAACATCCTGCAAGCACCAGGGCATGGTCTGACCCCTGTGTCCAACAGAGAACCCTCCCAGCCTCCAGGGTCTCTTTTCCTACCAACCATAGCCCAAGCTACAGCTGGAAAAATTTATTTTTGGACATGCATTTCTTTCTTGATGGTCATTGGTTTCATTAGCCAGAGGTGAATGAAGTGTGACAGACGCACCATGGGGGCCCCATAAATGCTGCTCACCCCCCAAATTGCTCAAATACCTGAATATTTTTGGTGATTTGGATTTCTGTCATCAACTGGGGCTACCAGGGGTTGTGCCCTAGCTCCTCCACACTTTGCCTCGGTATAAAGCAGGCAGCCCCCACCAGGCCCCAAAACCTGTTCCGTGGTGGAGGCGGCTGCTCTGGGTCCTGCGGGGGGGATGGAGCTGGGGGAGGTCCCTGGTCACCCCTCAGCTCTCCCCTCACTTGCTGTGGGTCTCTTATCAGATGTTGTTATTAGACCTGGAAGGGGCAAATACCTCCCGGTTCCTTTGACAACGCTTGAGTCCAAGCCACCATGTTTATTACGTTGGCAAACACCTGATAGCCACAGCCAGTCCCTAATGACATGTCACGGGAGGCTCCTGGCGTCTCCTTATCTCCGCCTGACGATGTTTGCTGTGTGCTCCAGCCCACAAGGTCACCCCCCTCCCCAGCCCCCTGCCCACCAGGGACCCCAGGGATGGAGAGGGATGGAGAAGGGGCCTCTGCAGTGGGATGGATATGGCAGTGGGGGCTGCTCGTCTCCATCCCTGGAGGTGAGAGCAATGCTGGGGGTCAGCAATGAGCCCCCGGCACTGCTCTCACTGTAGCCGAGCTCAGCCTCGAGCCTGGCTGCTCCTGGGGTGCGTGGCACAATCTCTGCAACAGCCTGGGCACAAACAGGCCCATCATCATCATCATCATCATCATCATCATCATCATCATCATCATCATCATCATTATTATTATTATTATTATTGAAAGGGGGTGGCAATAGCTGGCTAAGAAAGTATTTTCCCACTGCCTCCCCCACAGGGGTGCCAGGGAGGGCTCGGGGCTGAGCAGGGCACCACCAAGGTCACGGAGGAGTGCAGGAGGTGATGCCTCCGAATGCTTTGCAGCGCTACCTTCTCCTCCTGCCTCGCTCCCCGCCGCTCACTGTGCTGCTCTCTCTCCCTCCGCAGTGTCCCCTGCAAGCCTGGTGATGCTCCACACCTCGCTGCTTTTGCACATAGCAACGGGATCTTATTTTCCACAACATCCCGCCGGCGAGCTGCGCTCACAGCCCGGGAGTCGCCTGCCCGAGCACAGCCCAGCAGCGAGGAGCCCGACACGGAGCCGGGGCTCGAGGCTCCCCGCAGCCCTCCCGAGCCCGCCGGGGACCAGCCCGGAGCCGCGGGGCCCACCCGGGACCTGCCTCTCCTTCCCTCCACGCAGTATTTCCAAGATGTGTCTTGGGGATTGTTTTTCTGAAGTATTTGCCTTCCAAGAGGCTCTCCCGAGGAACAAGGCACGAGCTGTGCTGGGAACTGGTAGAAGGGGAAGATGGATCATATATAAGTTATACTCCTCCACTAGGCGGACTGAGAGGGACCGGGGTCTGTTACTTGGCGTTTGGAGGGAGGAATTGCATGTGTTGTTGAACTGAGCCAATTAAACTGTAAATACAGGTACAGTCTGCTCCATCCTCCCCCCTCCCCACTCCTATACATAGAGATTTATATAAAAAAGAAGTAAATTTTGTCCAATGGATGTAAACTACTGTAATTAAGTGCAATTCCCCCATCTGTATATATTGGTCTTGAATATCTTCTCTTTCTCCTTTTTTTTTTTTTATGGTAAAGGTCAGAGCTGAGGATGGTTTGGTTTTGTATTTCTCTTTTTCCTTTATATGAGTTAATTCCAATCCTGGGCCTGGCAAGGACACTGGTCAGGCAGCACCGGGCTCTGCTGTGCAGGAGGACAGGCAGACACGTGTCTCCTGCATGGTGACATCCCACGTGAGGGAAGGGCACAGGGCGAGCTGAGCAGGACCTGGACGATCCATGTGGGGACAACTGTGACTATGAATTAACCTCAGTGGACTTTCCCACTTTTGGGGACTCTGAGATGGGCTCTGGTGGGGTGGGGAAGGAGTCGGCAGCCTGGTGAACACATCCAGCTGCTGGGAAGTGTCAGCAGCGTCCAGGTGAGCCTGGAGCATTTGCTGCTACAAACTGAATGAGGCCACATGGAATTCTGATGGGATCTTCCGCAGATGGGGTTCAGAGGCTGTCTCCCTTTTCTCCCCCCTCAGGGCACAGAGGGGTTGGGTGCCCAGTTACTGCCTCATCTCCTGCCCAGTAAATGGCCAGTACAGGTGGCTTCTTCCTGCCTTCAGCAGCTGATGATGAGCCTTGTTGGCTCCACCCTTGCCAGCACACAGGGTGCTCTCATCCTCGTGGTACCCTGGATGGATGGATGGAATCTGGGCTGTGGTGTGAACGCTCCAGCTGCTGCCCTGTCTCACCCGGCAGCAGCTCCTGGATGGAAAGCTCTGCAGCAAGATCTCCAGCTTGTGAATGATCCCAGCTCGGCGGTGAGGGCATGTCCAGCCCCTCAGGCACCTGCTGAGAATAGACACCAGAGCCCTGGAGGAGTTTGGGTGCCCAAGTCCAACCTCCCGAAGCCATGGAAGCTGTTAAAGGCATTGTCTGCCCTCTGTGAGACACGAGCTCCTCTGTACATGCTCCCCTCCGTAAAGGGATCTCATACTCCCCAGTTGTGATGATTTTTCACTAACTTTGTGGCATGTGCCAACTGCTGAGAGGGATTTAGAGAGGTGGACAGCAGCAGAAGTGCCCATGGACAAATAACCATGCTAAGAAGGAGAACACTGGATGCTCTCTTTGGGCTGAGAAAGGCTCTTTGACTCAGTTTCTCTGGCACAGTGGGACCCTCACCCTCACTGGGACTGACTGGAGCTGCCCTACGGTGAATAAGTCATCAGGAATTTGGAGAGCAATATTCAGAATTACATTTAATTTAATGTATACCATAATTAAACACCATTTCTTCTGAGTCCTTGCTGCTGTGTGGTCTGTGAATTCCACAGTGATCATCTGTGGTGGTTTGGCAGAGGTGGGGCTGACAGGGACACAGGCTGGTGGTGTGTCCCTCCTGCTGTCCCTTGCAATGATCATCTCCATTTATACCTGCCTGGATGTGAGGAGTCCAGTGTTTCCTGTGAATCCCCAGGTATCAGCCAGAAACTGTAGGAGGCTTTTGGAGGTGGGGAGAGCCATGTCCTCACCCTCCTAATGATGCCCTAATGATGTTGCCCTTAGCCCAGCACGGTTCCTCCCTCGTCCCCTGCTAACTTAAGCAGCCAAGTGCTAAGCAAACCAATTAGGAGGGGAGTGCCAAAGCCAAGCCCCATCCGCTTTGGATGCTGAGCCCGTGGGTCAGTGCAGCCCGAGGGGGAAGTGGGAGGGTGTGCTCTAGGGGCTGGAAAGCTTTTGAAGGTCCTTGATTGTGGAGAGCTAACAGAGCTGAGTGACTCTGAGCACAGCAGTGGAAAAGGGTGGAACCTTTGTGAGGTTAATGGATTAAGCTTTCCCTGGCTGATGCAAATCCAGGTGGAATTGGCCCTGCAGAGGGAGGAATGGACAATCCAGTGGGATGCAGGTGGGAGAAAAGCACTAGAGCTGCTGCAGGCTGAGCTTATGCAGTACCTTTTGGGGTTTGATTTCTGCACCAGCTGTAAGAGGATCACAGATTGAAAGGATGGAGCTTGGGGTATGAAGAACCCTTTGGTAAGTGGTCCAGGGTCAGTGCTGCTCTCCAGTCAGCTCTGCAGAGAAGGTAAGTGAAAACCTTGGGAAAAGGAGGCTTTGAGAATTGACCCCACCAGAGAGGGACGTGGTGAAGGAAGAGGGGACAGAGCCAAAAAAAAAGGGGAAGAAGGGCAGAGGGTACAAGCAGATGAAGACACAGCTGGAGCAGGTGACTCCCACAGAGCAGAGTGTGATGAAGCAGACAGGATAAAGTCAATAATGAGAGTAGAACGAATGATTAATAACAGATGGTACTTTCCCCAGAGGTGTGGGTTTATGAAGTTGCTGAACAGTGCGTTGTGTGCTGTCACTTCCCATCCCCAGGCAGCAGAATCTGGGAAGGGGGGAAGCAGGACGGGTTGCTAAGGATGCTGTGGGTGCTACACATACCTGTGTGGGGAGAAAGCTTCCTCTGATTTTGAGTTAACCTCTGGCTGAGGAAACCTTTCTGGATGGTAAATACCACACAAAACTCCTCAGAGCAGCCTCTGCAGCAGCTGGGCTGGGGCTGGGGCTGTCCCTGGCCAGACCTCACCTTGCTCAGAGAAGATCTGGGTGGGGTGTTTGCTCCCACGGGTGCCCTGGCTGCCTCATTAAATTGCTGGAAAATGTGGTGTCATGTCAAATGAAGCTCCTGGAAGATACTTTTTCCTGCTGTTGCTGTCGGGCACGTGGTGTTTGTGGGTGATGCAGTTGTTATGGAGCAAAGAAACCAGCAGAACCATGACAAAGTTCATTTATGACCAATACAGTTTTACAGGGCTGAGTGATTGTTTTACAGTTCCAAGCTGCTTATAAGGGAATTCCTTGCACGTGAGGATCCACAGGCTGCCACGAGGCTTTAGCAGTGTCTCTTCATGTGAACTGCAGCCTCCATCCTGGCAGGGCACAGGGACAAGGCTGCATTTAATTTAAAGTGCAGATGTGGGTACAAAGGAAAATCCCCCAAATCCCAGCACTGCCAGGGTCAGAGGGTGACAGCTGTGGTCAGGGCTGCTGAGGGTCTGTGTGACACAAGGACCTGCTCCATTCATGGAGGTATCACACAAAGCTCTCTGTTTTCATGCTCCTTCCCCAGTCCATGGGCCGAGGAGCAGGGGAAGAGCACAGGGAAGCCTGAGATGCGCAGAGGTGGGATGTGAAGGGCTGGGCAGGAGCATGACCTCTCCTTCACCTCCGAAGAGAGCACAGCTGTGACAGCTGCCCCGATGGGTAAATCCCATGCCCCGACTGCCTCCTGTTTGTGCTGCAGCGCCGTCAGTGCTGCCAGCAAAGTCACTGGGTCACAACCAGGTGAGCCACCCTCGCTGCCTGCCCCAGAGTCACGACAGGGCTTATCAAACCCTGAGCACGAGCCCTCAGCACGGGGCTCTGGCCGTCCCTCGGAGCAGGGCTCCTTGGGCTTATCACCTCCGTCACTGTGGGAGGAACGGAGCCAGGGAAACCCTGTCCAGGGCCCAGCGCTGCAAGCTGGCTGAGGTCTGGGGGCCTGGTGCCCGGGTCCCTGTCCCCAGGTGTGTGACAGCAGCCCGGTGCTGGTGCCCACCTTGCTGCCAGGGCAGTGCTGGGGCTGCCCAGGCCTCTGGTGCTGGCTGGGCTGCAGCCAGTCCGGCTCACACAGGCCAGCAGCAAACAGCTGGATTGCTCAGGAAGCCCCTGTGAAGGAGCTGATGTTCTGCTGGCCATGAAGGCATCAGATGGGCCTCTTCGGGGACACCAACATGCAGCCAGGCGATTTCAGTGACTATAAATCGTCTCTCAGAGCGTGTGCACACGTAAGGACGGCGCAGTTGCACAACAGCACAGCTCACACACGCGGGCTTTCCAAACCCGTTCTGCCAGTCCAGCCAGATGGCCGGATCTGCCGGGAATGTCAGCAGGAAAGCCAGCAGCAGCAGTGTGGGGCTGTGCCGAGGCTGGGGCTGTGCTCGCCACCGGAGCAGCCCGCACACGGCTGCCCTGAGGTCCCGGCGCTGCCGGCACAGGTCACAGGGGAAAGCGCTGTCGCTCCCTGCGCGCTGCAAACAGGCTCAGCCTTTGAAGCCTTTGAGCGGGCTGGTGGCAGAGTTTGAGGAGTACACAGAGAGGAATGCAGAGAGTGCTGGCTTCGGGAGGCCGGGCTGTTTGCGGGCGGTGCCAGCTCCCGCTGCGGTCTGGCCACGGGGCAGGGAGCGGAGCCCGAGGAGTCCCTGTGCCAGGCGCTGATCCCATCTCCCGCTGACGTGGGGTATCCGTGATGTGCTCGCAGAAGATCCTCGCTAGTCCGTGAAAAGGTTTGATGGGGGCAGAGATGTGAGTCAGGAGGACCAGCAGAACAGCTCTGGAACAGTTTGCTGTCCTGAACCAAGGCACTGCACACAAACACTTCAAAACGCACTCAAGCATCCAGAGAAAACCTCTCTGCCTGCTCCAGTGCATCTCCGATTGTTCCTGCAGCTCCGGGTACTGCCCCGCCATGCCTGGGCTCCCCGCAGCAGCCAAGGGACCATTTAATCCTGGAGGATCCTTTTCCCCCCGCTGCGGGCGGTGGGAGACCCATGGGTCCCGCTGCAGCCCCCAGGCAAAGGAGCGGCGTGTGCGGCGCAATGGGAGCAGCCCAGGCAGAACGGGAATGCGGTGGGAGCCACCAGCACTGGCAGGGAGAGGTCTCTGAGGCCCTGGACTTTATTTCTCTGACCCAGGGAGAAAAAAAGTAAAAAAACTCAAGTGTGCCCTAGAGTTGTCCTGTCCCAGTGTAGGCGTAATGCAGAGCCATGGAAAACCCAAGCCTCAGGCATTTTATGCTGTCTTCTAATTCAAGGAACTTTGATTTTACTTTCCTACTCAGCGAAATTAATTCTCCTCTCTGTAATTAATATGCTGCTCAAATGGATTCTTGATTACAAATAAATCACAAATCTACACACTCAACTGTTATGCTTTTCAAGTAATAAAACAGATCATTTGTCTTCCTCAGATGAACAGAGCCCAACCAGCACACCATTTCCCCCTTTATGAAGAATTCATTTGCCTTAGAAAGAAAGTCTTTAAAAAAACATTGCAAGGATTTCTTGAATAGGGGATCAAAGCTCCCACACTGCTGGAAACCATTTTTTGCTAAATAAGATGTGAGTAAAGGGGAAAAAAGTAAAAGTTTTTTGGTAGTGGTTGGGATTACAACACCCTTGGGAGGGACAAGGACGTGGGGTCAAGAAGTGGTGACCAGGTTAGCAACACAGGGAACAGAAGGGGAGGACAAAGGAACAGAAAGTGGAAATGGACAGCTGAATGAGGACGCATGTTTCTTTGCTGCAAGAGAATGGATGCTACATCAATTCATACTGAGAGCTAAGGGCTGAGGGCCTGTTAATGGATCGGGGGACACAGCAGGGATCAGAGGTCACGAGTGCGCTCGGCCGGGCTAATTGACTGTTATGTGCATATTAGTGATGATGATGTAGCAGGAGGGCAGGGCGTGGGGGGCACATGTGCAGAAGTCCCACTGTCCTGTAATTCCTGCCTTACCCTTGTGGAACAGATGGACACACACACACAGAAGATGCTGGCTTAGCTGGACTTCTCCAGGAGCCCAAGGCTACAGGTAAGGAACACGGACCTGGGTGTGCATGTGATGGAATAAATGCACTCACCGGATTTGCTTTGCCATCTTACGGGGTTTTATTTCAGCTCCACGCTTTGGGCACAGCCCAATGACCTGCCCAGGGACACATCTCACCTGAGCTGCTCTGCACCATCCCAGAGATCCCTGAGCCCTGCCGGCATGGAGCTGTGTCAGGGTGGGGAGAGTGCCCAGCTATTCCCCACCCACTTGTACCTGCTGCGGTCCCAGGGACTCCTGCGAGGATAACAAATGGAACCAGGAGCCTGGGCTCTCCCACACATCCCAGTCCAGGCCGTGGGCATCCTGCCAGTCACTCCAGGCAGAATGGGCAGCCCTTCCCTCTGCTGTGGCTGTATCCAGCCCCGGTGTGCTGGAAGCGCCGTGTTCCTCGGCACGTACAGCCAGGGCAGGGGGTTCAGGGAAAGGCACGAGCTGCTGCAGTAAGTGCTGTTGCCCCCTCAAGGTGGCTGTGGCTGGGAGGTTGATACCCCCTTAGCCTGGCACGGGCAGATGTTTCCTGTTTGCTGTGGTGCAGCTGGGGTGGGAATTCCCTGTGAGGAGGCTCCGAGGAGGTTTGGATCAATGACAGGGAACGTTGAGGCATCCTTTGCCTTGTGGGGTGTCTGCAGATGGCACCTGAGAGCGGCCCTTCTCTGCGAGGCTTTAGGTCACCTTGCTCAGAGCAGGAGCAGCAGAGTGACAAGAACCCCAGTAGCTCCAGAGGGTGGTCACAGGCTCCCCAAGGAACGGTCACAGCCCCAAGGCTGCCAGAGCTCCAGGAGCATTTGGACATCTCAGGCACAGGATGGGATTGTTGGGGTGTCTGTGCAGGGCCAGGGGCTGGACTGGATGATCCCTTCCAGCTCAGGATATTCCATGGTCCCTCACTCCCGGCACAGGGCTTTCTGCCCTGGGAAGCAGAGCTCCTCACTCCTGACACAAAAGGATTTCCCAGCTGACCGATGAAGAGAATATTCCCTGTTTCCTCACTCTTGAATCTGCCAACAGCATCCCTTGGCGAGTGATGGATATTGGAGATGATTTATAGTTCTTTGTTACACAAATGCCTCCACATTCTTCCCCATCCTCTCGCAGCAACCATTAGTCACTGCTCCCTGCAGAAAAGCAGGAGCCTCAGCCTGGGAACTGCACGAAGGATGTGGAGTTGAGTCTTTATGCACTGTAAATACACCACTGGGGACAAAAGAAAGGGAATTGTCACCGTTGTGGTGCTCTGCACCCAGGTCCCTGGGTCTGCTTCCACCCATTTGCTGGGAAGTTAAAAGTTTGGCAAAGAAAAAGCACTATGTATCAGGCAGAGAATGGCAGAGGGGAGGATCAGGTTTACCCAATTTTTCATCTCCAAGTTTGTTATTAAAGTAGTGAATGTTACAGGAGGAACAGCCATGACCTATATGTCTTAGAGCTCTTGGATTTCAGCAATGTATATCTTTAACCTTTGAGACTTTTATTACATTAGTTTTTGTTGCTGCTAATTAGATTTCTGTTTGTTTTCCTTCAAGAACAACCAGGAAAAATCTGTATTGTTTTATCTGATAGAGAGTACTAGATTTACCTGCGCTATTGGATCTCACGTTTATAATAATGAATAAATACATCAATTAAATAAATTCTGATCTTAATCTGGGCAAACTTTCTTGAATGCCCTGAGGAGCTCAGCCAGTTGCTGGGTTGCTCCTGCCACGGCGTTAAGCATTTGTTTCTTCACGCACACTTGTGAGGCTGGACTGTATTAGTACAAATCAAGGATTAAGCAAAGTGGTTGTGCACAGGGCAGCAACAACCTCCTCCTGTTCGCTCCCTTCCAGACTGCAGGACTGCAGCAGAGCTGAAAGGGGCCACATGGAGGCATCCACAGCCGCGCAGGGGGAAGGAATTCTCCCTCGTGCTGTCGCGACAGCCGCTCCCCTCCCGCTGCGGCATCTCCCGTGGCCTCGGGCCCGCTGCGGCCTAGGGAAGCCTGGCCGCGCCGTTGCCATGGTAACGAGCGGCCATGACGCCCTCGCGGGGCGGTTGCCATGGTACCCGGCCGCTCCGCGCCGGAAGTGATCCCCGTTTCCGCCGGCGGCGCGGGGGATGCTGGGAGCGCGGCAGCATGGAGACCCATGAGCTGTTCCGGCGCTTGGGTGCCGGGGCTCGCTTCGACGTGCGGCGGTTCGGGAGCGACGCGCGGCGATTCGGGGTGCGGGGACACCGAGGGGAGGCTGGGGAGGGCTCGGGGGCCGGCCCTGCACGGTTCAGGCTCCGCAGCCCCGTCCCCCCCGCCCGCGGCGCTGAGGAGCGGGGGCCTGGCCGTGGCGTCTCACCCTTTTCCCTGTTGTCCCGCAGGTGGTTAAAGGGAACCGCGGCAGCGTCTCGCTGGAGAGCCTCGACTTCTTCGGGAACAAGGAGGGAGCCCCTCAGGGGTCTGCCGAGGAGGGCTGGGGGCTCGCAGGGGCTGAAGAGGAGGTGAAGCAGCAGAAGGATGGAGCAGGGAAGAACGATGGAGAGGTGGCAGGAAAGAGGAAAAGAACGGCAGAAAGCAGTGAAGGGAAAAGAAAAAAGAAAAAGACACGAGGTATTTGTACACACACGTGTATCCCTGGCAGGATCATCAGAGAATCCCAGAGTGGTTTGGGCTGGAAGAGACCTTAAAGCTCATCCAGTTCTGGGTTCCTTGGCTGGTCTGGCTCAGAGCTGATCTAATAACTGGGCCAAGATTCAGTGTTGAGACCTGGGCATGTGGTTGCCATCCTTCTGGAGTCTTCATTCGTTTTATTGAGAATGAGAGAAAAAAGGTTCTGAGATATTTTTGTCTCCAAATAATGCCTGTCTGTATTTTACTAAAGGAAATTTCGATTTGTTTGCGGCTTCCAGGAGCAGTATCAATGCCAGAGCTGTCAGAAAACAACGGAATAAAGTGGATGTCCTCTCTAGAAGCAAAATTTGAAGATGCCAAAGACAAAAAACCTACTGCAGAGAAGCTTGAACGCTTGAGGAGAGAAAAGGTGGGACCAGGGAATTCTGATGCAGCAACAGGTTTCTGGAGTTCCGTGGGTGTTTGATCTGAAAATTGAGGGGTTTTTTGTGGTGATTCTTCTTGGAAGGAGGGTGACTGAGTGTGGGGGAAAGAATCAGGAGGTGAATCCATACGTGGTGAGTTTTATGGTGTTAAGTTAAAAAGAAGGAGTTTGTCTTTTGCCTTGTAGATAAATCGCTTCAGGAACCAGCACAGGATCAACATTCAGGGAACAGATCTCCCTGACCCCATTGCCACCTTTGATCAGCTTCAGAAGGAGTACAAAGTCCACCCTAAGATCATGGAGAATATCCAAGCTGCAGGCTTCCATGTCCCAACGCCCATCCAGATGCAGGCAATTCCCGTCATGCTGCATGTAAGTTCTCTGGGATTTCAGGGATTCTGCCAAAATCTGGGGCCGTGGCTGTGTTTGTGGCAGTTTTAAAGCTGAATCAACTGCATCAGAGTTGAAAGCTTGGCCATTACAATTTTCCTCATCCTCTGGTATTTTGGGTCAGTTTGCAGCATTGATATTGATGGGAATGTGATTTTTACTCCTTATTTTTTTTTTCTACTGGAATGTAACCCCTTTGTATTTTCTTTCAGGGTCGGGAGCTTCTGGCTTCAGCTCCTACTGGCTCTGGAAAAACACTGGCATTTTGTATCCCTCTCTTAACACATCTGAAACAACCCAGGAACAAAGGATTCAGGGCTCTGATCATATCACCCACCCGAGAACTTGCCAGCCAGGTGTGTGTTGAGGGAATCTCGCACTGATGTACTTCAGTATTTTCACTCTGCATCAGCAAAATAGCAGCTTAGTAAATATTTTTTTCCTTTATTGCCCTCACATATCAGAAAAAGCTAATTTAAATGTGTCTTTCAAGTCTTTTGACTTCTGTGAAGTAGGTGCATATCTATTATCTGGGTCTAATCTAAATGATTAGATTAGAGGCTCGAGATTCTTTGATCATATTTTAAACTGCCCAATGCTCAGGTGCTCTTAAAACCTCCTTTCCTACTTGAGATTGCTACGAGAGGTTTATCTGTTTGTCCCAAACTCAGAATTTCAAGGAGTAACTTTATAACAAAGCTGTGTTAGTAAAATGAAATAAAAATGGCACCTTTGGGCAGTTTTTATTCATGCGAGAGAGGGAGCCACATATGGTAGTGAAGTGAATAATGCCTGTTAGAGAGCTGCATTTTATTATGCTAAGGAAACCAGAGATCTTAACACTGAAATCAGGGTGGTGCTTGAAGCTCTGTCTTCAGGATTAGGTTGCCTGGAGAAGTTGTGGCTGCCCCATCCCTGGAAGGTGTCCCTGCCCATGGCAAGGGTGGAACGAGATTAGCCTTAAGGACCCTTCCAACCCAAACCATTCCATGATTGCATGATTGTCAGCAGTGTTTTGGTTAGAAAAGCTCATCAGCTCAGTTTGAAAATCCAATCTCTGCTGCCTTTTCAGACCCACCGGGAGCTGGTGAAGCTGGCAGAGGGCACAGGCTTCAGAATCCACATGATCCACAAGGCAGCTGAGGCAGCCAAGAAGTTTGGGCCCAAGTCTTCCAAGAAATTTGGTAACTGTTTTAAGGACTGAAGTGTTTCTAAAAATTTAAAAAATGTCACTGACCTTTCTCTCTGGGCTGTGTGGTTTTAAAGAGATGGTTAATGCCACTCAGGGCATGCAGTCTGTTGTGCAACGCTTCAAGAGTGGCACGGAAGAAATGGGAAGTGAGCCTGACATGGACTCTGCTAAACTCTGGCAGATTGGATTGGAACTGGTGTTTCTCAGGGCTCTGTTGGGTTTATTTTGTATCTTTTTTGACATTTTGCCTTCTTTCCTTTTCTTTTACTAGACATACTGGTTACTACTCCCAACAGACTCATTTATTTGCTGAAAGAAGATCCTCCAGCAATAGACTTGAGCAGGTATGAGAGTCTGTTTCAAATGTGCTTTGCCACTCAAAAGTGGCACTTCTCCCCCAGTGGCTCTCCTGAAAAGCAACCCTCCTGTTCCTAGCGTGGAGTGGCTGGTGGTGGATGAGTCGGACAAGCTGTTTGAGGATGGGAAGTCGGGGTTCCGGGACCAGCTGGCCTCCATCTTCCTGGCGTGTACCTCGCACCTGGTCAGGAGGGCCCTGTTCAGCGCTACCTTCGCCCACGACGTGGAGGAGTGGTGTAAGCTCAACCTGGACAGCGTTGTCTTGGTGTCTGTTGGAGCAAGGCAGGTGTTTTCTGCTTTTTATTTTTCTATTTCCTGCGAAATTGTTTTCTTTGCATCATCAGCCTGCTTGGTTTTGTGGCTGTTGTTAGTCAGCACTGCAGGTTGGTTGCCTCCAGAAAAAATTGTGTAGGCACGTAGATCTTTCTCATGTGTTGAATAAAGTGTTCTTCTCCTTTGCCAATTACTTTATCATCATCTAAACATCAAGCTTAGGAACATGCACTGGTGAAATAGGCTTTGTTGTGAAGTATTTCTCATTCACCAGGTAATATTTTTATGGGGGTTATATATATTATATATATTTATTAATATACAGGATGCTTATTTGTTAATGTATATAAAAACCATGGAAGTCTGTCTGTTGGATTTTTGGTTTCAGAAACTCTGCAGCAGAGACAGTAGAACAAGAGCTGCTGTTTGTCGGATCTGAGACAGGAAAACTAACAGCAATGAGAGAGCTTGTTAAAAAGGTATTTTGGAGAGACTGAGCATGTTCTTCCTGCTGAACTGAGCTGTGTTCTGTCAGGGACTCCAAATTTCCCAGGTCAAACAGTTCTTTGTGACACACAAACCATTGCCCAAGTCTGCTGTGTCTCAGATTCTGCACAGAAAAGGACTTTGGAACCTGAGATAAATTTACTCTTTTGCAGGGTTTTGCTCCTCCAGTCCTTGTTTTTGTACAGTCTATTGAGAGGGCTAAAGAGCTTTTCCATGAGCTTATTTACGAAGGCATCAATGTGGATGTCATCCACGCAGACAAGACTCAGCAGCAGGTAGGAGGATTTTATTTCTGTTCAAGAAATGCTTTAGAAAGAAAGGTAAAAGCAAGAGTGTAACTCCAGGTAACCCTGGCAGCAAATTCCTGTGGGTTTTTTTTCAGAGGTTTACTTTTATTCCTTAACATCACGACAACTTTAACGAAACAAGTTCACCTCCTTTCTCAAATTGTTTTTTGGGCTGTTTCCAAATATCTTTTCTGTTCTTTTCCTAGAGAGACAAAGTAGTGCAGAGTTTCAGAGCTGGGAAGATCTGGGTGCTCATTTGCTCGGCATTACTGGCTCGAGGGATTGACTTCAAAGGTGTGAATATGGTCATCAATTACGATTTGCCAACGAGTGCAGTGGAATACATCCACAGGATAGGTGAGGGATGGCTCACAAATCACCTCCTTTTTCCCATTTCTGAGGTCTTTATTGTAGATGTTCCTGTTTTTGTCAGTATTCTGTGAACCTTATGTAGGTGTTTCAGACATAGCTGTGCTTTCGTTCACTAGGAGCAGGGTTTGGGGATTGGCTGCTTGGTTTATGCTTAGTATATAAACATGCATCAGGAGGCTGGGGCTGTGAGGAGGAATAAAGGGAGATGTTTAAAGTAAAATCTCTGCAAAATTTGACAGGTCGTACTGGAAGAGCAGGACACAGAGGAAAGGCAGTCACTTTCTTTACAGAAGACGATAAACCTTTATTACGGAGGTAATGTGTCTTTTATTAATAGTGTCTTTATTTCTTGCTTTAAAAAAAAATCACCACAAGACAAAAGACCAACAACAAACCAGCCAGTTTGTTTGGTTTGCTGTTTTCCACAAAAAATATTTATCACTTGTCCATGCACTGGAGTTGATCTCTTCCCTTCTCTCCTTTCCAGTATTGCCAACGTTATCCAGCGCGCTGGCTGTCCTGTGCCAGAATACATAAAACATTTGCCCAAACTGCAGAGGTATGTTCATTTGAGCAGTCTACCAGTTTTTAATTAGTGCTTTTTAATAACTTTTAGTAGTTTCTAGAACTAGAGTCTCTAGTAATTTAATCTTTCTTCACTAAATGTTGTTCTCAGCAAACAAAAGAAGAAATTAATTAAGAAGCCTTTGACAAGAGAATCCATTTGTACCACTCCAAAGTCCTTCTTGAAAAAAGGCAGAAGAAAAATGTAAGTAAGTTTTTCTGAAGAGGAGGTAAGCAATGCTGTTTATCCAGAAACAGCCCAGAAAGTTTAACCAAAGTAACAGATAACTTGTTTGGATGTACCACCCAGTCACAATGATACTAGTGATGAAGTTTTAGTGACAGTGTCTGTCTGCTGGAGATTGGATTAATTACAGCATTTTTCCTTGTGTGCTGCCATGTGTCAGCAAGCTGAGTTTAAGCCACTGGTTATGCTCAGGTGTCTTGATCTCCAATGTGTTTCTTGTAGGAAAACTACAAAGGAAAATATTAAGGAAAAGAAGAAAGGTAAAGAAGACAAAAAGGGCAGTAAATTACAGACTGTTTCAGAAAGCTGAATTCAGACTGGTGAGCTGGAGCTGACACCTCTGTCTGTGCTGGAACAGAAGAATGAAGATGGCAGCGATGGTGAAGGGAGAAAAACATTTCTTGTATTCCCTTCGGGGTGAGGGTGAAGGTTTACATGATAGAAGGTCTCTACTGAAATGCCAGGAGAGAATTCCTGGATGCTTCTTACAGAAGCTGGAGCATGTGCTCGTGCAGTGAATGCCTTGTATTTCTGAGAATAAGATTGTGTTACTTTCACACAGTTTTGTACTGCTCCTTGAAAATATTGTCTGTGTTCAGACCGCCCCAATACATTTGTCAGACACTTTCAGGAGATTCAGAGACAAAAAACATACAATGTTTACTCTCAGGTTTGATAAATGCAGCTGTCAGAGACTTCCCTGGACACTTCAGAAAAGCCACTTGTATTGTGAAAGTAAAGCCTTCCTCTTCCTACTGTTTTTCTTCTATAAAACTATTTTGAAATAACTGATAATGTCCAGTAATTTTGTACTGTTTTGTAATTGAGCCTGAAACCAGAATAAACAAGGTCATAAGATGCTAATTCAGAGACCTGCCTGTCTGTGCAGCCTCCATGGAACAAGTCCGCAGGCAAAAGAAGCCCAGCTCTGTGTGCTTTCTCTCTCTTCATCTGCCCAGCGTGTTCTCAGCCCACCCGGCTTGTGTCAGAATTCCAGTCAGGCGGGAATGGCTTCTTTGCAACTACAATCCTTTAAGGGAGATTTCCTGAACAGGATTGTCTTGGTTTGATCTAGTTTGGATGGGGCAGCCACAGCTTCTCCGGGCCACCTTTGCCAGGGCCTCACCAGCCTCACAGGGAGGAATTTCTTCCCAATATCCCACTTACCCCTCCCTCTGTCAGTGTGAATCCATTCCCCCTTGTCCTGTCACTCCGGGCTCTTGCAACACGTCCCCAGGTCACCCCTGGCTGTGGGAGGTCGGGCGGAAGGGCGGCACTTTCTTTTCCTTTTTACGGAAAAGCGCTGGTTTGGGTGCGAAAAGCCGGCGTTCCTGAGGGGAAGCCGGAGCCCCTCATCCCCTCCCAAGCGTTCCCGGGTCACCGCGGGGTTGCGGAGCCGAGGAACCCAGCGGCTGTGTGGGTGTGGAGCCGGGGCGCTGTAGGGCTGTGGCTCCGCGCCGCTGTGACACGGAGGCGCTTTGACGCTGTGGCTCAGCGGGGTTGTGGAACGGAGGAATCGAGTCGGGCCGCTGCTCTGTGGGACTGCATCGGCGGGGCAGCGAAACGGAGACACCGAGGCGCTGCAAAAGCGGGCAGCGGCGGGGCCGTGGGCGGTGCTTGCCCGGGCCGGCCCCGGAAGCCGCCGCCGCTCCGCTGACAGACGGCGGGGCCGAGCGCGAAGATGGCGCTGCGGCCCGGGCCCGGCGCGGGGGGCGCCGGCGGGGCGGGCGGCGGAGCGGCCGGGGCAGCCAGGTCGGTGGTGACGGAGGGGGAGCGGGCGAGGAGCTGTGGAGAGGGAGGGGACAGATGGGGCGGAGGGCGATGATGGGGAATTAAGGGGAGGCGGGGAGGGGCAGAGATGGCGGGAGATGGGGCGCGATGAGAGGGCTGGGGGCTCGGGGTGCAGGTGGGATGTGAGGGCAGAGGGGTCGGGGCCCAGGTGGGGCGTGCGGGGTTTCTGACTGGGGTGTGGGGGTCCCGGGTTGAGTACGTAGGGTCTCAGGTGTGGTACATGGGGTCCTGGCCGGGATGTGTGGGTCGCAGGTGTGGTACATGGGGTCTCAGGTGAGGTACGTGGGATCTTGGGTGGGGGGCCCAGATGGGGTTCGTGGGTTGTCAAGTGAGCTTTGTGGGGTCTTGGGTAGGGTGTGTGGGTCCCAGATGTTGTACCTGTGGTCCTGATGAAGCACCGAGGTCCCTGGCAGGATGTGGTGCGGTCCCGGGTGGAGTGCGTGGGGTCCTGAGTGGGGTGGGGGTTCCCAGGTGTGTTGTGGGGGATGCAGCCACGGCAGCTCTGCGTTTTGCTGAGATTTATTCACGTTTTTGGGGGCCCAGCTGATCTCCTCCGGTGTGTCCAGGTTCGGGCAGTTGCACCCCGCTTGTCGTCAGGCTCTGCAGCTGCAGTCTCAGATATTGGGGTGGGAAGGATTTGGGGGTTCTGCCAGCCCCGCTCGGGCGCTGCCGGTGTCGGCAGCAGTAGATGTTCCTGTCACCGCCGGGCAGGTCTGTTTGTGGCCTCCTGGGACCGAGCCTCCCTGGGGACTTCCCTTTTCCCCTCCTTCTCACGAAGGGCACCTTGGCCAGAGGGAGGACTGAGGAATCGTGTCGGGAGAAAGAACCGGTGTCAAAAGAGATGTTGTTGTGTTTCTGGAAAGGTTGGAAAACTGGATTTCACCACCTTTGAAGACTCGAGTAATGTTTTTTCCATGTAGGCTCTTGTGTGCTGTTTATCTCTTGTCCTACTTCTAGGGAGGCGGAGGAAATTTTGCATTTGACAATTAAGTTCATTGAGTTGTCTCGGATATCCAGAGCCCACGGTTTTGTCAGGGTTATTGAGTATATAGGTTCCGAAAAATAAAAGGATTTACAAATCACCATTTCCTACTGACAGTATTTTGGTTTCTTTGAGGACAAAGGCTGGAGGTAGAGGAAAAGTTCTGTTCTGTGTCTGTGTGGGTTTTTTGCCATATTTCACTTCAGTTTTTATGCATTTCTGTCATTCAAAAATACTCTGACAGTCTGTTGCATTGATAGAGTTGTACTGCTTGGGAATTCAGGGGTTTAAAAATCCACTTGTAGATGGGAAGATGGTCTGTGTGGTTTGGAGCTGTTGGAGTGAAGTTTCAATTCAGAAAAGGAGTTGCTTCTCCCCGCGCTCCTGCATTTTGGCTGAAGCTGTTGCTTGGTTGGTTTGGGGCTTCTGGTGTTTTTTTTAAGCTCCATATTTTAAATACTCATTTAGTAGGAATTAATGGATTTATAGTACTGCTTTAAGAGGTCTGTTGTAGGGTGGTCACTTTGTTCCCTTCTCTTTATTGTATCTGTGCAGCGTATCCCAAGTCGGTCTCACACAGGACCGTCCCTTCTCTGGCTCCCTCAGCCATGAGAACCAGCTGCTTTCACTGATTGCATTTTTGCATCTCCAAAAAAGTAGTTCAGTGATAAATTCCCATTGCTGGAATGAAGCTGGAATGGTTTGTGGCCGTGCCAGTGTGGCTGGTGCTGGCAGTTGCACAGCTGAATCCTGGAATGAATCCGTGGTGGATCCGAGCGGCACGTACGGGGCTGTGCTGCCGGAGCTCGCTTTGCTACTTTGGACTAGCTCGTCTTCCAGTGCCCTCTAATTAGCTGAGGGGTTTTTTGTTGACTATTTATTTTTATTTTTTCAGCAGAGACTTATAAATAAACCAGGAGCTCTGTAGAAAAGGATAAATATTTAATAGTTTGGCCTTTACTTGCTTCCAACAAGCAGTGGTACTTCCTGTGCTCGTTCAGTTTACATTGCATTTGCTGGTTTGGAGAATTCTTGTTGACCAAGTTCTCCAACAATAAGGGAAACATGAGGCTTACAACACTCCTACGTGCTTAGGAGATCTGTAGAAGTTGCATTTAATATTTCACCATTCTGACTAAAGTAAGTCAGTTTGTTTCCATGTTGATACTGTATGCCAAGGACTGGATTAATATGACTGAACTGAGGTAAACAGACCTTGGCTATGGTGAGAACCAAGCCCTGCGCGTGTTTGGGGCTGGAGTGTGTGAGTCTGCACAGTGCTTGAAAGAGAGAACTCCAGATGGTGGGGATTGAGGATGGCAAGACTGGACTCACTGGAAAGCACAGGTGTGTGATAGTTGTGGAAGGAGGAATCAGCACACAGTGGTCAGGGCTGAAGAAAGCTTCAGGATGATGAAGTGAAAAGCAAATGTGTTGTCTTGGTGACCGTGTGACCTGCTGCCTGTACACTGGGGAGATGCAATTTGCTCCTGGATAAATGCATAATTTAAATTCCTTATTTTATCTTAGTGCTCATATTACACAGCTCTTCTATATTTATAAACCAGGTTGGCTTTCAGGACTTCCTGCAGCCATTTCTGATGGCATTTTCTCTTGTATTCTTAGGCAATTTCTTTTACATCCACCCTCGGAATTGAACATTGAATATCTATAAGTGTGTTTCTCTTCCACTGCACTTTGATGTAATAACTGCCTGGGACACTGAGTGAGGTTCTTGTTTGGGAAATTGCTGCTGACGTGGGTTTCTGCAAGTTGCTTGCAAATGAGAATATTAAACTAGGTCCTTTTTTGCTGTTTGGCAGCTGTTTGAGAGTGAGGGCTAGCAATTTCCATTAGGATTTTAGTTGAAATTTTAATGGTTCTTCCTGCAGGTGCACTTGACCTTTGATACATGAATGAATATTTTCTCCAAGGTGCTATTTTTGTTGTAATTAGATACCCGAGAAAATAGAAGCTCCATTATTTTGTGATGCGTGATGTTTCAAAGGGGACAAAAAGTGATGTGGTTTTTTTTGGTAGTTTATTTTTCTTCAGAAAAGCTGTTCCTAAGCAGCTGAGCAGTGTTGTCTGGTGCAGTTAATGGTCCTGCTGAGTCAGATACTTCCAAGAGGAGATGTTTATTCATTCTGTGCTTAGCCTACACAACAAACTGACCTGTTCCCAACCTGTGTGGGTGCCGAAACTCTCCTGTGGGTGATGTGGATGAGTCAAAGCCATCTCAGGGCTGCTGGGAGGATCAGATCTGTTCTTCCTGGCTCTGCAGCCTGTGACAACGCTGACAGTGCTGCTGGGGCTCTCCGGTGCCTTGGGGATCCCGCTGAGGGATAACGTTTTCCCCTGTGATGGGGTTGGGTTCCGTGGGACCTGCAGGAGCAGATGCAAGTGCTGACCAGAATGTGGGAGGCTCCTGGGGATGGTGCTGACGTGGAAGTCGAGGTAGATTTTCGATCACGGATATTTGCACTAAAATGACAAAATTTCACATAATCTTGTTCTCCTCCTGCAGCTTCATGTTTCCTGTCGCAGGCGGTTTAGGTCCCCCTCAAGGTATGTATCAACGTCACATTTTGAGCACAAAGTTTTTTACTTTGTTTAGATAAATTGGACCTAAACCAGGTCTGCAGTGATGTTCAGAGGTGTGATTATTAATTGAACCCATAGCTGGTTTTTGCCTTTGAATTCAGCTCTGCTAAAATGACCCTCACCCCTCTGTTGGTAAAACCTCCTGTGTGTTGTTGAAGCAGTGTCACCAGAATCTAGATTAAAGGTCCAGAAAACTACATCTCCCTTTTTAACCTGAATTTGCCTATTAGATTCTGGTGTTATTTTGTGTGGTATTTCACCCCTCTCTGCTTCATCTCCCAGCTGTGTAACCCATATTGTGCAGGTCTTGCAAGACCTGGTAAATATTTACAAAGCACAGCAAGACCCTGGGACGAGAGTCACAACCTGTGTGGAAAGTATTAATACAATAGGAGAAGCCTCAACCTTAAATTGCCTTTGTTCTCATTCCTGATGCAGTGCTGTTTGTTTAATTAGGGGAAAATATGCAGAGAACTTACGGGGAAAATGGAGAGTTTTTTTTATTAAAATCTCAGGTACTGATTAATGGACTATTCCTGCCTGTGTCATGCCCTCCTGGAGTGCTTTTGCATAATTATCTCATGGTGTGCTGGTAACGAGTGTGTGTTAGTGTTTGTCTCCCAAGACAGCAAAATGTGAGCTAGGAAAATACTGAAACATAACCCACTTGCTTTATGCAGTGAATTAACACATTCCAGCTTGATTCGTCCAGTTTTGTTTAAGTTTAGCTTTTACTGACAAATACTGTTACTATTCTAACACTTGTAGTGGGCTAATTAACCTAAGGTGTGCTAATTAACCTACAGACAAGTTATCCAGCCAGGTCAGAGCGTGAAGTTGCTTTGTGAAAGGTTGACTTTATTTCCCAAGATTTATTTTCAGAAGCTGCTGGTTTCTAGAGAAATGGGAATTACCAGCACCAGTCACCCTGGTTAATTAAATCTTTTTAATTGGAAATGACCCTTCCAAAAATCATACGGGAAGAAGCCCACAGAGAATCTTTAGGATGGTGGGAGAATTCATCAGCTTAGTTATTGAAAAGCCTTATAGCATTTTTCCCTATAGACTGACCAGTGTTTAAACTAAGGAAATTCTGTGGCTGCCTGCAGTGTAGCAAATTTTATTATTTTTATTTTTGAACAGCCCAGCACAGCTCAGATTTCAAAAAAGAATAATTAAATGGGGGAGGCAGGGTTAAGGAAGGGGGGGGAAAAAAAGCTTTAACATTAACCAGGCACTTAGCTTGTTTGATGTTTCATTGCAGGGATGATTCCTATGCAACAGCAAGGATTCCCAATGGTTCCTGTCATGCAGACCAATATGCCAGGGATGATGGGAATGAATTATGGCTCTCAGATGCCTCCTGGACCCATGACCATGCAGGTGTGTGGCCATGAAATGTGGGCTGAAACTGCAGAACCCCAGACTGGTTTGAGTTGCAAGGGAAAGTAAAACTCATCCAATTGCACCCCCTGCCATGGGCAGGGACACCTGCCACCATCCCAGGTTGCTCCAAGCCTCATCCAACCTGGCCTTGAGCACTTCCAGGGATGGGGAGTCCACCTCTCTGGGCACCCTGTGCCAGGGCCTCCCCACCCTCACAGGGAAGAATTTCTCCCTAATATCCCATCTAACCCTGCCCTCCTTCAGGTTAAGGCCATTCCCTCTGTCCTATCACTGCATTCCCTTGTGGAAAGTTCCTGTCCAAGGACATGAGATGACTTGGGTGTGGCTGAAGGGGGGACAGCTGGGGCCACGGTCCTCTCACAACTGCAGTGGGTAAGAGGGTGGAACTTGGCTGGGAGCTGAAGTGTGGGTATTAGTCTGTCGTGGGACATCTCTTCTGTAGTATTCCCTTTGAAGGTATTTCTGATGATTCCAAGAATTCTTCAAGTTTCCTGGGGATCTGGATAGAGAGCGGGGGGGTTTGGCACACCTTACTCCCTGTTGGGGAGGAGAGATGAGGGTGTAGTGCAAGGACAGCATCAGTAGTAGTTAAGGTAACTTGGAGGTTTTAGCCCACTCAGAGGTGTCAGAATCTGGACTTTGATGTCACTGTACATGTTGTGACACCTGAGTGTGATCAGAGCAGCCTGGTCGGAGCAGGGAAGGGAACAACAGCATCAGCAACGTGTTGGAAAGCTCCCAGATGCCACCTGCTCCCAGGGGGGGTTAGTGCTGGTGTGGAGTTGATCAGAATTCAGAACTCCCACAGTGGATCTCTCCTGTCTTTTAAATTTTCCTTGGTGCTTTTTCTTCTTTTCTTTGGTGTTGTGGTGGTGCATTATGTACTGTTTAAAATGAGACCTTTCTGAGTGGCTGCAGTCCGTGCAGAGCTGTGACCACTTCACTGAATTGTTTCATCCCTTTGCAGCTCACATGCTGGGATTGACAGAATTAAGTTTCCTAAGTGTAGGTGACAAATCATAAACTGTCCTTTTAAATACCTTATTCTAGGGAGAGGGAATGTCTTCAGTGTGCTGTATTTTCTCATCTGACCAGTTTTCCCATTTGTCCAGCTTCCTATATTTGTCTCATTTTTCTTTTTCCTTAAATTAACTTTGTCTTTAGTGCTGCTGTTGCTAATTGAGGAATAAGAATGAAAGATGAGCAGTTAATACTATGTTTTCTCTCTTTTAATCTATTGTTTTCTATTTCACACCAGATGTGCTTATGTACAAATTTGCACTTTGCTGAAATGTAATGTTTTTGCATGACTTTCTAACCAAATTGCTATGTCACAAATTGAATTTATGGTGTTTTGCCATCTCCTTACACTCCCTTCCCTCCCCCACCTGGAATTTATTATGTTATTTTGGCGAAATTTATAGTAGGAAGATGTTTTTATGAGAGCTGGTCTAAAAATAATAAACAGCTTTTGTTCTCTTCCTACGTGTTCTGAGACCAAATGCAAAATGAATGGTAAGAAAAGTAAATTATTTTCTGTCTCCTTCTATATTAGGCAGCTTTGCTGCTCTAAATGTCCCAGAATATATTTCTCAGCAAATGTTTCTGATACAGTTTATTCAGACAAGCTTCCTCTTGGCTCTTGTCATACATTGTTGGTTCCCTGGGTATGTCTGGGAAATGACTAGACCACATTTTCCTGCATCCATGGTTGGTAGGAGTGTGTCCTCCAGCAGGGAATATAAAAGCATTATGAAATCACTTAGAGTAGGAACCAAAAACTCCCAAGAAAACCCGTACTGAGCAGTGTAAGATGGCTGTAGCCTTCCTGCTCTTGGGGCAGCTTGTATGGATTTGAAGGCCTGGTTTTTGCCAGTGACTTCCCAAGTGCTGAGGACTGGGAGTCCTTGTGGAGAGGAAGAGTGCCATCTACTGAGGGCAGCTGCTCTCTGCTCACCGCTGCTCCTCCAGCACTCCCCGACGCTGAATTTTATGGGCTCGACCCCCTTTGCAGCTTGGCATTGCCAGTGGTTTGGCTTTTTCTGTGGGGGGGAAAAAAAATACACACCGGAGTTGAAAAAAAAGTACCCTGGAGCTGTATGGTTTGTTTGGTTGTAGGGTGGCATGGCCTTGGGGCCGATGCCCGCGGCCGGAATGCCTTACATGGGACAGGCCTCGTTCCTGGGAATGCGCCCGGCCGCCCCGCAGTACACCCCGGACATGCAGAAGCAGTTTGCAGAGGAGCAGCAGTAAGTGACACTTCACTGACTCTTGGGGAATCCTTTTGTCAGGGGGAGATGTGCTTTCTCTGGAGCAGCATCCATTTAGGGCCGTAGAACATTGCTGAATATTCCATTGCCTCTGCAGCCTGTAGTGCTTGTCCGGGTCTGAGAAGAAGCAGGAATGTGTTCACCAAACTGTCTGAATTTGAGACAGTAGAAATGGAGAAATCGAGCACAAACCTGCCACGAAAATTCTCGTTAAAAATTATTTATAGATCTCTATATATATTTAAATCATTTTCCTTCAGGAAGAGGTTTGAGCACCAGCAGAAATTCTTAGAGGAGGAAAGAAAACGGCGGCAATTTGAAGAGCAGAAGCAAAAGCTGAGACTCCTGAGCAGTGTGAAGCCGAAGGTATGGCCTGACAATGAGTGGGGTGTTTCTTCCTTCAGGTTTTTTTTAATAGCTTTTAATGGGAGGATCTCTTTCAACAAGCAAATCAGTGGGGAATTGCATGAGAGGCCAGATTATGGCTTGAAAAACCTCTGGAAGAGTCAGTCCTTTACACACTCTGCCAGCAGCAGGCATTGTTAATTCTGGTATTGAAGAAGCGTGGGTATTGAAAGAAAACTGAGCTGTTCCGTGAATTTTTCAAAATGTTTTCTGTGGTGTTTCAGACAGGTGAAAAAAGCAGAGATGATGCTTTGGAAGCCATTAAAGGGAACTTAGATGGCTTTTCTAGAGATGCTAAAATGCACCCAACACCAGCAACCCATCCAAAAAAGCCAGGTTTGTAATTTTCCTCATTTTCCAACTGAAAATAAAACGCCAACATTTGAAGTCCTTGGCAGGGGGAACTAATTCCAAAAAGTATTTTTATTTGGTGGCACAAAATGAGTGGATTAACAGTTTTTTAAAATCAAATGTCATTCTAGCAGCTGTTTGCTTGGTCAGGGTATGAGGGTAAAATATTAGATATCAGCCTTTTTATATTAAAAGACTTAGAATCTTTAACAGAAACCATAATGTGCTGTGCTAAATGTGAAACATCAAGGAAATTGATAAAGCGTTTGTTCTTTTCCAGTCAAAGCATTAATTAATGTTTTGCAGAGTGCTTTTGAAGAGGAGAAGTGCTATTTAAGTGCTAAGAATGATCAAAACAGTGTAGAAAGACGTGAGTGGGTGTCACAGCTGCCTGATGTGTTGCTGGGCATGGTCAAACCAAGCCTCTGTGTTCTCAGTAATTACACTTGCAACAATTGCCACTTAAGATTTCTTATGGTCTGTGGTGTAGTTTTTTAAGGGTCTAGCCTGAAACAAAGCTTATCTAGGCGAGCTTTTTCCTATATAAAATCTGTGTCTCTGCTGGGGATTCACTCTTTGATAGTTTTGCAGTTACAGGTGGTCTCTGACAAGTTCCTTTTGTCTCTAGATTTGCCTGTCCTTTACCAGTTTTGTTAAAATGGGTAACACTGGAAGGGATCAAGCAGAAAATTGTCTACATGAGCAGCCATTTCTTTTGTATCTTATGATATATTGCTGAGTTTCTGTGGATAAAACATTCCTTTGAGGGAGAATGTCCCCCTGACAGACACTATTATGTCCAGTTTGAAATATTACCTCTGGATTTGTTTTGACCCTGTGTGCTTCAAACAGACAGAATACTTTCACAGCCAGTGTTAAGACCCAAGTTTCAGTGTTTACATCCTAAAAATCTGGGAGGGAAGATGCGTGGTTGGAAGTGGCTGCTCAGTTTTACCTTGTGTTTGCTACGCTGGCAATGACAACCTTCACATCTGTCACCACACACATTCCACACTGCTGCTGCTCACCCATTTGCTGTGTATTCCCAGTGTTTGCCACTTTCCCCACATTCCCACCCATGACCTTTATTCCTCATCACTTTGCCTTGTGTGTTCATTCCATTTGCAGATCATCCCACACCATCCCATTCTGCTGTTTCTGTTTCCCATTCTGCTTTTCTCGATGATGAAGAGTTTAGTGACTTTATGCAAGGGCCTGTTGAAACCCCCAAAGTGGTGCCTCAATCCACCTCTCAGCCTTTCCATCCTGCCACTGAGGCTGGGCAGCTGCTTTCAGAGAGGGCTGTGCTCCAACCTGTCCCTCCAGCCCAGGCTCCAGTGTTACCCACCCTGCATGGTACAACTGGGCAGGTTCCTTATTTTCCTACCTCTGCATCTCCATCCAATACCCATAAAACAGGTAACTCTAAAGTATCTTCTTTTACATGTCACCTTCTGAGCTACACAGAGTCTTGACTTATTTTGTTGGGGTTTTTTTTTCAGTGTGGCTGGAAGAAATAATATGTAGGCAATTAAGCAGAAACCTGCTGATCCATGGGAAAAGATGGTTTAAGTCCCCTTCTCCCTTCCCTGAGAACTGCCTGTAAAAGCAAGTCATGTGTAGATCCAAATACTGCTAAATATACACGTACTTGATCTTAGGTGAATTAAATCTTGTGTTTTAGCATCTTCCTAAGTCTGTGTGGTAGAAAAAGTGGAGATGGTGGTATAAGAAATAATGATTGTGCTGCTGTGGAGCACTTGTGTGCTTCCTCCCTTGGAGGGTGAGGGGATGTTGGTGAGATGAAGAATTTTGGAGATGTGTAAGTAGATACTGGCCACTTCTGCTCCTGATGCCTGGATGATTATGCAGGAATAATCCTAATACAGAAGTAGTTTCATGTCTTCCTTCTCTTACTTGTTTTTTGCTTGTTGAGTTTGTTGTGTTGGTGGTAAGGAAAGGGCAGAATCGGGCTCTGAAAGTGTCCAAAGAGGGTGGTGCTGTTGGTCTGAGCTGGGGCTGATCATCTCATCAGTGGTACCAAAAGTACTTTTCCTTTGAAAAGTGTGAAATTGCAGTCTGGGCAGTTCATAACAAAGTATAAATAATTGCTCCTGCTGTTTATTCAGGCTCTTCCTTGGAGGAGAAAGCCTTAGCTAATGGCTCAGATGAATCTGAACAAGAGCAAACCAAACTTAAAACATCTGAAGTTGGGCACAAAGCCTCAGCTGCAAGCCAAGCCCATCCCAGTCTCACCAGCAGTGACTGGGATGTTGTAGGTGGACATGAAAGTGGTCCCACTGCTGCTGCAGAGGTGCACAAGGCTTCAGAACAAAACAGAGCAGTTGAAGAGTGTGGTGAGCAATTGAAACATTTGACAGAATTTCAATCTAATGAGATGCTGCTTGGTGCTAACGCTCTGTTCACTAATTCCAAGGCCAGCCCTGCGTAATTTTGCTCTGAACGCCTGCTTGAATAATATGTCAGTGCCTCCTGCTCCTTGCTCAAAGTGTAACTGCCATGATTTTGCTCTGAACTTTCTCCATGTGAGTTTATTGTTGTAATCACCTTTAATGTGTTTGTTTAATCAGGTTTGCTTTTTAAAACATTCTGTCCTGTCCTGGGGAAAAAAGAAGTTGTGCTCTCTAAAGATATTTTTGAAAACTATTTAGGGGAAACTTACCACTAAAGATGGTCAATGTCATGGTGGGTTTTAATCTTTTAACCTAGAGGGGATAAAATCATGCCAGGTTAAAACTCTTAGCTAGTTAATACTTGTCTCTCAGACAATTTGCTGCTCATACATGTTATGTCTAAAACTATCTGTACTTTAGGGATGAAAATTTAAAAGATGGGCTAGATGAAAACTTAAAACAAGGTATTGTTCCAGTTTGGATTTTATTAAAACTGGTGAGTGAGTTTGTAAGGGGGGTTAAAACTGAAGAGTAATGAGACCTGAGGAAGTAGCAAATTTATTTTACTTGGTTGGTGAAATGAAAGGAATTGCTTGTATTAGAATGTGCTTGGAGCTGTGGGATGATTAGAAATAAGACTGCAGTCAGGAGGGAATCCATGTGGAAGATAGGAGATGCAGGGGCACTTGGAAAGACAATGAAATCTGAAATGATGGTGATTTTGGTCAGAGCTCCATCCAATATGAGCATAAAATCTGCTGATGGAGACTGAGGGGAAGAGTCCACACAGTGGAGAAGGAAATAACCAATTTTCAAGGAGTGAAGCGTGGCAGATGGTGTTATGAAGCCTGCAGTAGTGAAGGTGGCTGTGGTGTCCCCTGGAGCTGAACACTGGGAGCCATGGATACGGGTTTGTGGACATGGGATATGATCTTGCTGAGGTTCAGTCTGTGGGCTGTTTGTGGATTTCCCAGGGGAGATGTTCTGGGGGAACACTGTGGGTTTTATGGTAGGTATGGATTTATTTATTCCATGAATAGCCCTAATAGTAGAGAGTTGATGGGAAGCTGAATTTGTTATGGCACAGAACTGCTGCTGTGAAACTTGAAGACAGTGAGACTTCAGGTTCTGTACATCTGGGCATGAAGAGGGAAGCACGTGAGGAGCTCCTTATTTCATTACATACATAACTATAATCTATTACTGCCAAATCATTCTAGTTATTATTTCCTATTCCTGCAGTATCTGTTCTTCCTCTGAGCACAGTGATTCCTATCTGAAATCTTTGCCTGAAATGCTGAGTGATGCTGACCAGCTGTGGTGTAGTCTCTTAACATCATTGTACTCTATGTCCTAATACAACTGTTTTTCTTACTGAATGGAATACATTTAGGAGTTGGAGTATTCCCTCCCCAGGACCCCATCCAGCAAATGATGCCTGCCTGGATTTACAACGACAGCTTGGTCCCAGGTAAACCAACCAGTGGGCATTTGGCCAGGTGGGCAGTGCAAGGTGTGAATGTACCTGTGCTCATGTGGCCACTTACTGATCAAAGCCTTGTTCCCTCATCAGATGAATCCTGTGTCTGTGATGTGTTCCATATTTATGGTGGCTTTATCTGCATTTAAAGAAATATGGGTTTTACTCGAGCATGTTAATAAATTCTAGATTAAACATTTATGACAGCAGTCAGTAGAGGTTGCATTGCTGATAATGCTGCTTTCATGGGTATTCTGGTTTTTGGCATGTCTTGTAATTAGGCAGGCTCATTTCTGAAGGCTATTTGTCTTCTATGTGTAAATAACACAGTGATTAGAAAATGAAATGCTGGAGTAAATATTGATTACACTGAGGCTTAAATACATAAAGCTCTTAGAACTGTCTTTTTGTATGGGTTATCCTGCAATTTTATTGTAGAAACGTGGTTTGAATTGCAGCCCTAAGTGTATTTCATATAAAATATTTCTCTGCTTGAGTTAAACTTGTCTGTAAAGACCATCCAATAACACATTTAGATGAAACATGATGATGCAATCCAGTGCCAGAATGCTGTTGCCTTACCTTACACTGAGTGCTGCTGATTCGATACCATGAAATAACATAGAAAAGCAGTATTATTGGAAAAGAGCAGTTGTCACTGTCTAACACTGCCTCCCTCACAACAGAGCTGTATAAGAAAATCCTAGAAACCACTTTGACTCCTGCTGGAATAGACACAGCCAAACTCTACCCCATCCTGATGTCATCGGGACTGCCCAGGGAGACCCTGGGGCAGATCTGGGCTTTGGCCAACCGCACCACCCCCGGGAAGCTCACCAAGGAGGAGCTCTACTCCGTGCTGGCCATGATAGCAGTGGCTCAGGTATGGCTCTCACCTGGCATCTCCCTGAGCAGCCTGCCCTGGGCTGTGGGTCAGCACCAGTGCCTGGTGGTGCACACGTCCAGTAAAATGCTGCTTCTGTTGAAGTCTAGAGGAGAAACTGCCCTTGTAACTTCAGTGGGATTATAATTTTATCAATTTCATCACTTACATTTCAGTTAGTACTTTCTTTAGTGTCAATTAAAGTTCTGTTCTTTCATGAAAAGGGTTATTAAGCATTGGAAGGGGCTGCCCGGGGAGGTGGTGGAGTCCCCATCCCTGGAGATGTCCAAGGAAGGACTGGACATGGCACTGGGTGCTCTGAGCTGCGTGACAGGGTGGGTCAAAGGTTGGACTCAATGGCCTTGGAGGCCTTTTCCTACCTCAGTAATTGTATATTGAATATGATCCACTTACATGGAGCTTGACGACGCATTTGGGTGTGGGAGGTTTACTGGGAGCTTGACCAGTGCCCTGCTCGGTGCTGGCTTCAGTACCACAAGCTGCCAACTGGAGCTGAGAACACAACGCACCCTTTTATCAACGCCGCACGTGTAACTGTCTGTCTGCTTGCTGCCTCTGCAGAGAGGGATCCCTGCCCTGAGCCCCGACGTGCTGAACCAGTTTCCAGCCGCGCCCGTCCCCACCCTCTCCGGGTTCCCGGTGCCGCTGTCCGGCGGGGTGAGCCAGCCCCCGCTGCTGCCCGCAGCCCCCCCGGCCTCCGTGGGGCTGGGCATGGGGCCCTCTGTGCTGGGCATGAGCCTCCCTGCCCCTGCCCCTGCTCCGGCTCCAGCCCCAGCTCCAGCTCCAGCTCCAGCGGGAGGAGCTGCAGCACAGCCTTCCGGAGCGTTCCTGCCCTCCTACCCGCCCGGCCAGGTGAGCTCGCTGCCTGCCTGGGAAACCCCCCTTCCCTGGCAAGGGAATTAGCCTGGCACTTCCAAACCTACATGGTGATAACAGGTTTGAAGTAAATGGCAAAAAAGCAGAGCTGAAATCCAGCACATGATGTCTGAAAGCGTGAAGTGCCACGGAGGGCGTTCTTTTATTTTTTCAGCTCTCTTTGGTGGTATTAGAAGAGGTACAAAAGTGTTCTGTATTACAAAGAGGATTTAGTTGTAGTTAGGGTTTCTTAATGCACATAAAATGGAATTTTAGGTTAAACTGCACAACAGACACTAATAGCTGGTAAAATAGGAGTTTTCAGGAGCTGAGAACTCTGAAAACCTTCAGTTTACAAAGGTAGATCATGTGGGGGTTAAATTTTGCTGTTTGCAGACATGCTTCATCCTTCAGAAAATATTTTTTGCTGTGCAATTAATTTTAAATTATTCATTTAAATTATTAAGATTTGTCCTGTATTAAAATATGACATGGCTGTGATCAATAACACAGTTATTGTGAAAGGAGTCGAGTTCCTTATTCACCTGTTGTTCATTCTTGCTCCCTGTAATCCTGTGTGTGTTTGAGTAGGGCGAGGTGCAGACAAAGTGGAAATGCTGATGATGCTTGTGTTGAAAGGTTCCTTTCCTTCTTGCTTTCCCTCTTAATCACACTGCTCCGAGCTGCTTTCATGCCGTATGACAATTTGAAGAGCCAACAGCATAGCAATTTGTGTGTTGTTTGTAACTCAGGTAGTAAAACCAGAAGATGATGACTTCCAGGAGTTTCAGGATGCCTCAAAGTCTGGCTCCCTGGATGACTCCTTCACTGACTTCCAGGGGGACGCAGCCAAAGCAGCCAGTTCACAGCACCGGAGCAGGTACCAGATCCTTGGTGTTTCTGTCATTTCTCTGGCCAGTGCCTAAACTTTTGATACATGACTATAAATCTCAGTTGAAGCATCATTCAGACTCCAGCAGTCCTGGCTTTTCTTTTGGGAGACAAGATGTAATTCCTGATCAGGCAGGTTTTGTATAACAAAATAAATAAACATGTTTCCTCCCTTTGATAGTTTACAATCAACCTTTCAAGGTCTACAAAGACTAGAAAATGTCAGCCTTCTTTCCTCTTTGTGCACCTCCCAGGTGTCTAATTGTAGCCAGACACATTTCCTGGGTAGGAACTGGCTGTTCTTAGAGGCAAAGAGAACTCTGAATTCCATGTGAGCCCTGATTACCAGGTGCTTCCTCAGCAGTGACATCAAATGGGGATGCTCAACCCAATTGTTCTGTTACACCACGGCAAATGGCTTCTGTGTAAGAAATTTAGTTTTGCTGATGGCATAGAATTCCAGAATATTTTGGTTTGGAAGGAACATTAAAGATCATCAGTTCCAGGCCCTGCCATGGGCAGGGACACCTTCCATTAGACCAAATTGCTCCAAGCCCTGTCCAGCCTGGCCTTGGACACTCCCAGAGATGTCAGTGCCACATGGATCTGAAGATGCTGATTTAAGTATCTCTTGTGTTAGATGTCATTTTGCAGCTGAAGCTAATCTGTTACTGAAAATTTTGACAGAAAACTGTTTGTAAATTGCACAATGGGAAGTAGAGGATCATTAAAAAAAAATTTCAAAAAATGGTATTTCTTTTTCACTGCAGCAATTCTCTTTATTCAGTTGTGAAAGCGTTCAGTTTTGAACAAAATGGTACAATGAGCTATAATCTAATTGCTTATGGAGCTTTATTTAAAAAAAAGCCATCTGTGGAGTACAGCTGATTAACCATTCCATTTGCCAAGATTGCATATCTAATAGCCTGCTTTGCAGGGATGGGAAATTTAATTATATTACCATAAGCTCTATTTTTTTGCCATTGCACTGTCTGTCTGCAAGCATCACAGACCAGCATCAGCACATGTGTGCAAGTGCTTCGTTTGTGTGTTGCTTGTAGGCTGCTGATAAGGAGATTTAAATGGCTCTGGAAAGATTCTTGCTCCAGGCTGAAGAATGCAATAGAAATTCATTCAGGTTTTCAATGTGAATGACACAAACTAGAGGTAAAATGCATCATTCATATGTAAAGGATGTTGTTGTGTGGAGCTGCCAAGGTCTGATAACGGGGCTTGTGTGGAGGGCAGGCAAAGCTCTCTCCTAAATCTTCCGGCATTTGCTAACAAGGTGTTAGGTTGTTGTGGCAGTTTTACTGGATAAAGTAGAGTGTGTTTATGCAAAAAGACTTGCTTGTGTAACTGTGCACTAATCCTTATTTTGCTGACTAGATATCTGCCTAAACTCCCTGATTGGCACTGACAGAAATTCAAAGTTATCCTTTCCTTCCTTTGAGCAGTGATCCCACTTTATTATCTTAATTTTGCAGTATGTAATGAGATAGAATCAGAATCAGCTGAAAGTATGGAGCTCTCAAAATCCCGTGCAGTTTTAACTCTTTACTGTACCTAGTTCTATCAGGGGGAATTTTCAAAGGGATAAATGAAGCAGCAGTGATTCCTGGGGTGTGTCTGTGTGCTTGTTCTCTCCTGGGCTGAGAATTCCTTGGCGTATAGTCCCTGGAGTGTTTTGTTCATGGTTTTGATAGAAATTAGAATCAAGAATGGTGCAAATTGACTTCTGACCTAAAGAAATATGATTAGGTGAGATAAAGTGGGAATTTATCCAGCTGAGGTAATTTACATCAGGGGCTGGATTAAGCACTCATTAAGGCATAACTTAGGTTTAGGAACCAAATTGTGTAGTCTTAAGAGGCTCCTGTAAATAAAACCTGAAAATGTAGATTTCTTATGGATGAATTAAGGAACTTTGCTTTTTATCTCTTTTTGTTTTTAGTGTTCCTTCTTTACTAATGCCACTCCCAGGTAATAAGCCGCTCTCACCAGCTGATAAATATGCTGTATTTAAAGGAATGGCAGCTGAGAAGCCTTCTGAGAGTGCAGCTGCTTTTGGAGGTAAAAGGACAAATACATAACCACTATGAGCAATTTATTGTAAAATGTCATGTATCTTGTTTTGCCATTGATATTAATAGTTAAAAATCAGAGCAATTAATACAACATTTGCTGTATGAATTCATAATTTCTCTGTGTAAATGTATTTCTTTTCTCCTGTTCTCTAGATGGAGGGGACAAGTACAGCGCTTTCCGGGAATTAGAGCAACCAGCAGAGAGCAAATACTTGGGTAAGCACTGGGGGTTTAACATATTTTCATTATCATTTTTAGCATTTCTCTTTGAGCTGCAGAATTTCCATCTCTGCAGTTCTAAAATAATGGTGGTGCTGCTTCTCTAAAAAACCTGGTAGGAAGTATCTTGAAAAAACAGGGCAATATCCTATTGGAACAATATGCTGATGGTATTTCTGGAAGATTGGCATCTCTTCTAGGTGCTCCTGAGTTTTATTTTAAAGCAGTGGTGTGGTTGGAATTTGTTTTAAGTAAGGACTCATTCATTTATGAAACCCCTGTGGTGTTTTGTGAGCTTCTCATGCTCGGAACCTCTTCAGGATTAAATGCTTGCAGTAAAATGAAATAACATTTGATCTCTTTCTGTACGTGTTCTAAAATAGAGAACGTTGCTGTATTTGCCTGCTGTCAAGGTCTGACCACTCTTAACCCTTTCACCAGCTTACATTTCTAATGGAAAAGTTTGCAATTCTTCAGTAAGTGTAGTTTGCTGTGCTGTTGCAGTTTTGATCAATGAGTGGCAATTTCAGGAATATTTTGTGTTGTTGCTGAGCCAAATGAATTGGTTTGGAGGGGAGGGAGAATGGAATACAAGGTCAGGTGTAGTTGTGGTCCTTTACTACCATTATGAAGAGTCTTCTTTTAATCTTGGTTAAACTAATTTAAAGTGTGACACTGTGTGGTAGCTTAAGAATTAAATGCTAGTGGTGTGTTTCTAAAATAGAAAAAACCTATTTATTGGACACTTGTCTTAAAGTCAGCATCAATACTTTAAAATTACCAGTAGTCCAAGTATGTACATGCTGGTGAATGGGTTAAACAATGTTTTCATGTTCAAAAGAAGAAAGTTACAAAATTAGTACACCAAACTATTCAATGAAACTTCAGTGAAAACATTGTTTCCTCGTGTTGGTTTTGTCTCAGCCCTCTGGTGATTCCCCCTGAGAAAGCTGCAGTATTTCAGAGGAAGGAAGGGAGGAATTGCTTCTGTAAAAAGCAAATACTGTATTGGTAAAAGTGAAATTCAAAATTACATTCACTGCTTGGCAAACACGATGAGGATGAGGTGGGGAGAAGAACTTCCGTGGAGGCCGAATAAGGCAGCATTGATCTCCTTTTGAATCTATTTGTCATAGTGTGTTTTGGTATTAACTCAGTGTAAAGGGAGTTTAATATGACTTTGAGGCTATTTGAGAGAATTAAGTGTTTGCTGGAGTGAAAAGTAGAATCACTGACCTTGACACTTGCGTGGTTCATGGCAGTTGAGTTTGCAGTTCCGTGTGCACCCTGAGGTCTTTAATTTAAACAGTTTGCATAAAACTTTCTGACATTGCATGAAATAATTCGCTTGCTTGCATGGTGTGAATGCGCTGTAGTTGCTGTGCAGGGTTTAACTGTTGTTTTCTCCCTGTTTTTTCTTCCCAGGAGAAAACCTTGCAGAGTTCAAGCCCGCGGGAGCCGACGATGGTTTCACAGATTTCAAAACCGCTGACAGCATCTCCCCGTTAGAGCCACCCTCAAAAGACAAAACCTTCCCTGCGCCCTTCCCTCCTGTGCCCACTCAGCCAAAACAGCCAACACAAGCCAAGGCCCCTTTGAATCTGTCAGACTTGGAGCTCTTTTCCTCTCCTGGAGAAAACAAGCAGCCATCCTTCCCGCCTGCGTTTAACACCTCAAAACCAGGCTCCTTTCCCCCCCCACCCCTTCCATCCGCCTCTGCCCAGCCAGCGCCGGGCAAAACTTCAAGCTTAGCTGATGACTTTGGAGAGTTCAACCTTTTTGGGGAATTTTCTAACGGCGCATCAGCCACTGGACAAGATGACTTTGCAGATTTTATGGCTTTCAACAACAGCGGGGGGTTTTCCGAACAAAAACCTGATGACAAATACAATGCACTCAAGCTGGAGGCCGGCCCTGGTGCTCAGGCTGGCTCCTCTGCCAGCACAGTGAAGGGTGGGCAGAGCTCTGCCACCACTGCTACGCCCACCAAATACGACATCTTCAAGCAGCTGTCCCTGGAAGGCTCTGGAGCGGGCTTCGAGGAGGCCAAGGACGGCGCGCTCTCCTCGGGGAAGAGCGATGATGACTTTGCTGACTTCCACTCCAACAAATTTTCTTCCAGCGGCGCCGAGAAGTCGCTGGTGGACAAAGTGGCAGCTTTCAAGCAGGCCAAAGAAGACTCTGCATCGGTGAAATCCCTGGATCTGCCTTCCATCGGCGGCAGCAGCGTGGGCAAGGAGGACTCCGAAGATGCGCTGTCTGTTCAGTTTGACATGAAACTGGCTGATGTGGGAGGAGATCTTAAGCATGTCATGTCTGATAGCTCTTTGGATTTGCCAACAGTTAGTGGCCAGCATCCACCAGCAGCAGGTGAGGAACTGGTTAGATTGCTCTGGTAACGTAGGTGGTGCAGATTCCGTGTTCTTTGTGCTCAATTACAGTATTATGCACTCGTCTTTCAGTAGTGGAAGACTCCTCAGTGTGTGTCCCCACCAGCCACGGCCCCTCAGCAGGGCACTCTTTAGTTTTTGTCTTAGAAGACTATAAATAGCTGCAACAGTTTGAACTCCAGGCCAGTTAATTTTTGAGATTTAACATCATCATACTGGTACCTGTTCGCTATTGGCACTTAAAGGGATTCAAGTGGAAAATATTCCAGTGCAAACAATATCATTCCATTTATATCAGCAAGGTGATGGCAGAGTCTCACTTTAATCCACAAAGCATTTGGCTTGGGGACTTCCCCCGCTTGGCGCTTCCCGAGGGTCACTAATTGGGGCTGTTAATGAGAAGCTGACTAATCACCAACACCAATGTATTCCCCTTACAGTGGGGCTCAGTCTGGGTAGCCAGGATTTTGCAGGACTGCAGTTTTAGAGTATTTCACACACCTTCCAGTGTTAAATCCCTCGTGGGAATCATTGTGCCAAGGGGCTGCAAGTGCTGGTCTCATGATTGGGAGCTCTTAGACCTAAATTTAAACCATGGGACTTTCACTTTATCCTTATCAGGTTTCCACCTTCTTTAATTTCCCTTTATGACAACATTCCTGAGGGAGTGAACTGACCATCTCTGACCTGATCACATATCATAAAACAAATTTCCCAAGTGTCCTGGTTTTTCCTTTTCATATATACATAGGAGATAAGCTGTAGTTAAATGTTCTGTGGCCTTCAACAACACGGGAACCATTACTGTGTTCTAGGACAAGTTTTATGCAGTCAAAGGCTTTTCTGAACAGGGGGAACATACAAACTGTACATGTAAAAGCTCTTACTGCAAGAATTGGTTATTTCCACATGAAATATTTCTTCCATTTTTTGCAGATATGGGTAGAGAAAAAATATACAGTACTGTAATTTTGCATTATATGATATTTTTCAGTAGGGGAGAGAATTAAGTTGGCAACTTCGACGTGGAAGATACTCTCTAACAGGGTACAAAATATCAGGAATAATTTATTAGCAAAGACATTTAATTTTCATATTACTGCTTGGGAAAACTCCAAGTTGAGTGAGCTGTCAAAACGTAGCACCTACAGTGTATTCTTGAATGTTTACTTTGGGTTTGAAAGCACTTTTTCCTAATATTTTTCTAGCCTCTTTTGGTGGTAGTTTGACTTCTGTAGCTCTTTACAGGACGTGTGCTTTTGCCACAGCAATCCGTGATGAATAGTTGCCATTTGTGGCAGGAAAGCCTCTTTTTCTTTGGTTTGTTTAAAGGGGTTAGCCCTTCATGTGCTTGTTGCTAAACTTTTGAACTCTGAAGTATTAATTAGAAGCTATTTTTATTAACCAAGTCTGTATTCTCCTATGGTGCCAAGTTAGATGTTATTCCAAAAGGGAGAGTTTTGCTCCGTTTAACTGTTAGGATTTCGTAGCAGGACGTGCTCCGGACACTCTGCTACAAACATTCCTGTGCTCATGTGTTCCTTTCTGTGTGTTTGATGCATTTCAAGCTGTGAACTGCTGATGGTCAAGTCCTTTTTTTTTTTCCAGTTTACATGAAGTTAAAAAGCAGATTTTTTTTTTTCCCTTCATCGTTCCCTTCGATCTGTAAATCTAATGTCAAAAAGGGACATTTGTCACATCACTGCTGGGAAAAGGGAGACTTGTCCTGGGGAGCTGCCTGTGTGCAAGCCCTGTGTCACATCTCCAGTGGAACAGCAGCAGGACAGAGGTGCTGAGAGATGATTTCACTTTGTGACGTGCCCACACAGAGGTGTTTGTCCCTTGGCTGTGAGGTTTGACATTTATAGCTTCCAGGTATGGGCAGGTAGGTGCTTACGCTGGGAATTAGAGAGAAATCCTTGGCTTTCTTCCCATGCCAGGGCCTGTGGTCTCTTGAGGGATGACAGGTTTCCAGTTTTTCTCTCTCCAAAGGGGGATACAGTCTCTTTAAACTCGGCTCTAACTCTCTGTGTGGAAGGTAGATGATACTAATGTTGCCTGATTTCTCTTGCATTTACTCCGTATAACCCTTTGAGCACTGGCTGCATGCTGTTAGTTTGAACCAGGCTGCTTCTTTTACACCAAATTTACGTTTCACTTCGAGTTGAAAGCATTTGAATGAGCACCTGCTCCTGTTGAGTGAACCTAATTTGTTCTTCCTGCCCCGGTTGCAGTGGGAGGAGCCCTGCCCCAGGCACTCTCAAAGGGTTATCTGCTGCACTGACACACCTGTAAAGCACCTTTTTCTTTGGCATTACTGGAGATCTCTGTATATTTTAATCAACTTCAGGTTTTTTTGCTGCTTTTTCTAATGTCTGATTTCAACTAAACATTTCCTGTGTGAATGTGCCTTTTCAGATCTGCTTTGATATCTCTCTTCTGCAAGTATTGACCTGCATGCTTTACTCTGGTACCTCCCTTCTGAGCTCCTCTGTATCACTATCTTTTGTGATCTGTAAGTCCTGCTGTGTTAATAAATATTATCTTGGCATATTTTGAAAACGTGGGGATGTGTGTGATTTGTTGCAAACCAGCAATGTATCTCTTTTTCCTCAAAAATACAGAGTTTAAGGTTCTGGTATCCCCTTAAGCTGGTGGGTGCTTTTCTCTAGCAGAGCAGGGTGTGGGTGAGCTTCTTTCTCCTCTTCCAACGCTTTGACCTCACTCCCTGTGACCTTCTGAATCTTTACATATCAGCCTAAATAATATTTTTCCAAGGATTTGTGTTTGAGAGGGATGGAGTGGAGGAAATGTGTGGTGGCAGGGTTGTTTCTACGAGTTGGTGCTGAAAAAACTGTGTTGCTATCTAGACTTTTATGAGTAGAAGCCCACTAAATAATATTCTGATATTTATTTAGCTAATCCAGTGTGAGTTAACCAGAGCCCCAAAGTAAATTTTCCATTTGGGAAGTTCTACCTTCTAAATATTGAAACTTTCAAACATGAATGACAGCTGCAAATTTGTGGCACGCAATTATGTCACTTCAAATTCCTCCAAATCCTGAGCCACTGACAGCTTGGGATTATCATGAAATTAGCAGACAAGGTAAAAAGCTAAAAATAATTGAGATGTGGAATGGTTAAAATGTTGTGGGGTTTTGGAGTTGCCACAAGAACAAAAACCAGCCCAGGAAGCAGAATGTGGCTTTTCTTCTTTACCCCGAGCTGGAGAGCCTTTAAAAGGAAAAAAAAAGAAAAAGGGAGAAAACCACAACACCCCTCCTTGAATCTGGAGGATCAGTTGGTTGTGCCCAGCCCTAAAGCTTTTTAAACCAAAGCTTTGAACATAAAGCTGAGACCTAATTCTGCAGGGCTCATGCTGTTTGTGTTTGTTCAGCCAGTCATTCCTGGAGGAGGGAGAGGAACGTTCATGACTGTATTTATTATGTTTTTGTCCAGACTTGACAGTCAGATTCACTCCCTTGCCCTCACTTGGGTTAATTCTGTACACAGCAGAGCTTACCCACCCTGGTTTATCCCGGGAAGGCCTCTGGCAGGGAGGGTGTGGATGTGTTTGCCGTGGCCTTCCCAAGGGCCTCTGTGGGACTGAGCTCCCAGTGTCAGCTCAGGGGCTTTATTTTGCTGTGAAATGTTGCTTATCATGATAATTTCAAAATAATTAGCAAATCCTGTAATTCCACGAGGTTTGGAGGCTTTTCTCTTCTATTTCCTTCATTTGTATTTATCTTACAGTCAGCATTCTTGATGGTTTCCATCTTAGCTACGGCCATTCGTTAGGGAAAGCAGATGGGAATAATTCCCTTATTATTAACTGTTCCAGGCTTCCCCAGCTGAGAAATGGGCTTTGGATTTTTCTGGTTGCTGACAGGCATGACACTGATAGCAGCAGTGCATGAAACTCTGTATTCTTCCAGTTTCATCTCCTTTTATCAGGTGGAGACCCACTGGAAGCAGTGAGCAGGTGGTGCCTGTCCCCATCCAGGCTCTGGATTCCTGCAGGGGATGTTCCCAGGGTAACAGCACTGATGCTGTTCTGCTGGGAACAGAGCTCCACAGCCACCACCTGTGTCACCCTAACAACCAAAACGTGACACCAGAGTTATATTTATTCATCAGAATTTAATATCCACTGAAATACAAAAACTTGAAAGCCTCCTATGCTGGCTAAAATCCCTAAATTTATTCCAGTGTCCCTGAATTGTCTTTTTCAGTTTTCTTTAGACAGTCACTAATGCTGTCAAGGGTTTTCCTGAAATGATTACACTGTTGACATTGAAGGCTCCAGCTTGTAATTTGCCTCCAGCCATAACTTAATCCTTGGTAGTTGAAATAAATTATTATAGTTGGCTCAAATCAGGGGTGGCAAGTTTTTCTGGAGATGAGATAACACTGGGAAACAGTATTTTAACTGTATTACTTTAACTGTATATTAACTTGGCAGCCAGTGCTTTGCCTTGGCTGGCTCGTGCAGGTGTAGCTGGTCCCAGGTGATGATCAGGCAGCTTGGACTTTGGGTTCCACATTCTTATTTTTCATACTTCTCACTAAATTGTTTTAGGACTGCTTGAGCTGTAAACACTGACTCTGAATGCAGTGCTTCTCCTGTAATATCATATTCCTGGGAAAAAGTGTATTCACTGGAGTGATCCCTCTGGAATTATCCAAAAAAAAAAATCAAATGTACAGAATCAAACCATTACCTTTCACCTCAGCCCTTGCACCTCTGCAGAGGTTTCATGTCTGCCTGAATTCACACACAGAGAACCCTGAGTCTTAGTTTGTGAATAATTAAACTATAGTTCTGCCTCCCCTGCCCTGCCCTATTGATTGCAGGTGAGTTCAGGATTCCCCCAGAGCCTGCAGCTGATCCTGAGCCAGGATTGGATCAGGAGTGCCTGACCTGGTCCTTTAGGACGTGTTTGCAGCTCAAAATCTTAGCAGTTATCAAAGGAATAATTCCCAACAGAATGTGAGCGTGCAGATCCTCGGAGGGGGATCATGGCTCTTCCCTTTCCCTCCCCGGGAGCACCGGATCAAGGGCGAGGCTCAAATCTTCGCTGGGTTTTGGAGTCAACACAAAGTGAAGGGAAAACAGAGGTTGCCTGCCTGGTACCTGCTGGTACCTCCAGGATCCCAGGATTAATTACAGCTGGCTCACGTGTCGGAGGTGGTTCTGGCTCTCTATTTCATGCAAAGCTTTCATTTCCCTTCTTTAAACAAAAGCTTGAGAGCACAAGGTGTGGTCTGTGGTGATAAATCACCGGCCCCTCTCCGGGCAGCTCCTTTCACCTCAGAGCCTTCTTTCTGTGCTGGGAGCAGGTGATTTCATCTCTCGGTGTTTACCCTCTGCAAACTGCTGCTCTGCACATCCAGAATTCAAGTGGCACTTGGAAATCTTGTCTGTGTGCAGAGGGCTCAGGTCTGGATTTGGGATGCTGTCGTGGGCTAAGTGGCAGCTGCAGGAAGGCCCAGGGGAGGAGCTGATGGATGACACACTGTGCCTGGCTGACCCGTGGCAGTGGCCATTAAACTCCATCCCTGTGTTGTGTGTTTGCTAGGTTTTTCATTAGCCATGTATGTGGGTCATGCCTGGGAAGCAGCTTGGAGCCTGGCCTGCTCTCCCCTTGCAGTGAGATGAATAAACCAAGGCAGAAATGGTTTGTTAGAATGGTTTAATCCTCGGGCTGGTGTGGCTGGATTGAATAACGAGGACAGCTGGGAAGTCAGCTTGTTCCCACCGTGGCTGTGTTAAACCCCACTGTGCCAGCCCGTTCTGCCCGTGGTGTTCAGCACCAGGATCTCAGCTCCAGTGAGGCTCAGGGAAAACATTTTGTGGTCTGGGTTTGCTGTCCCTGGAGCCACTGGACCCCGGGCGTTGCGCAGCCGCCGCGTCTCTGATCCAAACTGACAATTCTTCCTGCTGGAAAACAAATGCCAAATGTAGGATAGCAGGGCTGGTTTGTTGGGGAGAGGGGGTTCATGCTCTAATGAGAACTGCCCAGCCCCTGGCTCCGTGTGCCTTCGCTGGGGATCAGGCTCAGTCTGGAAGTGAAAGATCAGTTGGGTGGGAGCAGCCAGAGCCCCTGGGCACTGCAGGCTCTGATCTCACACCTGCCCCTGGCAGGGAGAAGAACCTATTGGGCCATGTAATCGCCAGGTGGGTATAAATGTTTGGAGCTTTCTGCAAAATAATTGGATTTTCTCTAGACTTAGCTTTTACAAACTATTTATTCAGTTAAAACATGATCTCCGCAATATCCCTGTCAGTGCTGGCACCTGGAAGTTTGACGAGTCGGCCGTGCGGCGCTGCAGGAGCCCTGATAAGCTCACACAGGATTTCTAGGCTTCTTTAGATTCCTGCAGCACATTTTTATATGTTATTTGTATCAAAGCATGAATATAAAATTAAAGTGTATTAATACTTTATCAGAGGAATAGGAAAGTCGGCCCAGTCTTCTGTGTGGTTGGATTTGATAAGATGAAATAACGCATTAAAGGTGTTTGAGTTGTAACATTTATATTTTGATTGTAGATTCTGCAGCCAGAAAACTCAACTGGTGATCTGTGCAGCCTGGACTGGACAGAAACTGATTTTTTTTAGTGTTTCTTCACTACCATAGTGATATGGTGACTTTCAGCTTAAAATGTAAGACAGCATTCAGAGGTCAAGGCTTACATTCATTGAACAGAGAAATTTTTGTATTAAATGCCCAGGTATTTTCCAGCTTATTTTTGTGCAAACTCCAATCTTCAGTGAGACAACAATTCACTGTGTTTGTTCTTGCAGCTCCTCCAGACTCTCAGCAAGTTGTTCTTAGGCGGCGTAGAGAGTTTAACGTTTGAACTTCAGCTCCTAATTGTGGGGGTTTGTTTCAGATGTGGATGACTTAAAGGGTGGCCTGTTTGGAAGCTGTCACAGTGGCTCTGCAGTCAGCAGCCTGGCGAGCTACGACTGGTCCAGCTCCGACAAGGACGACGTCCAGCAGGGCAGGAAGCTCTCCTGCTTCGCCCAGCCCTCGGGGAGCGGCTCCTCCGCGGCCACCTCTGTCCTCCAGAAGAAGGAGACCTTGTTTGGCAGCTCAGAAAACATCACCATGACAACAGTTTCCAAAGTGACAACCTTTTCCAGCGAGGATGCTTTGCAGGATGTTTCCTTCGCAGCCTTTGCGAACTTTAAAGACTCCGGGCCGGTCCCCGGCGCTCCAAGCGACGACGACATCGGAGACTTCGGGGATTTCGCCAGACCTCCCTCGGAAGCTCAGGATGCAGCAGCAGCTGACTCAGCCCTGGGCACTGATTTCCTCACTGGAGTCTCCTCTGAGCTGCGGAGAGAGGCCACAGATGACTTTGGAGAGTTCCAAAGTGAAAAACCAAAAATCAGCAAGTTTGACTTCTTGGTGGCAACTTCGCAAGGCAAAGTGAAGTCCAGTGAGGAGATGATCAGGAGTGAGCTGGCTACCTTTGACCTGTCTGTGCAAGGTAAGCCTGCCTGCCGTGGAGGAGCCTCATGATGCATGTGCTTATCAAAGGCTGATTTTCCTAATTCAATTATAAATTAGCTAATGGTGATTGTTCTAAAGGCTGCTGGAAACGACCTGAATCTTCTCATTGATTTCTGTGGCATTTGGAGCAGGTCTTTTTCTACAAGGAAAATATTTGTTGTGCCAAAAACCTGTAAGAATTGATGCACTGGGGAAATCTGCAGCAGTCGCTGAGTAAAGAGAAATATTTGTTCTTCTGGAGGAACGGGACAACCCTTGCTTCCACTTCATTCATTTTAAATAGCCTGGGTCTTTAGAGTGAAGGAATAACTTTTTATAACCTGACTTTTTAGGGTCTCATAAGAGGAGCCTGAGCCTGGGGGACAGAGAAATCAGTCGCTCCTCACCTCTGCCAGCTCTGGAGCAGCCGTTCAGGGACCGGTCGAACACTCTGAGCGAGAAGCCGGCACTGCCCGTGATCAGGGACAAGTACAAGGACCTGACTGGGGAGGTGGAGGTAAGGAACTGTCTGCAACACAGCTGAGCTGGCACTGACATCAAGGGGGTTCTGTATCCAGCTTTTTGGGGCTTTACCTATCTAAATATGGGTGTGACTGTGAGATGGTGTCCAGGTGCAGTTGGATGTTGTGAGTGGAACCTGGAAGTTTCTTCTCTCACGTCTCTAAAGGGAAGTGGGAAAACGCTCTTGTCTGAAACACAGAATCACTTGACCTTGCAGCCTAAGCTTATGACTGGAAATTAGTTACAGTTTAAATCTAATCCCAACTTTGGCACTGAGACCGTTTGCTTTGGGAAATGGAATCACTTTTTGGCTGCCTGGTAGTTACTTCTCCAGCTCATCCTGAGAAGAAATGGGAAAAGGACTCAGATTAAATTCTGCTAATCCCCACTGCTAGAACAGCAGACTGTAACAAATGTGTCAGGAGGAGGTGTGTGCAGTGAAACCTTTTACCCACTCCTATATGTTCTTTCGTTTGAAACTTCTTCTGACTTCCAGAAATCAAATTTTAGAGTTAAGGTGCTTAGAAAATCTTGAAAGAACGGGGGGAGATTAGGAACAGATCTGTTAAAAGTTCACACAGCTGATCTGCAAATAGGCTTTTAAAATACCTGTCTGCCGTGTGTCTGTTGTGTAGGAGAAAGGGAGGGAAATGTGTGTAGGAACAAGACTGAGCCTGTCCTTTCCTTTGCACTAGGAGAGCGAGAGGTACGCCTATGAGTGGCAGAGGTGCCTGGAGAGCGCCCTGCAGGTGAGTGTGGCACCTCCTCCTCCTCCTCCAAATCCTTCCCTCCTCCCTGCAGGAACCACCTCACTCAGTGTTTGAGACCAACAGGCGGAGAAAGTGTGGGAATCAGCCCTGGGAATTAGAGTTTTTAAACCAAAAGCTGCCACCTCCTCAGCTAAGCACCCTACACTAATCTCTCTGTCACTGGGGATTAGTTTGGCTTTTCCCTAAATATTCCAGCTCTCTGGTTAGTTGGGTGGTCCTGTGTTTGGCTGCCCAGTATTGTGCTGTTCAGGGCACTGGTACCAGTGCCTGGCTCCTCAGGGCTTCCTGAGAAACAGAATTGTTGACGTGATGGGCTCAGGGACCATTCATGTGCTGCTGCCAGAGATTTCACAGCCAGATCAGTGCTCCTTAACATTTCTTCTTTGCATTGGAGTATTAGAGAGCCCAGACTGTGAATGCTCTTATTAAACTAGATACCAAGGCATGCATGCTCTTAAAACTCTTACTTTGGTAATGAGAATATTGGGGGGAATACATTAAGGTTTTAAATGTTCATACTTGCCCCTGATCTACTTCAACAGGAGTATATAAAAACATGTGGTGGAGTGTGGCAATCATTTCTTGGTTAATTTGCCTCCAGTTTCTGCTGGGGGCAATCTTGTTTGTAATGATTATTTAAAGATAGAAACCCCATCATTTTATGAAATTCATTTCCACCAGGTCATAAAGAAAGCAAACGACACCTTAAATGGAATAAGCAGTTCATCTGTTTGCACTGAAGTTATCCAGTCTGCTCAAGGCATGGAATATTTACTGGGTATGTTTTAATTTTCCATGTGTTTTACACTTGGGAGTTCTTCTCTAAAAACCAGGAATATAGAATCACTCCTCCCCAAATGGCATTACTTTTTATCTTAATCTTTGCCTGCACCTAAATAATGAAAAACTCTTCTGCCAAACAAATGTAACTCCAGCTTTGAACTAACCCTCCATGGCCACCCTTCCTGTGCCACATCTGGGTTTGCCATTTCTGAGTTCAAGGCTCGGGATGCAGTGAATTCTCTGCAATCCTCCCCTGTTTTACATCCACAGGGGTTGTTGAAGTCTACAGAGTAACAAAGAGGGTGGAGCTGGGCATCAAAGCAACTGCTGTTTGCAGTGAGAAGCTCCAGAAGCTGCTGAAGGATATTGATAAAGTGTGGAACAACCTGATCAGCTTCATGTCCCTGGCTGCTTTAACGGTAAGACCCAAATAAGCTGCCTGGTTACTAAAACAAATGTCATAATTATATTTAAAGAGACTTTGCAGGGGGTCCTGACTTGACAGTTTGTGTTTCTTCTCTTGGAAAATGGAAATGAACTTGTTTGTGAAATCCGGTTTAAAACCCTCTAAGAAAACTGTTATTTATGCACAAACACAGTGGTGTCTGACTTAGTACCTTAATGGTTTAGGTGATATCCTGGGTGTCTATGGACATCTCCAGTAAGTAAATCCAGTAAAATCCAAATAAGCCATTTTACAAAGCCAGAATCACATGGATGTGTCTCTTGTTTTTCAATATCCCTGCAATTGCTTTTAATGTTCACAATTCCAAACCACACAGTGCAGCAACACAGAAACAACTAAACTGTTCTCCCTTCTCTCTGCATTTGGAAATGCCTGAGTTTGTTTTGGTTCCTGCCACAGTCTAAACGGCTTTTCCTGCTCTGGATTGCCAGGAAAAGCTCCACTGCTTCCAGACAGCCTGGTAGGAGCTGGAGAGCTTTGGACATAGCTGGGTGAGGGGGACAGGCAGGGATGTTCTGAGGGGTGGCCCTTTAGAGCAGGAGCATCCCATGGGGGAAGGGTCTGCAGAGGAGCTGGGAAAAAGAGGAGCAGCCAGAGGTGCAGAACAGACACAAATAGAAGGCAGGAAAATCTCCCTGCTGTTAAATTCCTTGTGGGGTCTGTGTGCTTGTGTTGCAGGAGATACAATGTGCAAAATGACTTCCTTTAACCATGGAAAAATTCATATTTTTAGGGAATCACCCATCTGTGTGTGCTTTATACTGACTTACACTGTGGATCTCTTTAACTCAGTGCTTATCCAAGGAGCCTTCAGTTCTCAGGATCAGCACACCACACCAAGCATCACTGAGCAGATCATTACCATGGGGAGGTTTCCACTGAGCATTTTAATTTGTGGCTTCCTCCTTGCACTGCAGCTGTGGCCACAAAAGGTTTTTCCTTCCCAGTAAACACTTATAAATAAGTAAGGCCTGGATTACTTGGTTTCTGCTAGAAATACCCATCTCCAGCTCACTGGCATTCCCTGCAAGGCAGGTATTATAAATGACCAGTCCCTTTTTTACACACCTTTTGCACATTTTAAACCTCCCCAGGTATTTTGGTGATGTCCTGTGATGCACAGAACCTGACATCCTCAGGAATTTATATCCTCAGTATTTTACTGCTTGGCAGAGGAAGTGGATAGAGGTGGATTCACCTGTTTGAACTCTGGCATTGTTGATAGCAACAATCCCAAGAGCTATCAGGATCTTCTCCTAATTTAAACAGGTGGATTAAAATACAGTTCCTAAAGTGCTTTTCCTTGGAAGATTACAGGGATTACCTGGAAGTCCAAAGCTTGGCCACGTGTTCTCCGAGCCACAGCAGCTCCTGGCTTGTAGCTCCAGCTAAATCTTAAGCACATTAGGAGCTGCAAACAGTGACTTCTCACATGCACACACAGTCCAGCTGAACTCACTGAAAACCAGGGACTCATGACTCCTGTAATTCTCCAAATCACCCCTTTTCTTGCTTCTCTTCCCCACGGGATTCACTGGAAGGGGTGGAACCCACACCTTTGGTGTTACAGTCACGGATCCTAAATGATGCAGAAGTGCCAATTAACTGCAGAGAAGTATTCCAGCTCCCAGGCATGTGCTCAGAAAGGTTAATTTTATCTTTTAAAGGATTTTGTTACAAGGTAATTTTATGCACAGCATTGTGGTTTTTCACAGCAAATTGCAGGATGACCTTCTCATTTGCTTCACTCATGCATTTGGTAAACAAATATTAGAGTGCCTTTATTAATTTGATTGATCTACTTAGAGATTAAAGGGTGTTTTTTTTCAGGATTCCAATTATTCTCCAACCATTCAGCAGGGTGGTGTGAGCAGCATGCCCAGAGTGTGGGTTAAGACACCCATGGCCTGGGATTACACCATTTTTTAAGCTTCTTGCATTTTTAGTCATTGCTTTTATTTGCACTACTATTTTCATGCAAAATTTGAACAGTTTTATATCCCCCTTATGCAATGTTTTAATTGATCATTTATCCTGTGGCTGAAATGTGAGGTTAAGCACTGGAAAAGTGACCACATTAATTTATTATTTACAGGTTTATTCTCCCACCCTTTGCCTGTCTTTAACCTGTGTATGGCTGGTGGCCTGAATTCCATGGTTTGGTTAACATTAATATCCCATTTTGTACTGCTCTGCCAGATTGTAGGTCCAAAAGGACCCCAAAGGAAAATGCCAGCTGCCCTGTTTTGCTGAGGCAGTATCAGGGAGTCCAGGACAGTGAATCCTGCTGCAGCCAGCTCTCCAGGGCAGGCTGGGAGAGCTCCCTCCCCACAGCTGCACAAACACCTGCAGAGCCTCTGTTTGCCTTCCCCCAGTTCCCAGTGCTCCTTCCCCTTTGGATGTGGGAGTGTGCAACTCAAGAATTCCTTCCTTTGTAGTCGAGGCCTTTTTTAAGACTTGGAGTGTTACAGATCAGTGCTGGTGGAGATGGCGAATCCATCCCGACAGCTCTGATGATTGTCACCCCTGCCATGCCTGTGGGACACGCTGGCTCTCAGTGCTCAGTAGTTCTTTATCATGATGTCTGAAACTTCCTCAGGTCCTGAAAATGCCTAAGTGTTACTGTCTCCTTTCTTTAGCCAGATGAAAACTCCCTGGATTTCTCTTCTTGTATGCTGCGCCCAGGGATTAAAAATGCCCAGGATCTTGCCTGTGGAGTGTGTCTCCTAAACGTGGATTCCAGAAGCAAAGTAAGTGTGCTGGTTAAACTCCTTTTGAATTCACAGTTTGGTCTTTCATATAGAATCCCAGACTGGTTTGGGTTGGAAGGGACCTTAGAGCTCATCCAGTGCCACCCCTTGCCACGGGCAGGGACACCTCCCACTGTCCCAGGGTGTCCAGCCTGGCCTTGGACACTTCCAGGGATGGGTGTATTGAAAAAATGTCCATGGTTATAATTTGTAAACTCTGACCTGTAGATGGGTCTCAATAAAATCCTATAATCAAATATCCAGTGTTCCTGGGGCTTTGGTGTGACACTGCTGTGGAGAAAGGGTTCAGTTGTTCATAATGGGGAAGAAACTGGGATGCTAAGATTTTTTAAAGTATGCATATTTTTTTAACAAAATCTGTTAATGACTTTTCTCCATGAAATGGCTCACCAGAGGGGACTGTTGCCATTAGCAGAGCTGGGAGGGACTCCCAGGGCATGTGCAGAGTTGTGCCAACCAGTTAAAAATAGAGGCACTTTTCCTGACTTTTTGGTTTCAACGTTATTTCAGAAAGAAGAGAAATCTGTGGAGGAACTTCCCAAAAAAGTATGAACCTGTAAAAAACATTCTTTCTAGACTCATTCTTCTTGAGTGTGGAAGGCTGAGCTGCTAATGGGCTCTCAGCTGTCATTCTCGATTGTACCAATCATTAATCCTCTTCTCCAGTCATGTTTTGTGGCCGTTAACTCTTGATCTGACCAACTAACATGCTCCAGAGCCTCCCCTTGTCTGTCTGCATGCCTGTGCCTTGTGCCCAGCTCTCTGGTTTTGTGCTCCTTCTGTTGTGTGACAGAAAATCCCTGAGTTCCTGAATCTGTGCTGCCTGTGTGTCTGTGGCAGGAGAGGGGGGATTTCAGGGGCTTTGTGCTAGAAATATTGACTTTTGGCTTTGTGTAGCAGGCAGTGGCATTTTTAGAAATCTCTGCAGGAAATCCAGGGTGTGGAGAGCAAGGCTGGGATATTTTTTTAAATAGGGAGCTGTGAGGCATTGGAAAGTATCTCCTAGCAACAAACAGCGAGGTGGTTTCAGCCTGTTCATGGCTTCACACGCTCAGAGGCTCCTATTGTAAAGCAGCTTCAATTAACAGGAGGAAGTAGATCAAATTCAACCTGAAGTAACACTAAGAGCAAGAATTGCACCTGCCTAAGCCACAGCCAGGCTGGAGCCAGGGAAATAAATGCAGGAGCTGTCTGCTGGCAAGCAGGACAGGCTTTCCCCTTGGTAGGGAGGTGGAACAGAACTGAAGATGCAGGAAACAAGGTGAGTTAGCTGCCAGGGGTCAGGTCAGGGCTCCCTTCCTGAAGGTGGAGGTTGGCTCAGGTGTGATGGCTGAAGGTTTTGTCCACCTGCAACTGAAATCAAATAGAGTTGATGGGGTGGAGTGCTCAGGGGAGGGTCCTGTGCCAGTTTCCACTCTAGGTGTAGACCCTGGAGTGGATCAGACTGTCACACTTGTTTCAATTCTTCTTGCAGGCCTTTAATTCCGAGACAGATAACTTCAAGCTGGCGTACGGGGGGCACCAGTACCACGCCAGCTGTGCAAACTTCTGGATCAACTGCGTGGAGCCCAAACCTCCTGGTCTCATCCTGCCAGACCTGCTCTGAAAGCAGCTGCACTGCAGCTGGAGCTTTGGGTCTAATCAGGCAGGACTTGGGGTAACTGCTGTGCTGGAGAGGCTGGAGTTGGGGTCAGGGTTTGAAACATTTGGGGTTGATTTTTGGACCAAAAATCAACAGATTAAAGCCACTGTTACGGACGGTGAAGAATTCACTTGTAATGGCCAAGGTTTCAGAAATAACCAGAAAATATGTAGTATGGCAAAAAAAAAAGTGGCATTCCAGTCTTTCTGAAGATGAAAATGTTATCCTGTGTAAAAGCAGCCTGGTAACCATGTGCATAAACCTGGGAGAGGCCAGCATGGAGCTTCCCAGAGAACCTGGAATGCTGGGCTGATTTGCATAGAAACAACCACTTAAATACTTGAAGTCTGTATTTGCAAGCAAATCTTTTCTTTAGCGTTTTTGGGACATGCACCTTGATGTTCTGCTGTGATACCACAGCACATGAGTCACAGCAGCATCCGAGGCAGAATGAATTATTGACTCAGGAGGAGAAGCTGCTGGGTGTTTGTACCTCCCCTGCTCTGCTGGAAGTTGTGCTGGATGCAGACCTGGTTAGTGCTGGGAGGTGAGGACTGGAAAACTGGTGTAATTTTCCCCGTGCTATCTGGATTCTGTGGGGCAGGCAGCTGGAGTTTGAAACTCGTGGTCTTTGTTGTAAATACAGATAAACTTCCCTGGATTTGTCCTGAGCTCCAGGTATGGTTTTGTCTCTCCTGACCTTTTGGGAGCTGCGTGGCTGCAGCACTGCTGAAAGCTGGACTCTGCTGATGCAGCACATCTGCTGCTGTGTGGATACTTTACCTTTTTTGGCTGTGGAGATGCTGTTCCCAATGGGATGGGGTGGTTGTGTGTGACTCGTGCAGTCTGGTGCTACCTGCAGTAACGTGCTCCTGTGACTCAGAGCTGGCAGCACAGAGGTGGCCGCTGGCTCCTGCAGCAGGGAGTGGGATTTAACACCCACAGGGATTTAAGCCTGGAATTTGGTGGTCTCAGCAAGCTGGTATTTGAAGCAGGCATCGTATCCCTGCTGGTTTGTGGCTTTTGTAGGTGCCTCTCTGGACAGGTTTGTGTAACAGACTCTCACTAAATGTTACCTGTACATCTAAAGTACCTGGTTCCTCCTTCAGATCCAATATCCAGAGGACAGCACAGTCAATGGAGTGCTGGTTACAGGATTTTAAACCTGTGGGAAATTCATGGTGTTAAGAGACATCTCACAATCCTGTCTAGGTCTGCAGGGAATTAAGTGGGGTGTAAATCCATGAGGTACAACTTTCTCCTTAATTCTTTGGCTTAGTCTCTCAGATCTGTCCCTTTTCTCCAGATATCTCAACAGCTTCTCCAAGTTAATCCTGCCCCCATTACAAGTACCTGACACTGACCTGTGGTTATTTGCTGAAACAGGAATTACAATGAGCAAAACGATGCTTTGTATTTAAAAAACAAACAGCTTGGTTATATGAAACTATTAATTAGCCCAAATGAAAGAATCTTGGCTCAGAGGTGTCTGGCTCCTTCCTTACACCAATTACAATAAATCTCCTTGCTGCCTCAAATTAGCTAATTTACGAAATAAAGCACCATGTGCCTCCAGCTCTGGCTGATCCAGAGGCAGATTTCCCGTGCTGTGCTTCCCACATCCTGCCCAGGAATTACCAAAAAACCAGGGAAGCCACTCATTGATTCTCTCCCTTTCTTTTATTAGGTGGGAAAGAGTTCCAGCACCACAGCTTGTGCCCCCAGCCCTTGTTTCCAGCACAGTCAGGGGCTGCTGTGCCCCTCACCAGTGTTCCACAGGAGTTTGGGGACAGGGAGCCACTGACAGGTATTCTCCAGTGGTTGGGAGAGGCTGGTGCTGAGGGAATGCTGTATTGGGGAAAGGGAGTTTACTATCAGCCTGGGTTTCCACCACAGCTCCCCAACACTTTGCTAGAGAGGAATTTTTTTTTCCCTAATTAAAGGAAAACACCACAAATAAGAGGCCACAGAGTGAAATTTAAAGCACCAGCTGCATTGTCACAGCAGCATCTTCCAGTGCTGGTTTTCCTGTACCTGTTAGCAGGTCAGCCCCTCTCTGAGCTTCATCCAACGTGTCTTTTGGCCCATACAAATAAGGAATGGACATTTACAATTCCAGTTGCAGCAGAGCTCACTGGAGGGTGACACTGCTGCTCCCCTGCTCCCACAGAAGGGAGAGCAGCAGGCACCATCCCTGTCTTTGTGGGGAGCAGGAAGCGCTCTGCCATGGGAACACGGGAACGTTTGCAGGGAGATCCCCTCGATAAAGGCATTGCACAAGGAGGATCAGCTCGCAGATCCCAGTCATTCCAATGACTCACTGGAGCATTCAGCATCCTCTTGGATGTTGTTGCCAACCAAAGCCCAGTGTCTTTCCAAGCTGTATCCAAGGTGACGGGATTGTCACAACCCACCTTCCCCCGCTGCCTCTGCTGCAGGCCCCTGGACACGCTGCCTTCCCTTTGCTTGTGTCCAGTTTCAGACCTGTAACTCCTTTTCCTGCATGGATTCTCTCACTGGAAAAGAAAAATAAGATTTTATTTGTTTTTTTAATCTCTGTGGGGCTGCCTTGGCATGACCTGTGGGAAATGGGGGTTCTGTCTCTTTGTGTGTATTTGGAGTTGTAAGGAATTATTTGCTTGGTTATTTAATGTATTTATGGCTTAACCCCGTTGTATTCCTGGTGCTTCCGTGCTGTGGCCGTGGGTGGCAGCTTTTCCCTGGCACTGGGGGCTGCTCCAGCCTCTTCCCTGCCCCTCCCTCTCTGTGTTTGGCTGTGAGTTCCTGCAGCCCCTAGGAGGTCACCTGTGCCCAGGGAATTGTCACCTCCTGCACTGACCGTTCATTCCAAGGACTTTTCCTCCCTGGCAGCAGCTTCTCCTCACTGGGTTTGGTTGGAGCAGCTCCTTCCCTGAAATCTGTGCAGGGTGTGGGAGTGAGGGTGAAGTTCAGCCCCAGGCTGAGCAGGAGCTGATGGAATCCCACTGAGTGCTCCGAGTCTTGTCAGCTACACTGGGAATCACAAACTTGAAACAAAAGCCTGCCTTTCCAATAAAAGCTGCTATTGTACAAACTGCTGCTGTGGATTTATTTTTAATTCTGGACCTGTATTTAATTCCAGTTCTCAATGTTAAAATAGCAATGTCATCATTTTATGAAGAAGAGCGATCAGAAAACTTCTCTTTCTATTGTGATTCTTCTCCTGCCCTCTGGGCAAATGTTGTTTTTCTTCCAGAAGTGGTTTTGTGATTACTAGTTGGAGCTGTTTGGGTTTGTGCTGTGCTGGAGTTGCTGCTGGTATTTTAAATCTGATGCGCGTTAAGTGTTATTAATTGACTTTGGAACCTTGTTTACTCCCTTAATGCCTGCAATGATTTATAAATCCTGTGTTGAGATTCAAACCTGGTGTTCAATAAAAAGCTCATTTCGTATCTGACCAACCTGGGAAGCTGAAATATTTATATCATAAAGTAAGTAAAATCTGCTTTGTGGCTGGGATGGGGAAGGTGTCTCACCAAATATCGAAAGATATAAAATACTTTTCAGACAATTAAGATACCATTTGGAAAAGCCCGTGGGGAGCAGGAAAAGGGGTGTTCCCCTCAAAGCCAATGGGTGTGCTCACAGTACTCCAAGCTAAACCAGGGCTCTCTCTTCTTTGGTTTCTATTCGAGAATGGAGAAAAAACTGGATTTTGAGGGGGAAAACACTCGTGTTAAATTTTTTGCTGTAGTGAATACAAGAGGAGCTTTTGCAATGAAATACCCACAAGCACTAACACTGTAATACAACCTTGAATGGGGATTTCAGGTGCATTCTTTGTTTCCTCCTGTGCTTTATTAGGAAGTTTCACCTTTTATAGGTCTAACTTTCCCTTGTGTTTAAAGTCTATGGAATAATTCAAATTGGAGAATTTTTAACCTTCCAGTTTTTATACAAAAAAAATGGTGTTAAATCCTACTTTGCCCATTTTTAGGTAAAGTTTAATTTTGTGAGCAGATTTCAGTTTTTAGCATTTTTTTTCCCTTTAAAATGTCATGTGTTGGAACATCTCCAGACCAATGATTAATCTTGATTTTCACTCTCTAGCTCCTCACTTACCATTTCCCTGGCTCAAGTTTAACTCCTGCTAAATTAGGGAGATGAGTCTCCTGTGTCTGCCTGCCACTGGAACTGGGATGCAGCCATGGAACCTGAGCTGGGAGCAGCTGATAGCAAACCTCACCTTTATCTCAGTGGGGCAAAACTCATCTGGAAAAGCAGGAGAAAACTTCCTTCAGCCAGAGTTGTTTAAAGGCACTGCTGGGCTTTGGGCTGCTACTGGAGCTCCGTTAGGGCTGTTTGGAACAGGAAACCAACACATGTTCTGGTTTAATCTTTATTGATTTTTTTTTTTACAAGTATAGAATCTCATTTAAATCAGACAGCGATCGCAGCAATCGGCCTGCTCCTCCTCCAGAGGCAACAGAAACGCCGGTGCCTCCTCAGGAGCGGGGCTCTCCCGGGCTCCAGTCACACTCCAAGGACCCAGTCCCTGCCCCTGGCCAGGAGCCACGGGAAGGCTTCTCCCAGGGAAGGGCTGGGGCTGGAACCGCTCCCGGCACCCTCCGAGCGAGGCCAGGCCTCTGTCACCCACCCCGTCCGGAGGGGACAGAGCGGAGCAATCCTGGAATGCAGCATAACCGTGAGGACGGAATGGAGGGAGGCAGGAATGGGCTAAGGCAGGTCACCGGCGGCCTCGGAGCTGAGGAATCGAGCGGGTTCACCCGCTGCCAGCAGGCTGCCTGCTGGAACGTTGGCACACACAGCCCAGCCCCGGGCAGGGGGCCACGCACAGATTCCTGAGTGTCTCTTTGGCTGCCCAGCGGCTTCAACCCTCTCGCTTCTGTCTTGAGCCACATCTGGACAAGATCTGTCGACTTTCCACCCACAAAACACACCAGCATTTTCCAGCAGTTGAAGTGTATTTCGGGACTATTGCCCTGGCATGGAATGAGTGAAAAAGGATCTTGAATTTATTTGATTTGAATTACTCAAATTTTATTTTACTTGTGGCTGACACGGACTGATTCACTCTTTTTTTTTTCAGGTTTTTTTCCCTTTTTTTTTTTCCTAACTTTGAATACGATTAAAGAGCTGACTAAAGATCTCAAACACTATATACTGAGAGTCACTACGGATGTTAAAGAAAACACCAGCACTAGCACCACAGCCCCTGTATTCCTGCCTCCCTGGTGCTTGGAAAACCTGCTGCTGCAGAGCAGGGCCTCGCTAGTGCTGCTCCTGAGCCACTACAGGGTTTTGCAAGGAAGCAAACAAGCTATAACAAAATATCCAGGCTGCTACCGCGTCACGAAGCGCACTTGGGTCATCAACTCTGCCCAATGCCTCTGAGGCCTTTCCTTGGAGGATCCTAATAAACTGACTAAAAAAAGAAAAAAGACGGAGGCTTTATGGAAGGAATAAACTTATAATGAGACCTGGTTTTGCTAAATCAGAGATGCAGATGGGAAATCCCCGTAGAGAAAAATGCTTTGAAGGGAATTGTTGGCCTTGCAGGTTGGTGAGGTGAGAATTGAGGTTCTGCTGTATGGTAAAGAACCAAAGTTGGCTGTAGAAGGAGAAGGGAATGGCTCCAGTCTGGTTGACTCGAACAGCACGTCCCTTCTGTTGTGCTTCCCATCTGCAGTCCCATTAAATTCCCCAGTAAGGCATCAGGGGTCTCCTCTCTCTCTCGTAAATGTCTGGGATGATGCCATAGGGTGTCTGTACCATTTTAACCGTGGTCTTCCCAAAGAGCTTCCTCTCGTAGTCTATCAGCTGCCTCCAGAAGCCCACGTTGGGCCGGATCACGGGGCGCCGCGACTTGACCCAGTTGTAGGCCTCGACGAGGGAGACCTTGTGGTACTTCATGAGGAAGGCGATGCAGAGCGTGGCCGACCTGCTGACGCCGGCAGCGCAGTGCACCAGGGCGGCCCCGTGCTTCCGCGCCACGCTGTGGATCTTGTCGGCCACGCTGTCGAAGTACAGGGAGATGGGGGCGGTGGGCATGTCAGCCAAAGGCACTTTGACGTACTCAAACTGCGGCCAGTTGAAGTTGGGGATCTCGATGGTGGCGTTGATGATGCAGGTGATGCCCCGGGACAGCAGCAGGTGCCGGTTGGAGGCGACGCTGCCCCGGCTCAGGTACAGCGAGGGGGTGATCTGGGCGATGCCCCCCAGGGCACCTTCGGAGAGCATTCGTGGAGCCATCAGAGTTCTCGGCAGGGAGTTGTGGCTTCTGGAGGTCATGGAGGATCTTGGCACTCACGCTTCCATTATGGGAAGAGAGCCAATGGGATCTTCAGCCAAGGGAGGGATTGTCTGGGCTGGTGGTGGCAGGACAGCGTGAGCTCCCACTGCTTAGTCACTGCAAAACACAAGCGAGGCCACATGAGCGGGGAGCTGTCCCTGACCTGCGTCTGTGCAAGGGAACAGGAAACCCCAGCTCGCCCTGCTGTGGCCTGGCAAAGCTCCGTGGGGAATGTGGGGCTGCTTTCACAGTTTCATTACCACTGTCCCCCAGGCACTGCCTGGACAGATAGTAAAAAAAAAAAATCTTCCAGCCTAATTAGCTCCAATTACTCGCCAAGGGTTTACCTGTGGGCTTAGACAGCGTCTCACCCGGATCAGCACATGGAAAATGAGCTACACCTTTTCCATGCTGAAACACAGCAGCTTCACAGCTGGCCACAGTTCAAAGGGATGGTGAGGAACAGCAGATGCCAGCAATTTCCAGCACGCTGCCCTCTCCCCAGTGCCACCCTTCTCCTTTTTTAGGTGTAGGAAAGGCCCCGCCAAAGCACATAAACAGAGGAAAGTCGCTCATTAGGAAAGGCGGTGAGTCACGTCCATCCCCATCAGTCATCAGCTCTCATGGAGGCAGGGGAAGTGTGGAAAGAGTGACCTGGTTATGTCAGAAGCTGAGAGTAAAACCCAAGCAGAGGCTGGGACAGGGGAGGCTCTTGAGCTGCTTTAATGCCTGGCTTGGGGAGGGAGACACGCTGCAGAGGCCTGGGATCGCCCGTGTGAGCCACGTGGCCCCGGAGGGCCCCTGCTGTGATTCCCCCTGCTCCTTTGGGGCATCTCCAAAGCCAGGGGAGAAGCAGGGGGAATGCTCAGGGCCTTGGGGAGAGCGATCTGTCCCTCCAGCAATTTTTAATTGTGTTAAGAGGGTCCTTAAAGGGCTGAGAGGCCCCAACTGTGGCTTCCCCAGCCCTCAGCTGTCTGCCTTCATCCCATGCTCTGGGAAGCACCAGCAGTGGCTGGTGGTGCTGCCAGTGGGTTTTTGGCTCTGTGGTACAGAAACTTAATGAGCATAAAATGGTCTCCTCCCTGGCTCTTCCCTGCTGGCAGCTACCTGAGCAGCTCCCGAAGCTGTGGACCCAAACCTGCAGAAGTTCCTGCCCCAACAAGGTTTTGGCTGCAGCTGCGAGCACTCAGCTTCCCCCCACTCAGCTGGAGCAGCAAGGAAAGGTGTGTTGTTTTCCAAGGAATAAAGTTCTTTGAGCAGGGGAAATCCCTGCTCTCAAACAGCTCTTACTGACAATGCAAAGGATTCAGGCACTTACGCTTGGTAACAAAGTCCTGCTCTAAATCACAGAGCAGCACCTGGGCTCTCTGGGCTGCCGAGGCTGGGATGGCTCATAGAGTGTGTCCAACGCTGAGCTGGGGAGAGAAAAGAGCATGATTTACTGGGATCTGCACTGGACTCTATTTACGTGGTTGTCCAAGAACTGGAAGGGAGGAGCACGGCTTCCCCAGGGAGAGACTGAGGACTCAGGGTGGCACTTGCTGCTGACACCATAATGTCACCAATTCCTGCCAACACGGCACTCAAAATCACAGTGAGCCCAGAGGAATCTGAGGCTGGCACAGAAGTCATGGCTCAAAAAAAAATCAGTTGTTTAAGTAATTAATTTTCTCTAACGTCCCCTTCAGCATCGGCCCAGGCCCAGACAGCTGGGGACACGTCTGTCCTTCTGACAGAGCCCAAAGCCACCCCCTGTTCCCTGTTCCTGTGAACGGCAAGGGGCAGAGCTGATGCCTGAGCCACAGCATCCTGCTCCCGAGAAGCCGAGGATGGGGCCAGCATCCCCTTCTTTTCCCACAAGCCCCCGGAGCAGAGGAGAATCACCTGGGAAACGCTGCTGGACTCCGGCAGAGCGAGAGCAGCGCCTGCCCCAAACCAGCTCTGAGCAAGGCGGACCCTCCAGCTGCTGCCGGGGGACCCGGAGCGCTCCTGAGGCGATTTGGGAAGGGCTTTGCTGCTTTCCATAAAGTGGTTCCTGTTTGCAGGCAGGAACTTATCCGGGGATTTGCATGTGACAGGCCGGGCTCGCTCTGCCAACTCCGGGGCCGCCGCGCCGGCGGCAAACGCCCGCTCATCTCATCTCTTCTCTTATCTCATCCCATCCCACCCCTGCCACGGGACACCTTCCACTGTCCCACGCTGCTCCAAGCCCCAGTGTCCAGCCTGGCCTGGGACACTGCCAGGGATCCAGGGGCAGCCCCAGCTGCTCCGTACAACCTGTTACAGCCCAGTTACACGCGACATCCCCGGGGCTCGGAATGGCCGACACCGGGCGGCACGGCTTCCACCCGATCCGGAGCAGCTCTCAGCCAGAAGGGCTCAGTGTTTTGGAGAGAAGCTCATTATTTAAGCGAGGGATAAGGCTGCTGTGCCCGCAGCCCACGTTCCTGGGGGCTGCCGATGCCCAGGCGCTGGGGGACAGCCACCAAGGCAGCGGGGCGGGTGCCAGCGTCCCCTCCCGTGTTCCGGCGCTCGCAGCGGGAGCTGGCTGGGATGCCACCGACTGCGCCGTGCTGTCTCAGGCATGTGACAGAGCCACGCTGCTGCCCACACACACCAGGCTGAGCAGCTGCTGGCGTGCGGGGAGCTGGGAATGAAGGGGCCTCGTCTGCCTGGGCTGGCAGCGGCTCCTGCCGGGTGCGGCGCCTTCGGCTGAGATCGGGAGCTCCCCCAGCCTTCATCCGTCCCCAGGGCTGCACCCCTGCATCGCTCCTGCCCGGCCCCAGCTCGGGCAAAGCCTGCCCCAAAGTGCCCTGTTTTGCTCCCGTGAAACTCCCTCTGCCTTTCCCAGCACACCCGCGTTATCCCACCGCATCCCGCTGAAACCCAACACTGTTGCTCTTCGCGCAGCCATTCCCGTCATTGTGCTGGGGCAGAGAAAGAGAAAAGGAATGAAAAGCCTCTTCCCAGCCGTTGTCGAGTGCAGAAAAAAAAGCAGCAAATCGCTGAAGATGGAACAAAGCGCACACACAGCCCGGCGTGGCTGTGCCTGGGAAGGCCGGTGGCACAAGAGGCTCCCGGCAGGGCACAGGGAGAGGCACCGGCTGCCTCCTTCAGCCTGGGCACTGCCAGGGGAGTGCAGGGTACAGCCAGGGTGCACCACCTCATGCGAAATAAAAACCCCACTTCTTCTCCCATTTCTCCTTGGTAGGGGCTTCTGAGTGCTGGTGCAGGCTGGGGGCTCACACCAGCCCAAAGCCGGTGTCCTGGGGTGCTGGAGCCTGTCCTGACTGTCCTGCCGAGGGGCTGGATCCAGAACCGTCCCTGAAGCAGCACTGAAAATGCCTTCCAAAGGAGCTGGAATGTCACTGGGGTTTCCTGCAAAGAGTTGACATTCCCAGAGGGTGCACATGGTCCTTTGGGAGAAAACTGCCCGGCAGTGGGCTGGTAGCAACCAGGTGTTCCTGCCATCACATCCTCCTTTTTCTGAGCTGACTCCAGTTAATGAATTTAATTAATCTTGTAGCAGCCCTGACCCACAGTAAATCCCTTTCCAGACTGTGCCTTGGTCTTGCCCATGCGCAGAGCCCAGCCAGTGTCCCGTGGGGAGGGCTGGGACACAGGGGTGGCAGGGGGTCCCTGGGGTGGCAGGGGGTCCCTGGGGACCCTGGTGCAGCAGGGGCAGGACCAGAGCAGCCTCCTCCCTCCCCGGCAGACTGGTGGGTTCTGCCATTTCCCTCCTCTGCATAATCAGGGGTGGGGGAAGCCAGTGGGTAATTACAGCCTGGAGAACACTCTGCTCTTCAAAGCCTCCAGGTCCTTTCCCAGCGCTCCTGGCCAGCACCATCCTCAGGTTTATGGCGAGGGGACACTTCTCCAGCAGCCATCCAGCCTGGATCTCGCCCTGCACCCACCGGCTCTCTGCAGCTCCACGGCTCAGGTGGGTCCTTCTGCTGCACCTCGAGGCTGAGCTTTGCGCTTCACCTGTCTCAGGAGGAGGGGCAGCCTAGCCCAGGGCAGCTGCTCCCATGGAAGGCTGGTTGTATCCCAGCTGGGCTGGATCTCCTGGCCTCAGAGCAGCTCCTCTCCAGGTAAGAGGGTTTCCAAAGCAGTGCAGCAATCCCAATGCCCTGGTTGGTGTTTTGGTGATGCAGCCCCCTGGAAAGGTTGCTGCTGGCAATGCTCATGGCTCTGCTCTTCCAAATCTTGCAACAGCTGGAGTTTGTTTCTCTTGCTTTCATTCCTGGGAACGCAGTCCTGTTAACAAAGGCTGAAATTCCCATGGGAAAGCACTGCTGGTTCCTGGACCTCCTGAGAAAGGCTTGAAAACACCTCTGGAAGCTCAAATGACAGAGGCAAACAGGGTGAGTTTGTGAGTTAAATACCGTGATCTCCAGGACAGGAGGGAGAACTGGTTGGGCTCTAGACAATGAGCTGGCAAGTCTGAGCTTCTGCCTTCTTATTCTGGTGCTGCTGGGTGGTTTGCTCTGATTTTTAAGGGTTTTTTTTTGTTGTTTTTTTTTTTATCACAGCTCCTCTGTCTTGAGAGCAGAGGCTGTGCCTTGTCCCTGAGGGACTTGAGTAAGACTTGAGTTTCTGTTGGGTTGTGTGCCACTAACACAACCATGGGGCTGGTACCTGGACAGCTGAGAGCTCCCCCAGGGCTCTCTCCCTCTGGACCCTGGGTTTAGTGCAGGGTGGGCCCTGCTCTGCTCATGGAGCAGAGACACTGAAGGCCCTGGTTTAATTTCCAGATCATCATCTGGGATTCGAGGCAGGTTTGTGGGCTGGGTGTGCAAAATGTCAGTACTGAGGCAAGGCCTCTCCCCCCTCCCAGGAGAGGAAAAGTTATTCATTTTGGAGATGACAAATGCTCTCTAATCCTGCAGTAAAGAGAAGAGTCAATATCGCAGGCGCTGAATGAACGAGCCTGCTCAGGGCTCTTCCCAGCCAGGCTGAACAGCAAATTGCTTCAGAAATGGTCCTGGAGAGTGGCATTTCAAATACATTTCAGCAGAGAGCACAAACTGCAGCCATTCTCAGGTCAAGGCTTGCTTGTGCCAAGTCCAGGGGAGTCCGAAGTGGAGCTGGGAGGGGAGAGGATGTGTGGGAGCTGCCGGCTCCTTGGTCCTCTTCGCAGCCCTCCCACAGCCCTTTGCTCTGCTGGGGCACTGCTCTCCTGCCTCTGGTTGTGCTCCTGAGGCCATTACAGGCTCCTCTCGGATGGGTCAGAGCACATCCTCACGATGGAAAGGTCGAGTGGTTCGGGTTTGGAATGGGAGAGAAGGAAGGGGAGCAGGCAGGGCCGGCGGGGTGATCTGGGCTGAGACAGAGGATGCTGCGACCAAGCCCTGATTGATTCTGCTGGCAGCCTGTGCTGGCCTCTCCGAGCAGGATGGGAGCTGTCAGATGTTAAATCAAGATAATAATCTGTCTGCCCGGAGCTCTGAGCAGGCCTGGCTGCTTGTGCAGCTCCCAGCACAGCCGGGTCCCCACGCTTGCCAGAACACACCAGGAACTTCCCAGAGGATCCATGAAAAGGGGAATCATGCCCAAAACGCACAACAAGACACCCTGCAAACAGTCCCGGGCTCTCCTGGGAAGCTCAACGACCCCAGATCAAGCAGTTCAGTCCACAAACACAGAGTCCTGCCTCTCACCCGTGCCTGGAATCCGGGCTGCTCCCAGAGCCCAGGCAGCTCCCCAGGCTGCAGGGCTGGCGATCCCTCGGGAGCTGCTCCCGTCAGAGGGGTGACAGCTGACGCTCCTGTGTCACCGCGTGTCCCTCCTGCTGGCACCAGTGGGGTGCCCGGTGCCCTGGGTGAGGCCAGGGCTTGGCAAGGCTCCCCTGCTGCCTCCTGGCTCTGCTGAGGTGATCCACCCTCCACAGCCAGGCTCTGCTCCCACATGGCAGCACCGAGCCTCGGGCTGGCACCAGGCTGAGGGGTGGTGACTCTAACCCAGCCCGAGGTGCTCAGCTGAGCGGTGCCTGAGTGCTCTGCCAGCCCCTCAGCCCCTCCTCGCTCTGCCAGCCAAAAGCTCCCTCCCTGATTTGCCATTCTCCCAGCAGGAAAAATGGGTGGTGAGGCTTTTGGAAGGATCCATCTGAGGATGCCACTTGGCCCCATGGGCAGAGTCCCAGGCTGCCAGGCAGGGCAGCAGCTCGGCTGCCTCTCAATTCCCACTGTCACCAACTCCTGTGACAGCGGAGCTGCCTGCGGCCACGCTGTGATCCCTGTCACCCTGTGATCCCTGCCGTGCAGCCACCCCCTCCACAGTGGGAGCAGGCAGGGCTGGATCCTGCCAGCTGCCAGCCAAACCTCTGGCCACAGGGAGAGCTCCCGGCCGCAGGGACGGAGTGAGATGGGGAGCAGGCGCAACCTGGAGCACGCTGGTATTTATAAATCCTTGCTCTGCTCTGAGGACAAGCCTCCCTCGGCAAGCAGCAAGAGGATTTGATGCAAGAAAAACAAACCATCTTTCTTTTAAAAGCCACGTCTGTGCTTTCAGAGCCACGGGCTCTGCGCACCATGCTCTGTGCGCTGGTCACCGGGAGAGCACAGCGGGGGCATGGGCCTCCCCCAGTACAAACCAGTGGTGTGGCCACCTGCATCCTGCTTAAAAACTCTTGGTAGGTGCATGAAATGCTTTAAAAACAAGAATTAAACCTTGAGGAGGCACGAACGGGATCCGACAGTTGTGTGCAGCATCGGTTCCCTACTCGGCTGAACACCGAGGGCTGTTTTCCAGCCCCGACTGGAGATACCGCCTGTTCTGGAGCACTACAGATTATTCCAGCGCCAGCTGATGGCATCTGGATTGCAGGTGGAGTTTAGGAAAGCTCCCCTGCTCCCCGTGTCCAAGTGTGACGCTGGGGGACGTGGATGGAGAGCAGGAGGGGCACATTCAGGGAGCAGACCCACGCCTGGCTCTGGCTCTCAGGGTGCTGCAAGATGGAGCCTTGTTTTTTCCGGAGCCGTGCCCTGCGCAGTCACAGCTGACAGGAGGGACACAATCTCTTCCCTGTTAGCCGAACAAAACACAGGGACCTGGTGTGTTTGCTCGTGTGTGACCCCGCTGGGCCCGGGGCTGTGCCTGCTGCTCGTGTGGCAGGGCCGCGGCTCTGGGCTCTGCCCCAGCCCACCCCAGAGCCCATGAAATTGAAGGCAGCTGCAAATTCACTGCAACGTGTCCTGGAAACGGGCCGGTGCCTCCATGCTGGCGCTCACCCGGGCCTCTTCCAGGGGCAATGCCAACTGGTGCAGGCTCTCAGCTGCCTGGCTTCTCAGGGGGTCTCAAAGCCTGGCACCCTGATGAACCCGATGGTGACACATTCCCCTCCGGAGGAATTCCCGGCGGGCAGGGGCTGCCCACGCTTTCCCCACGCTTCCCAAGGCTGGGCAGGGGCTGGCTGGACAAGGGTGGAAGCAGGCAAAGGGGGAGCAGCGGGATGTGCCCACAGCAGCTGTAAGGAATGAGGTCACCTCTGAGCACATCGATGGGGTTGCGTAGGGTGACAGGAAGGGAGGCCAATTTTAGTCAATTAGGGGAAAATGGAGTTTACACGGGGAGCTTCCCCTGTGAGCAGCGCGGGGCCAGCGCCCCTCTGCTCCGGCTGCTCCAGCCTGGGGGGAATTCTCTTTTCCAGGGATGCTGTGCAAATTCACATTTCCTCCACGAAGGACTCCTGCCCCCGAAGGGAGGCACCCACACACCCCCCCACACTGCAGGGTGGGATGGTGGAAATTAATGAGAATTAATTCTCATTAGCCTGGAAACCCTGACCCACCCGGCCATGGGGTGACTGTGGCAGCACCTGTTGATCCTTCCTGCTGGGAACCCCAAGCCTGCCTGATTATTATCACTTTATACTATTTTTAAAGCAGGGGAGTAGCTGTGTCAGCCGAGCCCACGCGCTGCCTGCACTACAGGTGCCCCGGGAAGGGTGGGCAGTGCCTTTGCCTCCCAGTTCCTGGCTTTATTCCCAAGCATCCAGGGAGCTGGGGCTCCTGTTCAGAGATTCCTCAGCTATTTCCAAACGCCAGAGCCTCTCTGCTAGATGTTTCCCTTTGCGTTATGGCTGCTCAGAGGGTCCTTTTCAAAGGGAAAAGTGTGTGCATGTGGTGAGGGTTGTGTGCCTGGAGAGGAGGGGCTGGGAGAAGCTCCCATACCTGGTTTGAGGTGTTACCCCACCTTCCGGGGAAAACCTCCCTGGGAAGGAAGGTCCTGCAGTGGTGGCAGGAAGCCTGGAAGGCTTCTCTGGTGAACAGCCTTGTCTAGATGGCTCTGGTGGGATCAGTGTGTGGTGCTCACAGGCCCCACTGCCCTGCCCAGGTACCTTTTCCCCACTCCTCATTCCCAACCTCTTCCTGCATGCCCAGGTGTGCAGGTGGCTGGTTCCCTGGGACAAAGCTGCTTCTGGCTCCCAGAGCAGGGATCTGAGACTTTCTTGCGCTGGCTCTGCATCCCTTTCCTCCCTCCTATGGAGCCTGGCTCAGGCAGATTTCCCCCCACACCCTGCACGTTTCTAGCACTAGAGCAGCATGAGTTCTCTGGCTTTCCAGCTCCAAGATTCCAGCTGGGATCAGGTATTGAATTAAGCCATGCAAATTTCCATCTTGCCCTGACCAACAAGGAAGTAGTGCCAGAGCCCAGAGCCGACCCCGCAGTGCAGCGAGGGCTCGGATGAAATCCCTAGGATTTCACCTTTGTTCCTGGAGGAAACTGGGATGTCTGTGTCCCTGTCCAGGACCCAGGCGAGCCCTTGGGGGCAGGAAGGACAGGCAGAGCTGCACGTTCACACCTTCCAGGCATAAATCGATTAAAACCTGCTGCATTACTGCTCCCCTGACGTTCACCAGGGTCACATCAGCCAAGTCGTGGCAGCAGATCTTTGCCAGCGGGGAAACAGCATGTGTCCCCCAAATTAGGGATCCTTCCTTCTCATTCCTTGGGAACCAGAGTGCCACAGAGCCCGTCCCAACCACCGGGAGCACAGCACACACCAAGGCTTACAGCGAGGCCTGGGGGAGGAATCCACTCCCTGCCAGAGCAGGGGCAGCTGATCCGGTGTATCATAAGGGAAAACAGTGTTTTGTCAGTGCTAATCTGCCACCATTCCGGAGGCAGGGGCATTAGGGATAAACTGAACTTGCAACATGATATTAGGGCATCTGCCAACACTCAAACCTCCAGAATAAAAGGCTCATTTGCTGCCCAGTCGAACAGGTTATAATCCTGCCCCATCTCCCTACAGCCAAATACCACTCATTGATTACTGGTGCCGCTCAAAGCAGCTGCTCCGGAGCTGAGTCAAAGGCCGCGCACGCAATCGGTCAGGACGTGAGGCCGGGCAGCCGCAGGCACGGGCCGGGGTTTGGTGGCACTGGGGTGCCCCGGGAGCGCGGAGGGCAGGAGCCAGGGATGGGTGCAAGGGCAGCAGCCAGGGATAGGTGCTGCACTCCGGCAGACTGACTCCACTCCGGCTCCTGCCAGGGAGGGGTGCAAGGGCAGGACCCAAGGATGGGTGCCCAGGGCAGGGGTGCAAGGATGGGTGCCCAGGGCAGGATCCAGGGATGAGCGCTGAGCTGGGGCTGTCGCGGGCAGGATCCAGGGATGGGAGCGCTGTTACGGCACAGCCCGTGGTGGGGCTGGTTCCACGTCGAGGAACCAGCGGAGCTCTGCCCGCGGCTGCTCTGGTGCAGCTCTGAGGGGCCCCCCCGCTCTCCCGCCGAGCTCAGCCGGGGTTCAAGCACCGGCCACCGGCTTCTCGCCGCGTCCCGCTCCTTTGGGCACCCCCGGCAGAGCCGCCGCTGCCCCGTCCCACCGCAGCGGGGCCGCACCCGCCGGGCCCGGAGCCGCTGTCCCACGGCACAGCCCCGGCACCGAACCTCGACGGGGATCAGGGGGCGGAACCTCCCCGCGTCCCGTCCCGTCCGCGCGGGCACACCCGGGGCCACGCCGGCGGCCCCCACGTAAGGCACCGTACGCGACCGGGCAGGCTGGCGGCAGCGAACACAGCGGGGAACGGCGGGGCCCCCCAGCCCGAGCCCCGCACCCCTCCGAGCGCCCCGGTTCCCCCCGCCCGGCCCAGCCCGACCCGTGCCTACCATGGCTCCCGGGCGGCGGCTCCGCGCTCCCTCGCGGCCGTGGCGGCGGCGGGCCGGGACTTTTATCGTGCTCGGCCGGCTCCGTCTCGGCGGTGCCACCTGACCGCGGCTGCCGGGGCCGCCCCCGCCCGCAGAGCCGCCGTTACCAGGCTACGGGGGGCGGTGCGGCCCGGCCCCCGGGCGGGGGCTCCGGGAGACCGGCCCCGCTTAAAGGCGCCGCCGCCGCCGGGGCCCGCGGGCGCTGTGGGGACGGCACCCGGTGTGGGGATGAGACCCGGTGTGGGGATGAGACCCGGTGTGGGGACGGCAAAAAGGCAGGCCCCAGTGGGGACATGACCGTGTGTGGGGACACGCAGGAGTCCCCGTGGGGTTGGGGAACAACTGAGCGTCCTTTGGAGAAAACACAGGGTCTCTGTGGGGAAGGGGAAAAGCGAGGCGCCCTGTCGGGACACATCAGGGTCGCGGTGGGGATGTGACTCTGTGTGGGGGCAAGTGGGGGTCCCTGTGCGGATGGAAACAATGGGGATGTGACAGGGTCCTTGTGGGCATGGAGGCAATGGGATCCCTGTGGGAACATGACTGGTGCCCTGTGGGGATGGGATGTGCCAAAGTCAATGAAGGGATATGGCAGGGAGGGGTGGCAGGGAGGGGTGGCAGGGTCCCAGTGAGGACAGGACAGCGTGTGGGGATGTGGCAGGGCCCACGACATCCCGTGTTGGAGATGGGACGTGACTTGTCCCCGTGGGGACCCTGCCAGTGTGTGTGGGGACACGATGGGGTTTGGGACATGCCAGAGTCCCTCGGCTCGGTGGGTGCTCACCGGGCAGGGGGCCAGCCCTGACAGAGAGGGCAGCCTGGTTTTTGTGACTCAGGACATCCCAAGTCACAGCCCCTCCGCACGCTGGGAGCACGGTGAAGGAATTTTGGGTGGTCCTGAGGCTCCCAGGGCTTCTTGTGGCACCATGCTGGGGGCCAGGCTGGACCCTTGCCCAGGGCAGAGTGGGCTCAGGTGTCTGTGGAGAGATGGCATGGGCTGGGATCCCCATAGAAGGATGCCATGGGCTGGGGGATCCACACAGCAAAGGGGAGAGAGAGTTTGTCTTTGGCTGGAAACGGTGGGATTAAGGTGAAGGTTCTGCTCCCACCACCTCACCACCATGGCAGGGACGGGACAAGGCTGGCACTGGGAGAGGAGGAGGAGGTGGAGGAGGAGGAGGTGGAGGAGGAGGGCAGCCTCTGCCTTAACCCCGCGGCTGCTGGAGCGAAGCGTGGCCACCCCAGCCTGCTTTTGTTTGCCTTCTGGTTTTGTTGTCGCACGCTCCGACTGAAATAGCCCAAATCCCTCATAGGAAGCTTCCCCCAGCCCGAGCCCTCGGCTGGTATCTCGCTCGGGCAGGTTTCATGACTCAGCAGCCCAGATGGAGCCGTCCCTCACAGCCCTCAGCTCCAAATCTGTTTATTGCTCCAGAGGCTGTTTTTCCAAGAACCTCGCTGCTTTATAACAGCCAGAGCTCTCCCTTAAAACCCTGCCTCTCCAGCGAGGGCTCGCGTCACACTCAGCGCGGAGGTGGGCGAGGAACAAAAATAGACAAATTAAGAAAACCTCAAAAGGCCAAAAAACGAAAATGTGAGGGTTTTGGCTCTCCAAGCTTAAGGTTTGCTTTGCCTCCACGTTGCATCAGTTCTGCTGCCTTCCTCGGAGCTGCACCATCTCAGGGGCAGAGACGAATCCCCGGGTGATCACAAGTCTGTGAGAAGCTGAGAGACAGCTGAGCCCGTGGATGTCCCCTGGGGCTGGGGTCCCTGGCTGGGGGCTCGGAGCCCCGGCAGTGCAAGCCTGGGATGGTGTTTGTTGGCCGTGGGCAGCGTAGGGAGAGACGAGGATGGGTTTTGAGTGGCAGCCTGTGGGATTCCCTCCACAAGCATCTAAACCCCTCATTCTCCCTCACTGCCACGGAATGAGAAAAAGGCTCTTGCACAGCTCCAGTTGCTCATCCTGGGCAGTTTTTAACTACTCACACAACTGCAGAGGTGTTTTTAATGATGGTGCCACTCGTGCTTTTAACCTTCACTCTGCCGGGAGCTTTATGTGTGTTTGATGTGGGACAGAGGATGCAAAGAGGGAAACCTGGGAGGCCTTTGACCCAGGGACACAGCAGGGAACAAAGCTAAAAGGGAATGTCAGCTCCCTCCCACACTCAACCCTGGCCAGGGGTTTGCTCACGGGAGCTGGGGGCACTTGGTAGGTGGCTGGGAGCTGCTGAGGGCTGGTGTCCTGCCAAGCCCCTTCTGCCAAGAGCTGTTTTGTCCAGGATGGATGTTTGAGGGGCAGGTGGGACTGTGAAGGTTTGCTCCTGACCACAGGCGAGGTGTCAGGCACTGGGTGCTTTCTGGGACAGCTGCTCGCTCTCTGCCCTGGCATGGGGTGACAGTGGGGCCACTGTGGGATCCCCGGCCCTGGGAAGGCAGCCTGAGATCCCACCCGTACAGCCCAGGGGTTGTGGGGCAGCAGCAGCTCTCCTTTAAGGCAGACATCATCTTAAGGGCAAGTTTTCGCCCTTCCCATAGAAGCTGTGCATCTCTTGGAAAAGTTCTGAAGACTGTGTAGGGGCAGATGCTTGAAGTGGGACCAGCCCTGCTTGCTGATACCGCGTGGTGCCTTTGGGGAGGATGGCTTTGGAAGGGTCAGGACCTGGACTCTGATCCTTGTAGGTCGGGATATTCCATGTTTCTGTGAACCCACCTCACCCAGCCCAGCCTGGCGGATGCCCGCTGGCTGTGCCGGGGTGACCACGATGCGCGGTGCGTCCCGGGGCACATTCCCGAAGGGTGCGCCTGACCACGGGCCATTAGCTGGTCATTAGGGCTATTATCTTAATCAGGGTGTTCCCCTGCTCTGCGCTGAGGTGTGCTCAGGGTCACGAAGGCCTGCTGAGAGGGGAACAGGTGCTGCCTTCCACAGCCTCCACCCATCCACCCATCCATCCACCCATCCATCCACCCATCCATCCACCCATCCATCCACCCATCCATCCACCCATCCATCCACCCATCCATCCATCCATCCACCCATCCACCCATCCACCCATCCACCCATCCACCCATCCACCCATCCATCCATCCACCCATCCACCCATCCACCCATCCATCCATCCATCCATCCATCCATCCATCCATCCATCCATCCATCCATCCTTTCCAGTTGCCATGGCTACGCCAGAGTTTACTCTTCCCTGCCTTCGACTGCCTGCAGGGCGTGATGTAAAAAAAGGTCCCTGTGCGAGGCAAAAAACCCAGGAACTGGGACCTCCTGTTTTTTGGGAGCAACAGCTGCATCCAGGGTGGTCGGACCACGGAGCGACAGGCGCTAAGCACCCCGGCAGCACCCACAGCCCTGCTGAGGGAGCCTTGGAGGCGCTGGTTTGGGGTGCTGCCTTCCCCTCCTCGCCTCCCTGATGGCAGCAGGGACCCAGGGGAGGCAGTGAATGATCTTCTGGGGATAAATACAGGCGCGGGGCCATCGGCTGCCTGGCGCTCGATGCGAGGTGACAGCGCGGAGCAGAGATCCCCGAGCAGGCACTTGGGCTGCGGCTCCTTAATGGGTGAGAACAAACCCCGAGCTTGGGTCACCACGTGGGGCTTCAGTGGCTGAATGTGGGTCAGCAGAGGCCTCGCTGAGGAGGCAGGAATGTCACAGCTCCACAGGGATGTCAAGCACTGCAGGGCAGTCACAGCACAGCAGGGTTTGCTCGCTTTCCGGCGGCACAAGGAGCAGAAAGGGAGCGTACTGCAATCCAAGTTCCCTGGGCAGGGGGATTTTGGCTGAGGGACTCCCAGGGTGTGGCTGGGGTGCAGTCGGCCGTAAGGGTGTGTGACCCTTTCCAAATCCACAGGGTGCTCTGATGCATGGGGCCAGTGGGTGAAACGGGAAGTGTTTCCACAGCTCGGGTGTGTTGGGGCTGTTGGGAGTCACACATGTACCACAGGCTTAGTCACCACCGGGGCAATCCCTGGGCCCTGACCCTGCATCCCAGGATCCCTGCCTGCCCCTGGCCACCCGGGTGCCTCATGGAGGAAAGTGCTGTCCCCCAAGGCCAGTTTTCCCTCTGATGGACTGTGGGTGACCGTGGGCTCCACAGGGTCAGGAGGAGCAGCTCTGCTGTTTGTGTTTGTTGCATTTGGGGTCCCCTTTCTGCATTGACTGGCCCCTCATTAGGCAGAGGGTTGCAGGGCTGATGTGAAGTGCAGGGCCCTCATGGTGTGGGCTGTGTTTTGGCAGCTCCCTCAGTGAGACGCCGGGCACAGAGGGGTGCCAGGGTGCTGGTTTGTCTCGGGAGGGTGGGGTGAGTTCCACCGTGTGCTCGCCCGCTGAGTCAGGGGCTGAGCAGCCGCGTGAGCCGTGGCTGTGCCCCGTGTGCCTCTGGCCCGGCCGGTGGGGATGCTCCGCGTCCTTCCCCGACCCCTCTCTCCACACCCCGGGGCCAGGCTCTGTGGCCAGGCTGGGGAGCGAGGGCTGACGTGGCCTGGCAGCTCAGCCTCTCCAAGGCTCTCGCTGCTCCCTCCCTCCCTCCCTCCCCAGCCCAGCCTGCACATCGCTGCCTGCCTCCTGGGCAGCTGAGCTGGGTGGGGGCTGGCCCATCCCAGGGACCCCAGACATCCCCTGGAAGCTCGGCCTGGAGGGTGCTCTGAGCTCCTGTCCCTGTCCCATTTCATGGAATAGGCTGGGGAGTGCTGGTACCTGGTTCATAAAACATTGACTTTCCAGACGGGCTTTGCAAAAGAAATGAGATGTTGGTGATTGTACGGAGAGCTCAGGAGATGCCAGGGTGCATTCCCTGGAGCAAAGGGTGATCCTTGCTTGTGGCCATGGAGAGCCTGCAGTGGGGCAAGCATTGCTCAACAGCTCCCACTCCATGAAACTCAAAATGCTGGACACCTGTGTGCTCTGAGCTGCTGCTTGACCCCATCTCTGGGTTCCCCATGCTCTTCCTGCTCCTTGTTGGGTTCCCACATGGTGCTGACCCAGTGCTGCTGGGTGTGCCAACACACGGCTGGGATATGTGGCCTGGCTGTGGTTCCCCTGTGGAATTGTGTTCACCTCCCTGGGGAGCAGCCAGGTGGGAAGAGGCACAGTGGGCTGGGGGCTGCAGGAATATTTGTGTGCCTGATGCTGCTGGTGGGTTCACTGCCAGCACTGTCCATCGGCTCTGGTCACTGGGAGTGCTGTGGGAATGTGTCGGCTTTGCCTGGGCCCACTGTGTGTGCTTTCTCCACAGGCACTAATAAATCCACACTGGCTTTCCCTGGAAGGTCACCGAGCCAGTTTGCTGGAAGGGCAGAGATCACTGTGGGGCATCACCACGTTGTTTGGATTTTTCCCTTTCCATTCTCACCAGGATGGCAGCCCTGGGGTTTCCCTAACCACGGCTCACAAGCTGCTGCTCCAGCGTGGTGTTCGTCTCCCAAGGAGGTGGTTTAGGTTTCACAGGCCCCACCTGATGGGAATTTGAGCAGGCACTAGAACTAGGGCTCCTTGTATGCCACGTTATCGGTTTTATCTGCTCCGCTGCGCGGCCGTGGGGAGCGCAGAGCCGGTGCTGGGGCGGCAGGAGCCCCCGGGATCTGCTCCAGGCAGCCCCCACCTCCCGGGCTGAGTCACCAGCAGGCCCAGTGCGTTTGCTGCTGGGGTGACGGCAGCTGTGAGTCCCAAAAAAAACCCCCAGCACTGATGCTTTCATGAGAGGCAGATAGCACAGCCCCGGGAAGACTCATACCGTGCATACCTCAGTGCTGTGACTAAGCCCGCGCTGGGCTGGAGCAGCCGCAGCCTCCCCGCGCCACCCCGGCCCTGGTGTCACCAATTCTGCAGGTCCCATGATCCCAAAGTGCTCGTCTCCCTCCTGTTCCCGGCCTTGTTCCATATTTAATGTTTCATGTCCACCTGAGTCTGTAATTAAGGCATCTGCACCCCCAGCCGTGAGCCCGGGGTGCAGCGAGGGCTGGCGTTCCTGAGCCACAGGCAGCTGCCCACCAAAACCAACCCCAGCTGATCCCGGGATGGTTCCAGTGTACTTGGCTCCTTTCCTCCCTTTGGGTGCAAGTCACGCAAAAGGCCAGGCAAAAGAAAGGCAGTTTGGCTGTTTCATGTTAAAAGACAAGTGGGAAAAACATTCCCAAGGTTTTACAGCTTACTGTGCCCTTTCCCTTGGCATTCCCAGTCTCAGTTTCTAGACTTAATCTTCAACATGTAGTTTATTACTGCTGCTTTTCTTTAAATAGTAATAGTTTCTAGGAAATGCAGTCGCTGCCTACGGCCGCTGTTGGGCGTTTATCTCCTCTCTCGTGGTGAGGAGCTGATGGATATAGATCCAGGCAGCTGTGTGACCTTTACAGTCTCACTCGGAGTCCAGGGATGCGGATGTAAGATTGTTTCAAGTCATTTTGATTTTATTACAAACCAAAATACTTCACATTCAATGGCACCTCAGGTCCATAGGGTAATTACTCTTGGGGAACAAACAACAACCCAAACCTCAACACCTTAGACAGGTATTGGTGCAGCTGTAGCTCAGCTTTTCCATGAGATCCCAAACTGGGGAGCATCCAACACCCCACCTGCTTTGGCTGTCAGGTTTCCTATGGGACATTATTGCAGCATTACACCTTAGCAGGAAGCTGACAAACCATTTACTGTGCAATAAACAAACAAGCTGCATCTGCAGAGAACCATCTTCATCATCCAACTAATTGCCAAATCCAAAAGTTTGGTGCTGAAGCTCATGGATCAGCTGATGTGATGGGGGTTGTGTTTGAGTAGTTACTTGTGGCACCTCTTCAGGCATGTCGCTGGTAACGCTGAGGGAATAAAACCCCACAAACAGGAACTTCATGCTCTTCACTCATTTTTTGTGGGAGAACATCAGGGTCCCGAGAAGCTTTTAATTCCTGTTCCCAAAAACTGCAGTGGCTGTAACATCCAGCCTTCCCGACGAGCAGAAGACTGAAACTGAGGGATTATATATAATTTGACAATCCCAAATCACGGGGGGAGCAGCTGAAGCTCCTTGGTTTTGGCAGAGCCCTCCTGCTGGGATATGTGCTAATACCACCTAAAAGTAACAACTGTTGAGGAGCTTCCCTGCCATGTCCTTTCCCATCCTTTATCACAATTAAGTTAAAAAGACTGGACCACTGCAAGCTCTATTTTTACACCCTCGGGCACATGCTGTCGCTTCTGAAAGCTGCTGCTGATTTAGGAAGGAACACAAGGAGGGAGGGAGCGCATTTCTATACACTGTACTGCACAAAGTGTGACTCTGTCCTTATTCTGTGTCACCATCCGCATAAAAGTACCGTGATCCTCTCTGTAGTCACAGGAGGTGTGAGGAATGAATGCCCATTCACGTTTAAGATGAGCTTATATGGCATGTGATCCTTGCCAGCGCTCTGAGGCAGTGCAATTCTGACAACAGTAGAGTCAAAAGGAACCCAGACAAATGTCAGCATTCATACAATTTAACAAAGCTCCCTACTTGTTTTTACAAAAAAAAAAAAAAAAAAAGCCCCAAAAGGTTTTAAACAAAAGGAAATGTCCTTCATTCAACACTGGTAAAATCTTTCAGCGCTGTCAAGGTGACTTCAAAGCCTCTCCACATCTGCCTGCTCCAGCCAAGCACTGCTGCCTGTCCTCAGGCCTTTGTGATGTACCCTTCTCTGATCAGGAAGTCATAGATTTTCCTGGTTTTGTTCACATCGATCTTGATGAGGGCTCGAGCCTGCGCCAGTCTCAGGCCTCCCTGTTTGTTGCATTCATTCACTAAAGCAGCTTTATATTCCAAATAGGCTCCAGGGACCAGCCTCACCATCTGACAGAGCTGCAAGACAAAAGGTGAAGTTAATAAACACCAACACTTGTCACGTTCTTCCCTTCCCAGAGCCCTGCTGGGGGAGGAACACGGGGAATATTTTTCTGAGAACACTTCCAGTGTTTCTTTGCACAGGGGAGGCACACGGGAATGCCATGAGGAGCTGTTTGGATCCACAGGTAGGGAGGGGAGGAGCCTGCTGGCTGCTGCATTCAAAAACATTCCTGATGGAAAAATAAAGGAGGAGGATGAAAGCAAGCCCTGGGCTCACAGGAGCACAGCTCTGAGTGTCCTGTGTGGGCGTTGCTCCTTCCAAAGCCCGGGAAGTACACATGCCAGACTTGGAAGCAGCAATTGGCCGGGAGCCAGGGAGGGCATCTGGCTGCTAATCCCCTGCAGACTCAGGCTCTAATACCTTCTACAAAAGCAGCTCCGCCGGCCCCCTCTGGAAGTCTGGCATGGAAGCTGTGCAGGGAAGGCATTCCATGCTTGGAAGTTTGGTGAGGAATGGCTTTCCACAGCGCCTGAGCTGTTTGGCTGCACAGCTCCTGTTCAGCTCCCAAATACCAGCTGCGTTCCAGGAGCACAGCGTTGCTCCCGCTGGAGAAACTGCCTCCTCCCTTTAATAAGGAAATGCTTCATGCTCATTCCTCACGGATAGGAAATTGCAGAATTCCTCAGACTTTCTGTCTCAGCTGACCAGGAAATCAGATTCCACACACACACACACACACACAGATGCCCTGCCACCATTATTCCCGTGCTGAATGGAGCCAGAAATGCCAGTTCCACACGGAGCCGTGAGCTGATTCCCAATGCTGCCAGCTCCAGCCAAGGGAAACACACAGGGAAAGGGGAGGCTGAGATACAGCTGTGCTTCATGGGCACTGCAACCTGCCTTGGGCAGTCTAAGGACACATTAGGACTTCTATTAAAAATAATAATCTCTTATTTCAATAGTTCTCCACTGAGTTAGAGGACAGGCCTGCACTGGGCTGAAAAACAACCAGTGTTCATTAAGAAAAATTAACCCCTCTGCTCAGGCCAGCCTCACAATGCAGGCAGGGAGATGGATGTTGTAACAGCATCAAAGAACACCCTGGTGCTCTGCTCCTTTCTTTGCTAAATCAGTCAGTTTGTGATGTATGTGTAGCACGGGAAATTAAGAAGCCAACTGGAAAACCTGAATGATTTCTGTGAGAAAGGAAGAGGAGTCAGGGCCTGTAACTGAGGTGATATTCACAGCTCCCCAGACATGGTGTGGGCAGCCCTGCACTGTGGAGACACAGTTATGGAGATGATCTTTGCATCCTTTCCTCACCTCCTTCTCCTTCTCGTTGAGTTTCTCCGTGCCTGGCAGGCCTGTGAGGTTCAGTGGTGGGGCACTCCGTCTGCCTGTGGGACGAGAAAGGAAACACCGGAGAATCGGAGCCCTTTGGAGGTGGCTGCTCCTGGGGTGTGTCAGGGAGGCAATCCAACCCAGTCTGAGCCAAGTGTTTACAGACAGGGTTATTTAGGGCTTAGCACAAGGCTCTGCTGATGTGACAAAAGGTTTGGTTTTGCAATTTTAAACTCTGTGAATGTTGCGTGAGACTGGTGAGCTGATGGTTTTTGGGAGGAACTGCAAGACAAAAGCTTTGTGTCAGACTGGCACTGGGCATGGCTCAGCTGGGCTGAGCCTCCTGACTATCCCAGCTCCAGGGAGGGTGTGCCAGGTGTGCTGAAACCAGCACCTTGTAAGGATGCTGAGACTATTTATTGGTGTGATTAAGCAGCCGATTTCACTCTGGCATTACTGACAACTTCATGAGGCAGAGTTTTCTTCAAATGCCTTTAAATGTGATGCAGGTATTGCAAGGCAGGTACAGTTCGGGGATTTATTTTTTGTCTGTTATGATAAACAGCTCTGAAAGGAGCATTTATCACAGGGTCATCTGATATTTCTCACTTTCACTATTGTTTATAACTTTACCTGGCACAGCCTAAACTTTCTCAAGGGCTTGCAGGTTTGGCTTTTTCTTCTAATAGTATTTTTTATGTAACTTGCAGAGCTCAGGACAAAGTTTGGGTTGTTTATTCCCATTGGAACAGTCTCCCACCCCTGCGCTGTGGGTTGCATATTTAGCATTGTCAGAGAGAGGTCTCTATCCCAGGATAACTTCCCACATTTGCAAAGCGATGAGACCTTGGGAAATTGTGTCTTCCCAAGGACTGCTGGCAGCTGCTCCAGACCCTGCCCTGCCCAGGTCCTGCCCCTGGCACTGGGAAGTCTCTCTGTCTCCTGGGCATCTGCAGGAACAGACGGGATCTGGCTGGGTGTGAGGAGCCTGAGCAGAGAGAGCTGAGGGACTGGAGAGGAGCTGGAGTGTGAGTCTGTGGGAGGTGTAAAGGAAGTTATTTCCCAGCACTGCTCTCTCTTCCTATGGCACGGGGCAACTGTGCCAGGATGAGACATGACAGAATTCGGTTTTACTCTTTTATAAACCCAGAAAATACCACACGCATGCAAACTACATTAAAGAAAACATTAAGGCTGCAAAGTCAAGAGCTTAGAATCTAGAAGTGAAGCATTAATTTGCCCTCTTGTATATTCAGAGTGATGCAGCCTTTAATTAGAGCCACGTGGCAGCTCTTCCCCAGCATCCCGCCGTTCCCTGGGCAGGATGTTTGCCTAATTAGCAGCTCTATGGTATTTTGTTTGGGTTTTGTTCCACATGTGATGCTGCTTGTAAACACTGTGTGCTATCACAGCTCCACAGGCAACACAATCCCTGTGCTCCCAGGCTCTTCCCCTTCATGGGACACTGGATCCTTGACAAAAAAGGAAGTTCATCCCTCATTCCAGACCGTCAGCTGGAGGACACTGTCCTCCCTTCATGGACTCCGAAGCCCTGAGATACACAAAGCTGTTTTTTCTCCAAAATACCAGATCTTAGCAATCACCAAATAGGTTTAGAACAGTCTGTAGTGCTCTGACTCACTGCTTGGTATTCTGACCCAAATTTCCAGGCTCCTGGAAGAAATGAGGAAGAACATATAGACCCAGTGTCCACCTCTGAGATGTTTGATTCAAGTGGTTTAACAGCATCCACATAAAAACTGGGTGTAGGGACAGAGCCAAAGCCAGTTTTCCCTGGCAACATTTAACAACCTTCTAATAAAACTTTATCCCAGTCTCAGTCAACCCATGACCTCAATAAATTGGATGGGAATTATTTAAGTCCTGTTTATGAGGACCTTGACTGACCCCTGAATCTGTCCTTACTGGGCACTGAAAGAAGATGGGGTCCTCCTGCTGGAGAAACCCCTAATTTGTGCTTACAGAATGTGAAAATTCTTTTTTTCCTGCCTTGCTACTGTAGCTTTAGGATGGGTTTTGACCTCTAGTCAGAAAAATACAGAAATTCATCAAAAAGTCCTGCAGGATATGTGAGTGGAATGACTTGCAGATTGCTGTAATGTTGACTTAAGCAGTGCTTAACTGTGAGGCTTGAGGACTGCCACTTTGGCACACAAGAAAGAGAGTCAGAAAAAGGCTGTCAGAGAGACATTACTGGGTTTTTAGCAGACATCATCTAACACTTACCTGTAGTTGAAGGAACGGGTACCGTGGGAGTCAGGCCAGAATCACTGAAAAGAAAGGAAATTTTCAAATTGCCTTCGTGTTTTTTGAGAATAACTGCATGTGTTGGCCCTGAAAGTGCTTCTTCCACAACTTGTAATAATTACACAATTCAACTTGCATAACCCAAACCCTAACTAGGAGTCAACAGGATTTATAAATATTTAGTGTTCCCACATTGAAGAGTATGTCTGAAACCTGTTAAAAAACCCAATGAAGAAATGTGGAGGGGGACACAATTAAAAATACAGTGGAGACTGAGGGGGGAAATTCCAAGCCATGTCCTGCATACAGGATGCACTTCCTTTACGCTGCTCCTTAAATCCAAGAGCTCATGCAGGGTGATGACACATTAATAATGCTGCTACATCTAAAATCATCTGAAATATTTCAGGTGTCAGCTGTGCCCTCATTAATATCCATAAAGGGCTCATTTCCCTCCGTGATTTTATGAACAGCAGTTCAGTTCCTGAAATATAAAACTGAGGGGTTTGAGTCCCTTCCCTTGCCTGCACTCAACGAGCACTATTGCTGTCACCCACTTTTCTGCCCTTCTGAGTTTTGCAGGCTGTTCCTACTTTAATAAATTGGGAATGAATTTGTTACTATCAGGCAGTAAAATGTGTTTGATGCAAACCAAACCACAGAATCCCAGGAAGGTTTGGGTTGGAAGGGACCTTGAGGCTCGTCGCGTCCCATGGACAGGGACACCTTCCACTGGAGCAGGTTGCTCCAAACCCCATCCAAGCTGGCCATGGGCATTCCCAGGATGGCTCAGGTTCCCTGGACACCCCGTGGCAGTGCTTACATGTCTGCCTGGCGGCTGAGCCACTGCTGGCAGGCGCTGCTGTCCTGGATGTACTGCAGCACCTCCGAGAGCATCGTGCGCTTCAGCCGCTCCTCGTCCCGGCTCTTCTTCAGGTGGTCATAGGTCCGGGCACCTGTGGCACACACACAGCCTGCCCTCACCACCTGCCTCACCCAGAAAGTCCAGACGGGCTTTTCCCTGCTTCAGGAAATATTGGGAAGTTCTCTATTTCTGGCCCAACCTCTGCTGTTCTCCCTTGTGATGATTACTTGGCACCAGAGGGGATTAGATTCCACCCTGTACCCTTCCCCCTGTTAATTTCAGGCCAAAAACAAACAAAAAAAGGATAAAACAGGCCATTTCATTGATGTGGAGGTCTTAGGCCTCTCTCCAGATATCACATGTGTCAACAGCCAGGGGAAGTGTCCCGAGATGAAGCCCCGAGACCACTGTGCCATGACAGAAATACTTTTTAATGAAGCTTTTGCAAAGTAATGCCCAGAGCAGAGCTGTGTTAGACACTGTGATCTCCAAGCTGATGGCTCAAATCAGCTGTGAACCAGCCCAGCTGGACTGTGCATCATTGCTGAAGCCTTACTCAGTTCCAGACCAGGCAAACGCCTCTCAGAACTAAGTGTCTTTTTATTCAACACATCCTGAATGTTGTAAAATCATCCTTCCCTTCCTTGATGGATGGGAATGGAATGAATAATGCATCAGGTACTTACTGCAGAAATTGGTGATTCCTGCTGCTCTGTATTCCTGGAGTCTCTTTATTTCCCTGCGCAGCTCAAATTCCACTGTTGGACCCCAGCAGTTGGCAGGAGGGAAAACCAAAGAGCAAAAGTGGGTCAGTGGGGTGGACTGGGAATGTGGCTCTTTGCTATTTGCCTGCACAGGTCAGCTCTGAACACACAAACCACAGCCAGGGTTAACCTCCCTCCACAAGACCTCAGACTCCCTGTGTCCCAATGCTCCTCAGACACAGATTTCAGTTGGTTTCCAGCCTTTGTGTGCTCAGAAAATGTATTTTCTCTTCATGCTTTGATAGTCCTTCTGCCATACCCTGGACAAGGCAAGTAACAATAATGTGGGATTTCTGGAAGGCGTTTCAATAGATTTGAGGAACTACTCCAGCCAGGCACCTTAGAAATCTAATATTCTCTTGGAACTACGATTTTCCTAACTGGACCTTCCAAAATTTCTCCTTGCAGACAATTCTTTCCTGCAGTCAGTAAGATGAAATTGTTAAATGTTTCTTTTGCTCAGAGATATTTCCTGTCTGTTGCTTTCATCATCTGCCTCCCAGCACTGCTCAGTCTTACAGGGAGCAAGTCTCCTCGTGAATTTATTTCCTGCTGCTGCTCAGGAGATCTGTGTAGTGCCTTGTACCTGACTGTCAGGTTCACCTGAGGATCTGCTGCCACTACAACAACAAAACCAGGTTCCAGGAGCAGCACTCCCATGCAGGACTCATGCTTTTGCAGGATCATGCTTTTGGTATTTCACACAGGGTGTCCTGAAAACACGGGCACAACTGTGTAAATGCTCTGTTCTTTCTAATGAGCAACAGTTCTCCCAGTTTAAGTCACAGAATGAAGCAGGATGTGGTGACTCGGACTGGACTCTGCCTAAATGCAGGTTATGGGATGATTCAGGGATGGAACAATGCCTCTCCCCTAAGGTAAGGACATAATGACCACTGCACTATATAATTATGTGACATACAATAGTTTAACGTGTGTCTTTCAAAGAATTCAGTTTGCTGCCAGCTCCCAATCTCTCCACACAGACATAATATAGGGATTTTATTCTTCCCCTGATACAGAGTCCCAGTAAATAAACAGCGGTTCTTTAGATAAAAAAATATTACCTCCAACACGTGACCAGAATGTTCAGTCAACTGCGAACTCAAACAAAGAGCTCGGACACAGTTTAGTGGAAAAAACCCACTCGCTGCTCGTTCAGTGTATCAAACCACAAATGTATTTGTTTTCCTGAGGTAGTTAGATGGGGGAGGAGGAGAAAAACCACCTCCTGCCCTCCAGGAGAGGGATATATTTAGGGAACAGATGATGCAACCCGTCCCCGTGGGCTGCAGGGCCCTGCCGGACTCACGCGCGTGGCTCTCGATGAACTTGTCGTGCTCCACGGGCCCCAGGATCCGGGCAAACCTTCTCATGGTCTCGTACAGGTCCTGCACCTCCTTGGGGTAGCGCCTTTCCAGAACTACAGGGGAAGAAGTACCACATGTTACCCCTCCTGCTGCCACCTCTGTGGGGGCTGACAGGAGCACCAGCCTCGGCACTGCCTAAAAATCCACATTTGGTCATTCTCGGCCATTTTGGTGTCACAACTAGAGATTGCTTAGTAAAAAGCAACCAAAGTTACAGCCCTTGAAATCCTTAAAGCATGAGGGGTGATATTGAAATGTTGTTTGGTCATTTCTCACAAGAGTGAGGTGTACCTTAAAGGCCTGGATTTCACCTTCCCCCTGTCCCCCACTCAGCAGAGCCCAAAATGCTTCTGAAGGGCAATTTTGAGGCAATAACCAAAACACTGAGCTGGGAGTAGTTAGAACCAGACGGCTGGAGAGAGTTGGGGCAGGAAATCTGCTGGAATTTAGAACATCTGAATATGTTCCAGTATGAACAAACCACACTGGTGACTTGGAAATGGTGAATGTGTGAAGTTCTGCCACTTTGAAGGGAAGCAGTTACACCTGATACTCACTCTGAAATTTTCTGAGGTTGATCAGGCCATGATCTCTTATAATTCTGGAAATGAAAGAAAATTATATTAATACAGGCCATTACTCCTGCGTTGCCTCGCAAACACAAAGGCTTCAGAAGAAACTTTGATTTAGACCATCAGAGGGGTCTAAAACTAAACATGAATGAAATTTCCATAAGCCCTGGGCTGGCTGGAATGGAAACATGATGCAGTGTGCCTTTAATCAGGGTAAATTTTGGACAGTGGTGTGCATTAGCCCTGAGCACAAAGGGAGCTGCAATCACTTTAAAGGTTGGAAATTGCTTCTTTAGGCACAGATTTCACATCTACAGCACCTTATAACTTGTCCTTCCAAAATCAGAGGGAATGAATGTCTCATGAACATGATTTCCAGCTTTGGACAGACACAAACATCCCTCTGCTAAAGCACAGGGTAGGGCTGGACTGTAAATGCCACCACTGGGAACAGTGGAAAGGCATTTTTCCATGGCAGCTTGGATTTTAAAGAGATGATGGAGGCAACTCTGGGTTTGAACTGCTCCTGATGGGACCAGGGGAAGGAGCAGAGGGAAAAGCAGGTGCCTGATAAACACCTTTGTCACCAGTCTGAGCAGTGCCACGTGCTCATTGCTCTGTGGTGACTCCACTTTGGCAAATAAGATACCACAGAGCTGGGCTGTCAAGGTCAGGTCAGGACCTGCTCTATAAAATCCATTTCATTTCCTTTGGTGTGTACAAAACCCTCCTGTCCTGTGCAGAGTCACCTTTCTGAGAGTGACATCAGCATTTTTGTGTCATTTTCCAGATTTTTGTCCCATCCTGCTGTAGAAACTTCACAAAACCTGATGCTGATATAACCACAAGGGTTATGAAGAGCCCTGCAGTACTCTCCTTTAATATGACAAGATTGATCATCATGGAAGTCACACCACATAAATACTTTTTATTTATGAATTATAAAGGACCAGGTCAATCCTTCCTGTCATTCAGCAGAACTGTGTAGTTTTATGAGAAGGACTGGAGCAGCTCCACTTCAAATCATTAATTCTTCCAGGGAGTAATCCAGCAAGATATAATTTAAAATATTGAACAAAGTATTTCAAAGTTATAATAAAACTTAATTTAATTAATAGATTGAGTCATTCTAGAACACTGTCAAATGAGCTGAATAAATTATTCAACCCCACGTCAGCAATAGAGTTATCCTCAGTGTGGAAACCTAACTTAGGGACCACTAGGAATTAAAAATAATGATGCAAATATTTCTGGGGAAAAAGTGGGAGTCCAGCAATCAGTCACAGTCTGGCAGGATTTTTTTTCTGTGAAGTAGGAAATTAATGATATGTAATCCATCAGTGTTGCACAGGGAAGGAAGGAACACAGTTACTGCTTCAAAACTCACTTTTTCCGTCTCTGTCTTTCCTTTAACCTGGAATGGTAGATATCTACAACTGCAATCTTCAGAGCTGCAAAACAAAAAGGTTAAAGAATTCATAAGCAATCCCTGCAGGAGGCTGAATGTCAAGCTTTTATGTTCACGTTAGGCTGGAATGGTCACTGCTTTGCTGGTTTAAAAATCCTGAGGCAATTTTACAGGGGCATCAACCCATTAGAGGCAAACCTGCAGTGCTTCCTACCTGGGAAAGGTTTATTTTGCTTACTCCTGCCAAATTCATCACTGTAAATACACTCATGTAAACACGAACCCGGGCAGATCCTGAGAACTCCTCTCCTCTTCCTTCTTGGACTGTTTTGCTATCAGCACTTATTTGTTCCTTCATACCTGCAATTGCCAAGCATTCCTTCTCCTGAAAAAGGATTTAAGGATCTGAAGTACCATCTCTGGGCAGAGGCTTCTTTGCACAAAACAAGGAACTCCAAGAACCAGACACAGTTCTGAACTGTGAGGATTCAAAGCAGCCTTTGCTACAGTTCTTAAAAACATTTGGAAGATTCCAGCTTGTTAACTTCCAAACTTATCTGTCTGCCAGGAGAACAAAGAATAGTTCAGGACAGTGTGAAGAAGCCCAGGAAAAAGCCATGCTCATTAGAAATCACATCCTCCCCAAAATCAAACCTGTCTGCAGCCTGGTTGAGCCACTCACGGAGCCTGCAGCTCCCCTCTCCTGCAGCCATTAGCTTAATGAACTTTTTTTGGGGCAAATTCGTGAAAGACAAGATAAAGAGACATCTAGTGCCTTCCCTTCCCTCGCTCTGTTAGGTAACACACAAATTCTAGGTCATTAAACGAGTGTAGAGGTGGCTGGTGTAGTGGTTTTTTTAACTTTCCATTAATCATTTCCATGTGCTCTCGGAAGGAAGAGGCTCAAGGCTTGGCAGTGGTGTAGAGGCTGTGACACAACAACCAGCCCTTGGAAATAGGGGAACTGGGATGACCCAAGGGGGACAGAACTCAGGATCCATTTCTCTCTGTAGTGACACAAAAAGAGCAAAACTGATAGTGGCAGCTTATTGATTGCACTCTCGCATAAATAATTAATAATGCAATTAAGAAGTGTGGTTATGTGTCTATTTTAAATATGCATGTAGGTGTAAACACCAGGAAGCCCCCAGCCTCTAGGAAATTCATCCCTGCATCCCTCTGGGTAATCAAATTTCATACAAACAGGGACAGCTGAACCCAAAGGCTGTGGGGATTTGCTCAGGAGCTTGATCCCAAGCAAAAAACCCTTCAGTTTGTCCCAAATTGATTTGATGTTAATCTAAGAGTAAAGGATTCTGTATGAGATAGGAGGGGTGCTGCAATATTCCTACTTATTTTTCCAAATTTCTTGCATTTTCCACATCATTGTGTATTTTCATAGCGAGGTATGTAAGTTTCCTAATTTAAGAACAAGCAGAGATAGCAAATTCTCCTTTGTGCTAAAATGTGGGGACAAGAAATTGGGAATGCAGCAAGTTAAACATGAATGAAATCCATTAGGAAGGGTTGGAATTGGTGCCAATTTATGGAAAATATTTTTGTAGTTTTGAAACCCTCTGCAAGCTCAGCCAACTTGTTATTTTCTGGGGTTTGTGTGGGCAGAACTTAATAAGTACATGCAGAAACTGCACTGGAGAACCTCTATAAATATCACAAGTAATTATGCACCTCTAACCATCGAGTTTTGATGCTTTCACCTGAGTGCACATTATTCTAAAGAAATGATGATCAGCTGGGGAGAGGAAGGAACAAATGAAGGGAAAAAATGGAGCTTCTGCTTCCAGTGAAATTAGTATTTGCTGCCACATGCCCTTTTGGAGGGGCTTTTGTTTTTAATAGACATATTCACACAGGACCAGGCGATTACCAAATCTGGAATGCATGAATAACTCCGACTACTACGCTGTTACACACTGCATGGAAATGAGAGAGGAGATGCTGGGGGAATGAGAATGATTCCTCCAGCTTTCCCCCATGGATTCTAGCAGGGAGGCAGCTGTTTGTCCTGGGAATGTGAGATAATCCAAGCTGACACCGTGCTCAGGGTGTCCACTCTGGGCCCTGATAAGGCTCCTTGCCATGCTCGGTGCAGCTCTGAAGGACCCACTGATAGGCAGCAATTCAAGGCTCCTTCCTCCATTCCAAAAAAAAAAAAAAACCCAAATATTTTGGTTTCTCCAGAGTGTGTCCAAAACAGTTTCTTTGCTTTTCATTCCTCTTCAGCTTCATTTGGCCTGCAGGAAACTTTGTTGAACGCTAATGAGTGAGAGCTTTGTTTCATGGGAGCGAACCTGCCTTGGCAGGCGAGGCCCAGATAATGGGAAGAATGCAAACTAATCCCAGTAAACAGCCTGTGTGACCAGTGTGTGCTGGGCTTGGGAGAAACTGAAGGGCTGCAGTCCAAATTCACCCTCCCTGGAGGACAGCAGGACCCATGGCAAACAGTTATCTGCCTTTGGAGCATGGCAGGAACGTCCACAGGAGAATAAACACCATGTTCTGTCGAGAAGGACACTGACTGCCTTGCAGCTTAAAATCAAATTTCCCTGCCAGTTGCAGCCTATTTCCACTCACTTCTAAATCTGTGGTTTCAGCAATTACTTTGCAGTGTTAGAAGTGAAAATCATTTACATGAGAAGGGGGGGGGGGGAAAGCTGGGAAAAAGATAAATTACCAACGTTCTAATTCAGCCTGATGAAAACTTGTAGTTCATTAAATATTCAAGCACTGTGGGCTGAATTAGGGTTGTAACTGGTTGGTGCTTTTGATCTGTCCATTATGTTTTTGTGTAACTGCAATATATATTTGCATGCCCTTACTGTACTGCCAGCACTGAACAAAAGAGAACAATTCCAGAATTTAATTGAAACATGAGAGATTTCATACAAGTTTGGCCATCTTGCTAATACCAAGAAGTGACTGAGTGATGTCTGTGACCTCCTGTGGGGTGGGAAGAGCTGGTGAGGCAGCAGGTACAGGTTCTGTGCTCCTCATAAAAGCTGCCTGGGAGCCTTTCCACCTTGCATTAAACAGCATTTTCTTGTGGGAATACCAGTAACTTGTTTAGAGTAATGCAGGGAAACCAACAGGGAAAATATATGAGATAAATCTATAAATATATATTTCATAGAAAAGATATAATAAATCAGAAAACAGAGGTCAAGCAGCTCAGATCTAGAACTTCTTAAAAAATAATTTTTATAAAATACTATGGAAAGCAGTGTGGAAGAAAGGGAACAAGGGGGAATTCCACTCCAGTGGAAGCACAAATGTTCCTGTGGGATGTGCAGCCTCGGCACTGCAGCATTGATCTGTGACTGGTGCACCAAGAGAAGGAAAGAGAGACCACAGGAACTGTACTGGCTGGGGTGTTCCCTGGGCCCAGCCTGAGTGACTTGCAGAAAATGCAGTAGGAAAGTAGTTTTCAAAAATGAATCTTGAACCCAGTGAGGTTTAATGTGTGGCAGGAAAACAAATGGGAGGATTTTTTTCCCAACCTAAGCCTTAATCTCTGCTGCGAGGCCCCGTTTGGGTTTCTCTGGGCTATAAAATGTGTTAAACCCCTGTGTTACATCTTCACCTTCACACCCAGGTTGCCTCACAACCCTCTCTGCCTGTCAGCTACAAAGTACAAAGGCTCCTTAAACCAGCCCTGCTCTCAGAGCCACGTGTTGAGCCATTTTCTGCACCATGGGCTCCTACACTTGGGTTGCAAAATTCTCACAAGCAAAGCCGGCAGCTGAGCCCTTTAAAACTGCAGGACAGGGAGGATGTGGCTCCTTCCTTTTTTTGTGTTAAATCGCAGAAGGGAAAGATCTCATTCCAAATTTTCTAGCAAAGAATTCTTTCTCTCCCTGAGATGCCTCATGTGAAAGGGAAACAGCTGGCTGGACCCCGGGACTTCATTTTTGCGAGGCTTTCTCTCTCACGTGGGCAGATCTGGGACAGCTGTGGGAAGGCAGATGCCAGAGTTCCTGGGCTAAGAGATCCAAAATGCAGCTGGTCACGCTCCACAACCTCTGCCAAACAGTTTGCACAGAGCAAATGCCTGACATCCCTTCCCAAACACTGAAGACAACTGAAGGATGGACTAGGGAACATCCAATGAAATTATCAGGCAAAAGATTGGACAGACGGGGGGGAAGTATTTTTTCACACAACGCATAATTAAATTGTGAACTCCTAATTCGATTGTGGAAGTCGGATGTGCAGGAGTACAAGCAGATCCAGCTCCAGCAGGAGTTAGCAGAGCTCCTGGAGGATGGGCCCCTGGCAGAAGAGACCTCAAATGGCTGAACTGTGCCTGGGAGGAAGGCAGGTGTGAGGGGAGTGCTGCAAAACCCGATGGACTGAACACGAATCTATCAATTAATGTGCACAAATAGGAGATTATTTTGCTTTTCCAGTTCACAAGGAGCCAGAATAGGACAAAACAGCAGAGAACTGGCACGAGGAATCCCTGCCATGGCCTCAAGCCAGCCCCCCTCTCAATAAATGCTGAAAGGGGAGAGACTGACATACGACTCTCATAACCTTCCTGAGCCAGGGGAGTTTGCATTCCTAAAGCTCCTGCGTACACTGCTCAACTTCAAACTGGTGTTTTTTAACTTTGCCAAGACTGTCTGTAAGTAACAGGATTTGTCTGTCTCCAAGGGATGCAAAGGCTTTAGCTCAGAACTGCCTGACACAGATGGCAGAATTCTGAGGCATAAACACAGGACTTTTAAACCCTGTGTGTACTTACAAATGTGGGGAAAAGCAGGATCTTTTCCTCTCTATGGATTAAAATGTCACTTTAGTAATTCCTGTTATTTCATATTATTAAGGCACCCATGTTCATAGAAACTCATAGAACAGGAACTGGGCTCATACAATCATCTTCTTCACATTAAAAAGGAAGTTGTCACACAGATGATGCTACTCTAACTCAGGGCATGTTGAGCACATGAAAAATCACACAGCTTCAAGAGTCCAACACTTTTAATGTGTCTCACATAGTCTTAAACTCCACACCTCCTTGCTGCCTGCATTAATACCTATGCTGATACATTTAATACAGTAAAACCCCAAACATTAAACCCCATACATTAGAAGTGTATGTTCACTTTCAAAGCATGTGGAGAAAGAGACCCAATGAAAAGCTGCACAGGCATCTGAAACAGTTTCGAGCCTGGGTACAAAAATGTGGCACTTACCATGCAAAATGTCTGAATCATCTTCTACAAAATCAATATCTCTCAAATCCCACTCAGCATAGTTGTCAAACTCCTGTTCAGAGGTGATTAATACATTGTCACTAACTAGCACTAAAACACTGGCCTCAGGTTTCAGAACATGCAGAAGGACTGGGAGCAGAGATATTTACTCATGCACAGGGTACAAGGTTCCATCCTTGAGCAACAAACCCCACAGGGGAGCTTTACCTGGGGAATGTGTCAATGCACCCCCATGGCTGCAGCTGCAGCAGGATGTTGTGAGAGGACAGCGGGAATTAGTGAGGTAATGACTCCCCGACTGTGATTGAAATGAGAGTCACAGAATGTCCTGAGTTGGAAGGAACCCACAAGGATCACCAAGTCCAACCCCTGGCCCGGCTCAGGACACCCCCAAGAGTCCCCTCCCTGTGCCTGAGAGCCGTGTCCAGGCACAGGGTGTGATTCTGGGGATGGCCCTGTGCTGATTCTGCTCAGAGGTACAAAAAAGAGCCTGTGCAAGGCTGAACTCATTCCTCCACAGACAGGAGCAGGAACTGGGGCCTTGGGCCCCCAGCCAAAAGCATGGAAAGCAATGCAGGTCTTCCAAGAGATGTCTGGAGCAGACCTGTGTGTGCTTCCCTCAGGCAGGTGACAGTGCTGGAGCTGATCCTTTGGCCGAGCATCCAATTCCCAGCACCCAGCCCGCTCAGCAGGGCCACCCCTGGCTGGACATCTGGTGGCAGCAGCACGTCCTGCAGCCTCTCTGCTGCCTCTCCCGGCTCTGCAGGCCACCAGCGCCACCTCTGTCACCAAACCCTTAATTAATCCAGAGGTTTAATCATGGAATGAATAGCTCAACTTGGAAGGGACCCGTAAGGGTCAGAGTCCAACTCCCTGCTCCTCGCAGGATAACCTTAAACTAAACCACAGGACTAAGAGCATCCCTCAGTCCTGTGCCCTCCTGTGATGTTTTTAAATGAAGAGCAAAGACAGGCAGGGGCAAACAGGGTGTGTGTGCTGAGCCTGCACCCAGCAGCAAATTTAAAGTATGGGAGGAGAGTCATTCTTACCTCAACGAAGTCAGCTCTAGCTGGCATGTACCCAGCCATGTCCCTGGAGAGCAAGGAATCAAAGGTGGGCCGTGGGGGATCATCAGCAGCTGAAAAAAACAAAGGTTTTCACTTGTTGAGTAGGGCTTGGGATCTTCTTTTAAGGATCTGTAAATAAGTGTTTATTTTGCAGGAAAAGTGGGAATAATTAGGTGAAGAAAAATACCCAGATTGGGCTTTTATTCAGTGTTATAGGCAGAAAAGACAGAGTTCATCCAGAGAAAAATGCAGCAGTCTGAGATCTTCATAGTATTCTCAAGAGTCAAACACAAATTCAAGGTAATAAACAGGTAATAAAATGTAAACTTTACATTTTGGAGCTCAGCATCCCCCTCTAAACCTCTGCAGCTCCCTGGGGCTCAGTGTGCAGGTTCTTTTAGTTAATAGCAACAGGAGTGTTAAATCTGCCTTCTTCTGGGGGCCATTGACAGAGCTGCAATTAAAGCCAGAGAACTCCCAATTTTTACAGCTCTTCCCAGCTGAGGAGCTCAGTGTTTTACAGACAATAATAGTCTGAGGCTCACAATGCACTTGTGCAGGAGCTGAGTGTTGTGTGTCTCATGGCACAGATAAAGCAGGCTGAGGCACAGAGAGTTTGTCTTGGCCCAGGGCACATAAAAAAATCAATACCAGCCAGGGACAGAACCAAAATTGCCCAGTTCCTGCTGTTTAGCTCTAACCACTTTACTGGGAAATGTAAAGCTCCAGACACCCAGCAACTGCTTCACCCAGAGAGGCTGGGGAGCTCTGGAATGAACAGTTGCCAGACTGGGGGAATGCTGAAGATGTGAAATGCAAGGAAAACTGAGAATTTGTTAACTTGCTGCAATTTAGCTCAGACTTTTTAACAGGCAGTTTTCAAGAGAGAGGTGTGAAATCAGCACAGTTGAAAGGAGTGATTTTGTGGCAAATTAAATCAGCAGTTAGGTCTGGGACACAGTGTGTACACAGTGACGTGCACATGCTCAGAGGGAATGTTTAAAGGCAGAAATGCCTTCTCAGTTCCCTTTGCTGGGCAGGGGCTGGACAGGCTGAGAACCACACTGGAATCTACCCTGAGGGACACACATGAAGGAGCTTTGGGGTGGATTGTAATCCAGTGGGTACAAACATCCAGGTTCCTGCTGGGGTGATTTCTGTGTCCTCTGGCTATGCAGGAACTTCTGCTTTTGAGACCCTGATGTTTGTGTCAGACCATGCTGCTCCCTGTCCTTTCCCATGGAACTGGCAGCCTTGTCTGTGTGATACACCCAGGAATTAATCCAGTGTGAAGAGAGCCCTGCTCCTGACATTCTCCAAGCCAGTTATCAGAACAGGTTATCCCTTGGGAATGAAAGCAAACAGCATCTGTGGTGCCTGTCCTTCCCAGAGCTGCTGATCCAGCCTTGGCAGAGCAGGGACCTCTCAGGGAAGCTCCCTGTGAGTGCAGGGCAGGGATACTCACAGTGGAAAGGAATGGCAGTCTCGTTGTGCTGAGCCTCCTCTGCCTGCTTCAGGTTCAGCAGGGTGGATGCAAACAGGGGGTTGTTGATGAAGTGTTTCATGTAGTGCTTCTCACACTCCTCCTTGGATTTGGTGCACATCTGGTTGGCCACGTCCTGCCTGGAGCGGGGAGAGGGGGAGGCTTCAAGTGAATAACACAGAAATGTTGGGCTTTTTTTTAATTTCTCCAGTGGGAAAAGGTAATTTTGGACAGGAGATTGGTTGTGTTGTGTGCAGAGAACTGGCCTGTGATGGTGCCTGAACTCACACTCTCAGCACCAACACTCACACGTTTGATACGGTGCCAGGGAGCTCTTTTTGGGTGCCCATGAACAGTGCAATTCACTGTTTTCACATGGGAAAACCTCTGGCTGATGCAATGTACCACATCTTTAACAGCCTTGAAATCTACTGTTGTTATTTGAGAGCTTTTCACACATTTCACTGGCTCCAGGTAATGGTAAACTCTGTAACCAGTTTTCAGTCTTCTGACAGCAGTGTGCACCTAAGAACTCTCAGTTCTGCTTCTGTGAATTCTGGGGTTCTGTACTCTTAACACAACTGTTTTTAATGAAGAAGAAGACAGATAACTCATGAACACAGGATCTTCCAGCTTTCCACTTTAGCTGCTAAATTAGTGTCTCACCCACAATAAGTCACTGAACAATGTGCACTGATGAATTCAACAGTGAGATCCAGGGAAATGAGAGGAAAAACTGCCCATCATTGAATGAAATTGGCTGAGCCACTGAATCCTCACCAGTTCCCAAATCCACAGTCCATCACAGCTTCCAGGAGAGACATTTCCTCCTGAGCTGTCCAGTTGGGATCCAGGACAGGGAAATCGGATGTCTGGAGAAGAAAAAAGCAGAACAAACTGTGATCCTCTGTTCCAACCCACCTCAGGAAGAGCAGAGAAGTTCTGAACCACAGGAGATACTGAACACAGGAGATAATTCTGGTACTTTTAAACTTTTACAAAACCTGATTGAGTAATTATTGGATTCCTTAGGGCATCGGGGCATCAACCACAGCAAACACTGGTACATTTGTGTCTCCCAGCTACTATTACACAATGTTATACTATGAAACACAGTAAAAATTGCTGGAGACTTTAAGAATTATTAATTTTGAGGAAGGAAAAACAAGCCTAGAGAAAGAGAAGTTGATTTACATGGTTAAAGAACTGTAAGTCTAGTGATAGCATTGTGCTATCCAGGCACAATAAGAAGATGCAGCTTTAAATTACTCCACTACTCCATCCTGTTCTGGGTGGATATTTTTCTTTTTTTAGTAGTTTTAAACCTCTGAATCAAAGAATTGCATCACTCAACCTTTCCATGGAATATGAGTAAGCAAGGTCTCACTCCTGGGAAGCTGAGAGAGCCCAGGACTGAGTCGGTGTTATCCAAAAGGAATATTTACCATTATCTCATAAGTGTGATCACTTTGATGTTTCTTGTATTCAAATCCTCGGGTGAAACACTGCAGAACAAAAGATCAGAATTGTGTTACTTCTGCCCTGAAACGATTTTCACTGGTCCCTTTTTAAAGTTTTATTCTCTGACCACAGGGTATCCAAAACTGACCACCTGATATATTAAATTTTTCTGATTTAATTTGAGCAAACCCATAAAATCATGTTAAATCTTTGTAGCTTGCCTGTCTTTTGCCCCAAGACATAACTCATGGGAATCCAAAAATTTTCCGTTAAGTATTAAGGTGAAAAAAGTTTGGTGTTATAGTTTGAATAGCACCTTATATATAATAGCACCATATATAGTTTGACCCTTCCAGGAAGAGAACACATAGCATTTATTAAGTATTGAACACAAAGTTTCCCTTTAATCCTGGCTCTCTGATTAAAAGCACCAAGTTTGCAGCTGTTTTTAACAGTTAAATTTCTGACTTTTAAAATACAGGTAAGTGAGCAAAAATACACCCAATATGCAAAATAGGGGTTTGTGTATTTTGTACAGAGCTGAGCACAAGGCTCAGCTCTTCTTTCACTCTTAGAGGTTACTGCCATTTTTTAGTCATAATAACACAAAGTTATTCATTTATTAATTACACCAGCAGTACTTTTCTGTGGTTACCAGCTCACACACAGAATTTTTAAAGAACTGCATCTGGTCACAAACAATTACTGTCAATATTGCAGCTTCTCCTTTTCTATTTGGGAAGGGAAAAAATGCATGGAGGGTGTTTCTGGGTGGGATTTTCTTTTCCATGCCACAAAGGATGACAGAAATGATACTGCCCCAGACATGCAGCAGCATGTTGGGTCACCCCAGGCTGAGTGAGGTGAGTGAGATGGTTTGGCTGCTGCACGAAGACCTCCTTCCCCTGCCCATGCCTCAATCCTTCACCCCCCAAACCCCCTTTGTCATTTCCCCGTCCCTGAGCAAACAAGAGTGTTGGAGAGGGTGGTTCTTAATGTGTTCCTGGACAGCCTGGCACCAGGCAGGCCTTGGATGGCTCTCTCAGAGCAATGAAAGGCTCTGCCCTGCTGCTGGCACTCACCTGCAGGCACAGCAGGAAGGGAGGGGGCCCACACTCTGCACACTTCACGTAGGGCTCCGTCAGGTACGAGGAGCAGCCTCGGCACGGGGGCTTATCAAAGGGGTCATCTGGGAAAACAGGGAAATCTCCTGTGACACGAGCACAGCACTGCCTTGGCAGCCCCTAAATGCACCTGTGCCCAGCCCCAGCAGCTGATGGTGCTTGTGGGTCCAGGATGTTCCGTGATTCTATGGATTTTCAGTGAACTCAACTGTGCAACAAAACAAATAAGACTCTCGGGTTATAATGGCTCCAAACTCAAAGAAAACAGGGTTAGATGGGACATTGGGAAGAAATCCTTCCCTGTGAGGGTGCTGAGGCCCAGAGCAGCTGTGGCTGCCCCTGGATTGCTGGAAGTGTCCAAGGCCAGGTTGGACAGGGCTTGGAGCAGCCTGGGATAGTGGAAGGTGTCCCTGCCCACGGCAGGGGGTGGAACTGGATGGGCTTTAAGGTTCCTTCCAACCCAAACCATTCCCTGATTCCATGATTCTGATTTTTTCCAAGAAAATGGATTTGAACCAGCTCAATTATAAGTGGAGAGAAAGAAGACAAAACTCACACTGAATCATTTGTGTCCCCGTGCTCTTAAGAATTTGTACAAATAAGTGATTCTGTGGACCAAACCCTTTTGGCTTCCTGTCTCCCTCTCCCATGGCTGCTGATGGCTTTAAACAATGGCAAACCCTTCCCAAATGTCATGGAATCAGGGAATTGTTTGGGCTGGAAAAGCCCTCTAAGACCATTGAGCCATCCAGGTTTTTCATGCCCAGATGTGGGAGCCGAATTGTCAGATGGCACTTACTACCGAAGGAGGCCAGGCGCTCCATCCCTGCCCCGTGGTGCTGGTCCTGCTCCTTGGAGTAAAACTTGTCTGGCCTAAGCACCCGGAGCGTGAACCTTGTCCCAACCAGCGTATCCAAAAGGGAATTCCCTCCCTGCAGCCGCCTCTTCTGCAGGTATGATCCTCCCAGGACGTCCCGAGGAGCAGGAAGCAGAAGGGCTGTCAGCAGCCTTCGGACCCCATTCCACACGGATCAGAGCCTGTACTCTGGGTACGGGCAGAAATCAAACACAGAGATGTGGAGCGATGGGGATGCAATCCCAGAGTGAGGGTTTCTGTGGGGATGGACGTGCTGAGCGGAGAGTTATGAGCAGCTCTTGTGCAAGGAGGTGCTCTGCACCTCCCATTCCCCAAATCCCACTCTCCAATCCCCACTCCCCAGTGCCCAATCCCACATCCCGCTCCCCACATCCCGGTTCCCATTCCCAATCCCCCTGCAGCCCCGGCTGCCCCCTCTCCCCATCACCGCCAGGCGGCGCCCCCGCCGCGGCCCCGCCCCCGCCCGCCCCCGCCGCGGCCCGCGAGGCTCCGTGACCAGCGCGCGCTCCCGGCGCCGCGCTCCCCGCGCCCCCCCGCTGCCCGAGCACCGCTCTCCGCGCTGCACCCCGGCCCGGCCCGGCCCCGGTGCGGCCCGCTCGGGGCGGCGGGGGAAGCCGGGGCCGCCTCTCACCTCGCTCGGGGCGGCGGGTCGGGCCCGCGCGCGCCCCGCCGTGCGCACGCGCCGGGGCGGGCGGGGCGCGGGCGCCCCCTGGTGGGCCCGGTACGCACCGCAGCGCCCGCCCCGCCCCGCCCCTCGCGGGGCCCGAGGGGCACCGGGCCCGGCCGGGGGTCCCTGGGCGGTCCCCCGGGGGTCCCACGGCGGCAGCGGCGGAGGCCGTGCCAGCTGGCTGTCCCGCGGCGAAGAGCCCTCGGCGGCCCCCGCGTCCCTCTGACCGCCCGGCAGCGCCCCGCGCTCCTTCCCACAGTCACCGGAGCGGCCTTCCCCCGGTTCCGGACGGTGTTCAGCCTCCGGGGTCATCCCTGCAGCTCCTGAGGTGGCAAAGGGATGATTTTCATGGGGAAAGGGCTCTCCAGTGCCGTCTCCAGCGGCCTCCCGTGGCACTGTGGATGGCCTTGTGGACCAGGTACGGCAGGAACGGGGTCTGTGGGGGATTGGCACGGAGTTAACGAGAGAGAATCCCAGAGTGGTTTGGGTGGGAAGGAACCTGAAGGATCATCCAGTGCCACCCCTGCCATGGCAGGGACACCTCCCACTGTCCCAGGCTGCTCCCAGCCCCAATGTCCAGCTTGGCCTTGGGCACTGCCAGGGATCCAGGGGCAGCCCCAGCTGCTCTGGGCACCCTGTGCCAGGGCCTGCCCACCCTCACAGGGTAGAATTTCTTCTATTACCAACAGGATTAAAAACAGGGGCAATTATTTCCTTTTCCTTTTGCCCAGGCTCCAAGCGCATGTGAAAAATTATGGGAAAAAATTCAGAATTTGGGAGAGGCAGAGTCTGGAATGTCAATGAAATATTTAATTGCTTCTGCTAACAGGTTTTTCCTGCATCTGGGAATTAGGACTCTGGGTGGTTAATGGAAGGAATCGGCGTATGGGAATCCTCTCAGCAGCTGGTTCCTGCTGTTCCCAGGAAAGGTGGTGCATCTGCAAGGTAAAAGTGCTGTCCTGAGGCCTGCAGCTTTCCATGGACGACAGTGGCTTTGGATATTTCAGGGTTAAGGGTCTTTCTGACATGCCTCTGGCATGGGAATGAAAAACTATTTATGAGGAACGTTAACCAGTCCGTGGAGTTACAGGTTTTTCAGACCAGTATTTTAGTGATACAGCGTCTCCTGGCTGACCTGAGCTGAAGCCACAGACCTCTGATGGCTCCTGGAGGGAGCAGTGACAGGAAAAGTCTTCTTTCTGAAGTCTGCTTCAATGGTTTCCAGTTTAGCAGAGGCCTAAAGGTGCCACCACCCGATGGCTGCTCAGTGGCACATGTGAGCAGCTCTCTCAGTTCCATTCCCAACCTCTTTCCAAGCACATTTGTCACTCCAGTTGCACTCCAATAAGATCTAAATGGATAATTTGGAATGAGTTATGTGCTCACATGCTGCTACTCAGAGGTTTTAGCAAATGAGGTCATTTTCACTTGCTATTTGAAATTATTTGCTGATAATTTCTGCTTCTCTGTGCTCACCTGTGCTTCCCTGCAGCCCAGTGCGGGGTGGGAGGGAGCCCAGGCTGAGCCCCCGGTGAAACACAACAGCTCTGGGGCAGCTGTGCCTAGAAAACCCAGAGGCCACACACACGCAAAAATCAGTGGGAGCATTATCAGGCCTCTCCCTGCAGGTGAATCACGAAGTCCCGGTGGGATTTCGCGAGGCTGTTGGGTGGAGTTTTTTGTGGAATCGGTGTTTTCTGCCTCGGACACACGGTGGCGATGGAAATCACCTTTTCCTCCTCGGTAACCACACGTGTGTGTCCCCGAGCGCGGAAGGATGAAATACATCAGTTCAGTCCCAAATAACCGCTGACATTTCAAGTGGCCGAGAATCCAGAAGACTTTCTCATAAGCATTGATATTATTTGAGATGTTTATGTTTTAAAACAAGAGCAAACGGAGCCTCGAGGGCTGGAGTGTCAGTATTTTGCTTTAAAAAATTGATCTGACCTTTCTCTCTGTTCCTTGCCTGGCAGGGCATGAGTGGTGCCAGGCTTGAAGTGTCACCGACCCCCTCACCTGGGATGATCTGTCCTGTGTTTGCACTGGGGATGTCATCAGAGCCTGGGCAAGAGAGGTGGAACCTTGGCATCATGAAAGGTAAAAACATTTCCCCTGTATTTTTTTGAGTTTATTAACTTAGGCTGAACTTCCTTTCTTTTGAGAAAACAGAGTGGCATGAGTTCACAGTGCACGTGTAAGTCATGGAATGAGAGTAAATAACTGTGTCCAGTTTTGGAGCAGGACAGGTAAAGGATGTGCTTTTAACCACCCCTCCTCCAAAGCAGAATGTGGTTATGATTGAAAAATTTCAAAAAAATGCTGTTGGAAAGTGTGTCTGAAGTCTGTGAAACAATGTGTTCCTATTAAAACACAGGTTATTCCTGCCCAAACTTGAATGCCAGAATAATTTAGCTGGAAAAGGCCTCCCAGACCATCGAGTCCAACCTGGCTTGTCACCCAGCCCAGAGCACTGGGTGCCACATCCAAGCATTCCTTGGACACCTCCAGGGATGGAGACTCCACCACCGTTATTAGTTTAATTTCATGGAATCTCCTGAGCTGGAAGGGACCCACAATGATCATCCAGTCCAACTCCTGGCCCTGCACAGACTCCCCAACAATCCCTCAGTGCCCTCAGCCTCCCCTCACATGCCTTCCCCTCCAGACCCTTCACCATCTTTGTAGCCCAAAAAAGCCCCTTCCAAATCCATGCTGGATTTTTAAGCTTTATGTGTTTAACTTGTTCTTTTCCACGTGTTTGTGCCTCTCTTTGCCCTTGAATGGAAGAGTTGCTGCAGGATTTCATTGTATGAAGCAATCCCTTCCCCAGCAGTGTTTGGCCAGTGTTTGTGCCTGGATGGAAGCGCTGGGCAGGGCAGACAGGCAGAGTGCAGGTGCAGGTTTTAGCACGCCTGGAGCTCTGGGAACACCAGCCAGGATGAACTCAGCACCTGTCGTAATCCCCTGGTTTTGTAAGTTCTGTATTATTATCAGGGATTGCGACCAACCCCTCAGCAAGCCAAGCACTCCCCCTCACTTCTTCAGGAGCTGGGATTTAGCACTGGAGATGATTAACTAACACCAAAAACCTTCTCTTTTAGCTCCTTCACAAAATATTTAATCAGAGGAAGATTCTTTATGTAAAAGACACATCTCTATCTACATATTTATGTCTACAGAGGTATAAATAAAGGGTCCATGCCCAAATTTTCCAGATTTAGTCCAGGTGGATGTGAGAATAGATAGTCTGTTCCCCCAATAATTTTATTAACTACAAACCCCCAGATTGGATTTTCTGGCTGGGTAATTCTTGCTTGCAGTGGGCACACATCCCACCACGTGCTCCTGGGTCCGTGTAGTTTCCTGCAGAGTCTCACACCTTCTAACCACTGCCTTGGTGGAAATGAAATTATCTCTGGTTTGGAACAGGGGCAACTCACCGTTTCTGTCCCCGCTTCTGTGCAGATCCTTGGGGTTTTGTACCCCCTGGCACCTCCAGCAGGATCAGCCTGCATAGGTCACCAGATCCAGCAGCATTAGCATTTAAACATGTTTTACTCATTCCATTTAAATTTCAGCAATGTTTAAATAAACACAGAGTTTAAATAAAACACAAAATGTGAAACAGAGGAAGAGGGGTGGTTCTTTAAACTGTTGTCCATCAACGGAACAAGCAGCTGAAGGTCAAAGACAAGAAGCAGAGGCGCTGGCAGTGCCTGGCCCGGCTTCGCCGTGTCCTCACCACCTGTTATCAGCTCTGTGCTCCCTGCCTGTGCCAAGGCAGGGACAGGGCAGTGTCCCCGAGCCACGTGGGCACCTCGTGCACAGGCACCGGGCTGGCATCTCCTGCTCCCGTGCTCACAGGGTGGGCCGGGGGAAGGGAACACAGGGGGTCACCTGGTCCCACCTCCCTGCTCAAGGAGGGTCATCGCAGAGCACACGGCACAGGATCGCGTCCAGACCATTCTGGAACATCCCCTAGCGAGGACACTCCGCACCCTCCCTGGTCTGGGTCCTGCGCACGGTCACTGCACAGGAAAGAAGTTCTTCCTCATGTTCAGCTGGAACTTTGTGTGCATCAGTTCCTGCCTGTTTTCTCTTGTGCTGTTGCTGGGCACCACCGAGAAGAACCTGGTCCAGAAGAACCTGGTCCAGAGGAACCTGGTCCAGAAGAACCTGGTCCAGAAGAACCTGGTCCAGAGGAACCTGGTCCAGAAGAACCTGGTCCAGAGGAACCTGGTCAGAAGAACTTGGTCCAGAAGAACCTGGTCCAGAGGAACCTGGTCCGGAGGAACCTGGTCCGGAGGAACCTGGTCCAGAAGAACCTGGTCCAGAGGAACCTGGTCCATCTTGGCACCCCCGCTGTAGATACTGATGGGCATTGGCGAGGTCCCCTCGGTCACCTCTTCTGGAGGCTGAGCAGGCCCGGTCCCCTGGGCCTTCCCTCGGAGGAGCGATGCTCCCGTCCCTGGGTGCCGCTCCCTCTTGGCGCGGGCTCCCGGCGGTCCCGGGGTCGCGGGTTCGAGCCCCGGCGGGCCCGGGGGGGGCCGTGGCAGCGCCGCCCCCGCGGGAGCGCGCCCGCCCGGCGCTCAGGCCACGGGCTCCGCCCCCGCCGCGCCGCCCCATTGGTCACGCCCCCCGCCGCGGCCCGGCCGGCAGCCAATGGGAGCGGCGCGGGGCGGGGCGCGCGCGGGGCGGGGCGCGCGCGGGGCCTGACCCGAGGTAACCCCGATCACACCACCGGGGGGCGGGGCGGGGGCGGGGCCCGGCGGGGGCGGGCCCGGGGGCGGGGCCGCGCGGGGAGCGCCAGGCCGGGGGCCCGCGGCGCCTCCGCTGCACCGGCACCGTGAGGTGAGGGCGGGAGCGCGCGGGGGGGAGCGCCGGGAGCGCGCGGGGGGGCGCGCCGGGGGGAGCGCGGGGCACCGGCGGGCGGGCGGCGGCGGCGCGCGGGATGGGCGGGGCCGGGCGCGCCGGCCGTGCCGCGGGAGATGGCCGGGCCATGCCGTGCCGGGCGGGCGGGACCTGGCCGGGCGCCGCGCCGGCGGGAGGTGGCCGGGCCATGCCGCGCCGGGCCGGCGGGAGATGGCGGGATGCCGAGCCGGGTCGGGCTGAGCGGAGCCGGGCTGGGCCGAGCGGAGCCGGGGGCGGGCGGGGGTCTCCCGGCGCGGGGCCGCCCCTGCCCGCCGGAGGAGCCGCCGCCCCGTTCCCTCCCGCTACCGCGCGCTCCGTCCGGGCCAGCGCGGTCGGCGCCGCCCCCGGTGCCGCCGGTCCCGTCGCTCGCGTGGCCTCGCCGGTCCCCCCGCACCCTGGAACAACACGTGGGCGGCGGCGAGTCCGGCACCGAGCACCCCCGGGGGCTGCAGCTCCGGGGCTGGAGCCCCGGGCATCCTTCCTCCAACTCATTCTTCTGCCATCCCTGGGGGGATTTCAGGATGCTGGGGAAGAGTTTGGGTCTGGTTCTGCCGAGGGGCTGAGAGCAGCCCTGGGATGCTCAAAACCAGTGAAGTTTTAAAAGCAAATTGGCAGAGCAAACCAAATTGTTGCTCTTGCCTCTCCCTTCTCTTAAATATTCTTTTAAAAGTTTAAAATAAGAAGTACTGTGTTAGAAAGTACCCGAAGCGTGAGTGGAGTCTGTTCCAGTTTAGCAGGCAGGAAATATTCAGCAAGCTGTTTAAGTGATGCCAAATTCTCTCAAAGACAGTGGGATTTAGACAGTCTCGAGTGTTTTAGCAAACTGGGATAGCTGTAAATACAGGCTCTTATTTCGGTCTCTACAGAGGTTTAGCCTGGATAATAGGAAACAGTTTTTCCCCCAGAGGATGCTGGGCACTGCCCAGGGTCCCCAGGGAATGGCCCCGAGGCTGCCAGAGCTCCAGGAGTGTTGGGACAGCGCTGCCAGGGATGCCCAGGGTGGGATTTTTGGGGTGTCTGTGCCGGGCCAGGGGCTGGACTGGATGATGCTGGGGGTCCCTTCAAACTCAGATATCCCGTGATTCTGTGATTCTACATCCACAGGTGGAAAGTTCTAGGTAGTTGTTTTTCTCCTAATATCCAGCCTAACCCTGCCCTGGCACAGCTCCAGCCGTTCCTTCAGGTCCTGTCCTGTCACAGGGAGCAGAAATTGGAGCTGCAGCCCCCGGTGAGTGTCCCCTCAGTGTCCTCCAGCTGACTGAACCAAGTGCCCTCAGCTGCTCCTCGAGAGGCCCCTCCAGACCCTTCACCATCCTCGTGTCCCTCCTCGGGACACTCTCCACCAGCTTTGGATCTTTCTTGTACGGTGGAGCCCAAACTGCCCCCAGTAGCGCGCAGGGGACGCGGAGTTTGTGAGGAGCCTTCCCTACGGAAGCTCTCAGGGTGTTTGGTGTGTGCCAAGGCCATTTTGGGCTGGGAGTGAAGCAATGCCCAATGATTAACCAGGAGGCAGGCTCAGGTGGAGCTGGCACCGAGCTGGGCTCAGCGCTTGTGTGGGGGCATTAAAACAGCGCGGCCAGGGAGCCACGAAGGGGTGTCCAGAGCAGGAACCATCACTTCACCCTCTCCCGACCTGGAACTTCCCCCCCAGCCCTGGTATAGGTGAGCACGCTGCTGATTGTTTAATGTTCAAGAGAAGCGACTGTTTTAATTTGGTTTTAGCTTTTGTGCTCCGTTGTTTTCTGTGTTCCTCCAAGTAGGGCTGTGAGAGCACAAATCCATTTCGTCATTTTAAAGCGATTCATGTTGATCAGCAATGCCACAGCTCCCTGGGCTTTCATCAGGAGACATTTGAATACAACTAGTTTTATTGATTTTATATGCCATAGGAATGTTGTAGAAGTGTTACTCTGGTTCTTTGAAAGAGCCCACTGAAATACTGATGTTCTCTTCAGTTGTGGATTTGTCTTTGGAACAGGGTGGTTTAGAGAAAAATAAGAAACCTTAATTTCCAGCTGTCATTGTCCAAGTTTCATGCCTGGGCATATCTTACAATATTAATAGTGATTTTAAAGTGAAGCTGTGATAAAACTTCTAAAGTCTGGTATTCTTACAAGTGCATTGCACTGTCAAGACAAAGATGTGACTAATGGTAGCAGCAGAGCTGTGGAGGAGTGACGTGGGGTTTGCTTCACCTCAGGCAAAACCAGACACGGCACCTTCTGAGTCTGGGTTGCGGAGTTTTCATTGCTCGTAGCACAGACACGATTTGGGCGTTAAATGCCTGGGTAGCTGCAGAGCTGGGAGCTGGAGCTGATTTCCCTGGCAGAAGGGAGCACAGCAAGGCTCAGTCTGTGTAGATCCAGCTGTGCCTAAATGTATTTCTGCAGCTGAGCAGGCTCAGTGCTGTTACCTGTCCTTACATCTTCACAGGATCGAGCTCTCAATCCTCATCCTTCCATAAACTCCAGATTCTTCTCCGTCTCTGCAGAAGTTACCTGTTTGACAAGCTGTTGGCACCTGCAGAAGGGAATGTAGGGGCTGTGCACAGCTGAGGATCCGGATAATTTTGGGTTTTAGGGTCTAGTTCAGCATTATTATTAAGACAAACAGTTCGTGTGCAGTTGTTCATGGCACACAAACTTGTCTTGGTGCTCAGCTGAATTCAAGGTGCTTGTGTAAAAATGGAACTGTGGCAGCTGCATTTCAGAGAGCCAATACAATATGCAGAGGTGCACAGGTATAATATACACCTTTATTTGTATATATATGACATACTGCTCTATTTGTATACATATAACATACCCCGTTATTTGTATATATAACATATATATACAAATTTGTATATATAAAATATACCTGTGTTTGTAGATATAAAATAAACCTCTATACTTGTATAGATAATATAAGCATATTTTTGTCTATGTAATACACCTCTATATTTATATATAATTCACCTCTATAGCTATATATATATATAAAATGTACCTTTATATTTCTATATATACAGTATACCAGTGTACAGCCTTGTGCATTCCATTCACAGCACTGAAATCCAGAGGCTCCAGTGAGGGGATCTCTGAGAAAGTCCCTGTGTAATTTAGCCCCAGACAATACTGAAATTAATTTAAATATGAACGAGGACTCTCGGTGTGCTGAGAACAAGCCGAGCTTATCGCTCAGCCCAACGCTGATTGCACAACCCCAGCGGAACTCCTGGCTGTGGGACTGGGCTCCCAGGGCTTGGAAGTGCCTTGGGAAATGGATCTGAGTGGGGTTTCATGGGTAACAACTGATTTTTTTGGAACTGAATTGGACAAACAAGGTGTTGGAGTTAAGTTGTGTGAGCGTGGCAGTGCATGGCCTTAGGTGGATGGTTTCTCATGGAACACTTGAGTGAAACACTTTGCTTCCTGTTCCTCTGCTTCCAAAAAGAAAAAAAAAAAAGCCTTGAAACTTGCATATTAATATATTAGTTATTGAAATTAGAGAAGGTTTTTCTTCAGTGAAGCGAGGTTGAAGTTAGTTTGGCTGCATCCCAGCCTCTTCGGCACTGGTGAGTGTGCCAGCAGTAAATCTGTCTGGATGAAAGTCTTTAGGAGTGATCTGATGCCAGGATAAATACACACATAAATACTGTCTGCATCTTCATGTGCACAAACAAAATTTGATTTGTGCCATCTGCGCACCTCAGGTGAAGAAGTCTCCCTGCATGGTTTACTTTGCACATCACAGGTGGACAGAGAGACTTTCTGGTCATGCTTCCCCTCCTTCTCATCTCTACCCTCAAATAAGGGTTTTTAATGCTTTTAATGTCCATGTCAGACAGATATTTGGGGCTCTTCAGTTATAAAATGGTTAATGATGCCTCTGTCAAGTGAAGTGCCCGTGGCCCCAGGGCAACTGGAGTTTGTGGGAGGAGTGATGTCAACACAGGATTTGATCTAAATAATTCAGTCAAGTACATTCATGGCAAAAGTGCATGAGCCAGTTGGATGAGTTCTTAATTCTCGGTTACTGATGGAAAGCAGGAGTGTGGTGTTTAGGGATTGCTCTGGCTATAAATGCTTGTCTGGGCATTAAAGGCACCATCATGTCCCATTTGTGTGACACCACGGGCCAGGTTTTTGTGCTGCTCGAGAGCCGTCGCGTTCCTGTTGAGCTGATTGTGCTGTGTCCTTGTGCTTGGCGTAACGTGGCTGTGATTAGCAGGGCTGATGAGGTTTTCACTGGAATTTACTACTTGGGACTCGGCTGGAATCAGGTGCAGAAGCTGACAGAAAAGTTTTGATATGAGTGGATAGTGCTGGCACAACCCGTTGTTCCTTTTAGAATCAAAACTGGCAGGTGGGACAGTCAGGTCTCTCGGAAGATTCCAGAAGGATGGACCAGCAGGAGGTGCCACAGCTGGACTTGGGCACTGCAGGTTCAGCTCCTGGGCTAATCTGTACCTGGAGCAAGTGAACCAGTCCTTGGTGTGCCTGTGGTTTTTTTCAGGACGGTTTTGGTGGTATAAACAGGAAAACACACATGGAATATGCTTCATTATAACTCTAATGTTTGCTTCCTAATTCTTTTCTTTTCCAGTTCGTTTTGGAAGTGGCTAACTGCTCAGATTGCACGGATAACAAGAGGTTAGTGCATTTCTCATTTCCTAATGATGTGTTTCCAGCTGGGTGTAGTTGTCGTATAAATGCAGCAAAGCTGGGCAGAGCAGGGGGTATCAAATGTTTATTCCCCATCCCACCTTAGTGCTGTGGGGTGTTCCTTTGTTTTCCACATCTCTCATGGCTCTTTCTCAGTTGTAATTTTTTTTTTAATTTTGAAGAAAATGCTTTAATTCCCTGCTGGAATACTGGAATGCTCAAACCCATCCCTGGAAATGTCCAAGGCCAGGAGCAGCCTGGTCTAGTGGAAGGTGTCCTTGCCTATAGCAGGGGGTGGGATGAGATGATATTTAAGGTCCCTTCCAACCCAAACCAGTCAGGGATTCTCTGATCCTACGATTTTTGATACTCAGCGTTCCCTGCCTTTGTCTATAGGTTTTGGGTCTGATGTGTGGGCTTTTTTTAGTGTTTTTTTTTTTTTTTTTCCTTTAAGTGATTCCTGCAGCTTTGTGTAAGGTGGGAGGTTCTGCAGGTTGTGGATCTCAGAGTCCTTATGCCAACAGAGAAGTAAATGCTTAGAGCAGAACTGTTTTTGATCCCGGACTCAGGGTTCAGCTCTGACCTTTGAACGTTGCATTTCCCACCAGTGAACCTTGCTTTGTCCTCCTCTTTGTCTTCCAAGGGCAGGTATTCACCTCAGGTCTGGTTTTTCCCTTTCTTTTGGCCCTTCCAGTGTTGAGAGCCCAGTTTGTGGGAGCCATGGAGGAGTCTCCCCCAGCTGATAAAGCCCTGGACGTGAGCGCTCACTCCCGCTTCATTATTGGCTCCGTGTCAGAGGATAACTCGGAAGATGAGACCAGCTCCTTGGTGAAACTTGATCTGCTGGAGGAGAAGGAGAGGTCTTTGTCCCCTGTGTCCGTCTGCTCCGATTCCCTCTCAGACCTCGGACTTCCAAACGCTCAGGATGGCCTGGCCAGCCATATGAGGTATGGATAAGTAGTTCTCCAATCTTTCTACCCCGTCATTCCCAAAGATAATCCAAAGGTTCAGCTTTATACCCGTGTTTGGCTTCAAATGTTGTTGTTTGTTGTGCCAAGACACGCTGCAGCATTCTGTTTCTAATGACCTCTTGTATGTTTATCTGTATCAAACCCTTCAGTTTTCCTGTGGTTTTAATGAAATACTTGTGCCTAAATTCCTTAAGCAGCTTGCCTGTACTGTCTGTGTTGTCCTGGCTTTCAGAGAATGGAAATGTCTTCACTGAGATGTCTAAAGTTTTCACTTGTGTGTGGCTTTTTTGGGCCCTGTTTGTTGAGAGCAAGAACAATATTTGCTTATTTTGTCTTTGCATGGGATTTGCTGCTTTAAATGTAGCCAAAGAATTGGCAGTGGGTAGGATCAATGGCTCCATACTGGAATTTTTTGGGTTTGGATAGAGAAAATTGTGGTGGTCGTAGTAAAGATTGGAATCCTGCAATGTGGTGATGAGGCAAGATTCAATGTGATTGCTGCTGCCTGAGCTCAGGGTTGGTCTCAGGGCTGCCCCACTCCTGATTCTTTGTGAATGAGCCATGAGTTGGGCTTTGGAGGTCGTGGTATTTCCTTGTTGAAAGGCTCCTTTATTTTTAGGTGTTGCAGATTTGCATTCCACTAGTGGGATGTGCCTGTTGGATTTTCCTGTTGTACTCTGGGCACTTTTCATGTACAGATCACAGCTTCTTGGTCAGTCAGTCTCCCACGTGTCCTTCGTTTGCCCTATTCCAGGAGGTCTGCTCTTTCTGCCTGTGCCATCCCTTTCCAGGAACACCCAGGACAGTGTAAATCCCACTCCAGTTTCTACTGGATAATCCCCCACTACCTTTGCTTTGTTGCTTTTGAAGGAATGCTTGATTGCAGACAGATTTACTGACCAGCAGTAGATATTTACACAACCAGCTAATCCTTGTTCTTGTGTTTTACTGGTTTCTTTGCTTGTGCAGATTAAGGAATTGTAATCTCTCCTTTTTTTGGTGGTTCCCTCCCCCCTTCAGGGAGAAGCCTCTGGGAACACACAGAACCAAACCCCTCAGGTTGGGGCAGAAGGGGGATGCTGGTCTGTACTTGACAGCGCTGTCATGGTCAGGCTGCTGGGCACGTTCAGCCAGCTGGCACTTGCACAACTGATGTAAAACCTTAAAGCAAATTTACAGAGGGTTACCTTTCCAGAGCCTGCCAGTTGTCATGGTTTGGCAGCACAAAAGGTGATTTTGAAGCAGGAAACTGTAACTATATATGTTTTAGGAACAGAAGAAATTGGATGAGCACCTAACCACGAGTGTGTGAATGGACAACAGCAGAGCAAGAAACTTCCAGGACAGTGCCTGGCACCAGAGAGGCTCAGTGCAATAGGTGTGCAACCTTGGGCACCTCTGTTGTAACCTGCTTACTTTGGCAGTCACTTTGGGGAGCTCTTGCCTTTTGAGTTAAATTGGAGAGAAATGCCAATTCAAATAAAAAAGTTACAGCATTATAGGCTGTTTTTCTAAGATAAACTCAGATGAGTTGAAGTACTTTTCAGGATGGTTGTCCCTTTCATCAGAAGATTTCTAAATCATGTTTACAGATGGAGAAACTGAGACAAAGACAACAGCAAAGACAAGTTCAACAACTTGCCTGGAGTCACTCTGTGACAGTCAGTTAATGGAACAGAGGTGCTCTTGCTTCCAGCTTCCTTTTGGTGACCACAAAGGTACCACACTTGGTAAAGTGATGAAGGTAAATTCGCAGGGAGCTCTGTACGCTTTGGCCAGCGGGTCACACAAGGTGCAGGTCCAAGGGAGCATATCTTTTGGAAGAAGTTGCCAAAAATCTTTCCATTTGCTGGTTATTTTCCCACAGGATAAAACCAGAGATGGCTCGTGTTTGAGGTGAGGGGCTTTGCTGCAGAGCAGTTCTCAGGGAACAATTACGATTAAAACGCAGGATTTACTCAGCTGCCAAAGGGTTTGTGAGGGCACCTTATTGATCTTGTGAGGTGTTTATGCTCTTGGTAAAGACACTCTTGCTGGGACAGGTTGTGCACTATGGGCTCTCCTGCTGCTGGAGATCCACGGAGACCTTCAGCTGTGCCAGCTGGCTGCTGCTCTGGAGGGTTGAGAAAGCCACGCTCTGAGAATGAACCTTGAATTGCTGTGTGGAACATCGGCGCTTAAAAACTGGTGTGTGGGGACAGGAACCACACAGAGTGAGTGTTCAGAGGGTCTTTGCTGCATTTTGCACATTTAAATAATAAAACCAAGCCTGCAATTTTTTCCTTTTTATTGTCTGTGTTGTCTCTGGGTTCAAAAGTTTCCATCAGCACTTCCAACCAGTCCTGCTAGGATACAGTTTTCCTCCTATTGTCGTGAGCTGTTAAAGAGTTGCTATGTTCCTTTCTGAAGTTTTGGTGGTGGATTCAGTAACTCCTCCCTAAATGCCACTTGGAAAGTACTTTGGGCCCATCTGTTTTGTTTAATAAATTGTTCTTGATTACTGCTAAATTTAATTTCTAGCTTCCAAGATGGTATCTTGTATCAAATTCTTGTTTAAAATAGAACAAAACCTGGATGTCTTCTGGTATTTGTACATCAGGGCTCTGGTTTCATAAGCAATGACATGGGTGTACAGAGTCACCTGACAATCCACTTGTATCAGCTGAAAGCCAAATTTTTGGATGGAGTTCAACTGTTATCTCATATGAAGCCCACAGAGTTTGTCCCTTTGCTCCTAACACTGGTTGGACTTCTCAGTGTATTGTCTCAATAAGTTATGGAGATGCTTAAGCAGAACTAATCATCTACTAAAGGAAATTTGGACAAATTCCTCAATTTTAGCCTGGACAGTAGTGGTTGAGTGTGCCCAGCCTGGCACTGGGACAAGGTGCCTGCTTAGAAACCAGCCCTAGAGTGACTGCATAGAGTCCTGAACGTAATGAAAGATCCTTTTGAGCCTCTTCTGAATCTAAAAAAACTCCTTTCCAGCCCAGCAGTTTGTGGTTGGGAGGTTGCACTGTGCAGCATTGATCCTGTGAAATCATTGGTGCTGCTGTGGTTTCACCCCAGCTGTGGGCAGGGGGGTACAAATGTGCTGTGGGGTCTGCGGGGCTGCTGCCGCCTCCGGGGCTGCTCCAGCTGCACCACAAAGGATTTCTCCTTTGCTGCATGGAGTCCTTGCTGCTCCAGGCTGTCTGCAGGGTCCTGCTGTGGGGCCTGATCCTCCTCTGGCTCTGCCTCTGCTGCTGAGGGTTCTGTGTAGGGTGACTTGTGTGGAAGGAACACCTTTCTCTATCCCAACCTGGCCTCGGATGCTTCCAGGGATGGGGCAGCCACAGCTGCTCTGGGCACCCTGTGCCAGGCCCCCAGCACCCTCACAGGGAAGAATTTCTGCCTGATTTCTAATCTAAACCTGCCCTTCTTCAGCTTAAGGCCAGGAACTTCATCCACCTGGAGGGAAAAGTTAGTTTCCTCCTCTCTCTGTTGAAAGAAGACGAGGTGGTTTGGACTCGTGGCTGTGCCTGGTTGTACTGATAACGTGGGAATTACAGCTCCTTCCTTCTCTGAAAGCTGCTCTGCTTCCTGAACAAACACACCGTAAAGATTTCTCCTCTGCATACCTCTCAGAAGCCGTATTCTTATTTTGGTGTTGTTTCACTCCCTTTAACCTCAGTTAGCAAAGTCCTCTCTAAATTCGGTCATTTGTTGGGAGATTTTGCAGAGATTCCCTGGCTGAGATACCACAGCGTGACAATGTCTCCCACATCCTTTTAAGATAACAAATCTCTTACTTTGGGGAAATTTAATGTGAAACTCCCCCACCTACCCCCTAACTCTGGTTTAAAAAGGTCCATTCTCGTGTTCCTGCAGATCAGATCTGTTCAACACTTGAACTTTGTCAAAGAGCACGGCAGGGCTCCCTGCCAGGGACTTCAACTCTCTGGTGCAGAACTATCTTGTGCTATTGTTGTTGTTGTTGTTGTTCACTTTTATCTTGGTGCCAGGGCTTGACCTGGAGAGTGTGGGGCTGGTTGCTGCTCCAGGAACACGTGGAATTTTGTACTTCATGAGGATATAAAAGTAAAGTTCTTTCGGTACCTTGTGGGTTTAGGAACTGGAGTATGGATATCAATTTGATTTAAACGTGGCTGTTTATTTGGATTGATGTTTGGGTTCACTGGGTATTTTGAGTGTCAGGGTGTTGCTTTTGGACTTGGAATGAACCTCAGTGATTTGGGTGGTGAACCCTGAGAACAGTCCAATTCCAAAAGCATCCGGCACGGCAGAGAAACAGCCAGGTGTGTGGTTAGCAAAAGGAATGCCTGGAAAACTGTTGGCACTTGGTTATTTGGGAGGAATCCTGGCAAACCATTTGGGCTCTGTGAAAATTCCTGCTTTAGGCCAAGGACCTGCCTGGACTGATGCTGGAATTCTGTGTTAGCATGGAACAGAAGTTATCTACCAGAGAGGGCTGTTTTTTTTCTGTGCTGCATCCTGTATTTAATTTCCTGAAATCCTGGGGCTCAATTCATTCTCAGAGCTGAGTCAAATTTCATTTGTTTTGATCTCTAGGTGAAGCCCTGGTTTTGACAGAGTCTGTGTTCAAGCCAATTCTGGCTCTTTAAAACATGGGCAAAACTGTCTTTGACTCCAGTGCCTGTTACCTGAGGCATGGGGAGCCATTTATTCCAGCTGTGGAATTCTGCATCCCTTGCTGGACAGCATTTCTGCTTGTTCCTTCCCTCTGCCTTCATGTGAAATAGGATGCAAGGGCAGAGCTAAAAGTGGAGCAGATTTCAGGGAGGCTTCAGCTGCCTGAGTCTTATCACCCGGATCGAATACGTGTTCTCATCGTATTTACAAAACATAGAATGGATGGGGAGAGCTGCCCTTTCCACACCCTTCCCAGGCCAGATCCAGAGGGAAACAATCCCCAACCCTTTCTCTGGGGAGAGAGTGTGTGTGTGTGTGCTGCAGTCTGCTCCAGGCTGCCTTCCACACCAGGCAGCTCATGCATCCCTGCCTTTGGAATACACGGCGACGTCACCCACAGCCCCTGGCATGTGGCAGTGCTGGGATCAGTGCCGGCTCCTGGCTGGGATGTGCCTCAGGTACGTGTCCCGAAGGAATGGCTTTTCCTTGGAGGCTGCAAGAGAGGAGCAGGTGCAGCCTCTCCCTTTGTCTGACAGCGGCCTGGGCGCCGAGGAGGGGGTGGATTCCCTGGGGTAGCGGGGTTTGAGGAGCACTGCCTGCAGGAAATGGGCTTTGTGCAGCGTGTGTGTGTTGGATGGGCAGCCCTGAGTCAGTGACACATCCTGGTGGAGCTTATTTCTGTAGGGATGCTGCAGCAAATTGTGGCCATTGATTTCTCAGCAGTGAATTCAGCTGGCAGAAGTGAGTATTTTTAACCAATGCCGAAGCTGCTCTTCTGGGTTTGCTCCTCCAGCAGCAAATCGTGGCCATTTCTCTCACAGCAGTGGATTCAGCTGGTGGAAGGCACAGGGAATATTTTTAACAGTGCTGCATCAAGCTGTCTGCAGATTTGTTTCCTTGCAGCCACAACGGGCAGAACCTGCTTGCATTTGGGGCTGCGGGTGGGGTTTTTGGGAATGAATTAAATGGGGGATTTGTGGGGTACCTGATGATTGGGCAGTTTGAGTTGTTCTTCCAAGAGGAATAAAGGCTGGCAAGTGAAAGGCGTTGAGTTCTGGGGTAGATCCATCACGTTGGGGTGCTCCTGTTCATTAAACTCCGCTCTCTGCCTGGGGTCTCTTGGCTCTGGTGAGGTTTGTGTGGCAGACTGTCGCTGTCCCTCTTCCCTCCCGGTCCCTGGATGTGCCTGGAGCTGGCAGCACATGGCCCTGCTGCTGCCCTCACCATGTCACCTGTCCTGGCCTCAGCCCCCTGGCCCTGCAGGGAGGTTACCTCCCATCACCAGGTTCACGTGGTGCTTCTCCCCTGGACACTTGCTCTTTTTTTGAGTGATCCCCTCATGGCTGGCTGCATTTTGGGATTCTGTGCCCCAAATCAAAGCTGTGCTGCCTGGCTGTGGCCCTATGCCAGGACAGACCCAAATATCCCCAAATTTAAAAATTTTCAGCTGCTGTGCCTAGTTCCAGTACAGGTTTTACCATCAGGGCACTGCTGCAGTCACTGCCCTTCCTTATCCTGTCTCTACCCCCAAATTTGCAATTTATGTCTTTGTGTGTGCAGGGCCAGGAGCTGGACTTTGATAATCCTTGTGGATCCCTTCCAGCTCAGGATATTCCACGATTCTGGTACTGAGTAAACATTATTCCTTCCTCCAGTGATGTTACTGGACCCTGCCATGCTGTAGCACTTTGCTTGTGAGGATATTTATTCTTCCAGCACGTGGAGTGATCTCATCTCCATCTTATAGGTGGGAAACAGGCACAGAAAACTGAAGTGACGTGTCCAGGGTCTCCCAGCTCCCAGGCTGGTGTCCGGTTTGATCTGCCAGCTCTGTCACACTGTGTCTGCATGCCTGCACAAGCTGCCTCTGACATTCCTCTCTGCAGCCCTGGAAACGCTGTCCCTGTCACCTCCCCGCCCCTCCTGAAAACCCCAGATTAAATCCTACAAATGGACTGAATTCGTGGGGTCGCAGAGCCCTGGCAGAGCCCGCGGCTGGGGATGCGCTCACCTGCTGCTGGAGCAGAATCCCTGTGGGTGCTGCATCCCTGTGGATGCTGGTGGAGGATGTGGGGAGCTGTGCACCCCGTTCCCAGTGTGCCCCCAGTTCCGGAGCTCATCCCGGGTTCCCATGGCTCGGAGCAGCCGCTGTGCAGCCGGGGCCAGCGTTAAAGCTCGTTACGTAACCTGTGGCTGCTCCTCTCCCTCTCCTGATCATCTGCTCTCCTCCGAGTGACGGGAGGGAGGCTGGTCCCCCTCCCTGCTGCGTCACGGGAAGGGTGACACGGCCGTGGGGGGAGCCAGGGAGAAAGGTTAAGAGATTCAGGGCAGTCAGGAAGTGTCTCTGCTTGAAGGAAAAACCGCGTGAGGCTCTTTGCAGCTTCTCCTTGAGCTGCAGAATTGGCAAAATTTAAGAGCTGCAGCTGCAGAGAGGAGCCGTAAGGGAGCCTGAAATCCATTAATTCCTGCGCTCAGCATGGAGGATTCTGCAGAGCAGAGTCAGGAGATGAGGTACCACATGCTGCAAAGGTAAGAATCACAGACCTGCCTGTCTCCTCCTGCCTGGGCTCTGTGCTGGAGATGCTCACTGAGCTTTTGGTGTTCATTTTATCCTCTGGAGCCTCACAGAGCCTGTGGGCTCTCTGTGCGTGCAGGCTCTGGACAAAGATGCCAGGATGCAGCTCAGCTGGGGGATCAGGGTTGTTCAAGTCGGAGGTTCTGCACAACTTCTACCCACTGTGAGCTCTGAAGGATGGAAGGGTATTTTGAAAATTCCTCCATCACAAGATGTGGCAGTTGTGAGCATGTGGTTGATAGGGATGACAGTCACTAACTCAGCATTTATTCTGTTTTGTTTAGAGCTCTGTGCTGTCTTCCTTGCTGCCCAGCTTCTACCTCATTTTACCCTGCAAAAAACCCCCAACTCTTCTGTTTTGATTACAATGTGCAGCCTGTGATTATTGATAAATAAGCTTAATGTTCTTGGTATGCTCACAAATCAAACTGTACTTGTTTATAAACAGGTGTTTGTTGCTTTCTGGATGATGAACCTCAGGCTCTGTTGACATTTTGCCTGTAGCAGTATCTTTGTGTGTAGTAACTTCTTGGTGGGACAGTTCATATTTAAACATGTTTACAAATTCTCACCTCAGGATTTTTACCTCTCCCTCTTTTTGTTGAGAGTGCTCTCAATAAACTGGCAGTACATAAACCTCTCTCACTCCTTGGGCTCTGCTCCTTTCTTGCCAGGAAGACTCTGGACTCCCTACATGCACAAATTTAGTAGAAATTCAACCTTAACTACACATTTGCTCTCTTTCTTGCCTGTTGGCTCCTGTCCTTGTATTCCCAGGTTGAGTTCACAGGAGCATGTGAACTTTTGCTCACAGGGACACATTCTAAGTTCAGTGACAATGCCTGGAAGAAGGGAAAGTACAAGGGGGTGAACCTGTGCACACACAGCTTGTTCTTTGCCTTCCTCTGCTGTTCTGATATCTGTCAGCTCCCTGCTCTTCTCTGAGATAAGTTACTCCAGCCATTTCTGTGTCCATCCCACTTCCCAGTGGAATTACTCAATGGAGCAGCCGTTCAGCAGCTGATTAGGCCAGAGGTTCCACCCAGAGAGCTGCTGGGCACAGATCTGCCAGTGACCAGCACCGACCCCTTGGTGCTCTGGGGGCTTTCTAAAGCTCTGAGCTGAGCTTCCCAATCTTCACTCCTACAGAAGGGGTTCTGTGATCCTGCCAGTGGCAGGGTAAGGGCTTCCCCCTGTTCCTGGGGAGAGAAACTTAGTGAAAGCACAGTAAATACAGAGCAGAGAGGAGAAGCTTCAGGGCCTGTGAAATCAAAAGTGTCTCATTAATTCCCAGTCGTGCTGCACCATGGCAGGCACTCGGGGTGAGGAGCAGCTCTGTGCTTTCCCGTGGAATTTCCTCTCACAGTTTCAGCTTTGTAAACTTCAGCAAATCAAAGCCAAAGGGTGATCTATCCCTGTGTTGTTGCTGGGGAAGCTGAAGCAGGAGGAGGGGAAGTGACTGTGCCATTCCCACACAGAAGGGCTGTGGCAGGACACAGGGTTGGTCTTGGCAGGCACAAAATTGGCTTTCTGTGTTTGCAGTGGGAGTAACGTGATTAATTTGTCCTGTGGCTCTCAGAGCTTTTGAGGAAGATATTGAAGACTGGGTAGTGGAAAACTCTTGGAAAATGATTTCCGTAGCTGGTCTGAGTCTCTCATTTGCACCTGCAGATAAATTTGCTGTGCTTCCCAAGAGGATTTCCTTACGGAGTCTGATCTTTGGAGCTTGTTTTGCCAAAGCCAGAAATCACTGCTCTTTCCAGCTTATCTAGATGGATTGAAAGCAATCTGGTGGAGCATTGTTGTTCTGCATGGGGCAGCAACGTTTTTTTACCTATTTATATTGTGGCATAGCTGGAATTTTTCCAGATAACCTGGATTTTGCGTGGAAATAACTGAAAAGTAGTTTAAAAGGAGACATCCATATAAAACTGAGGACCAGGCCATGTGGGTCTGGAGGCAAGGAGGGATTCTGGTTGTCTGCTTGGGGAATGTGGTCAAAGAGAACTTCCAAATTATTCACACCTTTCTTTAATGGTGTGCAGCTGCACTGACAGGTTGTTTCTGTCTCCCCCCATTTCCTCAGGCCCAGCATGTCTGGTTTGCACCTTGTCAAGCAAGGCCGGGACAGGAAGAAGGTGGATGTGCAGCGGGATTTCACCGTGGCTTCTCCAGCAGAATTTGTTACTCGTTTTGGAGGGAATAAAGTCATTGAAAAGGTAAATTCCTGACCTTTTTGAGCATATTACAGCTCCTCTCCGGAGCTGTGACTTGTCTCTCTGTAAGGCTGTACATGCAGGTGTCAAATTACTGATATTCCTGAGCCTGGAAATTGTATTTCTGCCTGGAATCATTGTGTTTCCTTTTTCTATGTGGTAAATAAACATCTCATTATTTTAGCTTAACGTAGTGAGGAAAAAAATGTGAGCGAGCCAGAACACTTCTGCTGATACAGAAGGATTTATAGACTGATATAACAAAAGTAGACTGGAAAAACACTAAGAAATGTATTTAAAAATAAATAATGATTTGATTTGAGTCGTTCTGCTCTTTAATCCAACCAAGGCATTACACATTAAAATTTTATGGTGAAACAAGAGCTGCTTTCTGAATTGACAGATGGGCCACGAACTGGATGAAACTGCACAGCCCAAAACTGGGCAAGGAGTCTGCAGGGGTAAAAACCTGCTTTCATGATTGTTTATTGTTTTGTGCTATTGAGACTCTATTTCATCCTAGCTTCTAATGCACCCAGGTCCTGATAGCAAATAATGGCATTGCAGCAGTGAAGTGCATGAGGTCCATCCGGCGCTGGTCCTACGAGATGTTCCGCAACGAGAGGGCCATCAGGTTCGTGGTCATGGTCACTCCTGAGGACCTGAAAGCCAATGCAGGTGAGTTGGAGAGCTGGGGAAGGGTCACAGCCTCTTCCTTGCACAGCCCTGGGGATGCAGGAAGTGGAGTGTCCACCTGATCTGTCAGTAATGGGATGTTCTGGAGCAGATCAGCGCTTCCCAGAGAGTCAGCCCTGTGAGGAGCAGGCTGGGGGGGGCTCAGCCTGGGGAAAAGGAGAATTTTAGACCAAGTCTGTTGTTAGATTTGCAGCCTAAATGGGACTTCCTCTGTGTTTGCAGAGTACATTAAAATGGCAGATCACTACGTGCCCGTCCCAGGAGGACCCAACAACAACAACTATGCAAACGTGGAGCTCATCCTCGATATTGCCAAGAGGATTCCAGTGCAGGTGAGAAGTGTCACCGACACTGAGCAATCTTCTCTCCTTCAGTAAGGAGTTGTGCCTGGGGAACAAGGCAGGACAAAGAAACTGAAATTCCAAACCTGTACTAGCACCCAAAGGCAACACATGTGACAGTGCAGTGGCTGTCCCAGGATGAATATCTGCAGGACAGGGAGGTTCCCTGCAGCCCTGCACTTCCCTACACCCAGCTCCTCCTCAGCAGGTTGCTGCAGCAGCCTGCTTGCACTCGTCTGCAAGGTGCAAGTCATCCTTTTAACTCAGCACCCCTGTAGCTCAGAGGCTGCTCTGGCTCCTGGGTGTTCTGAGGCTGTTTTCCGTGAGGAAAAAAAAAGACATGGAGTGTTTGCATGTGTCTGTTTCTGCTCACTTGCTTGTTTTATTCAAACAAAGAGCAAACTGTGTTCTTTTCTCCTGCAGGCTGTGTGGGCTGGCTGGGGCCATGCATCAGAGAACCCAAAACTGCCAGAACTTCTCCACAAAAATGGGATTGCTTTCATGGGTGAGGAGATGGACGGCTCATGTAATGTCTAGTCCTTGTCTGAAGATGGGGGTGTTTAGGGAGGTAGAAAATCCTGAGTCCAAGAGAGAGCCTTGAAGAATGGTCTGCAGTGCAAGATGGATTATCTGTTCTTTGCAGTAGTTCTTGTATGGAAGAAGGGGAAAGTTCTCCAAAATAGCCTTTAATATTGAGATAAAAAGCCAGAAAAGATTCCTGTTGAACAAGATTGTTTCAAAGCTGAATGTCCCTGTTCTCATTTGAAGAGGGTTCAGTTTTATGGGAAGAGTGGAGTTCTTCCCAAATCAGACTTCTGGACATTGCCCTAATGTTCTGATATCCCTTGTTTCTCTCTCATGCATTGTCTTTGCTCTTTACAGGTCCTCCCAGCCAAGCCATGTGGGCCTTAGGAGATAAAATTGCTTCTTCCATCGTGGCTCAGACTGCTGGCATTCCAACTCTTCCTTGGAGTGGCAGTGGTAAGAAGGAAATTGTTTATCAAGATCATGTTAATCTTTTTTTCCTTCAAGATGTCTAATTTTTAGAAGCTCCGTGCTCAAAAGTGTGTTCCAGGAGATGTTCCATCTGTTCCAGGTTTCACATTAGTGCTGTTTGCCCACCACACCAGTGAGATGCCTTGGAAGCAATTCCATTAGTGATGGAATGAGCATGGAGATGGTGGGAGAAGCTGGCAGCACGCAGAGGAGGACAGGGAGGAGGGGTTGGGAGGAGAAGTGAGGAAACATGGAAGAGGCTGTTTCCTAGAGTGCAGCTGATGCTCACAGGCTCACCTGGTACACCCAGGGCTTGGAGACTCCTGCTCTAATTGAAGGTTTTCCTGCCCATGGCAGGGCCTTGGAACAAGATGATCTTTAAAGTCCCTTCCAACCCAAACCATTCCATGACTCTGTGTAGTCTTGGAGCCCATTCTCTACTTCCTTGGAAGCCCTCTGCAGTTTCAAAACACTGTAAATAACCTGCTTCTCACAGATAAATGGAGGAGGAGATAATGGGTTGGATGAAAACACTTGCTCCCCAGAAATCAGGAATGTCTGTTTACATTCTGCATTCTCCCTTCTCTAAGCGCTCCCAGCCTGGTTCCTTTTGTCACCCCTGTCCTGCACGTGGCTTCTCACAGCCTGGCAGCACAAGGAGCTCAGAGGGTGATGTTTGTGTTTCAGGTCTTCGAGTGGACTGGCAGGAAAATGATCTCCAGAAGCGAATCCTGAATGTTCCTCAGGAGCTCTACGAGAAGGGCTACGTGAAGGACGCGGACGATGGACTGCGGGTGGGTCTGGGGAGGTCTTTGAGGGGTCAGAGGGCTGGGTTGAGCTTTCTCCTCATGGGAGCACAAACTGGAACCAGACTGCAGCCCCAGAGCTGGGTCTTGGAAATTGGGAAGTGATCATTCACAAATCTTTGGCCCCAGCCTGCAGAATTAGGTGAGGATTAGCAGGCAGAGGCACGGTATGGGACCAAGGTTGTGTTGCATTAAAAGCTGTCATCTGGTTTTTGTTCAGTGCAGGAGGAAGGTGTTTTTAATAAAGACCCACAACCTCACACTTGACTCTGTCTTTTAAGTTTCTCCTTGAGGAAGATTTTTAGAATAGGAAATATTCCTGGCACAGTACAGGATTGGGAGTTTTTCTTTGTGAAGAGCAGGAGTGGAGTGTGTGACTTTTCCATGTTTGCCAGCTTAATGATTTTCTGTATTATACAAAAGCTTTTCTGTGAGTTTGTAGATTTAATGGCATTGAAGCACTGACAAAGATTTTGTGGTCACTTGGAGAGGTCAGAGTTCTCTGTAATCACAAAATCCCTGCTGATTTTTCCATCTACAGGCACCCTCTCCAACTGGGATATTTGGTTTCTATCCCATTGATTGCTAAATAAGAGTCAGACATGGAGGCTTGGATGTGAATCAGCAGGGAAATAATGATCCTTTCACTGGATTCTGCTGCCTTTCTGTACTTACCCTGTTGTTCTGCCCATCTTGCCAGGCTGCTGAGGAGGTTGGCTACCCTGTCATGATCAAGGCTTCTGAAGGAGGAGGAGGGAAAGGAATCAGGAAAGTTAACAATGCAGATGACTTCCCCAGTCTGTTCAGACAGGTGACTTTTCCCACTGGTTGGTGCTGCCTTGTTCTAAATGTTCGGGCTGGGTGGTTCTGAGACACTCTGTCGATAATAGATCTTACAAAAGATGCTCTGCCTGTTCATTCTATCCCTGCTGTAGGTTCAAACTGAAGTCCCAGGCTCTCCCATCTTTGTGATGAGGCTGGCCAAGCAGTCCAGGCACCTGGAGGTGCAGATCCTGGCAGACCAGTATGGCAATGCCATCTCCCTCTTCGGCCGGGACTGCTCCGTGCAGCGCCGGCACCAGAAGATCATCGAGGAAGCTCCAGCATCTATTGCAACCTCAGCAGTGTTTGAGCACATGGAACAGGTGAGAGTGGCTCTGCAGCTTCCCTTCCCCTGGCCGAGCTCCAGAGACAGGCAGGGCTTTGTATTTTTATTTTACATCACCCAGGGTTTTGCATTGTTGAATGTTTTAAAGGAGCAATATAGGGTTGTGTGTCTCGAACTGCTTAGTGTGGGCAGCCACTCACATTTCCAGAGTGAGTCTCCCCAGAGCTCCCTTCTAAGCTGTGTGCCCTCCAAAAAGGGGAGGGAAGTGTGTTTTAAATGTGTGTTACCATATTAAAGGCAAGCTGCAGGAGTTGTAGGAGTTGCCTAATCATGAGTGTTGCAAATATTTGCTTCAAACTCTGCCTTCTGTAAACTGTAAATTGAATGGGTTGGGAATCAAAACCCCTGTGCCACAGGCTTTTCTCTGAGCAGTTTTTGGATGCTTCAGAATGCCAGCAAAAATCTGAAGTGGGTGTGGTGGGTGAACAGAGAGAGCACAGGTAACTGGCAATGAAATATTCCTTTTTCCCGTGTCCCAGTGTGCAGTGAAGCTCGCCAAAATGGTGGGATACGTGAGTGCAGGCACTGTGGAGTACCTGTACAGCCAGGATGGCAGCTTCTACTTCCTGGAGCTGAACCCACGCCTGCAGGTGGAGCATCCCTGCACGGAGATGGTGGCAGATGTCAACCTGCCAGCAGCGCAGCTCCAGGTGAGCACACAAAATTGAGTTTCTCATCTTTCAGTAGGTTCAGCAGTTGTTTGAGGTTCCCCAAAGCCACAAGGGCATCCCTCAGAGATCGTGTAGAGAGCTGCTGTTGGATGTGCTGCGGCTTGTCAGTCCCTTGTGTGTCCCCCCAAACTCCTGGCCCCCAACTTTGCAGCAGTGGGTGGATGCCACAGTCCCCTCGCACCTCATTAAGGCTCTGTGTGCTTTTCTACTTCCTTTTTGAACTCTATCTATAGAAAGGCCCCAATGAACAGGGCAAGTGGGATTTTGCTGCATGAGGATGCAGCCTGCAGCTGGTTCTGCAGGTTGCTCTCCCCACAGTTTCTAATTGCAAAATTCCACAGTTTCCTATAAACAATTAGGGCCCTTCTGTCTCACTGGGACCTCAGTATATTTTTAACAGGCCTAATGCGTGCCCATCCTCAGCTGACCTGGCACTGTCAGCTTTCCCTGGAGCCGCAATCAGTCAATGGAAAATACTGGCTGAAGGGCTTAAGGGGGATATTACACTGAGCTCAGTTGTCCTGGGAAATTGGAATATTCAAGTCTGTGAGGAGAGAAACTTAGGGGTGGGGTTTTTTGAATACTTTTTTTTTTTTTCTCCTTAGATTGCCATGGGGGTCCCCCTGCACAGGATCAAGGATATCCGAATGATGTATGGAGTTTCTCCATGGGGAGACACAACCATTGATTTTGAGAACTCAGCCCATGTCCCCAGTCCCCGTGGCCACGTCATCGCTGCCCGGATCACCAGTGAGAATCCTGACGAGGTGAGGCTTCAACTTCTGTGCTTGCTGCTCACCGTGGGCTTTACAGGCTCAGTCCCTGCTGCTGCTGCAAATTTTGGCAGCAAATTTAAAAGATTCTTCCCTTACCTAACTTAGACTCTGCTTAGACACAGCCTGAACTAGTTTTACAGCACAAAGAGGTGTTCTCAAAGCCTTCAGAACCCTAATTCTGGATTATTCGCCTTTTCTTTAGGGTGTAGAGCAGTGTCTGTCTGTCTTTGCAGGGATTTAAGCCCAGTTCTGGCACGGTTCAGGAGCTGAATTTCCGCAGCAATAAGAACGTCTGGGGCTATTTCAGTGTTGCTGCTGCAGGAGGCCTCCATGAATTTGCTGATTCCCAGTTTGGTCACTGCTTCTCCTGGGGAGAGAACCGTGAAGAAGCCATCTCGTAAGTCAGAGATGTGGGAGAGCCTTGGGAATTGCTTGGGTTTTTCTTCTTTGATCCAAAGTGCCATGGCAAAACAAGGCTCCTTACCTCTAGGAGTTTTAAGAGAAATTTCCCTGTCTTTATCTAGTTTTTCATTTCATGGTCAGGCTTCTCATCCTGTCTTGCTTTGCAATTCCACTGTGTTGCACCTACATTTCTGCACTTCTTGCTTAATTTTCTTTCTTTTTTTTTTTCCTTTCTGTTTCATCCCTGCCTTGTACACCTGCTGCTGGGGTATGATACAGCTACCACAGTGTGAAAGTCCCTCTTTAAAGCATCCAGGTGAAGGCTTCCAACAGGAAAAACATTGCTAACCTGACTTACCAACGCTTCAGGATGGTTTGTAAACCATGGAGTGTCCTCTGTGGTGTGGGATTTTAAAGCATCTGGTCCTAAGGCCAGATGACCTGTCATCCACGTTTTTCATCCAGAGCCTTTCCCCAGTTCCACTCTGGGTGGGGTGGACACCACGTCTGTCTGTCTGTTGTACACCCCTGACACGTGGTAGGGGCCTGGGTGAAGATAGCAGGGGCAACTCCTGATCCCACTGAGCTGCTCTTCTTCACAGCAGCAGCAGGCTGAAGGAAATCAATATTGTCCCATTCCCAAACATTCCTGCAGGATCCTGCTCCACTGCCTGTGCTCTTCTGCTCTGTCCTTCAGGTGCTTTTCTGTCTGGAGCTGCCAGCTTGCCTGCTACCATTAGTATGGGATAGATAACAGGGCTTCTTTCCCCTTCCAGAAACATGGTGGTGGCTCTGAAGGAGCTGTCCATCCGAGGGGACTTCAGAACCACTGTGGAATACTTGATTAAACTGCTGGAGACAGAGAGCTTCCAGCAGAACCGCATCGACACGGGCTGGCTGGACCGGCTCATCGCCGAGAAAGTGCAGGTGCAGCTGCTCCCCTTGCAGGAACACGGATGGGAATGAGCAGGGGAAGGGGTTGGGTGCCTGCTGGTGCAAAGGGGTTTAGGAGTGGTGAACGTCCACTTAATGAATAAACATTTTCACTGGCATTACTTCTTACGTGTATCGAAATCCCACGTCATCCCTGTTGGGGAAAGTTGGTCTTAGAGTTGTCCAGAAAAGAATTGAGAGCAGTGTTATGTTTGGAATCTGGGACAGACGACAGTGGGAATGTTGCTGGAACCTCAAGATTTGATCCAGGCAGAAGAAAATGTAGTTTTAAGGAGTTACAGAAACAATGGCTTCTATGGAGAGTTCACATGGCTGCTACACCAGCTTAATTTTAAAGAGAGGTTGGCCATGAACCAAAAATAGAGCTGAGGCTGGTGATTCTTCTAGCTGGGTGTTCAGATTGGGCTGGAGCTGGAGGAGGTGTGACTGTGTCTGTCCCCTGTTTTAGGCTGAGAGGCCTGACACCATGCTGGGGGTGGTGTGTGGAGCTCTGCACGTGGCTGACGTGAGCCTCCGGAACAGCGTCTCCAACTTCCTGCACTCCCTGGAAAGGTAAAAGTGCCAGCTCCTCTCTAGTAATGACTCCTGGTTTACAAGTCCAGTCTGGGAATGCTCAGGGCTTGTTATCTGCTGACTGTTCCCTGGCCCCAGGGAGCTGTTTATCCGCTGAGAAAACTGGCAGGTATCTGCATCTCCTCAAAACATCCCCTGCTGTCTGCACAGATTGCTCTGGTTTCTAGCAGAAGCTCCAGGAAATGGCTCAGGAACACAGAGTTTTCTCTGTGTGCTGCTAGGGCAACTCTGGGGAGTCTTGAATCACCCAGAAGTGAATGGAAAGGAGAGCAAAGCCAGCCTTTGTGGCTGGAGGGACTTTGACTTTGTCAAACTGGTTTGTGTCTTTCCTAAGAAGAGACTCCAAAAGCCTACCCCCATCTCTCTGCAAGTGTTTCCCAAAGCCTTGCACGCATCTCTGAATCTCTTTGGACCCCTGGTAGCCTTTTGGTGGCTTGTGGAAGATCAGTTTTGTTTTGTACTTCCCTTTCCAGGGGCCAAGTCCTCCCTGCTCACACTCTGCTCAACACTGTGGACGTGGAGCTCATCTACGAGGGACGGAAGTACGTGCTGAAGGTACAGAGTGGGACTGACCCACCCTCCTGCCTCTGGGCTGGACATGGCTGTGTGTGCTGCTCTGGCCTAATCTTAGCACAGATTTGTACAGGGAATTACATCTGAGCAGGGTTTATTTTCTCTGCTTTAGTGGGTGAAGAAATTAGCACAGCCTCCTTTACGCTAACGCCCCTCACATTGCTCCACTGCCACATCCCTGTAAACATTTCAGCCTCTTGCTCTGAGGAGGGTGAAAATTACTTTGTTACAGGCAAAGACGACTAGGGGTTGACCAAAACTTCCAACTTGGAAAACTCTGTGAGTTGTGGCAACCAAGGCACTCAGTGCTGTGTTCAATTCACTGGATAATTCCCATTCTTGTGGATTTGCAGGTGACCAGGCAGTCTCCCAATTCCTACGTGGTCATCATGAACAGCTCCTGTGTGGAAGTCGATGTGCATCGCCTGAGTGACGGGGGGCTGCTCCTCTCCTACGATGGCAGCAGCTACACCACCTACATGAAAGAGGAAGTGGACAGGTAGCAACCTGTACAGGTTCATGTTTAGCACTTACACAGCCAAAAGGAGGTGTATTTGTAACTTTCTGCTTCCCAAAAGATCAGCTGGGAATGGAGTTCTCTCCTAGAAAGAGTTTACCAGATGTACTGTGGGTGAGTTCTAAGACAGCAGATCTTAGCTACTGTCAGAAGAAGGATCTGGCTGTGCACCACATGGAGTCCCTATTCCTCTGCTTGGTCCTTAAAAGTGACTTTTGGGATTATAAAAACAAAAAAGCCAGAATCTGAAAGTCTTTAAAATTCTTGATACTCCTCAGCTGCCTTAGAAATAGACAAGTTGTACTGTTTCAGTGCATCCCCTCAAAATTCCCTGCAAGGATCATAGCAGTAAGGGCAGTAAAGGGCATCCTCAGGTCTGGAATGTGAACTCTGCCCCCTCTGCTGTGTTATCTTCTGGGAAAATTAATGGATCTGTTCAGGAGGACAAAGAATTTGGGTAACTTTCTGGGTTTGAATCTCTGCCTCTGAGTTGGTTGAGCTGTTCTCCTTTAGTTTTGTTTTGAAGTAGAATAGGGCACGGGAGACTGGATTTTCCCCTTCCCATGCCTTCCCCAAGGAATTCTGTTGCACTGATCTGTCCTGTTCTTCCCTAGGTATCGCATCACCATTGGGAACAAGACCTGTGTGTTTGAGAAGGAGAACGATCCCTCCATCCTGCGCTCGCCTTCTGCTGGGAAGCTGATCCAGTATGTGGTGGAGGATGGGGGACACGTGTTTGCAGGCCAGTGCTTCGCAGAAATTGAGGTAAAAGTCTCAGAGAACTGCTCAGGCTGCTCAGGAAAAAGCTCAGGGGGAGGGATGTTGGATGCTTTGGGACTGGGAGGTAAGCCTGAGGGATAATTCAGAGTATTTCATTCACAAATTTTAACCTGAACTAAAGCAGGAATCATCGAGAGTGATGAGGTGGGGAAGAAATTACTTAACAGCTGAAGTGAGTGAAATTAATGACTGTGCACCAAGTGATGAGCAAAATTTCTCAGCAGTGAGACCACGGTTGTCACCTTCCTGTGATTCCAGGAGAAGCTGGGATCTGTGTGTTACCCAGCTGTGGTGAAGGAGGCCTTCTCCTTGTAGTACTGACACAGAGTTACATGCCAGGATGAAGTAACAAACTAAGAGTTCTCTGATTAGCTGATCATTTATTGGGTTGATCCCATAAGTTAATGTGTCACTCCTCCCTTCTCCCTGGCAAGTTACTTAACTCTTACCGAGGAGGAGGATGAGCAATTTCTGCATCTCAATGAGGAAAGCACAAGGGGTTGTGTAGGAGTGTGTGGCTCAAAGCAGATTTGAGGGAGGGGAGGGTGTGTGATGACAGAGGGGCAATTAAACCAGTTGGGGACAATGTGTAGGAGAAAAATATCAAGACAGAGATCCAGCTGTTTTATGTAAGAGCTTTTGCACTGCAACAGGTCATGGCTAAGAAGGAACCACCCACACAATCCCTGTGGAGCTCAGCAAGGGTAAAACCAAACTGGCTCCCCCATACCCAACCCTACTGCTCCAAAGCTCCCATGGTTGATCTAAGGAGCATTTCTGTCTGGGAAGAGCTGTCTGAGGGCTCTAGAAAGTGATCCTGGTTCCCTCTGCTTGAAGTGAAGGTGTGGCTGTAGCCTTTGAGAGGAGCCTTTGGGATGCTGCAGTAAATTGTCTGCTTTGTTCATTGTGCTGAGTGTGGGACCTTCCCGAGTCCCTTTTGGTTCAGGCAGTGTGGGCAGTGACGTTCCTGAAGTTCCTGCTGCACCATTTTGTGGCCAATTATTTTGTTATCCCATTCACTTTAGTGTCTGGGTTTCATTCCCAAGGTCTGTGCTTGTAAGTTTTTGGAAACACCTGAGTGCCAGAGGTGCTCATGCAGGTCTCTCTGTGGTGGGACACTGGCTGCTGGCTCCCAAAAGTAGAACCATTCTGGGCATATGGAGCTGAGTGTGTAACCTGTTTTCCGTGCTCCAGGTGATGAAGATGGTGATGACGATAACAGCAGGAGAATCGGGCTGCATCCACTATGTCAAACGCCCAGGAGCTGTCCTGGATCCAGGCTGTGTGATTGCCAAGCTCCAGCTGGATGATCCCAGCAGGGTTCAGCAGGTGAGGAGCTGCAGAAAGCACAGATGTTAGTGGGATTTTAATAGGGGGGTGATGTCGAGAGTGGTACGAGATGGTCCAGTGAAGCAGTTTCCCATTTGTGCATTGTACTGGAATTGTCACTTCACTGTTTATTTGTCTCAGATGAGGACTGGGACTGAGATTCCTCTCTCTCTCTCTCTCTAATTCAGGCTAGGCTTATCTACCATTCTTGCTCTCTGCTTACCTCAGTAATATTGTGGGGATGTGTCTTTCAACCAAGTGCATTTCCCACTCTGGGAATCCTTGCAAGTTCAACCTTGGCTCCAGTCGAGGGCAGCTGGCTGTTCCCCATGGCTGGTGCCCCAGGAGGGTCAGTGAGGCTGTTGCTTGTTGCAGGCTGAGCTGCACACGGGTGCCCTGCCCCAGATCCAGAGCACGGCGCTGCGGGGTGAGAAACTGCATCGCATCTTCCACTACGTGCTGGACAACCTGGTCAACGTGATGAACGGCTACTGCCTGCCAGAGCCCTTCTTCAGCAGCAAGGTACTGGGGGCCTCCTCTTCCAGATCCAAAACACAAACTTCTTGCAGCTCAAGGCAGGGTTGGGCAGCTCTCTGCCACAGCCAGAGGACCCTGAGTCAGGGCAGCACCCATGAGATGGGATGTTGGACATCACCCCTTTCCTTTTTATCCTTTTTGCTGTTTATTCTCTTCTTCATGCTTGTCTTCCCACTGTCTTGTCTCTCTCTAGGTGAAGGGCTGGGTTGAGCGATTAATGAAGACCCTGAGGGATCCATCTTTGCCCCTGCTGGAACTTCAGGACATCATGACCAGTGTTTCTGGACGGATCCCACCCAACGTAGAGAAGTCCATCAAGAAGGAGATGGCCCAGTATGCCAGCAACATCACCTCGGTCCTCTGCCAGTTTCCCAGCCAACAGGTGACCAACCACACCTCTGTGGAGGGATAAAAATTGGTTTGTGTCTTGGGGCAGAGAGAGAGAAAGTTCCTTTAGATTACATGGAGCTCAATTGAACCTGAAAGGTGTGTTTGAACACGGGGTCTTCATGTGAAAGACACTTGCCTGTGTCACCTCAAGGCTTGTCTCCTGGGCCTGTGCTGAAGGGTACATGTTCCCTGCTCAGTACAGCTTTAAACAGGCACTTTGGAAACACTTTAATCTTAGCAGTGGCCTTGTGGGCATTTATTTGTTTGCTTTTTGTCTGGTACATGTGCTGGAGTGCAATTTGTGGTGCCAGTGTTAGCTCAAAAACCAGTGACTGCAGCCAAGGAAGGCCTGGTTGGGTAAGGAGATGTTGGAAGCTGATTTCTCCACCCTGTGATACCGTGCATTGATTTTTGTCACTGGCAGGTCATGAACTTCCTTTGCTGGAGTCTGCTGGGGCTCTGGTGTGTCTCTGCTGGTTGTCCAGCCCATCCAGGACTGGGATGTCACGTGCTTTTCCCTTTCAGATTGCCAACATCCTGGACAGCCACGCAGCCACCCTGAACCGCAAGTCGGAGCGCGAGGTTTTCTTCATGAACACGCAGAGCATCGTGCAGCTTGTGCAGAGGTCAGCCATTCCCAGGGGGTCCTGCAGGACAGGAGCTGCCCCCAGCAGGGGTGGCAGGGGTTCTGTGTGCATTCAGCCTCACTCAGCACTGGGTTTGGTGTCTTTGCCTTTGCAGGTACCGCAGTGGGATTCGGGGTCACATGAAGGCCGTGGTGATGGACCTGCTCCGGCAGTACCTGAAGGTGGAGACTCAGTTCCAGCACGGTGAGTCCCTGGGCACATCAAGGGTTTGATTTCTGAAGGAGTCATATTTGGTCCCAGAAAGTCCACGTGGGCCCTTGGAGAAGGTTTGCTCTCACTTTGTGCTGAGGGTGAGCTGCACAGGCTTGCTTTTAAGGGTTTGCAGTCAGCCTGGGTTTTGTACAGGAGCTTCTGTCCCCAAAGCTCAGCTGAAGCTGAGAGGTGAAATCAGTGCCTTGCACTGCTGTATCCAGGCACAAGATGGCAATGAAGCCCTGGCTGATTCCAAGGCTCTGGCTCTTACAGGTAGTTCTGATTCCGCTCTTCTTTTGTCCTGCTCCATTACCTGCCCCAGCCTAATGGTACTGCAGATTCATTTCCACTTCAATTTGCTGGAAGCAGAGGATGGTGCAAGGCTTTTTGCTGTTATTTCATTTTGGTTGTCATTTGAATGAAAGTCTGAGCTCCCTATTCCTCTCTCAGTATTGCTCACAAAGGAGGCATTTGGTGTTGGAGCTGTTGATTAAGAGTGGGATGTTTGAATTAAAGTTTGCAGTAGGTGATGGTGGGAATGCTTTCTTCCCAAATTGATTGTGTGGACCATACTGGTTTGGGTGAAAGAGACCTTAAAGCTCATTTCATTCCACCCCTGCCATGGGCAGGGACACCTTCCACTATCCCAGGCTGCTCCAAGCCCTGTCCAACCTGGCCTTGGGCACTTCCAGGGGTCCTGGGGCAGCCACAGCTTCTCTGGGCACCCTGTGCCAGGACATCCCCACCCTCACAGGGAGGAACTTTTTTCTAATATCCAATCTAACCCTGCTGCCTGTCAGTGTGAAGCCATTGCCCCTTGTCCTGTTGTTCTCTCCATCTTCCTTGTCGGCTCCCTTCAAGCCAAGGAGATTCTCAAAAAATACATATAGAAAAAATAAAGACACACCTAGTAACTTGTACTCCTTGCCACAGAGGTGTGAAGACTGGGAAAGAAATGTGCATTTCTGCCTGCAGGTCACTATGACAAATGTGTGTTCACCCTTCGGGAGGAGAACAAGAGTGACATGAACGCGGTGCTGAACTACATCTTCTCCCATGCCCAGGTCACCAAGAAGAACCTGCTGGTTACAATGCTCATTGTAAGTGTCTGATGCCTCCTTTCTCTCTTTTCCTCTTCCTCTCTCTTTCTTTCCTTCTCTCTCTCTCTCTCTCTCTCTCTCTTTCTCTCTTTTGTCTTTTATTTTACAAATATAATGTGGTCTGTTACTGCCAAAAATACATCCAAAGTAGCCATCCACGAAATAACTCTCCAAAGCAAAGAAAGTGTCATAATTTTCCTAGACCGAGGCTGGTTTTCTTAAATTCTCATCTGTAAGGATGATGTAAGGACCCTGGCATTCTTTCTTTCTGGCTCTCCTTTTCCCCCCTTTTTTTTTCCCCCTTTCCCTTTTTGGTGTGTGGTGTGATTGTAAGTAACGCTTGCCTTAAGAATCTCATTATTTGAACACGGAGCCATATTTCCTCTGAGAATTCTGGAGTAGCTTTGAGCCGGGGCTGTTCATTTCTCAAGTAATCACGCTGGCGTGATGGAGAGAGAAAATGGCAGCTGTTCACAGCTCAGGCCTTCAATTTTCTTCAGAGTCCAGTCACTCAAGTGTGTAATTACACGGGGGTGCCGGCGAGGCGTTAGCCCTTGTCAGAGAGCTGGGCTGAGGCTTTGCTGCTGCCTTTGCCAATCAGTGCAGGCAAAGCCAGCGCCTGGCTTTAGTTTGTTGTTGTCATCCTGATGATTCCTTGCTAAAATGGGCCTGGAACTTTGGGTCTGGTTTGTCACCTCGTGTGGGCCGTGCCTCGCTGGCTCTTGGTGTTGGCCGTGTGAGGGAGCGAGAGGTGTGTGGGGAGACCTCAGAGAGCCTCAAAGAGGTTTCCTTGGCCCTTTCTGTTGGGTCACTCTTCCCAGCACCACTGCCACTTACTTCTGTGCAAGTAAAGGCCAACCTCCCAGTTTGCCAGGACTTGAAGCACCTTCCCACTCATGGCTCTTCACATCCCCGTGGCACGTTTGGTGTCACCACGGTGAAGGCTGAGGTGTTTTATGGGTGCCCAAGCTGTTTGTGTGGGGTGAGGTAAGTCTGTCCTCCAGCCTGTGTGGCTGTTATTGATGTGTCCCAGGAATCCATTATTAACCAGGGGCTCCGAGGATGGCTTTAGTAATGGTGTTATGCTGCCATCATTCACCTTTTTTAGCCAGCAGGCGCTGAAGGCAGGGGGGGAACTGCTTCATCCTTCATACATCTGTTGAAATATGGTGTGATTTGTTGTTGTATGTTCATTTTCTGTGCTTAACTTATGCACGTCCTGGCCTGAACAGGATGGAATGGCTGCTGGCATGGCAGGGTCTCGTGTCCTGTCGCGTTTCTGTTCCCTGGAGCAGCAACATAACAACAGCCAGGAGTTTGTGTTTGAAATCCAGCAAAGGCAGTTCTTGAATTATTCACTGTGAACCCCCTCAGTGTCCTGGAGTGGATAAATGCACAGAACTTTCTTTGGGGACAATCACACTCATGTTTGGTGGCCCAGGACTGGTCAGGAGGGGACAGCAGTCTAATTAGAGTTTGGAGCTCAGATGTTTTCTCAGTGGTTTGAGTATGGTCTGTGTCCCTGGGAGAGCTGTGTCACCATTCCTAGAGGTGCCATCATGCCTGAGGGGGGCTGGAGAGAAAGGGATCAAGGGCAGTGGGAGGCAAAAGCTGTTGAGCTTTGGAATCTTGTGGAGCTGTTGTTTAGTTAGTCACTCTATGGGACTTTTGTATTACCTGGTTTTGGTTTTTACTTCATTTTCCCTGGCAGGTTTGTCAATCCTGCTGCACAGAGGTTTCCCCTTATTGTTTTATATTTCTTGGATCTTCAAATGTCCTCTTCTGGTCTGTAGGTGTTTAAGATCTCTTTAAACTTTAAGGCACCAGCTCTTTCCTGTGGCAAATCCCTGTTTCATCTCACATTTCCCTCCTATGACTAATTTATCAAGACAAGCTGTTAAATGCTGTGTGGAAGAAGCACGTTAGAGGCTCCTAGAGGGTTTCCAGCTTTGGGGTGGGAAGGAAGAGGCTCACAAGAAGTGTTGAAGACTGTGGGATTACTCATGGGAATTGAAACTATTTTTGGAAAAAAGCCTTTACTGTTTGCATTTTTTTGAATGGAGTAATTCAGAAGAGTTTTGGAACAGCATTAACACTGGAAGTTACGCTCTTCAGTTTTGTTGTTTTATCCAGCCAATTTAGACAGTAAGGTAAGCTTGTGGATTTCCTCAGATCCACGATTCTCTGGTTAGAAGAAATATTATGAGTCAGTCGTGTACCATGACAGTTTATTATTCATGGGGTTAGTTGGCTTTGCTTAGCCTTGTCAGAGGAATGACAGATCTTCTTTCTGGTGTTGGCTGAAGCTGCACAAAGTTTGTGGGTGGTTTGTGGTTGTGGAGTTGTGGGGCCTTTCGGGGTTTGAGGTGTTTTTTATGTGGATGTCAGGAGGTTCTCTGGCAGTGTAACTCTGGTCACCCTTCATGGGGAAGGTTTGCTGACCTTTACATGCTCCACAAGGTGTCTGGCTACAATTTATGCTCTTTGAATTTTGCATTGGTGCTAGGAGAAACTTCTGGTACAAACCTGAAACAGGGTAATGGGAAATGGTTTTCTGAGTCTCTGACAAGTCAGCATTTCTCATGTGTTTGGGTGCCAAACGTGCTACAAATAGGAGGATGGGAGATGGTGCCTGCCCCTTCTTTCACCTTTTATTTATGTGTGTAAAATTGCTGAATACTGAATATTTGTATCCTTGTCAGCACAGGATAATTCAGGTTGGGACTTTTGGGGATGGTGTGGTCCTGCCGTGAGTGTGTGCTCATATTCCAGGTTCAAACTCCTTTGAGGGAGTACAGATGATGTTCTCCCTCTGTTCTAAGCATTTCCTGTTCTCTCTGCTCCCAGGACCAGCTCTGTGGCCGTGACCCCACCTTGACAGACGAGCTGATCAATATCCTGACAGAGCTGACCCAGCTCAGCAAGACGACCAACGCCAAGGTGGCCCTGCGAGCGCGGCAGGTGAGGGATCCCTGCCCCGATCCCTACGGGCTGCTCCTGCCTGGAGCTCACCCCTTTGGGAAATCCATATCTCCTGGTGTTCATTTTGATCACTGTGCAAATGGGGAGAGCAGGTTACTGTGAGCAGCACTTTGACAGTGAAGCAATTAACAGTGATTAACCGTGGTGACAGGCAAAGATTGTGGTGCATTCCCAATCACTGTAATATTTAAATTTAACACGTGTTCCGTTGTCCCTGCTCCTCCAAAAAGTTTCGTCTGGCTCACACAGGAGTTAACTGGGAAGTAGCCCATGGTTTGTGTGATGGAGGAAGTGGAAATGCATGGTCACTGTGGTTTTTGGTGGCTTTGTCATCTGCAAACCTGACCAGCACAGGCTGCCTGGATTGTGCAGGAACAGTCAGGACGTGCTCTCCAGGTTCCTCAGCTGCCTTACAATCCTTGTGGATCCATGTGTGCAGAGAACAGGGAGAGCCATTTACACAAGAACCAGATGTTCTTTGCAGCTGCTGAGGAATTACCACACAGAATTATGCTGGCCTTTTGTAGGTTTTCTTCCCTCTCTGAGTTGTGCTTTGTCAATTTTGTTTTAACCTGGAAATAATTGGAAAAACTCTTGATGCTGTCAGTTCCAAGAGTCTGGTACAGAACGAATTTGAATGTCACATAGGCACCCAGATACTGTTGGGAGCTTCCTCTTCAGCAGTTCAGTTTAACCCTCCCTCTGTTGCCAGGAAGGAGTGAGAGGGTGCAGTGGTTTCCTGATAACGCTGACCCCAGGGTCTGATCACTCCTCTCACTCCACAGTCCCTATCTCCAGCCTAAAAGTCTAAAGCAGGAAAGCTCACACTTTGGGGGTCTCTCCTTTTATTTCAAAGCCTGGCTATTGAAAATGAACAGGGTGTTTGAAGCTGCTCAGTGACCTTCTGTTTCCTTCAGGATTGTGTTTGTGTCCTTGAACCATTCTGCTATTGAACCTCCCCGCAGCAACCGGGGATGGTGCTGCAGTTCTTGTGTTGCTCTTCCACTTCATTTTCCCTGCAAGCTGCTTCCATTTCTTACCTCTGCATCCTTCATGTTGGGCATTTAATACCTGGCAGTGGTGTCTGTTTGCTGCCCTGCTTGGGAGCAGAGCGTGGCTCCGGCATGGGCCTCCCCACAGCTGCTGCCTGCCAGCTCTGCTTCCCAATTACCAGCCGGGCAGGCAATCCCCAGGACTAGCAGCTCTGCACTGCTAAATCACATGCACTGATGGAACTTGATTGAAGCTGTTCCCTTTCTCTATGGGGAATTGCCAATAATACAAACGGAGCAGATTACACAAATGAGGCCAGGGAGGGGAGAGGGTTTGCGGCGTCGCGCGGGTGCCGCAGAGAGAATCTGGCTGCCTCTTCAGGGATGGAGCTGGCTGGTTCTGCCTGGAGGTGGCAGCCCCCTGCTGATGGCCCAGCGTGGCTCCTTTCTCTGACTTTCCCTGTGTTTCCCCAGGTTCTCATTGCTTCCCACCTGCCCTCCTATGAGCTGCGTCACAACCAGGTGGAGTCCATCTTCCTGTCAGCCATCGACATGTACGGGCACCAGTTCTGCATTGAGAACCTGCAGGTACCTACCAGCCTTCCCTCCTTGGCTCCCTGCTTCCTTCTCACTGACCTTCATGTCCCAAGGTCCTTGTGGCTTTAAGTTGTATTGGTCTGGTGTCCAGCTTTCCCCTGTTTTTTGTTTTCATCCCTACGCCGACGTCGGAATCACCTCATGCCAGTTCTGCACCTTCCTCACAGGGGACAGCGGAGGAGAGGGGCTGGTTCCTCCCTCTGGTCACCAGACATGAGGAAGTGGAGTTGGGGGGACATTCAGATTGGACATTAGGGAAAGGATCTTCCCCCAGAGCGAGCTGGGCACTGCCCAGGCTCCCCATGGAATGGGCACGGCCCCGAGGCTGCCAGAGCTCCAGGAGTGTCTGGATGAGCTCCTCCCATATGGTTTAGTTTTGGGTGGTTCTGTGAGGAGCAGGGAGTTGGACTCAGTGATCCCTTCCAACTTCAGGTTTTCTGTGGTTTAATAAAAAAAAGTCATAATCCTTGATGAATAACAGCAAAAGCTTAGAAATCTAGCCAGGCTTGATTTGGGTTTTTTTCTTTTTTTGCCTGATCCTGGTTGCAAGACAGAGTTCTCTTTTAAACCTCTGCTTAATGTGATCTTTTCTAGAAACTCATTTTGTCTGAGACATCCATCTTTGATGTGCTTCCCAACTTTTTCTACCACAGTAACCAGGTGGTAAGAATGGCAGCTTTGGAGGTAAGTTTATTCCCATTTAAAAATAATAGTATTTTTAATTTTTCTGTGGATCTGGTTTGTTTTGAGCACTGTCACCCTGCAAGATCCAAGAGAGCTGTAGGTTGTATGTAATTGGCCGTGCTTGGAATCTGGCATTTAACAGCACTAACATTGATAACTGAGTGAAATTTCAAAGTCAAGTTATGTTTGTGTGAAGACTGAGGTGTTTGAAGGGAGAAGGTGAAGTTGCTGTCAGAGGACATGGTCATAATCCTGATGGTTCTGGCCTTCCTCAAAGGATAGCTTTAAACTCTGGTTGAGTTAGAGTTTATCTAGCTGCTCATTTGGAGGTATCTGTTTGGTTTTTAATACTTTTGAGGTCTCAGGTGTATTGTTTGTCCTCAGCCCAGTGCAGCTGATGGAGTTCCTCTGTCCCCAGGTGTACGTTCGGAGGGCCTACATTGCCTACGAGTTAAACAGTGTCCAGCACCGCCAGCTGAAGGACAACACCTGCGTGGTGGAATTCCAGTTCATGCTGCCCACCTCCCATCCCAACAGGTCAGATCACCTGCCTCTGGAATTGGAGATTTAGGAGGGGCTTGTCCTGCCCTGGCAAAGAAAACTTGCAGTGGGATTGGTGGAGAAAGGGGGTTCATATAAGCATGATACAGTTTTCATGTATTTTCTGGTTTTGTAACTTCAGCTTGGGGAGTAACTTAACTCTAGAATGTCAGTTCTAGCTGAATCCTGAGCCTTCCAGAAAATGCAGTTCCAGACAGAATAATCAATTAATTGGAATCTTAATGCAGAACAGTCAAACAGTCTCTGTGCCCTTCCTGCCAGCCCTTTCTGTCTGTGTGGCTCTACTTCTCCTTCCTGGCTTTGCTGGATAAGGTGACATCGTTTATAGCAGACGATTTTTTGACAGAGCAGACCAGGATGAGAGCTTTATATAAAATTCTGGGGTTGGCATAGTTTGATTTTCAGGCAGTTTTGCATTTCTTTTGGACTACGACCAAAAGCATCAACTCCTGCTGCCCAGAGAAGGGTGGCATCTCTAATTCATTTAAAGAAAGAAAACTTGGTTATCAGAACTTACAGGAACATTGCATCAGAGTGGTTTGGGTTGGAAGGACCTTAAAGCTCATCTCCTTCCAACCCTCTTGCGGTGGAGCAGGTTGTTTCTGGGTGTCTGTGGGGTCGGTCTGTCCCGTGTTCTCCCCAGGAGGGTGGTGGGGCTGACGCTCGGGTTCATTCCCTGCTGGCTCCGAGGTCGCAGTGAGTCCCCTTGGCCGCCGGGTGCCACTGTTGGTCCGTGCCGGGCACCGCGGCCCTTTCTCCCTCCTTTGTTTCCAAACATCTTTTCCCTGATTTTATTTTTGGTGGGGTCCAGTCTCGCTTCATTGAGAATCCATCAGTACCTTTTATGAAATGGTTTTCAGAATCTGGTTTGCTGGAAATGAATGGCTGTCCCCAGCCAGCCCCACCAAGCACTCCTGGTACAAATGGGACGTGTTTGGGCTCATCTGGTCCCTACATTTCTAGAATATTTGTAAATAATTGCATACTATTTTTAGTACCCCGTTATAATACTCTCTTCCACCCTTCATTCTCCTCCGTTTCTTCTCTGCTGGCCTCAGTTACCTTTGTTGCTCGGGGATTTTTGGCCTGCCAGTGCTGGCCACTGCTCTGCTCTGTGCACAGGCTTAATCAGACAAGGTCAGCTGGAAGAGGAGAGACGTTCCCTGCTCCAGGAACAGCTCTTTGTCCCGAAATCTCCTCTCCCCTTACACTGAATTGGCTGGGCCAATGTTCTGAGCTCAGTTCTGCTCCTCAGGCTGCTGGGTGATGGAAAATGCAGCGTGTTCCTTGTGCAGAGGGAAGCAGGGTCGGGGGCAGGTTCAGCCCCGCAGGGGCAGGGTCAGCTCCTTGGAGGTGCCTCCAGCTGCCAGGGATGAATTTGGCTGCTGGTGCTTGGGGCAGCTTCTTGCTCTCCCTCTGGGGTGGCTGGAGGGTGCCCAGGGGGAAGCACAGGGTGCCCAGGGGCTGATGGTGGCACAGGTGTTTGGGTTTAAGGAGCTCTGAAGCCACACCTGGTGTTAAACTCAGGACATGGAAATCTCAAAACTCTGACATTGTCCTGCTCAAGTCTTCTTTGTTGTTCTTGACCATGGTCTGTGTTCATCACGTGCTTTTCTGTATCTTTCGTAGCACAAGTTCTTAGGCTGAAAAGTGAAAAACGCATTCCAAGGGCAAATCCCAAAGCCAAAATATCCCAAAATGTCCCTCGAGGCTCTGCAGGGCTGGTGAACCTGGAGCAGATGCCAGAGAGCCCTGAGGAGAGCATTCCCTTTGGGAGATGCTGTTGTGTGATGCCACATATTTTTCACCACTTCCTCTGATATTTTTAAACCCTGGTCCCCTTTGTGAAACTTTGAGAGCCCAAATTTTACTGAAGCAAGTATTCACGTAGAGAAAATAGCAAACTGATAATGGTTTAAATTCTAATTAGGTTGTAAAATTTATATTTAAATTCTTTGTTATTGGTATTTAACCCTGCTATGCCTTTACTTACTTGTGGCAGAAACAATCCCAGTCACTCTTGAGCTGCCTGATCACGGCTCAGACTTTGTATTTTTGGCCATGGAAGGATTGCCATCAGCTGCCCACAGGGAAGCAGAGAGGACAGAAAAGCTGTTAAATCTGCTGACAAAGGCACAGAAGTGCAGCCTGCTCCTGGTGGGTTTTGTGGGCAGAAACTGTTCGGGGAATTATTTGTTTAAATTAACAGAAAATGTCCTAATGTAAGAATCCCCACTGAATGGCAAGGGAAAGTCACAGGGAGAAAAATAGCTTCTAATGGGAATCACAGAGGGCTTTATGGATCCATCAGCACTCCTTGTGCCCGGTGCAGGGCAGATGAGGAGTGTGGTGTCACCATCTGGCAGCAAATGGGGTTTGTGAGCCCTCTCCGAGCAGAAATCCAATCTGGAGGCTTGGATCCAAGGGGATCTCTGGGATGCCAATGGCCACACGCTGCAGAGGGGACTGCAGACAAGTGCTGAGTGCAGAGCCTTGCCTGGGGATAACCTGCCTCGTGCAGCCAGCCAGAGGCCTGGGGAGAGAAGATGGGAGGAAGAAATGAGCCCTGTTTGGAGCTGTGCTTTGCTCCCCGCTTGTTCTGCCGGCCCTGCTGAGCTGGGAAGCAGTGGAATATTGACTGGTGCTCAGAGAGTTCAGCTGCCTTTGTGAGGATGGCAGCCCAGGTGACAGACACTGAAAGGCCTTTCTGAGGTGTTCGTGAAACAGGCCTTGCCTAATCTTAGCTTAAAATCTTCTGTTCAAAGAAACATTGTGTGTGGAGGAGAGGGAATTATAGTGCTTTTTCAACAAAAGTGTTTCTTTCTAATCCCCTCTCCTCTCCTGCTTTCCAACAGCCTGCCTTTCTTATGTGTGAAGCTGTAAGGTTTAAATTAAACTGGGACATTGTCTGCTGTAGCCAGCTCTTGCTGCTGCCCTGCTCCTCCCAGAGCCCTGCTCCTTCCTTCTCTCCAGCTCCCCCAGCCAGGGTGTTCAGCTGCTCCCTTGATCCCCCCTTCCCCAGTAACAGATGTGCTGGAGGACCAGGAGGGAAGAACTCAGAGGCGAATGTGCTCCCACAGAGCAGATCCCTGTTTTTGTCAGAGCTGGATGTGCCCCATGTGTCAGATGCTGAGGCAGGTGCTGGCAAGGAGACTTAGAGGTGCTGGCTATATCCTGATTTTGGGATGTGGCAGGGATAGCCCAGGGCTCTACCTTCTGCTTTGCTGAGCCCCAGAGGAAACTGAAACACAACCCAGCCTGTTTTGGTCCCTGCTGCCTCAGCCATGCCTTCCCAACCCTTCTGGGCACTGAGCCCACACCTTTCCTCTGTCCCATGGAACACCCCCAGCTGCCACATTTGGCCTTGAGATGTCCTGAGGGAGCTTGGACCAGGATGTACCATTGGAAGGAGGAAGTGAGGAAGGTTTTAGCACTGCAGATGAAGTTTTGATGATGAGCCTGCTTAGCTGTAAGGCAAGTGTGACTTTGGGGACTGGACAAACGAGGTGTCTGATACCAGCACACCCTGCTTGCCTCTGGAGCTGGGAATGCACACACTCAGCAAACATGGATGTAGAGGCAAATGCCTTGTCTGGGTTCAGTTCATTCTTGGGACTGCATCCTGTTGTCTGTGGTGCTTCCAAGGGTGGAATTCAAGCCTAGGTGTGAGTTGCTCTGTATTTCATCAACATCACCAAACCACAGAATGGCCAGGGGTGGAAGGACCTTAAAGCTCATCTCATTCCACCCCTGCAGTGGACAGGGACACTTTCCACTAGACCAGGTTGCTCAGAGCCCCATCCAAGGTTATTCCCATCAGTATAAATGTCTCAACGATCTTGTGCTTGGTTTTGCCTGGAATCTCCTCCCTCTGTGCTTGTGGATGTTTGTTCATGCCCTCCTTGGACTTTGGTGTTGCTGATTTCAAGGCTTAAGAGTGGTGCATGATCTCTCCTTTGCTGTCTCCTGATGTTTTATCATCTATGGGGTATTTTGGTTGTTCCCTTTTGTCAGCCTCTTCCTTAGCTTACAGGCAGAAACCATTTGGAAGGGTGAAAACCAGATTAAATATCCCTGGTCCCAAACAGTGCTTTTTTAAGAACCCCAAACTCGCAATTAGACTGTGTAGAGGTTTCTTCCTGCTATCATTTAACAATGATCTATTCGTAAAATTTTTATTTCTGCCAGAGTGAAAGCATTTTCTGTGGGCTAGTTGCTGAAACAGCCTCTGGCATCAGGATGCCAGGAGTGACCCAGCCATGCTGCTGTGAGCTCTGACCCTACCTGGAGCCCCAAAGGGATAACTCCTGGGGTGTCAGGTAGCCTGAGGTCCCCTCCTTGTTGTGAGAGTGGTTTGTATAGGGAGGGAGGAGGGGAGAATGATTCCAGGACACCTGTAAATCCCTGCAGCGCCGTGCTGAGGTTTGATGTTAATTAGGCAGCAGGCAGCAGTAATGTGCTGCCGTTCCCTTGGCTTGCCTGCCTCGGAAAGGGCAAAATCTTCCAGCAGAGCAAAGAAGGGGTGTGGAAGGGGCAGCAAACTGAATGGAACGACGATAATTTTATGCAAATTGGACTTCTGTAGCAGATTCAGCTTGGCTGAATCACAGAGGGAGCAGAAGAATAAGGGAAGAAAGAGGGAGAGGAAAAACCCAATCAAAATGTATGGTTTGAGGCATGTTTCACAGCCTTCTGGTTAGATTCTTCTACAGGAATGAGGAAACATAAGAGGAATGGCACTGGTCAGAGCCAGTGGAATTGCTCTTTCTCCTGTGGTACTGCTGTTAATAACTACAAGTGGGTTATTGAGCCAACCTCTGCTGATTCCGCTTTGCTGCCTCATTTCCAAAGCTTTGCCCTGCGCTGGCACTCGCTCGCAGCTGGAGCTTTGCATGCATGGCCATGGTGTGCGGGGAGAGCTCCTGTTTGACACAGAAAAAGGGAAAGAAAGGGAGGAGGGGGCAAGGGGAGCTGAATTCAGAGTCACCGGGAGGTGCAGGAGCAATGGGGACAGCGGAGCTGGTGCACGGCTGGAGCAGATCCCTGCTGAGATCGGTGTTGCTGGTCAGGAAGGGCCCTTTTGGGAGCTGAGGAGGGATCAGGAGAAGGGCAGGGGCTGGTGTGGAGAGCAGGGTGTGAGGCTGAGGGCAGCAGTGCCAGCGCTGCCCCATCGCTGTGCCCGTGTCACCCCCGGGCCTGCTGCTGCTGGGGGCTCTGACGTGGCCCTGGCTGCACGGGCTGGCCCTGGCATGGAACCAGGGCATGGTTTGGGTTGGAAAGGACCTTAAAGCCCATCCAGCCCCACCCCTGCCATGGCAGGGACACCTCCCACTGTGCCAGGCTGCTCCAGCCCCAATGTCCAACCCGGCCTTGGGCACTGCCAGGGATCCAGGGGCAGCCACAGCTGCTCTGGGCACCCTGTGCCAGGGCCTGCCCACCCTCCCAGGGAACAATTCCTTCCTGACATCCCATTTGAACCTGCTGTCTTTCAGTTTCAATCCACTCCTCCTTGCCTTGTTTCCCTCCTTGCCATTCCTGCCTGAGCCTCCTCAGCTCCGTATGGAGTGGCAGGAGACGGTTCCCAGAGCACAGCGCCAGGGTGCCTTTCTGAGGCTGAGCCGAACATTTGTTACACTGTTTTTTTATCCCTCTCTTTTCTGAAAGCCTTCCAGGGACGGCTATGGGAGTGTTCCTGCTGGGGGTAGGAACTGCCAGTCCTCTTCCAGACTGTTTTTTCCAACTGAAGTAGATCACATGCAGCTTTTCCACTCTTTGCCAAGCTCAGAAAATAGTCCCAACTCCCTGAGGGCTCGAGGCCCGTTCTGTCCTGACCACAGGCTCTGCAGCACAGGGTCTGTTCCCACCATCCCCCCCCCCCCCAAATTAAATACTTGTGTTATTTACCATAACAGATATGTTTTTAGTTTTTATTTTCCCCGTTTGGTTTAAGGAGATTAGGGGAATTTTTTGTGCTTCTACCAGTAATGCACCCAGCACATCACCTTGTAGTGAACGTGACTGTGCTGTGACCAGAGTCTGGGGACAGGAGCAGGGCAGGCAGGCTGCTGAGCAGTGTGACCATGGAATACACTGGTCATTGAGCATGGAGACTTCATGCTCAGTAACTTGGGGTCTTGCCTATGGTCTAGCATGTCAGAAAAGTCTGTGGTTCCTGAAGGGAAGGGGGTGAATGTCCACTCACATGTTCCTCAAAGCTCTCCTTTCCATCTTTGGATTCTTGGCTGATCCCTTTGCACAAGCCTCCTGTGTGCAAGGACTTTTTTGATTTAATCTTTGCTATTTTGCATGTCACATCCCAGCAATTTTTCCATCTTGCATGGAGCACTCTCCAGGCTGTTCCTGGTGTGGGCTGGGCTGTGCTGTGCTGCTGTTCTGCTGGTGTGAAAACATGCCCCTCACTCCTCTCTGCCTTGTGTGCATCACTAAGCCCCGGTCTGCATGCAAATATGGGGAGAGTTGGACTGATGTTATAAAAGAATTGGTAAAGTCTTCCTGAAATTAGCCTTAAGTTTGTTCTTTTTAGTGCTGAATGCTGAAAATGCAACGTATTCCGTGGTGCTGTGAGTGTTTGCTTTGTTCCTGCATTGTGGGAGCCTGTGCGTGGGCTGCTGCTTAGCCTGGAGGGTTGGCACTGAGGATTTGGCTTGTTTTCCTGAACCTGTTGCAGTTTTCCTGTGTGAGATGGTCATTATTTTTTTTTTTTTTTTTTTTTTGCATCTCTGCTGTTTGCTGTTCTGTCAGGGAGAGCAAGCTCCCCTGCGGTCTGGCTTTGCACTTGGTGTGTGCAAAGGGCTTCAAGTGGGGACTGTGAAAGGGGAAATAGGAACGTGGAGGTCCCTTGCAAATGCCAGGTGTTTTCCTGGGATATTTCACTGTTTGCATGTTCTCTGGCATGGCCTGGCTCTGCCCGTGGCAAGCGAAGTCAGGCGGTGGGTGCCTCCCCAGGGCCCTGGCAGGGAGTTCTCCCCGGCAGCTGACAAATTTGGGAGAGTCAATTGTAAACATGTTGCTGGTCTGTGCATCAGCTTGATGATGGTTCTTTATGATGGCTTTCACTAACCAGTCTGTGACTAACTGTGGTTGTTTGATTACAGAGGGAACATCCCCACGCTAAACAGGTACGGTACTCGTCATCTTTTCAAATTTCAAAAGCCAGACTAGAAACAAGTAGCCTAATCCTGAATGTTTTAACATGTTTTGTTGTAGTGCCCTTCTCTTTACTTGGGAAACTCTCAACCATAACTCTTCTTTTTCCTTCCGTTTTCCTCTCCCTTTGTCTAAAACATGTTTTCAGCTTTTCTTAAAAAGAAAGAAAAAAAATCTTTGTATGCAGCAGTCTTTGAAATTAAATTTGCTGGGTGACTCAGCTCATCTGCAGTATGGTACACAGCAAAGTGCTGTTCTAGGGTGCTTTGGGGCACTGGATTCCCAGTGTTGACCCACTGGCAGGGTGTCACAGTGACCCCCAGGCAGTTCCTCCCAGCCCAACCTGTTGCTACCCTGGTTTCTTGTCCATAGCTTAGAATTTGTCGAGGCTGTTTCACCTCCCTCACACCATAGATGAATCTACATCTCAAACAGCTGACAGCATGTTTTGTTGTGGTTTGGATGCTAATTTTTCCTCCTGTGTCTCAGTTGAAAAGTATTTCTTGTTTTAAATAATACATGAGAAATGTCTGCTGTCTTTTTGTTCGGTTCCTGTTCTGTGATAGTTTTTGTATTAGTTGTAAGAAACGTACACCAAGGCATGTCCTGAAAAATCCCTCTCTTTCAAAATGTGAATACCTATTATTTATTACGGCTTACAAACCTATTTAGGGAAAAATAGTAAAAATGGGCTTGGAAGTCTCACGGCTCTTAATCGGAGATAAATTGTGGAAACAGAGAGTGACTTTAGGCATGGAGAGCTATTAATCACACTGATGATACTTTAGACTTGTTAACACTGTACTTAGGGCCGTATCACAGTGGGTTTGGTGTGTGGAAAGGAAAAAATCTCAGCAAAGCTGGGAAGTGGCTGTGGCAGGAGTGCAGCTCAGAAATTAGTGATAATTATTGCAGAGAAGGCAAACCCCAGCTGTGGTCACCAGAGAAAGGTCCTGTCTAACTGTGTGCTTTTCCTCGCTGTGTGAGAAACTTCCTCTGCCAGTCTTGACCATGGCATTGTGAGTCTTTAACAAACCATAAAAATCACAGAATCATTGAGGTTGGAAAAGACCTCCAAGACCACTGAGTCCAACCTGTGACTGATCCCCACCTTGTCACCCAGCCCAGAGCACTGAGTGCCACGTCCAGTTGTTCCTTGAACAGAAAGGGTAGGAATGTGAGTGTGAGACTCAGTAAAGAGTTTTGGAGAAGTCACTGTACCACACTGCATTTGAGGAGTGCACATTATAGTTTGACCAGAAAAATAATGGAATCAGTAAGATAATACAGCATGGTGTGCTTCAGCCTAATTTGTGAAAATGTACTGAACCTTTCAAGTGTCAAACCTTAGAACTGGTGCTGTTTGAATCATATTCCACTTGTAAAGCAAAACATAAAGACAGGAGGAAAAATAAGTTCAGCTTTGCATAGTGAGAATTCTCCTGCCATGTCAAGAGGTACCTGGTTTAAGGGATTGTAACGTTATTTGCTAACTCTGAGTGTTCCTGTACATTGAGACAACATCCAGGTAAGGGCATTAGTGGCACCAGAGGCGTGGCAGGGGCTCTGGAGAAGGCTGAGAAATCCAGCATTTCTGTTGGATGCACAGCCATGCTCCAGCTGGTCAGAGCACATGCCCAAACCTGCTCCAGGTGCTGTCCTCCCTCCCCTGTCCCTACTGACTGTGCTCTTGTTGACTTGCTGTCTAGAATGTCCTTCTCCTCCAACCTCAATCACTATGGGATGGTGCACGTGGCCAGCGTCAGTGACGTGCTGCTGGACAACTCCTTCACCCCTCCCTGCCAGCGGATGGGCGGGATGGTCTCCTTCCGCACCTTCGAGGACTTCGTCAGGTGTGTGGGCAGGCTCGGGGTTGGTTCTGTGGCCACCTCCCCCACCTGGGCCCCGACAGAGCTGGCCAAAGGCTTTGCCAGGTCTAGAGTCAGGTTTAGACTGGTCCTGAGTGTGTTTCCCTGCTTGGATCCCTGTGTGTGCGTCTCCTTGGGCTAACTGCAGTCTCAGGCTGCTGTAGGAGCCATTTGCAGCCAGAGGGATCAGCCTCCCGGATTCCTGCTGGCTGAGGACCATTTGGGAACGTGCTGATTGCTCCTAACGCTCTGTGGATGTGTGGGGGGGGAGTTCTTTGTGCTTCCAACCTTTTGGGGTGAGCAAACCCCCAGCAGAGCCCTCAGCCTGCACCCAGGAGGTCTCTGACAAATGTTGGACGATCCAGACTCTGGTTTGAGGATTTGCCTCCTGATCTTTGAGCCCAGCAAGGGAAGGAGCCCTTTCCTCCCAGGACTGGTGGGGTCGGTGCTGGGGTGCTCCATGTGCTGGTGTGGTGGTGACTGGTCCCTCCCTGGTGTGTTCCAGGATCTTTGATGAAGTCATGGGATGCTTCTGCGACTCTCCCCCGCAGAGCCCGACGTTCCCTGAGGCCGGCCACGCTTCCCTCTATGATGAAGACAAGGTAGGGTGGGTTTTTTCTGGAAGGTGCTCTCAGGCTGGAAGCAGGGCTGAGGCTGGATGCTCCTCCCTGGCTGGAGTGCTGGAGGCAGGAGTTAGGAGCTTTGTGTATTTATGGCTGTGATTTGCTTGCTTGTTCCACAGCAGGTGACTCGGCGTAGGCGTCCGCTTTCCAGCTCTGGTCTGAAGCTACAGCTCAGCCTCTTGCTCTCCATGTAAATTTATTTTATGGCTTTTAGCACCAGCAGAATTACTGCATCCACAGCAGCATAACTGAGAGTTTAAACCCGCTGTTAAGTCTCCAGACCTGCACTGTGCACCAGGATGTTGAGCTGCACCTTCACCCACCTTAGTCCTATGTCTGACTTGCTGTGTTTCCTATCTTACACCCTTCCCAGTCACCTTAAATCCTGATTCTTCCCTCTGTTCGACCTCTTGGAACTGTTTTTAGGAGGAAAAGCTGAGTGGAGCTGCTCAGTTTTTGCAGTGATGTGGAGAACAGGTGCAGAGGAAGCAGGTGGTCCCTAATCCATAGGGATAGAGGTCCAGTTTCCCTTAGAGACACAGGTAGCTGCTCTACAAGAGTGAGAAACTCTGCTGGAATATAGTCTGTGTCCAGAACAAGGCTTTGTTTTCCACTGATCCCTTGATCCTGATGTGTGTAAGCACTGTAGCCTTTTCCAGAATATTACTGTCAACCTTAAAGTCCTCAGATCCCTCTCTTTACATCCCACTCACCTCACCAAGGTAATTTCCTGTCCAGACTCACTTGTTCCCAGTTAACCACAGGCTCCTAAAGGCTGAATTTGTAATTGCTTGGAGCTCTAATGTAATTGATGTTTCCCCATTATTTAATGTTGTTGTAGATATGAAAACTCACACTGTTTTGCCCCTACACTTTGAGTGTGATTAATTTAATTACTTTTCTTGATGCCAAAGTCCTCTGCTGTCCTTGTGCTGCACCTGGTAAAGAGAGGCTCTGACCCTGTCTGATCCTCAGAGTTGGATTCTCCAAAGGAAGGTCCTGTTTGATGTTTGTGGACGTTGACTTCTGGGAAATTGCAGATTTCTGAGGCTGTTTGCTCAAGGATTTCCCTCACAGTTTTCCCTGGTGCTCCGCTGAGGTCGTTTACCCCGGGGCCTCTCTGCTTTAAAGCTGGATTTAGGGAGCCTGTTCTGAGGACTGGCAGGAGTTAAGTTGTTACCTGTTTAACTGTGGGGAATATTGTCCTTGCAGAGTGCCCGGGAGGAGCCCATCCACATCCTCAACGTGGCCATCAAAACCGACAGCGACGTCGATGACGACAGCCTGGCTGCCATGTTCAGGGAGTTCACCCAGAGCAAGGTGAGGTCCCTGCATCCCCCCTCTGGGTCTCTGGGGTTGTGCAGGACAGGTTGGGAAAAGTCTGTTTGTTCCTTAGGTTTAGGGGTTTTTGTTTGATTTCAAAACAAACAGATGTAAGTTACATCCTTAATTTATCCCACCTGAAGCTTTCCCATTTCTTTGACTGGATGTAGCTGCACCTCTCTGAAGCCAGCAGGTCATTGTTTCTCCTTCTAATCTGTCAGGTCAGGACTTCTACCCTTTACCTGGTGGTAAAGTTAACATATGAGTAACAGAGCCATGGAAAATGATATTAAAATGTCCTGTATTTGTGTATCACCATGGTCTTAATGCCATTAAAATGTATTGTCCTTGTTTGCATGCTGAAGCCTCCACCTTATACGATATTCCTGGCACGAGGTGGAGTTATTTGGCATGTTCTGTTGCTCCTTCCTAAGTGTGGGATACACTTCAGAGTCCCAAATGTTGGTGCTGGCTCAGCTGTGAGACAGCCAGGGTTGGGAACAGACTCCTTGTGTCCACGCTGGGCTCTGCCTGTGCCTGCTTTTCTGGTGGTGTGAACTCCAGCAGCTTATGGAGCTGAATATCCCACCAGGAACTGGGATTCCTGGTACTGCACTGGTTATGGGAGCACTGGGGGAGCACCTCCAGCTTCTCAGTGTGGAAGGTGGGAAGAAGTCCTGCAGAAATCAGGGGTTCCAAAATGGGAATGGCATCCACGTGGCTTCAGCAGCTTTCTGTCTCTTTAAACAAGGAAAACAATCAAATCTAAGAATTAAAACTAGTTCTGCTTTTCATCTGCTTGATCATGCTCCAGGCATTTTATGGGAGGGGATAAAAGGAAAGAAATAAAATATAAAAAAAAAAAAATCCCAAACCACATTAAACTATCAAATAGGTTGATCCAAATTGTCCAAATAATCTTCCAGTCCCAGCATGTTGTGTGTGGTTTTTTTAATAGAAATTAGGATCATATACTTGTAAATGACTTGTGGAGGAGATTGAGGCAGTCAGTGGAAATGGAGTTTCTCCAGGTGCTGATGGCTAATCGCTCTGTAATAGCTGTGGCCTTGCTGGGAGACCCACATTATTACCATGTAATCAGAATCCTGTTGCTCTGCTGTTATTGTCTGCCACTTGTGGAATTTTAAAAGCAATAACAATTTTTGCTTTTTAAATCACGGCATTATTAAAGTTATTTTCTTCCTCTTGCTATGAATATAGTCACTGCTGCTCATTTTCAAAGGGCTTAACCTTAGTGAAACATCACAGTCTGTGCCGAGAGGGGCTGCTTTGTTCCTGCTTGAGCTGAGTTGTCGTTCCTTTTTGTGTTCTTTGCTTTTAAATTGGAAAAGGGAGGAGGAAGGAAAAAACTTTTAAGGAGAGGAGAATTACAAGATCTTACCACTTCAAAGGATCAGTGGTGTGGCAAATACTGATGGCAGCACTCCTGTGAGAGGGGGCTTAGGGGAATTTGAGGGAGAAGCAGCGAGAATGGATATTCTCTGATCTGTTTGAAAAAAATAACTGACACCTGCCCTGTATCACCTTTGCAACACAGAGTCTTGGACTCTCAGGATGGTTTGGGTTGGAAGGGACCTTAAGGCCCTACCTGACATCCCATCTAACTCTTGTCCATCTAATTCCTTTCATGTTCCTCTCTGTCCATACAAAAAGTCCCTCTCCCTTCTATTTTAATGCCTTAAAGTACTAGAAGGTGACAGTGAGGCCCCCCCCCAAGCCTTCTCCAGGCTGGGAGCCTGGATGTGCCCTTTGGACTGGGTTATCCATGAGCTAGTATGAGCTACATGCTTCTGTGGGTTGGTTCCTTTAAAAGTCATTTTCCGTGACCTTACCACATCTATGCTGTGCTCCCTTCAGAAAGCAGTCTTGGCAAATGAACAAGGATATTTCCTACAGGATTTGGGTGTGACTCTTGTCCATTCCTGCTTAGCCAGGCTCAGTTGGAACTCGCTGTTCCTGTGATTTAGCTCCTTACCTGCTCAGGTGTAAGAGATTGGGGTATTTATGCTGCTAAAGGAGCATCAGGTGGGAAATCCTCGCTCTGAGGAGGCTGAAGTGGAGCAGCAGCTCAGAGGCAGAAGGATCTGCAGAGCTTTTTCATTTCACAGAGGACTTCAACATGTTTTTAGTCTGTTCTGTTTCTGCCAATCCAGTCACCTGTTTCCATCCTTGTTCTTACAGAAATCAGTCCTGATTGAACACGGCATTCGGAGGCTGACTTTCCTTGTAGCACAAAAGGTATTTTAACATCTCTCCTGATGCTCAGAACACTTTGGTTTTTAGCTCATTATACCATTGGTATCTGACATGTTTTTCCCCCAAATTAAATGCTGTATTTACTATATTTAGTTCTCTCATCACTGTTTTTTGTCCTCTAAAACTTGAGATGGTTTTCATAAATTCACGTAAGAAAATTAATTTACAATTGTAAACAATCTTGACACCTCTTGTATTCTTGAATTAATTGATTTTTGATTTTTAATCCTAATTGCTAGCTGTCTTCTGCTTTTTTTTTCTTCCTGTATGTGTATGTTTCGTTTGTAAGGACTTCAGGAAACAGGTCAACTATGAGGTGGATCAGAGATTCCATGTAAGTAAAAAGGGCCTGGAACACGGTGGCATTCCTGACGTGAGGCCGGGAGACACACAGGGGGCTCTGGGCTTCTCATTTGGATCTCAGGCAGGCATTGAATGCTCACACTGGTGTCAAAGTGAAGTGTTGAAGTATTTATTTGAACATCTGACTGCAAACCCAGGCTGGGCCCGTGGCATTCAGAGGGGCCCCTGAGGTTCCGAGTCTCTCTCGTTACCTGGCTGAGCTCAGGGAGCCACACTAATAAAGATTCTGTGTGTTTCAGTGTTGTCTTCTGTTCTGAAGTGCAATTATCAGTGAAACCTTTGTAATTCGCATGTAGTGTGGTGATTTCTTTTGGCTTCTTACTGATCTTAAAATAACTTGGAGCAGTCACTGAAGGGACTTGTTAAATTTTGCAGAGTGGTTTTGTGATGTGGGAAATGTTTGATGCTGTTACTGCTGAGAATTACTCCTTTCCCCAGGGCTTGGGCATCACTGAGGGCTGGTTTAGGTGGCACTGTAAGAAATAAGCCAGGTTTTTATCTCTTGGGTATCTATTTTTCAGTGCTGGAAGTTATTAGGAGCCTTTGAAGTGCAAGAAATCCATCCTGTGCTCAACACAGCTGGTCTAGGAAGGTTTATGAAGGGAAAGCTAGTTTACAAATCAGCAAAAATAGTGTTTGAACCTGTGTGGGAGTCACCACGTAGGAATTGTTGCTCACAGTACAGGTACAGAGGTGTCAGTCAATGGCTTAGGTAAGAAGCTGGATTCTGTAGAGTTTTTTGGGACCTTCAGCAAGAAAATCTAGACTTCAGATTTAAAACAGGAAGTTTTAGAGAATGGAGTGGGTGTTGAGGGATTGAAAAACCAGAGTTGCTGAGTAAGTGCTGTAGGATGTGTCAGAGGTCAGGAAGGAGGCACAGAACAGAAGGAATCATCCCCCAGCTCTCCCTGGCCCCTCAGTGTGGTGTGTCATCTGGCTGTGAAGTTTGTGGAGCACCTCTGGGAGCTGCTCTGTCACTCTTTATTACTGTCTCCTATCCCAGCCCTTCATTACTGGACCAACTATTAACTTAGCCAGGGCCTGGGCTTGGGTTTGTTTTTGTTTTAATTACAGTCTATATAATTAGTTCCCAGCATGTTGAGGTAATAGAGAGTTGCTCCAGCAAGCTTCCAATTTCCTCATCTCATTAGGTTTTTAACGTGATTATTAGTATAATAATCAACTATGATGATTTCTGATGTAGCTTTTCGCATTCTGCGGTTTGCAGGGTGTCTTGATTGGCTAATTTAGGCAAATTATTTTGATTGTCTTGATGATGGTTGGTTGATTAGAACACAGCAGGGGTATAATTCTTCCACCTAGGAAATGGAGCACTCTTTTGGATTTTGGTACCAGAGCACTGAGGATTTTTGTGTGTGTGCACATCTAATTACGATATTTGCCCACCACACCAGTGAGATGCCTTGGAAGCAATTCCATTAGTGATGGAATGAGCATGGAGATGGTGGGAGAAGCTGGCAGCACGCAGAGGAGGACAGGTAGGAGGGATTGGGAGAAGTGAGGAGACATGAGGTTGTTTTTTAGATGATGCTCACAGACAATGAGCGTTTCGAGTGAGCCTGAATTTCCAGGCAGCATTTCTTGTACCACTGGTTATTTTTGAAGAGATTCCAGGCAAACTCAAGTTATTTTGCTCAACTGAGAGTCATCAGGTGAGGTTTGGGGACTGTTTTACTTAGGAGGGATGGAAGATGACTGACTAGAATAGTACTTTTAGGCCTAAAATCTGTGTTGCTCAGTGGTGGCTTATGCACAATCACTGGTTGTCACACTGACTCCCACTGGGGTTATTCATTTTTCATGGATAATGGAACATGAGCCAGAAATTCAGTGACTCCAGGTCAGGTTCCCTGTTTTTTGCTTACTAAGACAGTTCTGGCCAGTTGTGTGTGTCCCTTCAGGTCACCTTCAGCACGGGCAGCTGCTGTTCTCATGGGGTGCAAAACACTGACCAAAGCTCCTCTGCCCAGTAAAAGTGTAATTCCAGAGGAGTGGATGGGTTTGCCTGGATGGAACTGGAGGGGCAGGATGCTGTCTAGGCTTTCTCTCCTCCTCAAAGACTTGTACAATATTTCAGAAAACTCTCAAGGCTCTGAAAGTGCAACAGAAAACCGGAGAAACCGAGTGGTATTTGGGAGACTTCTGTAATGTTTTTGCTGCTCCATGCAGGAGAATAAAGTTATTTGATTACAACTCTCATTTTTCCTTGGGAAGAGAGTATTTCTGGCAGTAATGGTATGAAGAGAGCTGCAGAGTAAAATCATTGTCCTGTGTACATCTGCATCCATAACCGAGTGTTCACGTCACTCCAAACATTTCCACAGGAAACTTAATCATAACAGAACTGGAAAAAGTTTCCCACTTCTTTCTGGGCACTTCCATGTTGTTGTCTGTTAATAACTGACAATAATAGTCTAAAGCCAATCAAGTAGCCTCTGTTGCATTAGTGAGGGCAGGTTTAAGCTGTCTCTGCTGTCTTCTTGAGGATGACTTGATTTTCCACCACCTTTGTAATGTTGCAAAAGTAGCTGGGAATAACTTCTGTCACCTCCTGTGCTGTGGTGCTGCCCCAGGAGCGGCCTGAGAGCACTCTAGGGACATCAATGCTTGCTTTGGGAGGACTAACACTGTTGTTTTTATTTTCAAACAGAGGGAATTTCCAAAGTTCTTCACATTCCGTGCCCGGGATAAGGTGAGTTGAATATTCTTGATATTTTTCTCCAAGTGTTGGCTTTATCCTTCTTTCATGCAGCGGCTCCTTGGAAGCAGGGCAGTGATTCACTACTCAGAATCAGGACAAGACCTTCTGGTTTCTGTGGAAAAGAGGGATTTTTGAGGGGGGTTAGTTTGAGAACTTGCTGTCCTGCAATTTGTATTGTGCTCTCAGCACTTCAGCAATCTCACAGCTCCCAGTGCCAGTGACTATGTGGGAAGTCTGGGTTGGATTATTTGAATTTCTTGGGTTTGAATTAAATATGGAATTTCAAAAGGGGTGTTGTCGAGTTCTTACCCTCAGTGTTTCACCTTTTCAATCCACTCTTTCCCCACCCTTTGCTGTGTCCGTGGCCGCTGCAGTTCGAGGAGGACCGGATTTACCGGCACCTGGAGCCGGCCCTGGCGTTCCAGCTGGAGCTGAACCGCATGAGGAACTTCGACCTCACGGCCATCCCCTGTGCCAACCACAAAATGCACCTGTACCTGGGGGCAGCTAAGGTGGAGGTGGGCACGGAGGTGACAGACTACAGGTTCTTCGTCAGGGCCATCATTCGGCACTCGGACCTGGTGACCAAGGTGAGTTTGTCCCTTTCCAAGGTGGTGCATGAAACCCGGGGTCAGCCTAGGGACCTGCAGGATCCAAAACTGACCGTTCCCTGTATGCAGTGCTGGGGGTTGTGCCCTCTCCTTGCTGGTGCTGCTCTGCAGAACCATCCCTTTGATGTCCTGGTATTTCCATGCTCCACGGAGATTTTTTTCAGGGGCCCAAGAGGAGAGTCAGAAATCCCGAGATTTTGAGGCAACAGTGGCTTGCCCTTTCTGGTTTCAGATTTACTCTGAGCTAAAGGAGGGCATGAGGCAGCCAGGTGTGGGATCCAGGCACTGGGAGCACTGGCTCTATGCTGGGGATGGATCTGCTCCAGGGCTGCACATCCTGTGACACCGATGGGTTCTGTTCTCTCTGTCACGTCCTTCTGCAGTTTTCCAAACCTTGCATTTCTGGGCTGTGATTTGTGAGTAAAAAGTGAATGGTTTGTTGGCAATCTCTGGCAGGAAGCCTCCTTTGAGTACCTGCAAAACGAGGGAGAGCGTTTGCTGCTGGAGGCCATGGATGAGCTGGAGGTGGCCTTCAACAACACCAACGTGCGCACGGACTGCAACCACATCTTCCTCAACTTCGTGCCCACCGTCATCATGGACCCCTCTAAGGTGGGAGCTGCTCCCAGCTCGGGGCTGGTTGTCTTTCCAGGGCTTCACTTGTCAGAACTAAATGATCTTTTGTTCATAGAATCACAGAAGCATGGAATGGTTTGGGGTGGAAGGGACTTTAAAGCTCATCCTATTCCAGCCCCAACACCTTCCCCTATTCCAGGCTGCTGCAAGCCCCGTCCAACCTGGCCTTGGACATTTCCAGAGATCCAGAGGCAGCCACAGCTTCTCTGGGCAGCCTGTGCCAGGGCCTCCCCACCCCCACAGGGAGCAATTCCTTCCCAATATCCCATCAAACCCAGCCCTCTGGCAGTTTAAAGCCATTTTGTTGTGCAGCTCAGCTCCTCTGTGTAAACTGAGGGACAATGATTAGGAATGTGTTTTGTGTTTGAAACTAAACCTATTTTTTCATTGTGTGTTTGAGATAAACAGTTTTAATAAGGAAGCAGATGTAAATGCTCCTCTGTTTATTACAGAAGTCCAGATTCCATCCAAATAAAACATGAGATAAATTAGGAGCTTAAAAAGAATCTGTAAATTCAGCTACAAAAGTGCCTCATTTTCAGTCTCTGATACAAAACCACAGAGATCAACGTTATAAATAAATGAACATTAGGCTTTGTAGATGCACAAATGAAAGTGTTCAGGCATAAAGGATGTTTGTGGTTAGCAGAATCACCACAAAGCAAGTCCCAAGTCCAGGCTGAATTTAGCTGGAAATCAGCATTCAGTTCATGGGTACCCAAAGATGAGAGCTGACCTTTCCTGAGGAGAACAACCGAAAGTTTAAAAAGATGAATTGGGTATCAAAATAACTCTCTCTTGCTTGCTGACTTTTAAATCATGATTAAAACTTGGTGGCTTAAATTGCTCTTGAATGAACCTTTCCTGGCATGTCCAGAGCCGTTGGTTCCCAGGAAATTCAGAAGAAGCTGGAATATTCATCCCTGGAAGTTGAGCTGCCCTCAGATACATACCATGACTTTTCCTTGAGCTGCTGTGCAAAAGAGACCTTTTTTGGGAAAAATGTTTAAGCCAGCCTATAAATTGCCTTCTTTTAATATGCACTTTGCCCACAGTAGTATTTTATAAAGTTTAATAGAAGAGCAGAAGGCCCAGCTCCAAGTGGTAATTGCTTTGTTGATTTAAAGCTCCGTGCAGGCAGGGAAATGTGATTATTGTGCATACAAGGGCTACAGAACTGCTTGCCAAGGGTTTGGCTTCCCTGGATTCTGTAGTTCCCAGGTGTGAGAGATGCCTGTGGAGGGGAGGCAGGGGTGTTGCCTGTGCTGGGGTGGGATGGTTGGACGCGATGATCTTCAAGGTCTTTTCCAACTTATGGATTCTGTGATTCCATGTGCCATGAGGAAACAGGGATGTGAATCCAGCACTGTCCCACTACATCAGTAGTCCCCAGGTGGAATTCCTGCCTGTCTCAAGGCTTAGGATGAGGAGGGACAGGTCACCGAGGTCCTGTAACTGCACTGGGCACGTGCTGATGTGTGTCACTTCTTCGTCACCTTGGAGCGGTGTGATCCAGAAAGAATCCCAGAATGGTTTGGGTTGGAAAGACCTTAAAGCCCAACTCGCTGCACCCCTGGCATGGGCAGGGACACCCCCCACAGACCAGGCTGCTCAGGGCCTGCTGAGGGACCGACCCCTTTTCGCACGTTGCAGATCGAGGAGTCGGTGCGGTCCATGGTGATGCGCTACGGGAGCCGCCTCTGGAAGCTCCGTGTCCTCCAGGCCGAGCTGAAGATCAACATCCGCCTGACTCCCACGGGGAAGGCGATTCCCATCCGGCTCTTCCTCACCAACGAGTCGGGATACTACCTGGACATCAGCCTGTACAAGGAGATGACAGACTCCAGAACGGGACAGGTATGTCCCTATGGATCCGGGCTTGGATGACAAAATTGGGAATGGGACACGTTTTACCTGATGGAGCTCTTCTGTGCTTTGTGGTGTTTCCAGGTAATCACAGAATGGTTTGGGTTGGAAAAGCTCATCCCATTCCAACCCCCTGCCATGGGCATGGAGACCTTCCCCTAGAGCAGCTTGCTCCAAGCCCCATAATACATTTCAATGTAACACAGAATTGCCGTTCAACTTGGCCAAAGGAAGCAGAATGTAAAGATAAACTTGCAGTAGCAGATGTGAAAATGTGATCAATTAAGTCAATCAAGTCTTCTGGTTGTTTTGTACGTGCCCTCAGTCATTTGGGCAGCTGTTTTCCCAAAAAGTTTTCCTCAGAGTGCTCAAAAAAGTACTAGAAAAGGAATCACTGCTGATGCTCATCCTGTAGGCTGTAATAAAAAATATTACTAATTATACATTCCCCTGAGTAGATAGAAAAAAAATCTGTGAACTTGTCCTTTAAATCCTAAAGATATAGGGAATGACCTGGCTAGGATGATGTAAAATTATGGAAGGTGCTTTTATATCATTTTTATGAGGGGTAATGGGCTCTTTTGTAATGGTTGTGGCTGTTGTGGTATTTCTGTTTTTCATGGCGCAGGAACAGTGTGGTTAACTGAAATACCTACATATGCTAAAATCCATGGAGCATGGGATGCATGGAAAATATTTAAATAGAGAAATGTTTACATCTCCCTCTGTAATCATCTCTCTGCCAGGCCGGAGAAGCAGCAGAATAAATCACTTGGGCACTGTGAGTGTAGAACACAAAGTGCTGAGTCACCTTTTCTTCCCCTTTTCCATTTAATTTTTCCAGCAAGCTGCTGCCCATGGAGTCCATCCAGCTCTGAGATCCCAGAACAGATAGTGTCAGTGTGTTTTACCTCGTTCCTGCCTTTGAGGGGGGATGAGGAAAGAAAAGAACATTTTAATAATCTCCAGCAGCTGAGCTTAACCCTTGAGTTGGGTCAGTCACTTGTGAAGGTCACGAGTGAACTCTGAACTGATAGACTTCATTTTTTAAAGCTTGGGGAATGGGCTTGTGTGTGTATGGCTTTAGCAACTTTTCCAGTATTAAATTTGATTTGTTTTCCAGAATATTAAACCAGGCTCTAGTAAAAAACTAGGAAACTTCCCCCTCATGATGAAGGTTCTTTGGATCAGTTCAGATCCGTGAATTTTTTCCTGTGCTTTCAGAGGGTTCTTTTAAACTTAGAGAAATCTTTTTTTAAATATTCAAATATTACTTATGTGCTGTGTACTTTCATGACTTCTGAAGAATGGGAAAATGGCTTCATGGTGAGAGAATGACCCTGATCTCTTGTTTCCCAGTAGTGATAAGTAGTGATGCTCAGCACAGACTTCTGCAGTTCTCTACAGAGCTGCTGTGGAGCCTTCCAGAGATTTAAGGAGAATTGGGCCCCAAGTGCAGATCCTGACAGATCCCAAGACAGGCATTGTCACAAACACTCGTTACCCTGAACAAATGATTCTCCCATTAAAGAAGCTGCTTCCCAAATCAGTGTTGGTGCAGACTGAAGAGAGCATAAGCTGCTGGTTTTATCTAAAAACAAAAATAGGCTGTACTGAATTTTGTGGAATTTTTCAGTTAATTCATCTTCAATGAGATAAATTCTGTGAAACACATCCTAATCATGTCCCTCCTGCCAGGTGTATCCCTGTTAAGCAGCGTTTGGGCTGTTTAGGGCATTTTTATCCCGTTTTTATCTCCTCCTGTTCCTGCTCCATCGAAAAGCTTCCCTTCCAAGTCCTGCCTGCCTGGAATATATAGCGCTGTGAAGCGCAGCCGTTGATAATTCATGTTGCTACTCTGGGAAAATCTTTTCAACTTACAATATCAAAACTTCAAGCCCAATGACATATGCAAGTCTTGACCCAGCTCGCGGGCGCAGCCGGCGGAGCCGTGGATCCCACTCCATAAATAACGGAGTTCTCCGGGCTGCTCCAGCTCTCGCCATCCGTCAGGGCAGCTGCCAGGGAGAGAGAGCTCGTCTTGGGCAGGGGTTTGTGCAGGGGCTGTGGCTCTGTCTGCTCCTTGCTCCACCACGGTGGGCAGCCAGGCAGGGCTGCCAGGATGGTGCAGCAACGGGCCCGAGGTGTCTCCAGGGGCAGCAGCAGTGGGTGATGGAGCACAGGGCTGTGCCAGCATCGAGGTGTTTCCAAGGGGCAGCAGCAGTGTGTGATGGAGCACGGGGCTGTGCCAGCATCGAGGTGTTTCCAAGGGGCAGCAGTGTGTGATGGAGCACGGGGCTGTGCCAGCATCGAGGTGTCTCCAGAGGCAGCAGCAGTGTGTGATGGAGCACGGGGCTGTGCCAGCATCGAGGTGTTTCCAAGGGGCAGCAGCAGTGTGTGATGGAGCACGGGGCTGTGCCAGCATCGAGGTGTTTCCAAGGGGCAGCAGTGTGTGATGGAGCACGGGGCTGTGCCAGCATCGAGGTGTCTCCAGGGGCAGCAGCAGTGTGTGATGGAGCACGGGGCTGTGCCAGCATCGAGGTGTTTCCAAGGGGCAGCAGCAGTGTGTGATGGAGCACGGGGCTGTGCCAGCATCGAGGTGTCTCCAAGGGGCAGCAGTGTGTGATGGAGCATGGGGCTGTGCTGGCGTTGGCAGCCTGGCAGGGAGCACGGACAGTCGGGCTGGAGTAGCCTGGGGACTTGTGGTAGAAGCTGGATCAGCGCAGAGTGCAGAGCCTGTGGATTAACCAGGACTCGGTTTGTCCTGCAGATCATGTTCCAGGCATATGGAGATAAGCAGGGACCACTCCACGGGATGCTGATCAACACCCCCTATGTGACCAAAGACCTGCTGCAGTCCAAGAGGTTCCAGGCGCAGACTTTAGGGACATCCTATGTCTATGACATTCCTGAGATGTTCCGGCAGGTGAGTGTTCTTTGGGCTCTTCTTGTTGCTCTTCTTTTTGCCATCCTGATTGTCAGGGGAGCCAGGGGCCTGGAGCGACTCCAGCAGTCCCCAGGGATTATCAGCTATGGATTGAGGTCTGCTTTGAATGGAATTAGGATAAACTGCTGCTGGAGTTCCATTAATGAGTCAAACAGTAGAAGCTGAACCATAAACTATCTTCCCTTACTTGTTGCCGTGTCTTTGTTTTCCCCCCTCGTTGTCTGCCCTTCCTAGATGGTGTTTCTGATGTGCTGGGTTCTATCCTGCACCACATCATTCAGATTTCACTTTGGGGGAAACTGTTATGTGATTCAAATCCCAAAGCAGGTGATATCCCAGGAACACTGTCAGTCACGCTGGCAGGAGGGATATTTTGGGGTGTCCTGTTGGGACAAGAATAATTTGGGAATAATCCCAAATTCTGTTGGGAATACCACGCTGGAGTGGATTGGATAGAAATGTTGGCAGGTGACGTTCTTAAGGAGAATTTCTCTTTCCACCCCCAGTCTCTGATCAAGCTGTGGAATTCCATGAATGACCACGCGTTCCTGCCGCCGGTGCCGCTGCCCTCGGACATCCTGACCTACACGGAGCTGGTGCTGGATGACCAGGGCCAGCTCGTGCACATGAACAGGCTGCCAGGAGGAAATGAGGCAAGTGCCACTTCCTTTCATGCTGCTTCTCTCTCCATGCCCCACAAGACGTTGTGCTTTGGGCTGGGTTTGACAATTGTAATGAAAATTTACCAGCCAGGCACAAAATCTATTCATTCAGCCTTTCACAGATGAAATCTCACTCTTGAAAATGAGATTTTTGTTTCATTAAAAATTAATACCTTCCCTACAATGGGTATTTTAACTTCCATAGTAAATGATGATTCAATTTCAAACCTGTGCCTATGCTGAGTTTCCTTCATAATTAAAAAATGCTCATTCAGCTCTTCCAGGTAACTGGGGTTTGTATTTGAGCAAAATGTGTTTTACAAGACTAAACAGAAATATTTTCATTTGCTACGAAAATCCCCAAACCACAGAAAAAACTATTTTATGCTTCCATCCTCCCCACACAGTTTGTATCAGGGTGTGTGGAACATCACTCTCTAGAGCAGGATTTACTCAAGAGTTACAATGAGCTGATGCTGGGAGTGGTGGAGTCACTCCTGGAGCTCGAGCAGGAGGAGGCTGTGCTCTCATGAGGGGGTTTTGCTGGGGTGCCTTCCCATTAGGAAGGCAAATATTGCAGCTTTGGAATGACTGCAGAGTAAAGATAACCACTAGAAGGTGTGGGTTTTTTTTTTTTGTGGGAACTAGTAAGTGAATGTTCTACAGTAATTTAAATTTGAACAGTTCTAAGTGGTGGTATCATTTATTTTTTCTTGGTGTTGTTGAGCCATATTTTCCTGAATATGCAACTTAAAGTTTGCAAAGGCTCTGCTCAAAAACATCAGGGTAGTGATGAGAGGAAACAGGGATTTTCCTCACCATTTCCTGCATGGGTCTTGTCAGGGGAAGGTTTGGAATAGGATGCTTGCAAATTGCCCCTGATGGTGACTGTGGGGTCACTGTGGCCTAGTCTTCTGCTGGACTTCAGGAGGAATGTTTTAACTGGTCTAATTAAAGCTGGAATGAGCTATTCCCTGCATTCCCAGTGCATGCTGAGGCTGCTGGGGAGCCTTGTGCCATCATCTTTCTCTCTTTCCCTGCTCTCATTCAGCGTTTGAGTGGATGGTGGCTGGGGAAATAGCAAAGTCCCTCAGGGACGTCGCTGTGTTCTTGCTGAAATTACAAGCACAGAGCTGCCTGGGCATGAACATGTAGTGTTTACTCTGCCAGTATGAATACAAATAGTCTTATTATAAGAGATTCTGTACCCAAAGACCACCAAAAAAAATTAGGAGATTTTTTTTAACCCTTGGTAGGCTTCTTTGTACTCAGACTGTAAAGAAATTACATGGCTGTTGAGGTGTGTGGAGTGTTGGTATTTAAATTAATCTAATCTGATGTGATCTATCAAATGTCTTCTTGTCCAGAGGGGTTGTAGAGGTTGTGGATTCCCCACCTCTGGAAATGTCCAAGGCCAGGTTGGACACTGGAGCTTGGAGCAACCTGGGATGGTGAACAGTGTCCCTCCCATGGCAGGGGTGGCACTGGATGGGCTTTGAGGTCCCTCCAACTCCACAGTGGAGTCTGTGCCCCAGAGATGCAGAGCTGGTTCCAGTGAGCTGACTGACAGGTGAAATAGGAACTTCCCAGGTAAATGTGAGATTTTTATTTTTATTTTTCTTTCTTGCTAGCAAAAGTTGCTGATTTTCTGAATTCAAAGCTGTTGGAGAGATTGTCCGTTGTGTCTTTTAGAAGAGAGGAGATGCCTGTTGGGAACTTCTGTCTGTGGTAAATGTTGTTGGGTGCATTCAGGTTCCTGTTGTTCTTGTTTTGGGTCAGAGGCTCGGAGCCATTCCCACACGTCCAGTGGGATCCCTGGCACCGGGGGATCGGCTGCTCAGAGCCAGGGCTTGGCTTTCCTGACAGTTACATTTCCTCCTTGTGAAAAGGGCTCAAGGCACTCCTGCTCTTACAGCATTCAGCTGAGCTGAGTGCCCTGAGTGTTTGAGCTGATGGGAGGAATTGAGAAACCAGCATAAAATCCAGGAGATTTGTGGGCAGCGTGTTCAGCCAGAGCTGCAATCCCTGCTCTGACACGGGGGCAGGGCAGGAGCTCCAGGCTGGGGTTTCTCCCTGTCCTCAGAGAGTTTGCAAGCAGCATTTTGGGCAAAAATCTCTATTTTCAGGAAAATCTTGAGGTCTCAAGACTTTTCCCAATCCAAAAGGTTTTTCTCTGCATAGCTCACGACCACTCCCCTCACCCACCACCCCACTGCAGTAATTAGCTGTGGTCTCGACAAAGAAGCCAAGGAATTAATGAACTGTGAAAATACAAGTTGCTCTTTATTCCTAGACAGCTCTGGCTACGGGAGGGGCTTGGCAGTGCTGCTGGCCCTGCCCTGCCCTTGGGGCACAGCACCATCCCTAATGGGGCCTTTTCCCAGCCTCTCACCATCCAGAGGACACCTCTTTTTTCCACTTTGTCACAGAATCCCAGACTAGTTTAGGTTGGAAGGACCTTAACCTCATCCTGTTCCACCCCTGCCGTGGGCTGTGCTAAAATGGGAAAATCTCAGAAAGAGTCAGGAATTGGGGGAGCCCAGAGCAGTTCAGGAGTGCATCCACTACTGTTTCAATCACCGTGCTGGAGACGAGACCTGGAGCACAGTGACACCCCCTTCAAAGCCCAGGGCTTTTTTCCCCAGATTAGCATATTAGCAGAAATCTCAGTGTGAAAAGGTAATTCCCTCAGCCCCTTGCAGAACTCAATATATTCCTTGTCAGTCCTGAGCCAGGCATTTGGATGCTTTTCTGTAGCACTTTATGTATTTTGACTACAATTTCCCCTGATCCTCTGGCACCAGGAAAGCACCAGCTGCTGATAAGACCCAACTAATCTCCAAGGACAAGGAGAAAGTGATGTAAGGAGGGCCTGCAGCAACACCTCACATTCCCCTTCATCCCTCTCCCGGTGCCCCTGGAAAATGTGTCATTTTCCCCACTGGCACTAGATGTCACAGTTTTTCCTCCTCAGTAGCACGAGCATCAGAAATAATCCACAATCGCAGCTGTTTGCTGGAGCTTTGGTTCCAGCACCTTTCCTGGGTAGCTGGGACGGTTTGGCCAGGGGAAATTCAGGATGGCAGAGGGCTCCTGGAATGCTGCTCTGGTGGCTTTCTGGATTGCCAGAGGCAGAAAGGTGTAGCTAATGCATTTTATACAAGCACAGCTTAATCGTTGAGCTGCATGTTCTGCTTTGTCACCCCCTGTTCCTGCATTTTATGGCAGGCACAGGGAATTAAAAAAGCAATGAGCGCTGCAGATTTCTTGGAGGGTTTTAAAATCTCCAAATCCAAGCCTTCCAGGAACAGAGATGGAAGAGGTGGCACAGTTTTATTCTCTATTTTCATGCAGATGTTTGAACAGGTGTATGTGGGTCATGTGGCTACTGTGGACAGGAATGTTCTTACCCACAGGAAAGCTCCTGGTGAAGGCTGTCTGTTGCTCTCTGCGATGTACCTTTACCCATCTGTAAACTTCAGGAGGAATTTCTCCATGGAAAGGGTGGTCAGGCATTGGAAGGGGCTGCCCAGCAAGGTTTGGAATCCCTATCCCTGGAGGTGTCCAAGGAAGGACTGGATGTGGCACTCTGGTCTGGTTAACGAGGTGGTGATGGGTCACAGGTTGGGCTCGATGATCTTGAAGGTCTTTTCCAACCCCAGTGACTCTGGGATTCTGTGACACCTTTCCCTGAGCACTTGGTCACGTCTCATCCTGGAGCTGTTCCCTCCCATCGCTCAGATCGTGCCAGCGTGTTTGGCTGGGCTGCCACGACCACGCTTGGATTGCTGAGGGACACGTTTCCCAGAGCCAAGAAGGAATCCTGGGTTTTGGCACTCCACCCTTGTCAAGGCATGGAGCTGGAATACTTCTGGCAAACCATGTGCACCCTGCCCTTTTCCTGGGAGCTGGTTCATGCTCCAGGTAAAAATTCAAAAGCTTTGCACAGTGTAAGTGCAGAGAGTCACTCTTCTAGATCTGAGGTTCCAGGCAACAGATTCAAATGATGAAATGCCAAAATTGCTACATCTGCACCAAGTAAATACCCACATTCGGCTTTCCAAATTTGGATGTAAATAGATAAAACAATGCCTGGCCTCAAGTCCCCAGGCTCAGCACCTGAAGTAGAATAAACCAACACTGATCTCCTCTCTTGTCTCTGGTGCCCAGTGACAGAACATGAGGGAACGGCTGGAGCTGTGCCAGGGGAAGGTTTAGGTTGGGTATCAGGAAAAGATTCTTCCACCCAGAGGGTGGTGGGGCACTGAACAGGCTCCCCAGGGAATGGTCAAGGCTGCCAGAGCTCCAGGAGTGTTTGGACAACGCTCTCAGGGACAGGGTGTCTGATTGTTGGGGTGGGATTGCCGGGGTGTCTCAGGGACAGGGATTGTCGGGAGCTGGATCAGTGATCTCTGTGCTCAGGATATTCTGTGATTCTGTTGGCTCTGCTTCTCCAGGAATTACAGAACCTGCCAGAAATCCTGAAAAGCTCCCTCTCCCCAGCACCAGCTGCCACTGGCATTGGCTCCCCTCTGCTCAGAGCCTGCTGTGCTTCCCGGAGGGAGCCTGGGATCGGCTCCTTCCCCATTCCCCTCGGTGCCTGTTGTCAACAGCTCCGGCTGCCACCAGCAGTCAATTTGGAACTGCATCAGTGTGTGTATTACTGTTCCCATCGATAGTGCAATTAATGTTGAAGTCAATTTTGGTGTTAATTTTAGGCCATGATTAGTGTTGACACTGGGTGTCAAACGAGCGGCATTTACGAGCGCCGGGGAAGCGCCGTTCGTTAACGCGCCCGTTTTACTGGCTCTTAATGGTTCCATTAAGGCCAAGATGGAGTGGGAGAAGGTGTGTGTAAAATTATACATCTGAAACTTGGGTGTCATCTCCGTGTGTCGTGCAATTCTGCGGGGCTGGGGCCGTTCAGGGAGCAAATGACAGCTGAGCACTGAATCCTAATCACAGTTTGGAGCATCAGAAATAATGATCACTTCTGATCGGGGCTTGTGAATAATTCATCCCCTTTGATTTTCACGTGCTGCCCACTGATACTTCTCAAACCAAATGTGTTCCTACAGGAGAATAATGGTCCCACTTCTTATGGAAATACCGGGGCACAAATCATTTTGCCAACATAAAAACAGTTAAATAAGATGGTTCCTGCTTTTATTTTTTCCTCCGCCTCTTCTTCACTCCTGGGTGTGCTGGGAATGGAGCTGTGGCAGGAGCAGCACTTCCAAACTGTGCTGCCTCTTCAAAAGAGCCTGTTCCAAAGCCAGGGCTGCTCACCATCACCTACTATTGCCTGCCAGTGCTCTTAGGTGATTAGCTCAGCCTGGCTAATTAACCTGGGAACTCTCCAGTTTTTGGCATGCTGCCGTTAACTTAAAAATCTCATTATTCCTTTTTTCTTCTGGAATAGAAAGCCATCCTCCGCTGCCCATAAATTTCAACCGAATCTAGCAAATTCATAGCAAAAAAAAAAATCCTTAGTTGTGCAGATCCCTGTGGCGTTTATTACTGGATAAATGGCACAGAACACACGATGAATTGGGGAGGCAAAAGACGCCCAAGTTAATAGTGGTGCGCTTGAATTTTTCTTTTCTCAGACTGCATAGGGTTGCTCCATATTTATCAGCTGTAAACTGTTTTCAGGAGTTTGTGCCCTGGCTAGACTGTTTTCTGTTCTACTGGTAAAGGGGACTTTATTGGTGTAGAGGACACATGATCTTGAGTTAGGGAACTATTCCAACACTTCTGTTACAATCTGAATTTTCTAGATAAGAAATGCCTTAAATTGGCCTGTTTCCTGTGCTGTCAAAAATCGTCAAGCTGCTGAAAGTGAGGAAAATCTCTTACATCTTGGTGGGTGGGATGGACTGTGGGACCAGCCCTGGGGACTCACTGGTCCATCACTGGTCCCTCAGTCCTGGCTGATGGGATCAGTGTGGCTGTAAGGAAACGACCACTTAAGCAAAAACCTGTCAATGAGTGGTAATTCTGTGCTGTTTTGGAAGAAGTTTGTGGTGTACTTTAAAGAGAATATTACCCTGTTTCACTGTGTGTTTCTGTCGGTCACTAAAGCTGTTTTTTGAGGTGATATCAGAAAGATTGGGGAAGTGGCCACTGAAGGATTTTAGTTATGGAAAAAAAAAAGGTCTTAAATTGTGGTAAAGAACTGAGCTGCAGTAGGTGCTGGGGTACACATGGACATCCCTCCATCCCTGATTTCCTAGAGGCTGATCTTGGAGCCTTTAACTTTGGATTTGCAGACTTTTTAACCTGCTGTTTTTAATCACCAACTTGCCACAACTGAGAGTGAGAACAGAGGCTCAAAATCCAGCCCCTGGCATTGCTTTTCCTCCAACAATCAGGTTGGAAGGGCAAGACTTACTTCTTTTCTCCTTTTTTTTTCATCACAATTCTTCCTTTGTCTGCTGTGAGAGTCCAAGAGCAAATGTCCAAGGAATGCCTCTGGCTGTGTTTGGGATCAGTCAGGTTCCTCTCCCAGCCTCTGGACTGGTTGTCTGTGTCCCCCCAGGTCTCTGTGCCAGACCCACACCTGCATCCACTTGTTCTATTGCAACTTTTCCCTTTCACTTGGGAGCATTAGTGGTATTTTAGCAAAACATCCCGCTGTCTTTTAGGGATTTTTGCTCCCTTCTTTGAAGCTGCAGCATCTGTTCCAAGCCCTGCAGTTGGATGCTGAGGTGGAACTGTAAATCTGCAAATATTCAGAGGCAAACAAATTATTCCCTTTCGACGCATCAGGGTAGGAGTGGAGGAATCCAAGGAGAAGGTGAACTGAAACACTCTGTTAACTTGCAATCTCAGCTCTTGGAAGGGGAGGTGTAAGGAAGGATCTGCCAGTAGCTGGTTGTAATATTTTTGGATTGCTGCCTGCTTTACTTCCAATGACCCTTTGATTAATTCCTCTGCCTCTTTATTTTTTTTAATGAGCCTATTATGGCATATCTTATTGCAGATGCTGATTGGATCTGGGCTGTGTATTGTGCCATTTGGATGTGGATTAAATGGCACAGATCTATCTGCTGCTTCTCCCCTCTCCCCCTCCCGCTTTAGTTCATCATGTTCAGAATTCTGAGGCTCCACAATGAGAGTCTCAGCCCTCCTGATTGCAGAGGATGTGCAATCGGCTTGAGGAATGTGTACTCAGAGCTTATGATCCTTGGGCAAGCGGGGACTGGGTGATGCATGTGGCTTTCAAGGGACGCTGCTATTCCCATCTGTTAATGGCATTCCGGGCTGGCCGGCTCCCGCAGCAGCAGCTGAGGGATGGGGCAGGCAGGGGACGGATGCTGCTGATCCTCCAGGAGATGGGCCAGGAGAGATCATCCCGTGATTTTTGAGAAGAAAAATATGCAGTAAAAAGCATTGCTTACTCTGCTGTAAAACTGGGGAAGGGAAAAGGGAGGAGACGAAGAAATAAGAGGAAGGACGGGGGGGAAATGGGAGATAGTAATGAAATAAAAAGATGGTTAAAATGAGGGTGGGGTGAGGGTGACGAGGTTGTGGGGGGATACCTGGGAAGCCTGAGCAGGTGGTCAGGACTCCTATGCAGCAGCACATCCTGGGAGCACAGGGAATACACTGCTCCTTGTGAGAGGCACGCTGGCAGAGCGTGTTGGACCTGTGATAAATCCCTGAATAGGGAGAGGGAATGCCAGTGTGAGTGTCCTGGTGGGATGAGAGCAGTGGAGAACGTGCTCCAAGGAATGTGGGAAGGATCAAGGGCTTCCAGCTGTGCTCTGCACTGGCAGCACATCAGAGCTGCTGTTCCCCAGGAAAATAGGCCAAGTCCAAAAGACCATCTCTCCAAGTGAGAGGAATGATCCCTGTGTGATTCCCCTCTTGAAGACACACATTTATTTTTTGCTGTTCTCTGCTCTTGGGCTGCAGATTGGGATGGTGGCCTGGAAGATGACCCTGAAGACACCGGAGTACCCGGAGGGCCGGGATATCATTGTCATTGGCAATGACATCACCTACAGGATAGGCTCCTTTGGGCCTCAGGAGGACCTGCTGTTCCTGAGGGCGTCCGAGCTGGCCCGGGCTGAGGGCATTCCCCGGATCTATGTGGCTGCCAACAGCGGGGCCAGGATAGGTCTGGCCGAGGAGATCCGGCACATGTTCCACGTGGCTTGGGAAGACCCAGACAACCCATACAAGGTAAGGGGGCACGGGAACCAGCGGGGAAACTGCAGCAGCCCACAAGAGTCTTATTTTGACACCACCTCTTCTAATAGAGGGGAGAGCGAGCATTTGTCAGACTGTCACCTCCAAAGTTCTCCTTGGTATCGGATCTGGAACACTGGAAGTGTTCAAGGCTAAGCTGCATGGGGCTTGGAGCAACCTGGTCCTTTCTAAGCCAAAGCATTCCATGATAGGATTTTATGATATCCCAGGCAGCAGATTGGCATCCAAAAGGAGTTAGTGCTGAATATTATACCATTCCCAGCTTTCAATGGCATCAGCTGTATCTCCAATGTTGAGAGAACGTTCTTACCACTCTGTGGAATTAAATTCTGCCCCTGTCAAAGCTTCTTTGTGGGGATCAGGAAGGGAGTACGGGTGGGAGTGGGATGAATGAACTGCTTTTCCCTGCAGGGATACAAATATTTGTACCTGACTCCTCAAGACTATAAGAAAGTCAGCGCCCTGAACTCTGTTCACTGTGAACATGTGGAGGAAAATGGAGAGTCCAGGTAAGAATGAAAAGCTTTCTGTTTGTCCTTGGGTAATGCATGGCATGTCCTTGTCCTCAGCTGGGACATTCCTTAGGATCCAGGTGCCAAAGCTCTGGGTGGTCAGGGCAGGGAACAGGGAGTTAAGGGTTGTGCTTTCTTGACCCCCAGTCATGGCTGAGGGTCCTGCAGGGGATGATCAGGATGTGTTCAGGATTAAACCAAAGCTCGGGAGGCTCTGGAAGAACTGAAGTGGGTGCTGGATGTAGGGATGAGAGTGTGTCCCTGTGAGCTGAGGGCTCCTCAGGGAGGCTCTGAAGCACGTGCTCAAGTCCTCAGCTTAGCAAGGGCCTGGTGGGAAAGCTGGGAGCCAGTCTGAGGGCAGTGGGTGAGAAGGGACTGGACAGAGGATGGAGGCATGAAGGAAGGAAGTGAAGAAAAGGTTAGAGCCTTGTTGTAATCCTTGTTCTTTCTCTTTTTCCCTTTGTCTGCATTCCCTTCCTTTCCTGCCCTTTTTCCTGTAATCAACCTGCTCCTCACGTCCTGTGGGAATGACAGGACACTTTTCCCAGGCATTCCTCTCCCTTGGCATTTCCTCTTGCAGTGCTGCTCCCGTGGGAGTGTTCCATGGTGCTGCAGGATGAGCCCTGCACAGCTCCTGCCCGGGCTTTATGCACATTTCTCCTTGGAACCTTAATGATATTTAGTCACTTTTCATTTTCTTTGTAGCAAACTGATTCAGCAAATCACTGGACCTTGTGACTCAAAGGCTGTCTGTGTCTCCCTCAGGTACAAGATAACAGATATTATCGGGAAGGAGGATGGACTTGGAGTAGAGAACCTCAGAGGATGTGGCATGATTGCTGGAGAATCATCTTTAGCCTATGATAGTGTTATCACCATCAGCTTGGTAATCCCCCACTGCTTTCTATTCTTCGAATGTATTGTCTGTTTCAGCTAAAAATCCTGTGATGATATCCCAAACATCCATCTGGGATCAGCCTTCTGGCTGATGGAAATGGGCTGCTGTAGGCTTTGAGCAATGCTCCTGGCACCAGTGCAGGGCTGGGTCCCCTCCACACTGAATTTAAAACACTTCAGTCATTTGGCCTCGTATTTGCTCAGTCTGAAAGTTGCTGCTTCTCTTCTTCTCTCTCTTTTTTTTTTTAATAAAATACATTTACGTTCAGATCCTGAGTTTTACAAAATAACGGGTTCTGGAATTTTCGAGCGAGAGTAGATTTTATGACCTTATGCTACAGACACACCGAGTTTTATCTCAATGTTTGAATCAATAGGTTGGGGCTGTGTGGAGAGACAGAAATCAATGCCATTGCCTTTTTTTTTTTTTTTTTTTCTCCTTCCTTTCTTTTTCCTTTTTTTCCAGGTCACGTGTCGGGCAATTGGGATTGGGGCCTACCTTGTCCGGCTGGGCCAGAGAACCATCCAGGTGGAGAACTCCCACATCATCCTCACTGGCTGTGGGGCCCTCAACAAAGTAAGTCCTTACATTTCAGTCCACACAGCTCTCTGAATGGAGCTGGGGTTTGTCATGGAATCCTGGAATGGTTTGGGTTGGAAGGACATTGGAGGGCCTGAGCAGCAGCCCGGGGACGGAAGGAGGAGAAGCAGCTTTTAGCAGAGGTTGTGTGCACGGATTAAATACCAGGAGTGGGGAAGAGCAGTGTCCAGGCAGCGCCTTCTCCCGCCCACTGAGTGCTGTGAGGGGAAACAGGGCTGTTCCCAGGGTTTGGAAGTCCGTGTTCCAAAATATGAGGGCCAGAGTCACCTGAACTTCCAGTCACCCACAGCACTGTGTTGGTTCTGGGAGGCACTGAACCTGAGGAGCTTGGATGCTGATTTTCCAGGCTGGGAACGAGATTTCCTGCTGCAAATCTCGGCTGTGGGGACAGGAGGAATAACTGAGGCTGTCACAAAGAAAACTTACAGCTTCACTGCTGAAGTGGCTCTTCTTTTCCCCACTCCATAGGCAGATTTTCTCCCTTGCTGCCCCAAACCCATTCATCCCACAGCCTCCAGCTCCTTGCCTGGTGCAGACACGGCTCCCAGCCGTCTCTGCTCCCATCCCTCTCCCTGAGGGCTTTGTTTCCCTGGAGTTGGGGCTGTGTGCTGTGAGTGCCCTTCCCCATCGAGCAGCTTTGTTCTCGGGCACTCTCAGCACCTGGGGTGGCGGTGCTCCATGGCAAGCTGTGTTTCCAGGAGTGCCTGCCTGACAATGGGAGATAAAGGAAAACAGGCTCTTGTTGAATTATTCCCCTGAATAAAGGGGGCTCTGCAGAAAATGAAGCATTGATCCTATCAACTCTAGGCTGCAGCACCCTCAGTTAGATCTCTTACACACATCACACACACCTGCATCAATGGGAGGAAAAGAGGCATTTGAAGATCCAGCCTTTAAAAAGAAATTGAGTCAGTTTAGTGCTTGCTGAAGTGCAGTGAGTTGCCTGGTTCCAGCTGTCACTTGCTGGGGATCGGGGCCCTGCAGAGTTTCCCAGATGGCAGGGCCAGGCTGTTCAGTTCTCCCCCTCTTCCCAGGTTTAACTGCACTCCCTGCCTGTGGAGTCAATGGTTGTTTTCACAGGACTGGATTAATCTCACTAGATTTTAGGCACTTAAAAATTAAGGGTATGGACTAAATTAAGCACCTGACATCTGTCAGCAGGCATAGGCAGAAGGAGCTGCTTTCTGGGGGGGATTTATCCCATCCTAAAAATTTCAGTGGGATGAATAATCCCATGTGTCCTTTGCCCTCCTCTGTGCTCTGTTGGGATGTTGGTGTGTTTGTGTCAGCTCTGAACCTCGATGTGCCTCAAGGTGAGGGAGGAACCTGTTGCATCCTATCCAGACCCAACAGTGTTTACTGCCCTTGAACAGTGGGAGCCTGAGAGTCCCCACTCACTCCTGGCTGTGTGTGATGTGTCTGCTGCTTCATAGGATCTTCAGTTTCCAGTCCCTGCAGTTCTGCTCAGGGCTTCTTGAAGGGATGCAGCTGCAATTGTGTCCCAGAAGTGTGTTCGAAGTAGGGAACTGGTGTCCAGGGCTAGCCTGGAATGTCCAAGCTCAGTCTAGCTGATGCTCTGGAGCATGTGAAGCCAGCAGTGAATGTTCATCCATTGGCATCCTCCTGCCATGGAGTCTGGATTAACTTCAGACTTACCCTGTTCTCCCTGAAACCTGTTAAACACTTGTCTGTTGGATTTAGAGGGCCAGTTTAAATTTTTTGGGGCCAGAGGTCAGATCACTGCCAGCCAGGGGCCAGTTATGCAAAGTCTCCCCTGGCGGGAGTGCAGAGGCTGTTTGGGTGTGGTATATGATGTGTTCTTGCTCATTCCCAGGGGTGAAATTCCAGAAGGGGAAATCTGTTGTGGTTGTTCTGTGTGGAGTGAGTCAGTCTTGGTGCTTCTCATTCCCTTGGAGGTGGGGAGTCAGGGATGGCAGGGGCTTGAGGAGAGATCACGGCTGAAACAAAGATAAATATATGGAAACTGCCGCCTTTAGCTCTTCCCAGTGAGGTGTCAGAGATTTGGGGCAGTTTTTCCACTGCTGACTTTTGCATACATGTGTTCCTAGAGGATGCAGGACAAAGCCGACACTTCTTGTGTCTGCAAACACATCTTCAAAATGTCTCCAGCAGAATGTGCAGCACAAAACTGTTTCTGCAGCAATAGAGACAGTTGAGCTTTCAGAGAGCAGGCAGGGTTTTCTGGGAAGTTGTTTAATTTTATTTTTTTCCCTGTGAAATGCTGGATTCTTTCTATTTTACAAGGGGAGCAGAGGGGAATGGTGACAAACATTATGTGCAGCCAGAGCCGTTGCTGGTCTTGTTCATTATCATTATGTAAAAGCAGCCTGAGGGTTTAGGTGTAGAGGGAAAGGTCCAGCTGCCAAAGCCAGAGGGTGACCTCTAACTCAGATGATGAGCTCAAGGTCGGTGGCATTTGGAGCTGCAGCTCCTGTTGGGTTCTGGGCTTGGCTCCTCACATGCTGCCTGTCCCTGCGCCCGTGCTGGTGAGCTGAGAGGCACATCCTGGGGAGACACCCAGCTTAAAGGATTCTCCAGCCCCATTCCCTGGCAGGGCTGGCAGGCAACTGCACGAGGGCTGTGCAGGGTGTCCCTGTGCTCCTGATGAAGCTGTCTTTGTTTGTCCTGGGGAAGGAGCCGGGGAAAGGTGCGATGCTCCTCGGTGGGGACGGTGCCAGCGCAGGGGACACGGGGCCGTGTTTCAGCTGGGCCCCTTTTGTCTCCCCAGTGCATTTCAGCAGGGGGTGGAGAGGTGGAAATGCCATTTCCTTGCTCTCGGTGAGCGTGTGCCGCGCCTGTGCCGAGCCCGCTGACCCCCCTGCAAATTGAAATAATGATAATGCGCGTCTCCTGACTGCATCAAAGTATCAGCACATCAAAAGCCAGGAGGCATGAAATGCAAATGATAAAGTGAAAGCAGATGGATTGTGCATGATCGCCTGATGCCCAATGAATTTTAAAAGATGCTGGTTCACATGGGGAGAGGGGCTGAAATAAACACGTTATCCCTGCAATTTTTTTCTTTTTTTCTTTTTTTTTTTTTGTTCTTGCTGCTCACTCCTGACAATATTTTTTCACACTTCAGCGAGCAGCCACTCCATCTCCCTCCCTCCCTTCCCTCTCTTTCTCTCCCTCTCTCTCTGTCGCTGTCTCTACCTCACACACGTCTCGGGTCATGTCGCCGCAGCTCCGGTGGAAATAATAAGATATAAACCACGAGGTTGTTATTTGCATAGAAATAGCATGGAGCCCCAGGCAGCATGGGAGAAGGACACAGAGATCATTTGTCTAAAATTTTAATGAAAACTTTTGCTGAGGCAGAGATTTTTTTTTTTTTAAGTTCCCCTGCCTCCTTCTTTTTCCACCCCCAAACCTTCCTCCTCCTCCCTCACTCCCTTCCCTCGTCATAACCTGAGCACGGGGTGATTTCAGATGTGACGTGGTGTGCCCTGCACCAACACCTGGGTTTTCTTTTTAATGGAAGTAAGACCAAAGAGCCCAGCATTCCCAATTCCTGCCTTGCTTATGTGGTTCGAGCTTCCATTCCATTTCAGTCCTCCCAAGGATGTTCCAGAGTCTGCTGCTGACCTATTTTTAATCAGTTTGCTCCTCCTTGTCTTTTGTGTTTAAAAGAAATCCCGTCTTGGAGACTGTTGTGTTAATGGAAACAAATAGTGGCTTTCAGTCACATTTTCCCTGCAGATGCATGTTCTAGGCTTTTCCTAAGGGAAGCCAGGTTTAGCTGAGACTTCCAGGAGCTGCTCCAAGCAGGATGCACATCAGTTTGCTATGTAGATGTTCAGCCAGGCTCTCAAACAGTTCCCTTTGTGATGGTGATGAAGAGCTGCCCTATAGCCCCCATCCCTCCTGGAGGTGATGGAATTCTGACCAGCACTGGTTTGTTTCCTCTCCCTCCTGTTTTAGCTTTATTTTCCCCCAAACTCTCAGGTCTTGCCTTGCCTGAATCATCAGGCCCTGTGCACCCCGTGGTTTGCTCAGAGCATCCAAGAGTACCAAGGATGAGCTGGACAAATCCCACCTGCCAGGAGTCTGTGCAGGGAGAGGCAGGGAAGATGAGGGGTCAGAAACTGAAACGTGAAACATTCAAGGCATAGTTCATTTCCCAGCCTGCAGCCAACCACCTGCCTGGTTGTGGGGTGACATTTTTGACCAGAGTGGGTCCAAAAAAAATTGTTGTTTGGTCTTGTTGGATTCCTTTGCATGAGGCCAGGAGAGAAGATCTTTGTATTTTCAATTCAGTACTGAATTGTGCTGCAGAACTTATTGGATGCTCTGGGATTCACATAACAGGATGAGACAACAGGTCAGGGCTGCTCAGGGGGCTGTGCCCGTGTGAGAGAGGTCTGGGCAGCTCTGAGGCTCCCTGGAGGAGCTCAGTGAGGAACAGGAGGCTCACACAGGCTGGGCAGTGATTGCCAACAGTAATGTTTACCCTTCAATTTCACAATCTGCAAAAATAAATAAAGGTCCTGTGAGACTGATGCTGTTTGGGGTTTGTACTGTGGAAAGCTCTTTTTTTTGAGATTCAAGGCAGGGATAGCTCAGTATCTACTCAAGATGACTCCAGTCTTGGGATTAGATCAAAGCAATCGTGTGAGAGCAATCATGTGAGTTAGAACAGCAAGTGCCAGCCCTGTCATTCAAAGAAGCATTATAATTATTAATGCATGATATGAATCTGTCTGTAGTGGCACAGCAGGACTATTATGAGGATCTGGATGGGTGCCGGGTGCTGGAGAATGCTAAACAAGGGGGGGTGGGAAATGTCAACCAGAGATCAGCACTCACCAGTGTCAAGTGTTGGTTCCTCGTGTGGAGGTTGGAGCTGCCCAAGGTTATTCCACTCTTGGGAAGCAGGAGAGGCCCCTCTGCTCTGCCCTGGGTGGTTGTGGCAGTGAAGGTGGTGAGAACAAGGGAGGTTTCATGGTGGAGGTTGGGTTCTCCATCTCCCAGAGCTGCCCCAGGACCATGGTGCTGTTGGAGGTGTCCCTGATGTGGATCACTGGCTCAGACCCAGCAAAGCCAGGCTCATTCCTTTCTTTCCCTGCCAGTGAGAGTTTAGGTGCTGGAGGAGGTGTGCTTGGTGGCACTGCTGGTGGCACACAGGTCCTTGCTCTGTGTGGAGCAGTGGATGCAAGCAGGATGGATGCCTGGGCCTCAGTGCAGATAAACAACCACCACCCTCCACTGCTGCATTTTCGTTTTAATTGCCTTTCTTTAAGTGGTGATATTTGTGTATTGTTCCCATTAGAGACAATTTACGTTCCAGGCATGGCATTATCAGTCCCTTGATGTTTGCTTAGGGAAGAAAGTCTAATAGATTTCTGTTGACTTTTTTTATTCTCCCTCCTTCTATCATTTTTAATACGGATCTTGCTCAGTTTATCTGTGTGGGTGGGGGCTCTGTGTGTGTTTATTCCTGCTAAACAGGAGTTTAGCATTGTGGCCCATATTCTGCCTGTCCAAATCTCTTCCCCAGGACTGTATCCCAGCTCCTGGGGATCCTGCAGGGTATGTTTTCACTGGAGCATTAACTCTGCTCCCTAATGTTCCACAGGAGCTGAACTTCTCAAACATATCCCAGAATAGCTGTTCCTCTTGGGACCAGCCTTCTTGGGATGTCCCCAGGAGGACATCTGGGTGACCTGCCTGGGGTCTTTTCTGGAGAAATTCCTTGTGATTCTGGACACATGATGGGAACTACAGGAACAGCTCTGGAGAACTGCAACATTTCTCACAAGTAACCCTAAACTCACACTGGGAAGTGAACAGAGTTTCACTGTCCTGGTGAAAGAGGTCCCTGCACTGCAGCCTGTGCCCCAGAGGTCTCCGAGTAACAGGGTTCCCTGGGGTCCAGAAGGTGACAAAGGAAACAACCAAGATCATTAAGTTGGAGACAACCATTAATATTGTTTATGGGGTTCATCTCTAGATTAGGGAACCCCTGGCTGGGACAGGTGGGATTTATGGGTGTTGGCACCATGTAGAATAGGGGCTGTAATTTTAGTTTGCAAAGTGTATTGAGTCCTTTTGATTTACCACTGACTGAGGGAGTGACCTTGAGCAAAACACACGCAGGGAGAGGAGAGAGGGGCACGAGGGTTTTGACAAGACATTTTTCATTTGGAAATGCCACTTCACTAAAACTGGAGCTCTTCAGGAAAAAGTATCAGTTTGGATGAGCTTCTCTTTTGGAATTTTTTGGGTCGAATGAAAAGTTGTTCAGTTTTTATTTCCCAGCTGACTTTTCTTCCCAAATTAATTTTTATTTTTAATACATACAACAAATATTTTAGACGTCATTTGGAGCCTGTCTGATCTCAAGTTTGTAGTTCATATATCAAGATTGCAAGACTTGATTTTTCTGCTGCAGCCCAGAAATTTTCCAAAATCCTCCTCAATAACCGCAAGGTGGAAAAGCTTTCCCACCAAAAGCGTGTGACACTGCAAACAGACAATCTCTTGTGTGTGTGACCAGCTGTGGAGCCCTGCTCCCTCTGTATGTGTGAGGAGTGTTGGGATCTCCAGGCAGGAGCTGCAATTCCATGTGCACCTGGACGCACCTTGCCCTGCTCCCTGTGAGGTGAAGTGCAATTGCTTTTTTTCCCCCCTTCCCCCTCTGATCTCACCAAATGGAAGCAGGGAAAGACTCCACCAGCAGGACCTGCCTGTGGATTTGCAGTCAGGAGCCATCCCCAATAACCATCAGGCTGTCAGCTCCCCACCTCCCCCCAGCTCCCACCTCCCCCATCACTCACCAAAGGGAAAAAAGAGCCGGAGCTGCAGCTTGAAATATATCATGCAATAGTGTATCATGAATTTCTTGTGAATCACATTGGAGAAGCAGGTTTATTTATTTCCGAGACTCTAAATCAATACAAAGTAGGTCTCTTAGTTCTGAAGCTGGGATGGAGTGGGAAAAAATGAGCCCATTGTACTCTTAAAACTTTGGGGAAAGGAGATGACAGCTATATAATTCCATTTACCAGGCACTAGGGGCTTTAATGTGAAGGTGACAGGGAGCTCTTTGTGCATTTAGAGCACCATATCTTCTAAATAAAAGATCTGTAGACTTGATAGTGGAGTATAGCTCTGCCTTTAATAATCTCCAAGCATTAGACCGAGCCAATCTGTTCCCAAGTCAGAAGGGTCCCCCACCGAACGCTCGTAAATTAGAAGTGCAGGAACTGCATGGATTCAGGGATCAGGAATGCAGGGAGGGCAGAGAGGAGCTGTCTGTGCTCCCACTGCTGGGCAGAGGGGCTGTGCATTCGGGAAGGGCTCTGTGCTCAGCTGGGCTCCATTCCCTCTTGCTGCTTTTCCCCCTCTAATACGTGATCCACGTGGGGGAAGAGCTGGAAATGAGCACTGAGCTCTGTCGAGGCTTGACTGCACATAATAGCAGTCAGGTTTGAAGTTCCTACATTGTGTTCCTACATTTTTTCTGATGAGACATTCATTCCCATCATTTCTGCCTGTTTATGAAAAATAGGCTATTTATAGGACGTGCATATGCCTCTTCTGCTTCATGTTTCTGGCAGACAATATAAATTGTGGGATGGGAATTGCAATTATTGAAATTATTTGGATAAAAATCTGGCACTTATATTTGATATAAACACATGATATGCTCAGAATAATAACAGCACTTATGTTACATAATGATTCCCATTCAGGCCCTCCAAGCTGTCATGTTTTCAGGTCTTTCATCCTGGGTGAAACAGATGAGCCAACCCAGCCCTCAGCCAGCCCAGCTTTGCAGGGAATGTCCCAACTCTCCAGCAGCTCAGGTTCTGAGAGGAGAAAGCAGCTGCTCAGCATGGGTTGGAGTGCTAGAAAATTATTAATATGCACATGAGGGCCTATAAACCTGCTGAGGATCATCCTTTAGAGGCTGTAAGAATCCTGGCTCTGCTTGTGCTTGCCAGAAGATCCTCTGAAGTAACAAGAAATGTGGTTTCCTAATGGGTTTTTGGAAGATCAGATGAACTCAGTGTTGGCAACACTGCCCAAGTATTTTGGAATATTTTGAAACTCTTCTCTGAGGTAACAAATGACAGGGCAATAGGAAATGGCCTCAAGCTCTGCCAGGGGAGGTTCAGGTTGGACATGGGGAAGAATTCCATCGTTGAAGGAGTTTAAGGCCCCTTCCCACCCAGACCATTCTAGGATTCCATGATTCTCCTGAATCCCCTGAGTGCCCAGTGCCAGTCTGGGGCTGGAGCAGCTCGGGCAGTGCCGAGGGCAGGGCTGATGCAGAGCTCACCTGTCCCCCCCTCACCAGCACAGGTGCTCACCTGAGCACATCCAGCTCATCCAGATCCTGGATCACACTCTCCTCAGAGCAGCTTTTCCCTGCAGCTGGGGCCCCTCTGCCCCTGGTCCCTGTGGGTCTGTGCGGCGCTGGCTCCGTCCCACACTGGGATCTCCCAGCCAGGCTCTGCTGGAATGGCTGCAGCACTCGGGAGAAGGAGCTGCGTGTTTATCTTCATCTCCAAAAAGGGATTTAAGGGCAAGAGCAGTGGTATATTAGGCTGTTTCATTGCCTGTCAGCAGTGCTAAACCTGAGCTGTCTGCAGTGTCTCCAGATAAGCAGGAGCAGAGCCCATTTTGCATGTACATACGTTTGCATTAGTTCAGAGAGGGGGAGTTTAAATCCTCTTTATTTTTATTTTCCTCTGTGGGAAGCGTTTAGCTAGGCTTGTGCCTGGCATCTGGAGGCCCGGGCTTTTCTTATCCTTGAACCTAAATCTATGCTGCTGTCTTCTCTACCATGGCTTTGCTTGGCACTGATTTTGTTAGAGGAGGAGGAAGGTGTTTGAGCTCCGAAGGGAGACCCAGGAACATCCCTGTGCTAAAACACGCACTGAATTCTATATTTCGGGGTTAGTTTTGTAACATCTGTGCCTTGAATTCTTCTGTACATAAACCTTGAGTGGCATCTGCCAGCTCCTCTGTCCCCAAAATGAGCTGTGGCGGGTGTTTGGGGGAGGCCAGGCTGTCTGTGTGTGTTTAAGGGGGATTTTAAGATCCAAATGAAGCAGGTGTGTAATGTCCTCTGTCTGTTAGAAAGACTCAACCCATAAAAATAACAAACGGCATGTATTTGCTAGAATGTCAAAGTTATGAGTTTATTTTGTAATGATGTGCTCCTGCCTTCATGAGGTAAACTGGCCGTGGCAGAGGTGTTATTAGTAATATGGAGTCAGTGGAGCAGAAAGCCGAGTGACCGAGAGATCAGTGTATCAGTCAGGGAGAGGGCAAATGGGAAGAGACAGCAGGAGAATGAGAAAAGAGCTGTGCTGCCCAGGCTCAGATTAGAGATGGAGCTGTGCAAGAGAATGAGGAGCCCCAGCCAGCTTCTGGCCAGCCTCTCAAAGCAGCTGCTGGGCCTTTGTCTGGGTTTTTTCCCCAGTTATATGTCCACCCTACAGTTTTCTTGGAGCAATTTGGGATTAGTGAGCTGAGCTGGGCTCAGCACTCAGGAGCTTTGGTCACACTGCTGCTTGGGGAAGGCAAGTGGGAAAACTGCCTCAGTTTCCCCACTTGTGTCATTCCCCTTGGGGATCGTAGAATCCAGAATGGTTTGGGCTGGGAGGAACCTTAAAGATCCAATTCCACCCCCCTGCCATGGGCAGGGACACCTGCCACTATCCCAGGTTTCTCCAAGCCCTGCCCAACCTGGCCTTGGACACTTCCAGGGATCGAGGGGCAGCCACAGCTTCCCTGGGCACCCTGTGCCAGGGCCTCCCCACGCTCACAGGGAAGAATTCCTTCCCAATATCCCACCCAACCCTGTCCTCTCTTTGCTGGGGATCACTGTTCAGAAGCTCTTACCTGCACACAGGGCTTGGGAAGCTGTGTTGTGAGATGCTTGCTCCATCCTTTTGTGCCCAAGTGATCCTGAGGTGCTGCACAGATGGGTTTGTGTGTGCCTCCTTAGCCAGCACCTCCTGGTCACATCCCAGCACTGATGGCTTTCCTGTTTTTCCTTCCCCAGGTGCTTGGACGGGAAGTTTACACCTCCAACAACCAGCTGGGAGGGATCCAGATCATGCACAACAACGGGGTGACACATGGCACGGTCTGTGATGACTTTGAAGGAGTCTACACCATTCTGCAGTGGCTTTCCTACATGCCAAAGGTAATTCCTGGCCCTGCAGAGCTCCAAGGTGCCACTGTTGGCTTTGTTTGCAGGGTTTTGGGAAATGGGGCTCTCACTTCTCTCCATGTTTCCCTTTTTCCTTTAGAATATACACAGCCCTGTTCCTGTCCTCAAAGCCAAGGATCCTATAGACAGAAGCATCGACTTTGTTCCCACCAAGACTCCCTACGATCCTCGCTGGATGCTGGCTGGACGCCCCAACCCAAGTATGGCCAGGAGATGCAGCAACTCTCACCTTGTTTCTAGGCTGTTTGCCAGATGTCTGCAACCCAAATATATTTCAGATTCTGTAAAATAATTAGTTCTAAGCAATAGGGATCTAATACATAAATATTTATCTATAATAATGTTAATGTATAATATTATCTAAAAGTAGCATTTAAATCCTGAGTGCTCAAGGACACCTCCAGTTAACTTTTATAGATGATATATTTACTTAGAATAGTTACTTTTATGGATTTTTTTTATGGTTTAGGGGAAAGTCCATCCACAAAGGGTCTGTATGCTAAAGGAATCACAATATTCCTTCAGATCTCGGGGAGTTGTTGTGTTGGCAACATTGGGGTTGTGCAGCCTTGTGTAGGTACAAGTTGCAAACTGGGTGACCATTACTCCTGCTGTTATTAATGAGTTTGGGGGGCTAAAATGAGATCTGTGATAAACTAAGTTTTCTGGTTTTGGATAATATTTTTTCATCATCTCTCAAGCAATTCATCCAGCTGTCTGGGCGCCGCAAACGCCGGCTTCCAAATCGAGTGACTTCAGATTTTAATTTAGTGGAAGCGTTAAGGAAAGCAGATGATTCCCTGTGATAAGTTAAAGCAGATATCTCCTAGGTGAAAAGTTAAAGCCATTTATTAGAGGAGATATTGCCGTGATATTCTTCAAACTGACGCCCGACACGAGGCCGGAATCTAAACGATCAGCTTTGGGCTCGCGATAAAGAGATAATTTTGAAATGGATGGTCACATTTTACAGTGGGGCCACAGAGGCAAGGAATGTAGAACACAGTAATTACAAGTTTGGGCTTGATAAAACACTCTCCATCCTGTTTAAGTCAGCAGAGGTTAGCGTGCTTGGATCTCCACTTTTTAATTGGTTTTGGACTTGGGTTTGCAGAAGCAGAGGTGCTTGTTCAGAGGAAAGAGTTCCTCGGGAGCTCTGTGCCAAGGGGTGAAGCTGGGAGGGATTTGGGGTTTTGGGGGGATTTTTTTGTGGGTCATTTTCATGCAGAGCTTCCTAAAGCCCCAGTGCAAAGCAGGTGCCCCCAGAGAGTTGTGATTTCTCTGATTGACTCTAAAATATAATTGAAATTTTCATATTTAGTTCCCGGGTTCCTTCAGCATTCCTTCTTTCAAGGAAAGATTAGGCAGGATCAAGAGAAGAATATGAGATAAGTTTTAAAATAGAAATAGGTGTTCTGAAAACCATCTTTAATGACTTTACTGCCTTTTGACAAATGTTTGTAGTCTTGAAAAAAGCAGAGTTATTTATTTAAAAGCATGGGAAGTCCCTCTGCTCTCCAAACCCCATCGTTTAACAATAAATGATGCTTTTGCTGATAAATTGCTGTCTTTATGCAGAGTAGGAAATGAAATAAGACGTGATGGCTGAAGGCAGACAAATGCTCAGCTGTCTAATGTTCCCTTGTATTGTCATCTATTTAAAATTAAATAAATAAAAAGACAGTGCCATGTTCTCCAGTTGGAATTTTTAAGCAAGTTTGAGTTGCTGCTTTGATATTCTGTTTTCTTTCTTCCCTCTCTCCTTCCAGCTTTGATATTTCCCTTTTTTCCCCTTCCCTTTAGATCAGAAAGGGCAGTGGCTGAGTGGGTTCTTCGACCACGGTTCATTCCTGGAGATCATGCAGCCCTGGGCACAGACAGTCGTGGTGGGGAGAGCAAGGTAAGTTCTGAGGGGTGTTTTAGATAATTGTAGAAATCAAGTTTGGGTTCTGCTTTGCATTTCTCTAGAACACAACATCCTGTGATTATTTCTCTCTCTACCTGTATGTATATCTATCTAATAGAAAGAGTTGGAAAGAAAGGGATGAGATGACCTTTAAGGTCCCTTCCAACCCAACCCATTCCATGGCTCTATAACTCTATAATTTAAAGGCTTCCATGCTAAGCAATGTGCCAGGGGTGGAAACCAATGATTTGGCAAAGCCAGAAGCTCTCTGTCCATGGTCAGCTTCACTTGCAGTTCCTTTCTTCTGACAAATTCCAAGTGGCTCTGGACTCTCACACAGCAGGGATATATAACACAAATGAAACAGACTCCTTTCAAAAGCAGTGGCACTTTGAAAAAAACAAATATGAGTCTATTCTTCTGGGATTGTTACTGTAAGTGCTGCCAAAACTCATCTCTTGTATGTATGTTTGGAATATGTGTGCTGTTGGCTGTAAATTGTCTTTTATTATTCTATGGCAACTTGTCCAGGGACACACTATAAAACAAGATGTAGCATCTTCATGTGCTAGCCTGATAAAATTTATATGAAGTATTATGGAAAACAGAAGTTGTTTTGAGCTGTTTTCAAGTTCAATAAATAACTGTAATACTTGGATAAAGATGTTCTTTATTAGGTCACATGGGCCCTAATATAGAAGTTATAAGTTACCGATTTAAGACGGCTTCTGCAATTACGGGGTTCCAGCAGACTCTTAATCATAGGGAATGGGAATATTTCCAGCCCCTCAGTGCACATGGGCCCTGTCTCTTCCCTGCCTGTTTGTGTGTCATCAGCTTGGGGTGGTTGGGGAGGGAGCGGGGGCTCTGCTGGGACTGTCCTGGGAGCGTGGAGCTGGCGTTGCCGGCGCATCGATGGCTTTTGTGTTCAGGAGGGCTTGGATCCCCTGGGGGGCAGAGCTGGGCATCCTCCCTGGTGCTTGCACCTCCTGCCCATCTCTCTGTCCCTGCACCCTTCCCACGTGGCAGTCACCCTGCAGCAGCGGATCTGGGGAAAACACAGCAAGTGTTTAAAGTCCCTCCCGAGCCATTCGGGTATTCTGTGTTTTTCCATGGTCGAGACCATCAGAACCAGAATCTGGGTGATGGCAGCCGAAGGGCAGTGGATACATGGATTTATCATTCAAAATCCGGGTTAGGTTTGCTCTATTTAATATTCAGTGAGGAATGTGCTCGTTTTTGGAATAGATTTTACTTTGAGATCTGTGACCCCTCTGGAACTCTCCAGCCTCGTGCCTCAACTCTGCAGAAGGCCAGAGCGCTGCTCCCGTTATTTGCCTCTCCTGGGTGTTTAGATGTGAATTGGGAAAACTGTCTCACTGTGTAACAGCAGGAGTAGGAATTGTGTGTGTCTCACCTGTTTGCAGGCTGGGAGGAATACCTGTAGGAGTGGTTGCCGTGGAAACAAGGACAGTGGAGCTCAGCATTCCCGCTGATCCCGCAAACCTGGACTCGGAGGCCAAGGTGGGTGGGTTGTGTGCTCCCATCCTTGTTTGTCCTGTGGTACCAATGTGCAGCCATTCCTGATGAGCTGGGAATGCCTGGCAGCTGCTGGGAACAGCCCCGGGGCTGTTGTATGGCCCTTCCTACAGGAGACACATCCCCAGCAGTCCTGCTTCCCTCAGGACTCAGGGGAGGGCAGGGATTAGCTTCCAGGAGATGTGACAAGCAAAAATCACTTCCCTGCTCTCTTGCTGTGACTGGAGTGTTTCATGGCCTTCCTGCTCTGGCATTTTGCTGTTCCCCTGCCTGATTTCACAGCCCTGGCCCTGCTTCATCTCTCTGGGATTTTCTCCTCTCTGTGTCCTTTTCTTTCTCTTCTCCTTCCCCTCCTTACAGCATCACAGTGTCAGGTTTTCCATACCATCTCTTTTCTTAGCTAAATTAGTGGGAATGCTGCTGTCAAAGTTGGTGACAAAAAGATTGTCCCAGTTTTCCCATGGCCAAGCAGATCCTACCCATTTCATGTGCCATGTTCCTCATTGTTTATCCCACATCATGGCTCCTGTTGATTCTTCTATGTTTTAACTCTTACACTAATGTGCTTCAAGGCCTGACAGTGGATTTTTCTTCCCTCCAGATAATCCAGCAGGCTGGGCAGGTGTGGTTCCCTGACTCTGCCTTCAAAACAGCCCAGGCAATCAAGGACTTCAACAAGGAAGGGTTGCCCCTGATGGTCTTTGCAAACTGGAGAGGCTTCTCTGGGGGAATGAAAGGTAAGAAGCAGCTTGGTGCTGTCCTGGGGGTGGTTTGTGTTGGCTGCTCAGGGCACTACAGAGTGCTGCTTGAAATTTTGTGAAGTGCCGAGGATGTGAGATTGATACCATAAAATTTAAAGAAGGGAAAGGTTAGATCAGGAGAAGTTATGGGAGCACTGAGCTGGTGGAAGTTCTTGGGGTGGCAGAGGCTGCTGGGCACAAGGCAAAGCCTTTGAGCTTGCAGATGCAAAGGTGGGAGGTGGCAAAAATGGCAACATTCTCTCTGGAAAACACCCATTGCCTTTGGGGGTGGATTCTGCTCCCTGTGCTGCTACTGCACTCCCTGCATGAGGTGCTTTCCCGGCCACACAACTCACTGGGAAGCTGTTGATGTAATTTTACCTTATTTATTTACCTTATTTAGTCCTTAAATATTGTTTTACCTTAAAATGCCAGATCTGGCCTTGCTGGGTTCCTCAGGAACTGAGTTTTAGCTTTGGAGCTGGGTGGAACAGGCAGCATGAGGATGTTAATATTTATATTGCATATCCCAACTTATTCCAGCCAGCTGGCAGGAGGAAGAGGAGGGAAGGACACAGCCATTGTAGTTTGCACCTTGCTCCGTGCTTTTTCCAGCCTCCTGCTTGCTGCTGGAGTCTCCTGACACTCTCGGTGTCCCTTGGGGAGTTGTTTGCAGTTTTGGTTTCAGTGCTGGCTGGGGATTATGCAGGGAGGGAAAATAAACAATTATGCCACCCCTCAGTGCACACAAACACACTGCCAGGAGCCGACTGCACTGTGGGTAAAATGACTCCAAAATTGTGTGTAATGAGTAGGAAAAGATTAGAGACAGCTCTTGCTATGCTGAAAATTGACATTAGTGAAGGAGGAGGGAAGAAAAAAAAAAAAAGAGGGAAAAAAAGAACCCCCCTCTTTCCTAGTCAGCCTGGGAGGTCTAATTCCTGCCGTAAAATAAATAAATAACGCCCTAAATAAAGGCAGCTCGTGGTGGTGCTGGTTTCCCCAACGAGCTCTCTCCGTGGCCAGAAGGCTCCTGAGCATAATGCAAAATTAAATTATAAAAAACTGGCTGGAATATTCTGCTGGAAGAGCCATTTGGCAGGGGTTTATTTGGGCGAACCGGCGGTGACCCACGACGGGGAGACACGAAGCGTGAAATTCCCTGGAAATTAGCACCAGGGTCCTGGGCTCGGCAGGGAGGGTTTGATCACATGCAAATCCCCCACATCCAACCGCCCCTGCTGGCGGGGGCTCCTGTTTTACTTCTCGTTTTTGCCCGGGACAGGTTATAAATAACAATAAAAAAGGATATAAAAGAATCCAGCCGAGTGAAAAGGCCGGTTTGGGGCTCGGGCTGCCTGGGTGCTGAGCTCTGGTTGGTTGTGTGTGGGATGGGTTTTTGTGGTGTCTTGGTCCCATCTGATGTTCCAGCCAGGCTGGTGGGATCTGCTCCAGCTCCAGAGGGGCAGAGAGGGCTCTGAGTGCCAGGATTTACACACACAGGGACGTGGGGACACCTCCAGCAGGCTGGGTGTCCCTGTGGGGGCACACTGGGCTCAGGGCAGCAGAGAGGGGGACAGAGCTCTGTGGGCACTGCCCACCCTCCTGCAAACCCAGCTCTGCTCTGCTGGGGACATCCTGCAGCGTCTCTGCCTTGCAAGTGGCTGCTCATGGAACCCCAGACTGGTTTGGGTTGGGAGGGATGTTAAAGATCACTTCATTCCATGGGCAGGGACTCCTTCCATTAGGCCAGGTTGCTCAGATTAGGCTGTGGTTTAAACTGATACAGGAATTTTGGCTTGGAGCACTGTGGGGACCCTTTGGAAGTCAGGGTCAGGAAGGAGAATGCTCCTCAGCAGAGTTTACAGCCAGCTCTGGGAGCACCCAGGGTGTCTTCAGCCCGAGGAACAGCAGCAGCTCCACTGGCCTTGGTGGAGTGTGAAGGGAAGCCAGCACTTGGTTTTATTTGATAATAAATACCAGGGTTTAATCAGTTATTCAGTCAGGATCCTGAGGCTGCTGGGACATTCCAGGGCAATGCAGTGCTGGATAGCAGGGTCCCAGAGGGACCAGCTCTGTGTACAACCACAGGAGGGGTGATGTTCATCCTCCTGGAAGGCTGATCCCAAAAGATCCATAGGCACAGAAATACTTCCCTGACCACCTGCTGGCACCTGGGAAATAAAATCCTTTCCTGATGCCACCTGATAAACCTGAGGGAGGTTTGGAGCTGTGAGAAAGCATCAAGTTCCCCCAATTTCTCTGCTCCTCCTCCCTCTGCCCTGTTCAAACAATTAGTGCTGCTCTTCTCTGCACTTCACCTGAGTAAAATATATACCCATGGCAGGAGTGAAAAATGTATTGCTAATTACACAATTATTTTATTATGTAGCACTAGTAAAAAATGTCTAGTAAGGAATTAATTCAGTTAAAATAATTTGAATCAAGCAATTATTTTCTTAACACTAGAATTAGCTGAAAGTACTTCAAGTGGTTTATTACTAGCACTACATAATAAAATAATTGTATAATTAGTAATAAATTTGTCACCCCTTTTGAGTCCTTTTCTTTGCTCAGGACAAAGGGAAAGGTTGGAGTTTTGTTTGGTTCTCAGTCCCCACTGTCTCTGCTGGGATTTATGTTTATTCCCAATTAGAGGGAATAAATTGTTCTTCCCTTTGTCAGCATTTGATATCTCTTAAATAACATGAATTCCTTTTCTTGGTGTTTGGGCAATGACCTTGAGAATGAAATGGAGAGATCATATCAGTGCCTCTGGTGCTAATATATATTTATATATATTTGTTTGTGTGTATATATATAAAAAATATAGAAGAGTGTGTGTTTCCCAAAGAGCTGATTGCTTAATTATGTTTATGTTAATGCTGAACACTAAAATGAGGGTTAAATGACAAAGGGACCTTGGCTGGAGTCTCTTTCTTCCCCAGAAATGAGGCTTTTCTCAAGGGATAGAAGGATTTTTGATGAATCAAAGTGTCTCAGTGTTTTCAGGCTGTTGCTATTGCAGCAGGTGTGAGGTACATTAATGCAGCTCCTTAATTTTCTCTGCACTGGTATTTTAATGGCCAGAAAAAACGAGGCAAACTGGGAGGGTCCAAGCAAAGAACCCGAATGATGGAGGGGGTTGGAAGAGAGATGAGGGATGGGTACCTGTCGTGTCTGAGGACAAACCCCACTGAAAATCCTCCTGCTATTTGTAGTGAGCCTGAAGGAGTGCAGACATTATGTAGGGTGGTACAAGGGGTAGTGACATGAAATTAATGGGGAGGGAGGGGAAGTTTGGCTGAGTTCTGAGGGAAATCTCATCTATTTGGCTGTGGAAATGCCCCTAAAGAAGCAGTAGATTTATTGTTTGGGGTTTCTAAATGGGAGCTTTCAAAAGCACTGTGGAAGAACAAGGTCCTGTGTGAACAAAGAGGTGGGCTAGATGAGCCTAATAACTATTTCTCATTTCTTGTATTTTGATTTAATACTTCTAGATATAATTATATGTAACAAAATATATATATTCAAGAGTGCCCGTTTCTATTACAAACTGTATCCATTAGAAACTATATCATCTCATAGAAATTCTTCTGCCTTCCCTTTTTCTCTTTTATTTAAATCACCTTTGGGGCTGATATTTTCAATGTACTGTCTTTACACAGTGGAGTTGTTCTTATTAATTTTGAGCAAAATGCCTTAAACAAATTTTAATGGAAGAAGAGCAGAGTGCTGTTCCCCATCCCTCCCCACACACGTTTTTATGAAGATCTGGAAAAGCTCTGCTGCCCTTAGGTGCATTTCATTCACATTACGTGAGTTGTGGGAGAGGTCCAGGGTAGTAAGTCTGAAATTGGGCAGTACAGTCATACCCAGCCTGATTTCCCAAACTGTGGGAATGCTCGTGGGCTCAGGGATGGATCATTCCCAGGGCACCTGGTGTAGAACTGAGGACCTGCAGCCCTGGCATAGATGTGGTTTCATGGAAAGTCACCAGACTGGATTTCCAGAGAGGAGGTCCCATGCCTGGGAGCAGGAGTGATGTGGGAATATGCTGCAGGCTGGAGAGGGGCTTTCCCAAGGGTATGGAGTGACAGGACAGGGGGAATGGCCTTAGCCTGAAGGAGGGTACATTTAGATGGGATATCAGGAAGAAATTCTTCCCTGTAAGGGTGGGGAGGCCCTGGCACAGGGTGCCCAGAGAAGCTGTGGCTGCCCCATGCCTGGATGAGCCCAAGGTGATGAGCTGTGACTCCAGGCTGTGTGTCCTTTCCCAGACATGTCTGACCAGCTGTGTGTCCTTTCCCAGACATGTCTGACCAGCTGTGTGTCCTTGTCCCAGGCATGTCTGACCAGCTGTGTGTCCTTTCCCAGACATGTCTGACCAGCTGTGTGTCCTTTCCCAGACATGTATGACCAGGTGCTGAAGTTTGGGGCCTACATCGTGGATGGTCTCCGGGAGTACCAGCAGCCCGTGCTCATCTACATCCCGCCGCAGGGTGAGCTGCGGGGCGGCTCCTGGGTGGTCATCGACCCCACCATCAACCCCCGGCACATGGAGATGTACGCGGACCGAGAGAGCAGGTACGGATCCCCCTCCCTGCAGCCACCAGCTGGGACTGCCCAGGCTGCTCCCTGTGGGCTGCAACAGCTTCCATGGGCTTGGACACTCCCCAGCTGGAACCTCGTGTGTGTTTTTGGCCTGGATAAACCAGAGCTGAAAGTTCTCTCTTTGTTTTGTCTCCCTCTGCATTCTCTTACTTTTCACACACATTGAACCATTCCATTTTGTGTCTGATGACCTGAAAGTCAGGTGCAAGAAGTGCCTTTCTTTTCTGTTTTCCAGAGGAGGGATCCTGGAGCCGGAGGGGACGGTGGAGATCCGGTTCCGCAGGAAGGACCTGGTGAAGACGATGCGCAGGATGGACCCGGTGTACACCCACCTGGCCGAGCGCCTCGGTACGTGGGACACCCTCCCAAGGGGCACTGGGACCTGGGGCACCCCTCACAGAGGGGCTCTGAGGCATTTGATCAGAGTCATTTTCATTTTTATTTCCCGTTGTCTGACTTGGGAGGAAAACCAGATGAGAGCACTGTGTGTGTGTACATGTGAGGTGATACTCATGCATGCTCAGCATACCCAGGGTGTGTAATATAGTGGGGTTTTGAGGTGATTTCTCTTTTTTTATTATATTTTATTGACTGGCTCTCACAACAGACCCCTATTACAAAGGCCTGAGTCTAATTTCCAGCTCAGCAATTGCTCAGCTCACTAAAACCTTGTGGGCCAAACCTTCAGCGGGCGTCGTTTCACGTAACCAAGGGTTTGATCAAAGACATTTTGGGCTGCTGGACTATCACTGAGTGTCTGGGGTAGTTTGCAGTAATGATATCTATGTGCTCTTCAGTTTCAAGGGAATAAGGAATATTGTCCATGTCTGTGTAAACAGGGGGATGAGCAGAGCTCGGTGCTGGCACGGCCAGGGTCGCGTTATTACCGCGCCTTCCACTCCGAGTGATCCCAGTGCCTGCTGTACACTCAACATCCCAAAATACAGAGTGTTCAGCAAAATGCACTTAATATCAGATATGTTCTCCCTCAGGGGAATGGGCTCTTTAAATAGTTCTTTACTAGCTCTTACTATAAGAGTATAATCTTACAGAGCCTCCTTTTACCTCCAAAATTGACTACGTTTCAGTGGAGGGAGAAGCGTGCGATGTGGGTATGGCTTGAATTTATAAAGCCTTTTGGGATCCTTCAGGAGGAAAAGTGTTCTGCAAATGACTGATAAATCCTGGCTATTGCTGCAGTTACATTTTATTATTTGGCTTTTTTTTTAATTTATGGCAGGGCAACAATTTATATACAAAACAACCCTCCTGATACGCCTCGGGAAGAGAATAATAACGGGTGAAGGGTGAGGGGGTGCTGGGATCAGAGCACTGACTGCAGAGCAGCTTCTACCCATGCCTTTGATTGATCCAAGGCATTTCTCTTTTTTTGAATGATCCTATGTTGACTCTTTGTTTTCTCTGCCTGTGCTGATTGTTTTCTGGGTAAGAAGCAGGTTGGGTTTTGCGGAGCAGCACAAGGCAGCAACTTTTTATCCAAGTTTTGTCCAAATTCTGATCTTGCTCTTGTCCATGATGTGTCACTGTATGAGAGTGGACGTGGATGCCCCATTAGATGGATGGGTTTGTTGTCTGTCTGCTGGTGGGCAGCTGACTGAGGGTGACCTCACTGTGGCCTTCCAGTACCTGAAGGAGATGGCAAGAAAGATGGAGAGAGACTCTTTACAAGGGTCTGGAGTGACAGGACAAGGGGGAATGGCTTCCCACTGACAGAGGGCAGGGTTAGATTGAATGTTTGGAAGAAATCATTCCCTGGGAGGGTGCTGAGGCCCTGGCACAGGGTGCCCAGAGAAGCTGTGGCTGCCCCAGCCCTGGAAGTGTCCAAGGCCAGGTTGGTTGGAGCTTGGAGCAGCCTGGGATAGTGGAAGGTGTCCTTGCCCATGGCAGGGGGATGGAATTGAGATGATCTTTAAAGTCCTTTTCAACTCAAACCATTCTATTATTCTATGATTCTATGACTTAAATCCCAGTTTTAAAGTTTGCAGTTGCAGCAAGGAGGTTATTTTCAGAAAACCTCACTTTTGGCTTCTATCAGACTTGACAGTGTCCCTTTCAGAGCAAAGGGAAAGTGACTGCCCCAGATCATGGGGACCCAGCTCACAGTCCCCAAAACAACTCTCCAGAGGTGTTCAGTGGAGTTCCCCCTCCCAGGCAGGCAGCTCCCCCTCCCGTGGGTGTCTGTCTGACAGGAAGAGCAGGAATCTGCAGGGAAAGAGAAATCAGATGTGTGCTTAGGGAAGGGAATGTGCAGATAAATGGCCCTGCCCTGCTGCTGCTGGGAGCATTTACCTTCAGCTCCCCACAAACAGCCTGGCTGTGCCAGCAGCAAACCAACCCCCTGCTCCAGGGGGCTTCAGATGGATCCGTCCCCAGGAGCGGAGCCACCGGAATGCTGCGGACAAAGGCTGGAGGGTGGAAATCCTGGAGGGAGGGGGAGCAGAGCATCACCTTCGCTCACTGTCCTCATTCCCCACCCTGGTCACCTGTGTGGGTGCAGCACACCTGCAGGCCACCCTTGAGTCCTGTGGGACGCTGGAAAAAAAGCACAGGGAAAGACGGGATAGAGTTTTCTGCCAACAGCCTCAAAATCCCAGCGCCATGTGAGGAGACAGGAGCCTGGTCGGGGCTTTTTCCCCCCTCTTCCTCTACAGGGTAATTACTCCCAGCAAACTCCATACACTTTAATTAAAATGACTGCAACACAAGAGCGAGTCACTTACAACTGTACATAGGGAGAGCTCTAAAAGCTTCAGTCACTGATAAGCATCTCCCTGAGATGGATCGTAATTGCTCCCAGCATCGGGTGATCATTGCCGTTGTTTTGCCACTAATTCCATACCAGAGCAGGAAAGCCAAGATAGCAGGACACACTAAATTGCATAATTTTTTTTTTTTTGGTCCTTTTTTTTTTTTTTTTTTTTTTTTTCTGGTTTTCTTTCTGGCCAATTTAAAATTTGTCAAAGTCGGTCTTCTTCTGGATCACTGCCCTTTGATATTTCGCGCACTCCATTTGCCACAAACAAGCCGCAGGGCCGCAGTTCATGCTGACTCCAGCAGAAGCAGAGAAAGCTCCATTTATCTTACACTGCCTGCTGAATTCTTACTCATTAGCTGGGGGTTCACTGCCTCTCTTTAACCCCTGAGTGGCTGTCATCCCTCCCTGGAGCTCCGGAGAGAGGCATGAGGGAGACGCTCTCCCACGCGGGCTCGGTCGGGAGACGCCGGGGTTGGACTTGGCAGTTGGGGAGTGGGAGAGCAGGGGAGGCTGGCAGATATTGAATAATTTGACATAAATCTGTTCATTATCAATTCTCCAGCACGATTGCTGAAATGTTGATTAGCCCCGTGGTTTATTGAAGTGTCACTCAGAGTTGGGCTGTTCCAGGCGGCGCGGAGCAAAGGGCAGGGGGAGAGAGGGTGGCCCTCATCCTGCCCCAGAGCACATTCCCACGTGGCAGAGGTGTGCAGGGACAACAGGGATCACCCAGAAACATAGGAACGGTGCAGGCTGCGAGCCTCGGGCCAGAGTTACAAATACAGAGCTTCAATTTAATTTATTTATTACAATTAGACTAAAACATGTAGGAGCGGAGTGAAAATAAGTGATGCTACACAGATTCTGTACCTTGTGTCAGAGGTGCAGAGAAATGGGTGGTGGAATATGAGTGAAAGGAATGGCAGAACGGCTCCAGTTAGAGCAAGATTGGATATTGTATTTCCATGTTTCTTGTAGGAAAAGGGCAGCATCCAGTTGTCACCTGATGCGTTGTGACAGTGGGAATGTCCTCCTTGGTGATCCTGTGAGGTGTTCCTGTGTGCTGGAATGCACCTCTAATTTTACTTATTTAATGTATTTAGTTTCCTAGGGCAGTCAGTCTGTGCTGCTGGGGCTTGGTTCACACCTTATTTGGCTGAGGAGCATCCAGAATTGTCTTTAAATTTCCAAGTAACGAGTGAACACTCAAGTGTTCAGCACTCAGCTCCACTTCAGCACAGCAGCTCCTCTCTGAAAATAAACATTTTGGGGTGTGGGACCAGAACTGATCCCAAGTGCCAGTTTTTCAGGAAAAACTGGGAGAAACACTGCTCTTTTGATTCCATCTCTCATGGAGTGTTGGATAAACACAGTCAGGTTGTAGCTTTGTGTTTTAGGTGATGCTGGTTTCAGTAGCTGCTTCCACGAGCAGGTGCTGCTGCATTTAAATTGGTTTTAATTCACAATAACAAGGCTCCAAGTGCAAGTCCTGCTTTCTGTCAGCTCCTCCGTGGCCCTTGGCACCTGGGATATCCTCCCAGGAGGGCTGTGGGGAGGAATTTTTGGAATTATGTCCCTGCCACACTTCACCTGTTCGGAGATGAGACCTCAGGAGCAAAGAGTGGGAAGGGGCGGGGTGGGAATCACAGGGAGCTGCTGTACAAGGGTATTTCCAGCCCGTGCCACGAGCATGTGTGACCTTCACTGGCTGTTCATGCTGCACCTTTCCAACATAAATCCTGCTGAATATTTAGTGAAGCAATTACAGCCTGTCTCATTTAAAGAAACAAGAGACAATCCAAAAATGCCTGTCTCTCCAGGGACGTGAGGGGCTCCCTGTGACCTTCCCTGTCCCCTCTGGAGCAGCTCCCTCCAGCTGGGCTGGGGGGAGTTCCCTGGGCAGCCTGGACACCTTTGGCACTTTTGCTGCCTTTGCTGAATTTCATGGAATCCCAGGATGGCTGGGATTAGGAGGGACCTTAAAGATCACCTCATCCCACCCCTGCCATGGCAGGGACACCTCCCACTGTCCCAGGCTGCTCCAGCCCCAATGTCCAGCCTGGCCTTGGGCACTGCCAGGGATCCAGGGGCAGCCCCAGCTGCTCTGGGCACCCTGTGCCAGGGCCTGCCCACCCTCCCAGGGGAGAAAAAGTCTGTGTCTGGCAAGAGTTTTGCTAAAAGCAGAAGAGAAGGTGAGATTTGGGTAGGGGCTGTGGTTGCAGGTGTGGAAATGAGGTGGGACCCCAAAGCTGCTGCTTCCTCAGGGGTCTTTTCAGCTTGGGTTAAGGCAGTTTTGCTACTGATTAAAAAAGAAAAGAGAGTGTAGAGCCAGGAGGTGTTGGGATGTTCTGCCCATGGGTGGGCTCTGAAGGTGCTGGGAGCAGAACTGAGATGTTTTCCAGCCCCTTCCCAGCCTGGCACTCTCCGGAGCCACAGTGACGTGGAGGCTGCAGAGCAAACTGCAGTCCAAGAGAAATGTGACGTTCTACAGCACTCAGGAGCTGCCTTGGAGAGCGTCCTGTGTCCCTGCTGAGTTGGGAAGGTCACACATGTTCCTTGTCGTGCCCCACCTGCGTGCCAGGCTCACTCCTCATGGAATGGGGCTGTCTCGGAGCACTGCTCCTTTTGTTTCCCTATTGATTAGCAGCCAATCCATACCCAGAGGTCTATAATGTTCCTATGATTTAAACTTTAACAGTTTCATTAACTGTCAAGTACCTCTAGAGCAAAGGAATCCCATATTTTAACTCCCCTCTCTTTGCCAGGATAAGATTTGTGGAAGGAGACTTCTTTTTTTATTTTTTTTTCTCCCTGAGAAATAAATAAATAAAGCCCAGGCTTTCTGAAAAACCCTGAGGCCTCAAGATCTGACTAGGAAAGAAAGAAAACCATTCCAAGATATTTAATTGTACAGGGGGCTTACGGGATTGATCGAGAGCTTAGCTTTTTACAATAGTCCAGTGAATAAGAAATGCTCCTGACAAACGATCGATGATGGGATAATCACTCTTTATCCCCCCTCCTCATTGTTACCTTCTTTCTTCCAGGAGAACAGGGTTCAGAAGTCAAAAATCTTTATAGACGCTGCTTTTAAATTAAGCAGAAAATAGACATTGACATATTTGTTAATCTCACCTAAATCATTACTGGGCCTGGCTGGGTGGACTCGGTGGCAGGGGCCGGAATTCACCAGCGGGGCTGCCTTGAGTGCTCGTGTTGCCATTAAAGCCAGGGAGCCTGGGAGTTCAGCGTGGATAAATATAGATAATTTTTTATTCTGAAGGTTATAAGGGGAGCTTCTCTTAATTAAAACCTTCTTACTCGCATCTGAAGGGTTAGATAACATTTATATTGGTAGGCACAGAAACAACATTCCTTCCCTGGGAAGGACCTTTGTCTGGAGGGCCTGTGCCTTGGAAAAATACACGTATGGGGTGTGTGAGCAGGCACTGGAGTGCTCAGGCTGCTGGGGAGCTCATCCCTTTGGACCAGCAGCCTTGGATTATTGTGTCTGTGGGAATGAGCCATGCAAGGAGCAGCAGCATCCTGCAGGTGCAGCGGGATGCTGCTCCCAGGATGCTGTCTCAGCTTCCAGCTGTGGTTTAGAGGCTTCCTGAGAATAGATTAATATCTGATCTTCATGCTCAGGAGCCTGTGCTGGAATTTCCTTGCATGAATTTGTCTGATCACCCTCTGTGAGCCTGTTTGGGCCCAGTGACAGCGAATTCCAGCCTTGGGTTCTGCACTGGCTGCAGTTGGTCCCTCTTGGGGTTTCTGTAAAGCTTTGCCCAGTGGTTTAAGCTGGGTTTGCTGGGTTGGGATTGCTCTGGCTTCCTGCTGCGATTGCAGAGCCCCTGGAGTAGGCTCTGGCAGGTACCAGCCTAAAGGAGAACTTGCAGTGGTGAAGGTGGTGTGCCATGGTCTGTGTTTGCTGCTAAATGAACAGCGTGCTGGGACATTATTCTTTTTTAGGAGTAAGTCCCGTAAATGTCACTTAATTGATGGCTCAGATCATTGGCATTTAAAGGGAACAGAGTTTCTGTGGTGAAAACACCCTCAGAGCTCTTGCCTGGCACAAAATCTGGGCTGGACCACTGGGGTTTGCTGGGCGCTGCTGGGAGCTGATGCTCCGGGGTTTGTCCTTTGGCTTTTCCAACCTCTGGACTGCCTGGAGCTGCACCCCCGAGCTTCCCCCAGGCTCTGAGCTGTGTCTGGTTTCAGGCACCCCCGAGCTGAGCCCGGCTGACAGGAAGGAGCTGGAGGCGAAGCTGAAGGAGCGGGAGGAGTTCCTGATCCCGATGTACCAGCAGGTGGCCGTGCAGTTCGCTGACCTGCACGACACCCCCGGCAGGATGCAGGAGAAAGGGACCATAACCGTGAGTATCCCCGAGCTTCCCGTGGGATGGGGCCGGAGCCGGACCGTTCCAGGATTCTGTGTAGCTCCAGTGCTGTGGCAGGGTGGGAATCCCCCGAGCTCAGACGTGGGAGTCTCCATGTTCCTCCTGTGCCAGGGGACAGAAGGGGTCCCAGCCTGGAATGAGGTGTCTCTGTTCCTCCGTGTCGGTGTCGTCCCTCACTCCTTTCCCCCTCCCCGCCTGTGCCTTGGGCAGGACGTCCTGGACTGGAAAACTTCCCGCACCTTCTTCTACTGGCGGCTGCGGCGGCTGCTGCTGGAGGACGTGGTGAAGAGGAAGATCCACGCGGCCAACCCCGAGCTGACGGACGGGCAGATCCAGGCCATGCTGCGCCGCTGGTTTGTGGAGGTGGAGGGCACCGTGAAGGTCAGTGGGGAGCGGTGCTGTGTCCTCCCAGGCTGCCCCAGAGCAGCCCAGGGCCACCCTGACCCCCTTCCCAGGGGCACGGAGATGGTGGGGATGGACCACAGAGACAGTGGGGATTCCTTTAATAATTGTGCTCAACCTGCAGGCTCTGAAGGGCAAGCTCAGGGGCTGCTCTGGGGTTGGTTTTGTCACAAGCCTCCAGTCTCAGTATTTTATTTTATTTTATTTTATTTTATTTTATTTTATTTTATTTTATTTTATTTTATTTTATTTTATTTTATTTTATTTTATTTTATTTTATTTTATTTCATTTTTTAATTTAATTTAAATTTTTTTTATTTTTTAATTTTTTATTTTATTTTTAAACTTTTTTTTATTATTATTATTTTTTAATTTTACTTTATGTTATTTTATTTTATTCTATTTTAATCTATTCTATTTTAATTATTCTATTTTAATCTATTCTATTCTATTTTTAATTGCATCTAATTTTATTTATTTTACTTATTTTTATGTATTTAATTATTTGATTTCCTTTTACTTTGTTACTTTATGTTGCTTTATTTCATTTTCATTTTCTTTATTTTACTTTATGTCACTTTATTTATTTTACTTCATTTTACTTTATGTCACTTTATTTTATTTATTTTATTTATTTTATTTATTTTACTTTATTTTTTTAAATTCTATTTTGTTTCACTGCTTTATTTTTTTATTCTGTTTTTTTTTTTTTTTCATTCCGTTTTTAAAGTCCCCAGCACCCTGGGGTTCCAGGGAAGGGGGGATGTTCTCTGGAGGGCAGCAGCCTTTCCAAGGTAGAGCCTGAGCTCTCCAAAAGCAGGCAGCTCGTTAGCTAATACATTACACCAATCAAGGAGAGTTATCTTAAGCCACAATTAATCTGCTCCCTGGCATATGTTGATAGGGAAGCATCATGCTGTTTCTTAATTAAAAGCAAACGGATTAAAAATGATTAATAAGAGTATTAAATATTCTCCTAAACTAAAAGCTTTGGGAATCTTGGGTAAATGGAGCTTTACACAGGTCTGTGGCTGTATCACAGCTTCCCGGGCTGGGTTTGTTCCCCCTTCCCTGGAATCCTCCTTTATATGCAGGGAATGTTGCTGCGTGGCAGGGGCACGGGCAGGGAGCGAAACCCAACGAGTTTCAAATCATAATAAGGAGAAAAACAATGAAATAAGCAAAATCTCGAAGTGACATCACTGGGCTGAGACAATCAGAGACATCATGTGAAAGGAAATAAAATAATCCTGGGGTTTTCAAAGTGTGTCAGGGGCTGGGATGGGCTCTGAACCCAAAATTCCTCCCTGGAGGCTGTGGCTGCCCCTGGATCCCTGAAAGTGCCCAAGGCCAGGCTGGACATTGGGCTTGGAGCAGCCTGGGCCAGGGGGAGGTGTCCACTCTGCACAAGTCCCTGACAGGAGGGGGCAGCCGGGCGGGTCGGGCTCTGCTCCCAGGGAGCAGGGACAGGAGGAGAGGGAACGGCCTCGGGGAGGGCCAGGCTGGATACTGGGAAAATTTCTCCATGGAAAGGTTTGTCCAGCCCTGGCACAGCTGCCCAGGGCAGTGTGGAGTCCCCATCCCTGGAGGGATTTAGAAGCTGTGTGGATGTGGCACTTGGGGACATGGTCAGTGGTGGCCTTGGCAGCGCTGGGGGAATGGTTGGACTGGATGATCTCAGAGGTTTTTCCAGCCTTAATGACTCTGTGATTCCCTGGTTCTGTGGTCCAAAGGTGTGGCAGGTTCTGGCTGCAGCAGGGGGTGCCAGGGAGGTGCCACCACGGCATCACGGCCCCCAGCTCATTGTCATTCTGCCTTTGACTTGGTTAGTGATAACAGAGAAGGATAGTGCACCTTTAAATGAGGAGCTTTGTGTTTAATTACCCAAATAAAATGACATAAATATGAATGAGTGCTAATGGCAGTACTTGCTTTTCCGGAAACCATTAACAAAACGGTTCTTAAATGATTTGTAAAGAAAATGAGAGGAGAGGAGAGAAGGCTGTTAGGGGCTCACAGACTCCTGAGTTATTACACAGCCAACTATGTAGCAAATATCAGGTGAAATGATCTTGTGAAAGGCAAAAAGGGGGCTGTGGCCGAGGGTTCCAGACACCCCGACCTGCTCTGCCGAGCCCAAGGAGCTGCCTGGGGGCTGGGTCAGGGATTGCTGGGAACACCAGCACAGGGACAAGCTGGAGGTGATGGGGACTTGTGGGTCCTATGGAGGTTTAGCACTGGGAGAAGCCCTGGAGCAGCTGCATCTCAGGTCAGCCGTGTTCCACCAGCATTTGGGGAGCTGATAACCAGGGAAACTGGGATTTATCTGGGACAGCTCCTGGGATTGATGCAGCTCGTTCTCTGCACCAAGCACCTCCTTGGTCCCCTTCCATCACATTTATGGCAGGAGATGTAAAAGAAAAAAATAATCTGGTGCTGATTGTTAGGTGTGCTTGTGGGGATCCCCAGGCAGGTGTGTGACCCACAGCTGCCAGTCCAGGAACTGAGGGATCAATGTGGGGAGTGGGGCAGGGCTGCAGTCCAGGCTGACCTGTGGGATTTTGGCAGGCCTACCTGTGGGACAGCAACAAGGACCTGGTGGAGTGGCTGGAGAAGCAGCTGACGGAGGAGGAGGGCGTTCGCTCGGTCGTGGAGGAGAACATCAAATACATCTCCAGGGATTACGTCCTCAAGCAGATCCGGGGGTGAGTGCGGGGAGGGGGTGTGGGTGCCCTCGGCGGGGGCTGCTGCTGCAATCAGGGATGGCTCCAGAGCTCCTGCCCTCCCCGTGGCCACCCGGGGTCACACTCTGAGGATTCCAGTCCCCATGTGGCCGAACCCACCTGCCACGAGCAAACCAAGTGTCCTGAGGGAGCTCTCAGCTGCTCCCAGCCCACCCAGTGCCGTGTCCTCTGTCCCACAGCCCCACATTCCAGCCCCCCAGGAATTCCTGCTGGAAGCTCCGGAGCGGGGCTGCCTCACTCCCCTCTCTCCTCTTTGCAGCCTGGTCCAGGCCAATCCCGAGGTTGCCATGGATTCCATCGTGCACATGACCCAGCACATCTCCCCCACGCAGCGAGCCGAGGTCGTGCGGATCCTCTCCAAAATGGACTCGCCTTCTTCCACGTAATTCCATCGATTCCCACACCGCCCGTGCCGGGCGCCGCGGAGGAGGGACCGGGAGCTGGGAACTGCCCTTTGTGTGCTCGGCCGCCGCCGCTGGACCGCCACGGGGAGGCTCAGGGAACGCTGCAACAGTGACAGTTTTATTTTTTCGAATCAGGCTGACCAGAGGAAGTGTGTCCTTTGGCCAGGGACATGAGGAAAATGTATAAACACAAGCGCCTGCGGAACTGCGTCCCCGCTGTCCTCCTGTACCTTATTTATTGAACAGAGCGGGGCTGGCCGGGCCCGCCGGGCGATGAAGGTGCTCCGGTACCGTGAGGCCTTGGCACGGCAGGGCCCCTGCAGGGACACCCCCGTCCTTCCAGGGACACCCTGCCCTCCTCTCCTCTCCTCTCCTCCCGCCCGGCAGCGGCAGCTCCGCGCTGACAAGTGCCAATGTCCCCCCGTGCCCTGCCCGGGGACCCCGCAGCCCCGGGCTCTGTCGGTGGTGATTCGTGTGTCACCCTCTGTCAGTGGTGATTTGATTTGTGTGTCCCATGTCTGTCTTGTCTCGTAGGTAGAGGAGAACCAGCCTTCAGCTGCTGTGGCCGGGGCTGTGCCCGTGCCTCCAGGAGGCTCCCAGGCTCCCCAGGGCTGCAAAGGTTTTTAGGGACAGGATTTTGGGGGCTGAACCGCCTCTTGCTTTGCCTTTGTGCCCTTTAGAACAGGCTGTGAATTATGTGAAAGGCCCTTCTGGGAGGAGGTGCAAGAGACCAAAGTGCAACTGCTCTCCCTTCCCTGCCTGTTTTCAGGGATAAGGGATGGGGCAGCCCCACTGTGTATCCTCGGTGTAAGTGCTCATCCCTTTCCTGTGGGTAGCAGGAGGCAGATCCAGGCAGCTGAGGTGAGGGAGGAGAAAGGACAGAGCCAGATCCCCTGGTGGGGTTGGAACTGCAGAAGGAAATCTCAGTGTGAGGATCTGAGGAGAGCTTTTCTCCATCATCCTGCCCTGCCCCAGAGCTGCCTGTGCTTGGCTGGGGAGGGGCTCCTCTTACTCACCTGGGAATGTAAAAAAACGTTGGGGTTGGTATCTCATTCCAAAGGTCAGGAATAATTAGGTGGCAGGTAAGTGCAGGAAGGGGTGGCAGCTGGCCAGGTCCCCCCAGCTGGCCCAGCCCAGATCCCCAACTTCTTTCTACACGTTTTTTATGTAATAAAAGCTCAGAGAAGCTGCAATGCTGGAGGGAAGCGCAGCCCACCCCTCACACAGCTCCTGTTATGGAGCTCGGTCTGGGCAGTCCCGGGCTCACACCAGTGATGGTCTTGGAAGAATTTCAGATTTTACAGCCCCTCCTTCAGTAGAGCAGGGAGGGCTGTGGGTCAGCAGTACGGTACAGCAGAGGGGCTGTTCTTATGAGAGAATTAATCAATGATGCTGCCAGTGCCTCTCACCTCTCCTTGTTTCCTCCTGAAGTGCAATGCAGCCCTTCTGCCTGTGGTGCCAGTGACTGGAGGTGCCAGCCCGGGGTCGCTGCTCCCCTGCCCGTGGCCAGCAGAGCTCGGCCACCTGCAGGACTTGCTTTTTCTTAATAGTTAAGAACCCTAATTTGATTTAAGGGGTTTTTTTTCCCACTAGAGCCCCCTGAACAAGCCCCAAAGATGCTTTTGCTTACGCCAGGGTGGGCTGCAGCAGGACACACGGACAGAGAATGTGTCAGCCAGGCAGGTCCGGGACCTGTGGGGCTCCTCCTCTCCTGTCACCAGGATTCCCCCCGTGGTGGTGTCACCAGAGTCCCTTTTCCAGGATATCTGCAGGTGCCATGGGAAGTGTCCCCGTGCCCACTGGAGCTGTTCTGCCACAGCCTCGTGCAGAGCAGCCCCCCCCATTTCAGTGTTACAGCACTGGGTCGGGCTCCACTTAATTGGGGGGTAAAGCAGCTCCAAAAAAATCTGTTGGGTGACATCGGGCTCTGGCACCGGCCCTGGGGGGTCTGGGCCTGCTGGGGCCCCGTGGCAGCAGCACCTGTGATGTCCCCAGGTGTGTGGGGGGGTCACTGGGCAGGGCAGGGGAAAGCCCCTGGGTACAAACGGTTCTCGCTGGTGCTGAAGTATTTCACTTACCTCAATTTCTTTTAATAAAAAGAATGAATTACAGCTCTGGTGCTGCGAGTGGAATCTCTCACCCCTGTCCTGGGCACGCTGGGGGAGCTGAGCTTTGCTCGAGGCCAGGACAGGGAGGGTTCTGTGGAGCCCCTCCAGGTCAGCTGTGCCCTCACCTGAGCTCTCAGCTCATCCCACAGCGCTGCCCCTCCCCAGGTCCCCACTGCTGCTCCTTCCTGCCCCTGGTCACGCTCCCCAGGTGTCCCCAAGCCTGACTGTGGCCACTCCACATTCCCATCCTCCACGATTTATTGTCATTTTTAACGTCACAGTGAATGGGACAAACAGGGAAAAACCCCCAAACCAGTGACTGCTGCTGCGGGGAGGGCTTTGGGATCCTCGTCCCAGGGCTGTTGTGTGGGCAGGAATGGTTGGACTGGATGATCCTGGAGACCTTTTCCAGCCTCACTCTGTGCCCTGGTCAGTAGGAGCCTGCAGGGAAGGGCCCACCAGGACTTTGGCTAAAGGATGTCCCTGGGAGCTGATCCACAAACACCCTTTGGAGGTCTCCACCTGAAAGGTGAGATTTAAATTTGCCCACGTGAGCCACCACAACTCCAACACTTTTATTTTTCATATTTCTCAAACCAGAACCATGATAGTTAAAATTTGGGGGGTGGTGAGGGGACAGACCCTACTGAACTCGGGCATCACGTTTAAAAACTCTTTAGCCTAAAATATCTCCACATTAAAATGCCAAGAAAAGACGTACCAAAGCCATAAGCCCTCCAAAGCCCAAGATCAAAGTGCCATCATCTTTTAATGTAAACCTTTTGTTGCATCAACAGTCTTAAGAGGGATGAGAGACATCAAAATAAAAACTGAGACAAACTGGGGCTTTGTAGCTGTTTTTTGTTTTAGTCTCTTCTCTCAATTTGGGCCATGAAATAGGTCAGCTCCATTACTGATCAGCCTTCCCACAAATATTTAAAACAAATTGAATTGCACACCCAATACCCATCACAATTACGCCAGGCACAATAACTAAATTAGCAATTCAACAAAATAATTGGAAATGCGATTCTCTCCATTCCAGAGCCTCCCCCGGGGGTTTGGCCGATCTATGGGGGGAAAACTCTGCTTTACTAATTCTGCAGCTAATTAGAGACACACTTGTAAATGAAGTTGTTTGTCTGAAAGTTGAAATTCTTTGCTGTGGCGGGGTTGGGGGGAGAGGATTAACACAACCCTCTGTCCCTCCCTCTGCACAGCCCAGTCCCCAAAACACCTCCGAGTGTTTTGCGAAGGTGTAATGCCCATTTGTGGAGGTACTAATTAGCAGCTGTATCATGAATTAATAAAGAATTAATATTCTATGGGGCTGGGGGGGGGAAGGGAAGATCTCACTTGCTGTTAATTGGCAGCATCAGAAAAACTTGAGTGGAAATCACCTTTATTTGTGTGTCCAGGAGCACTCCGGGAGCTGTGCCCATGCCAGACACCATCGCCCTGGAGAGGAACTGGGGCAGCAGAGCCAGACTGGGGACGCTGGTGAGGCACCGTCCCCCCTGTCCTGCTGTCCCCAGGCTCTGCGAGGTGCCACCACCCCGCCAGAGCCGCTCCGGGCAGTCGGTGGCTGCTCCTCGGGGCTGCACTTTCCCTGCAGCACCTCCACATCCAGGTACGGGCCCTTTTCCTGCCGGGAAGGAGCGCTGCCCTTAGAGCAAGGCTCCTGCCCCGGCCAGGCTGTCCCCGTGTGGTGCCAGGGATGGGGACAGGGGGGAGCGGCTGCTGAACCACTGATAAGTGAATTCAAAAGCGCTGCTTAGCCCGGCTCGGGCTCTTATCTCCTCCAACAATACCGGCGAGAAGTTATCACACTTAAAGCGGTTCGTGTCACCCTTTGAACGCTGCAGCCAGAACGGGGAGCAGAAAATGCCACCGAGAGCCCCGGAGCTGCAGAGGACACAGGAGTCACCCGGGAGCAGCCCCCAGCCCTGAGCAGGGCCCGGCCCGGGCTGTGACAGCCCCGCACCGCCCCAAAATCCCGGGAAGGGCGGGTTCAGTGCCCGCGGGGCCGCCCGGAGCCGTGGGGATGAAAGGGCGGCGTTGGTGCTGCTGAGATGAGCGCAGGGCTGGGACGGGCACGGACCCTCCGCTCCCTGGAATCGGTGGGGACACGACGTGACACTGCCGGGATTTTCCATGGGAAATGTCACAGCAGGACCAAGAGCTGGGGAGGCCCACGCTGCTGGAGCAGCCCACGCTGAGCTGAACCACACCAGGGATGCTCATCTGGCACAGGTGACAAAAAGCAGCCCTTCCCTGTGCCCACGGACCCTGCTCCCCACAGCTCCTGGTGGGGCTTTGCCTGGGACGGGCTCTGCTGGACGTGGGGTCATTGAAATGATGGCCATAAGGTCATCAGCAGATCCTGAAATCCGGGTGCTTTTCTGCCTGGATCAGAGAGCTGGGGAGGGAAGGAGGGCAGGGAAGGGAAATCGATGCCCTTCCCAGGGAGCTGCAGCTCTGCTCCTCTGCCAGGGAGCAGAGCTTTATCCATCCCTGATAAATGCTGCTGTTCCACCCAGAGTCAATCCTCACCTGGCACCCTTTGCCTTCTGAAGGAAACCAGGACGCGTTCCCACGGGGCAGGGAGGGACCCGCTGGGGCCTTTCCTGCACGGATCACACTGGGACAAGCAGCTCACAAACCTCTTTAATTGGAGTGCCCAAACCCCAGCCAGGGACAGGGCAACTCTGCGGGACCAACACACGGGATCAGTGACACCAGAGAAGCCCCATTTCTCATTGATCAGGGCAGCTCCCAAATTCCCTTTATAGGGATTTACTCTAAACCCCACCAACCCCTCCCAGGAGCCACCTCTGTCCTGTGCTGGGACCCTGCCTCAGAGTCACGAGCAGTGACATCCCGGCACATCCCCGTGTCAGGGTCAGCAAACGCCCCCGTGTGTGTTCAACAACAGCCAGAATGTGAACTGGGAGCCCTGGTGCCTGCATGGGAGCACCTTTCCTCTGTTTTAAGGCCATGTTAATTATGTAAATGACATTTAAATCCTCCTGACTGGTGAAAAATGAAGTCACCCGTTCCCAATACGCAGCCAAGGACCAGAACAGGGCACCGAGCCCCCCCAGCCCCCAAATCTCCAAGGTTTCAACACAACCGTGGGGGACCCAGCTGCAGGCAGGGCTGGATTGTGTCCCTCCCCCCACACTGTGCCCAGGCTGCAAAATCAAGGTCAGGAATTTAAAAGGAATAGTTAAAAATGGATTGTCTTTAGGAGGAAGCATTCCAGGCTGGACAGGGAGTGTTCAGCCAGGCTCAGTGGCTCTTCCCTCTCTTCCCTCAGCCCCACTCTTCCCTCTGATTTAGCAGGATTTGCTGCTGGTTCTGGGAGGATTTTAGGGACAAACCAGAGGCTGGAGAGAGCTGGCTCTGTTCCTGGGCAGCCTGAGGGAGCAGCTGAGGGCAGGAGAAGCTGGGAGAACACCAGGAGCTCAATCCTAATTCTGCTCCGCTTCTTCTCCGTTCGTGACTTTTCCGAACAGCGACCGATAAAGCTCCGTCCTGGGGAAAAAAAAAGGTGGAGAGGGAAAAGTTACTTTTCAAGGTCAAAATGGAAGCCAAGAGGCTGCCACAAACCCTCCACTCCTTCAAATGGAAAGGCCTCGTGTAATTAAAAATGCATTCAAGAATCTTTGTTAATAAATACAGGCAGAGGGGGGAACTTGTGTGAGCCCAGTCCCAGGCAGGACAGAAATATGGAAATATTCCAGTGTGGCTGGATATTGGATCTCCAGAGAATGAGGGCTTCTATAAGTTTGCCCTTTACAGACAGGCTCTTCAAGTAAGAAAACAAGATTGAATATTTTAATAGGATGTACGGGGCCGTGAGGAGGATTCAATCACACAGCCAACGTGGGGCTGTAATTTAGTTTTCATACATTTTCTTGGACAGTACTTGAAAAACAATGAAAATGACCCAGCAACAAGATTCCAATTAATATCCCATGTGCAGCAATTCTGATAACAGGAGCAAATTTTTCTTAAAAAAAAAAGAAGAAAAAAAAGTGGGCTGGTGTTATTTATCTTTAATTTTAGAACCAGAGAACGTGAGCTGGGGGAAAGGAGGGATTCTTATAAACCAGGAATTTCTGGGCATGGAGGAAAAGGCATGGGAAGAGCTGGATTTTCCCTAACTGCAGTTCCTAAAGCCTCTGGCCAGGGGCTGCACACATGGAGGGGAGTGTTGGGTGCACAGATGGGATTTTCCCTCCCAAGCACAGCAATTTTTGGGTTTGGGCCCTGTCCCTGCTTGCAGACACCTCCATGGGAGGGTTCCCTGTTAGCTTCCAAAGGAGGAATTCCATGTGTTCAACAGTGATGGCAGGAAAACCCCCCAAGGAAGTCAGGGAATGAAGTCTCAGTGCCAGCAGTGCAGGATGGACAGACCAGGTTTTGCCCTTCCCACAGGGAACAGCCTCACACCTTCCTCAAAAACCACTCTAAGGGCATCTGGGGAAATCCAGAGGGAACTTCCTTGGGTTTTTGTCGTCATTTTTGTGGGTTTGATGCTCTCCTGAGGGTACAGGAGTTCAGGGATCGATGCTGAACTTGCTCCAATCTCACAGATTTTAAATAAACAGCCATTTTTCAAGCAAGCAGGGCTCGGGGAGATTCCAAGGAAGAATCTGTCCTTGCTGGCAGAGGAATGTTTGCTGGCACTGGCAGGCTGTGACATGGAAACTCCAGGTTTTGGTGGCAGGGGGGTCCCCTCATCCTCCCAGGAATGGTGCTGGCAAAAAGAATGGGATGAAGTGAAATCCCAGTGGGTCTGTCTGGATAATGGCACAGCAGGGACAGACACCCTGGCACAGTGACAGCAGGAGGAGGAAAATCAGCACCCCCAAAACAGGGCCAATATTTCACCCTGAAAATAAAATATAAAATAACCCAACCCTCTTCCCCCCTCTCCTCATCAGCCAGGCTCCCTTTCTTTTCCAGCCTCTCCCCTCAGCAGGATTTAACCATGCAGAGAGCAAAACTCATCAATCCTCCAGGTTTAACCTTGTCTCTGTTTCAATTCACCAGGGTAAGTGCAGATTTTAATACTTTCAGCCCCCTTAAGGCTATGCATAATGAACTTGGATTTTGGTTAAAAAAATATAAAATTTCTCTCCTCCACCCACAGATATTAAACATCAGACTTGAGCCACTGGGTTGAGACACCCAGTGCTACCTGGAGCTGGGGGAAAGGTGACTTTAGCTCAAAGAGGTCTGGAGGCAGCCTGTGCTGAGCAATAACCTGAGTGGGTAATTAACACAACTTCCACCTCAGGTACAGCCAGAACAGGTCGATACAGGGGTCTTCCCTGAATTAAAATTTAACTTACCCTTTATTGCAACCCACAAAAGCAAGTAATGAGCACTAACATTTTTATTTCTTTTAAACTGTCATTTAGGCTGTAGAGGGGATAATTACCTATTTCCACTGTAGTAAGGTTTTATCACCCTTAGTGAGGCATCTTCTAATTTAATATTTTTACTGTATTATCATAAAACCTATTTCTGGAAAAAATGATCAGGAACCACACAGCCATTTGCCATAAAACATGTGTGTGTGAGTACCTTGGCTTAATTATTTATGCATCTCTTCCAGAGGCAGGGGGTGGCACGTGGCACCTCCCTGCCTGAACACTGCTGCTTCCAGGGCAACAATATTATTTTTAAATATTAAATAAAAGCAGCTACAGCCAGTCCAGGTGGTGAGCTGGGGTGCTAAGAGTGGCTTTCCCCCTCCAGACCCCAGGTATTGCTACTAGAGACGTTTTACAGGCACAAAACAGAGAGAGGAGTGCCCTGGGTGAATATTAATAGCTGCAGCACATTTCATAAATCTCTATGAAGCATCAAAATATAAATCACAAAAACTCTCAGCAGATCCCCAGGAATCTCCTCTACCCCCTTGCAGCAGCACCAAATACCCAAAGGGGAAACCAAACACGAGCCTTCATGTGGGAGGGGGAGCAGCCAGTGCTGGGCTCTTCTGTGTAATTACACTCATGTTATTTCCTTTTTTTTAAATATAGTTCTGTAAACCAGCAGAAGAACAATATTAAGGGGGGAAATTCAGAATTCAGTTTCTGGAGGGTGGGTTTTTTTATTAAAATAGCAACAGTGCTCCAGTCACTGCTGTGCTCTTCAGTAAAAACACCCTCCAACCAATTTCTCTGCCTTTCCCCAAGTACCTTTTACTTCTTCTCTTCTTCTATCCAAAAAAAGATAATTTAGAATATGCCACAAGCATTACTGAAATGAGTATATCCCCATTCCTACTGCCACCCTCCACTGGGAACTATGAATTTCTAATTCACAAAAACTGGAAAAGAAGATGGAACACGAAACCCGTGGAAAACAGACGACTCCTGATGGAAACCAAAGTTGGCTGATGGTTTCCCTGGAAAACTCTCTGTAGCAGACTGGCTCAGCTGGGCAGAGCAGGATGCTGGGAACACCAGGTCTGGGGGTTCAGTCCATGGATCATTCACTGAAGAACTGGACTTCATGATCCATGTGGGTCCCTTCCAACCTTGAATAATCTGTGAAATGTTTTGTCCAGTGGTGTGAAATTCACATTAAAGTGCCCAGCAAGCAGAGCAGGTACCAGGAAGATAAAGCTGAAGCCTTTAATTTCTCAATAAAAATGAGTATTTATCTTAAAAAAATGAAATGAAAGGAACAGCTGCTCCAGGTGAGCCTGGTGTGCTCAGTGCCCAGCAGATTTTACCCCGCTCCAAATCCCAGCTACTGCTGCTCCACACCTTCTGTGGGAAAATGCAGGAAGGCAACAGGAGCTGAAACCATTTATTCTCAGCTTCTACTCAAGGGCTGAACCCGCCCCAGCTCCCAGTCAAACCCTAAAGCAAAGTGGGATTTGCTGTGCATTCCCACACCTCCCAGCACACATTCCCTGCTCCATGTGGGATCACTGGGCAGAGGAGCAGCCCCAGGAGGTGGCACTCACCCTCTTCCCGAAATTCTGGCCATAAATCCCTGGCCAGACAGCCCCAATGGCCCACCCAGCTCCTGAAGGGGGCTCACAAAGGGCTCCTGCCATTCCCTCCCTCCCAGGCAGGTCGGGATCGGGTCCTTGGTGCCTCTGCAAAAGCTTTTAGCCCCACGGCTTTAAATTATGGGAGGTGACATTTGACCTCTGGGTTTGTCCCCTGCGAGCAGGCACAGGGTTTATAAATATTTCAGAAAGCTGGTTCTGGCCCCAAACAAAGGCACTCTTCTGCACGTTTGGAGGGGCTGGATGTGGGGATGGGATGAGGAGAGGGGGGCAGCAGGGAGATGGAGCTCACGGCTCTGTCCCCAGACATGACCAGCCCTGGGGTCCATCCCTGCAGTCCCTGTCACCAATTCCAACATCTCCTCCACCAGCACTCAGCCTCCTGCCCAGCCTGGAGCTCGGGACACGGGAATGGAGCAGAGGTGGAACCTTTCTCACCCTGATTTTGGTCCCAATCCCATTTTCATAGGAGCTTTTGCAGCACAAAGCACAGAAGATGCGGAGACCCAGCAAAACACAGGGATGTGCAGACACCTCCACGCTGCTCCACTGCCTTGTCTCCCAGCAGCCCCAATTTCCCCAGGAAATCCATCAAATGGTGCCTTCCCTGGTTTGGGATGGGCATGTGAGCAGAGCAGGCTCTGGGATGCTGCTGGGACGTGCCCTGTGCAGAGGAAACCATTCTTTGTGTTCCTCATATTCCGAGGACGATTTCCCTCTTTCACAGCTTGCCTGTTTCATAACAGATTTGATGCAGGAGAAGACAAATTGTCTCACAAAGGGAAAACGACAAATCATCTCGCAGCCCTTAACAGGTTATTTTTTTTCCCCTTTAAGAAGGAAATTTCCATACCAGAGGTGCCTGTCTTCCTGCCAGGGATGTCAAACATCAGCTGTGGGGACACGATGATTCCAGCCCAGTGCCACCAGCTGGGTCACACTTCAGCTAAACCCACACAGCCCCTGCTCCAGCACCAGCCCTTCCAACAGCCCTGGAGGAAGGACAGGGGTGCTACACTGCACCTCCAGGAGCTCACCCAGTCACAGGCTGGGGGGATTTGAAATAAAACAAACAGAATCAGGCACAAAGGGCAGAGATTTCAAGGCCAGGTTGCACGAGGCTTGGAGTGGAAGGTGTCCCTGCCCATGGCAGGGGTAGAACTCGATGGGCTTTAAGGTCTCTCCCAACCCAAACCAGCCTGGGATTCTGGGATTCTACAATACCAAAGCTGTGGTGCCTCGGGATCAATCCAAGCAGGTTTAGTTTCACAGGATAATGTGCTTTTCCTCTGGTTCCAGACTGCCCTCCATGCTCCTGCTACTCCCTTTGTTTCCCAAAGCAGGACATCCTCTCTTGCAGGCTGTGCCTAAACGAACCTGAGGCATTTTCCTCACATCAGTGGGGTCACTGGGGTGTGTGCTGTGCAGCACAGGAGCTGCTGGTTCAGTTCTTCCAGCAGGAAGGGCTTTGCTTCCTCCCAGGAACTCTGTGGTGGTGAACACACTGGATTGACAATCGCCGAGCCCAAATTCCTCCATTAATCTGCTCTCATGGTGTTTTAATACCCCAAGTACAAAGTGAGCCAAGTTAAAGGCTGGTATCTCACCAACCTTTTTTTTTTAAATTTTTTTTTTATTAAACTCTTATGTCATATAAGTAAATTAATCTTTTAATACCAGGATTTCCTGCTACGTACCCCCCTCTGCTTGCAGCAAGACACACTGTGACAAAGTAACTGCACTGAAGGGAGAATGCTGATGGGGAAAATGCACCAGGCCTGCCTGGATCCAAGGGAAAGGCTCTAATCCAAACCTCACTGGCAGCTGGATAATCAGGGTGTTAATTCAGCCTCCCAGCAGGCACCACTCTGCTCCTGCAAGAGCAGCAGAGGGCTGGAGGCTCCTGTGCCACCCAGGACACCTGAGGCCATCGGGACTGTGGGGCCATTTCCTGCACCTGCATGTGGGATTTAAGGAAGTGATTCCTGCCTCACGTTGTGGTGACAGTGTGTGGTTTGACAGCCCCATCAGAGCCATCTCCTTCCCTCTGATCTGGCTCATAAAGGATGCAAATTCCTCCTCCCTACCAAGGATCCATTTGCTGAGGCACAAACCAACCTATATAAAATGGGATCTACTCCCCCACCTTCCCCCAGCTGTAAATCCCCCTTTGGAATTCCAGCGTGTCCCTCGTGTCCTGCCTGACTTTCCTGCAGAAAAGGCTCCTTTTGGCTCCTGCAGAGCCCTGGGTGCCATGTTTAATGATGATGTATGGGCGTCCTTCCCCTCGGGGGGGTTGGGGAGGGGTCACACGTGTGACACCGCCAGCCTGTGTATCAACAGCAAATTATAAACCGTGTCACTCCCAGCTAATGCAAAGCTGTAATCCTCTTTAACAGGAGATCAAATCAGTGCCATGAGTTATGTTCATTCTGTAATCTGATAAGAAATAGAGTGAGCCTCTAATAAAAGAGTAATGAGAGCCCTTAATGATGCTGTTAAAAGGTAGCGCCAGTTAAAATATTGCTGTTGTTCCAGCTGATTAGATCACTGTTGCATATTTGCACAATCTTGTTTTACCTGTCAGAATAACCTGAGTTGTCTTGGGAGATAAAGGTGTTTGGACCAAACATCTGTGTCCTCAGAGGATGTCTCTCCCTGCAAGTTACTGTCCTCCAGAGGTGAAATTAGGATGTTCACCAGACTTGGCAGTGATTTGATACCAGCCCTTGTTGTACAGTGTCTGTGTTCAGTCCCTGTTCCTCTCGCACGTGGACAGTGCAGGGATCTGAGGATTTGTGTATCACAGCTGACAGACAGACAGGATAAACCCCAAATCCACACACAGCTCTTCCCAGAACACAGACTTGTTCACAGCTGGGCTGTGAACTGGATCCACCCCAACACCTCACCTGCCCACGGTCTGCAGGGGGAATCCTGAGCCCCAGCTTGCCCATAAATACATCAGACTGCCACAGGACCTTTCTTCAAGTGCACACATGTCTGACCTCCTAAAAGAGGAGGCTTTCAGGGCAATGACTGCACAGAAGGTCTGGGTTCAACCTCAGCTCCAGCCCAGTCCTGTGTGACATCTTTGGGAATTCCCTGAGGCTCTTGCCTCAAGGATCTCTGGGCTCAAAAGCCTTTGGAGATGGGGGCTTTCACCTCCCTGTGCCCCATTTCCCAAAGCAGAGGAGACTGGCCTGCTCCCAGCTCTTTGCACGAGGAGCTACTGAAGGATCCCACATCCTGATGGTGGGAAAAACCAAGAAAGGGAAACCACATGATGCCACCCTCAAAGCCAGGAGAAATCACAACCAACCCTGTCCTGCCCAAGACAGCTGCCCTCTCCTCTGGACAACTCCCAGCCCACACAGCCAGCTTTGCCTTTGGGTTCCTTGTCCCAAGGCAGAGCATTTACACAGCAACGACCTTGGACCGATTAGAAAAACCTTGGCCCACGGGGACAATAAATGTGTTAAAGTCTATAAACACAGACCCCAAGGTAACCATAAAAATCACTTCCCAGTGTGTGTTTTAAAATACTACCAGAGAGGGGTTAAAAAGGAGGAGGGCTGGAGGCCACCAGTGCCCCACACATTACAACATAAAATATGTGAGCATGAGGTTAAAGAGCCCTGCCCATGCTTAGGGTGCCTGGAAAACGGGCAAGGGGAAGATTAATTGCCTCCACCAGTGCTGTTATCCCAACCAGCAGCAAGAGTGAGGCAGAAAGTGGCAGTGATGTTGACAAAGGCAGTTATTTGACTTGTGTGCTTCTCTCCTTGAATTCAGGCTGTAAAATCTGGAGTGACTGCTCATCCCCTTCTCCTGGCAGGGCTCAGGCTGCTCCTCGTCACAGGGATTTCTTTTCTTTCTGTTTGCCCAGACTGGGCACTGCCAAGGAAGAACCAGAACCATGGCACCACTGGCTCCCTGCACTCTGCACCACCCCCAAGCCCACCCACATCTGCAGACACATATTTATTTATTCACTGGCATTTTCCTGGTGTCTTCCTGCCCCTGTAGCCACTGGTAGAACTCAGGGAATGCTCTGCCAGCTGTTTCTACATCCATTTTATGCACAGCTCACTGGCACTGTGAAATCTCTCCCACTACAGCACAGTGCCCTGTTGTTCAGAGGTGTATTAATTTTGGGGTCATGCCTTTTAAGAGCCTGACCAGAAAAAAATAAAACTGGCTCAGAGCACAATCACATCTCTGTGAAGTGTATATGTGCATTTTCAATCCAGTAACTCACACTTGCAAACAATAAAATTGCCTGCTTCTGCCACAAAGGGAAGCTGTCACCATTGCTGCTTCCCTCTCCAGCACACAGCCCTGGCCTGTTCTTTTTAATTCACCTGCAGATGTTGAATTCTTCTTGCCTTGTGTGGTCCAGCTGTGTGCTGCACAGAGGGCTTGTGGCTCATGCCAAGGGCAGAGGGATTTTAAACAGAGATGTGAGGTGACCCCCAGAGAGTGGCTTTCATTTTCAAACAAATAACTGAGAGCAGCACATCTCTTCATCTGGGGAGAGCTGAACCAAAACACCTACAAAAGGCCTAATTTTCAGACACCCACTGCAGCATTTTGGATGTGTTCTGTGTCTGGATGCAAACACAAATGGTGTAAACTGGGGAGGAAGCCAAAAAGAATTCACAAGAATTCCCACTCAAATGTGCAAGGGCTGCTGCAAAGAGGAAGCAAGGATCTGCTCCCACCTGGAACAGGAAAAGACACTATGGTCCTAAATTACAGCAGAGGCAAATTTAAGCTAAACATGAGGACTACACAGCTGGAGGAACAGCCTTGACCCTACCACATCTATTTTTGTGGTGAGAGGATCCAAACACTGAAAAATCAGAGCAGCTGGGATTTGTTCTCACTTGAAAAAAAAACAAAAAAAGGAGAGGAAGAAAACCAGAGTAAAGGAACTGAGAAAGATGCACTGATGAAACAGCACAGGTCCTATGGACACAGAAGATCTTACTTCTCATCTGTAAGTCCCTGCAATCCCCCAAAAGGCAGCAGCAAAAGAGCAGCAGGTACTTGGTTTCCATTTCACAAACAGACAAATGACATCTCTCCCTCAAAAAGCACAAACATGTTCCACAACCCAGGGGAAAGATGTTTCTCAAGCTTTCTACATCCATTCACCGAGAAATTATTCCAGCTCCTTCCCACAAACAGCTCAGCTTTTGGAGATTGGGGTTTAAAGTGTATTGCTGAAGAAATATGGGTGGGTATGTGGGAGAGCTGTCTGGTAACTATGCACAACACTTCCCTGCTGTTTTCTTCACTAATTACCACATTTAAACATTATAGTCTTCCAATAAAATTCTTTACTCTTTAAATAGAGATAAACACAAGCAACATAAAAGTCTTGAGTGAATCTTGAGAGAACTATTCAAGTTATTCACTGAGCTAAGAAAATGCATATTAACCAGAATTTAGAAGTTGCCATTTCTGTTAGAAGACAAGTTCTTTTTAAGTTCTGATTCTACCTGAAGACACCAGGTAGCCTAACTGTGTATTTCCAAACTAATTCCATAAAACTGGGAAACTTCCAAACCGGAGGAGTTCTAAAGCAGGAATCAAAATGCAGGCGCTGAGATTTATGACAACTTCTCGTTTGGTGTTACAGTAATTACAGAGTGAAAGCTCAGCCAGGCTGCCAGGACAGATGTGACCAAGACACCCAGGCTATGATGCCAGTGACAAATGGGGAACTGATAAGAAGGAATGGAGAGGGTGACAGGCTGAAGAACAGGTCAATACCACGCTGTCATGGAGCCATTTGAGAAACATAATTAATCTCCTACTCACCTGGCATCATCATTCATTGTGCAGTGGTCAATAGGTGCCATGAAGCTCACCAGCTTGCTGTGGACATGGTACCTGAGGGGAGCAGCAGGGGAGCACATCAGGAACTATTCATGAGAAGGAAATGCTGCTGCTTGAGCAGGAACAGCCCAGCTCCCAAAGGCAAAGCTCTTCCTGGGGGCTGATCCCTACGGAGTCACCAGCTGGAGCTGGCAACTCCCCCTCCCTTTTAGAACAGCAACAATCAGGTGTTACAATGAACTGAGAAACAGCAAATCCTTTCTCATCCCAGCGAGGAAGAGGACAGCAACATCCATGAACTGTGAGCCCCTAACCAGACTCCCAGACAGACAACCCCGAGGAGTCAGACAGACAAACACGCCCTCCCTCCCAGCCCTCCCTCAGCTGCCACCCTCATCACCTGCTGGGACCTGTGCCCACTGCAGGCAGCAGGAGCATCACACCTGCTCCAGCATCCATCTGCTACCCCTCCTTCCCTGCTCTGAGCTATGTAGGGCCCTAAGGGATAGCAAAATCCCACCCTGGAGCCGTATCCAGAGCTGGAAAATCTAACCCTGAGTAAACTGCAAATGGAGCAGGTAAAAACAAGGAAAGGAGACAGGAAAAGACCCGTGCAGAGATGAGATGGGGCATGTTCTCAGCATCAAAATACTGCTGCAAGCTGTCCTGCACCTCCAGAGAGAGGATCCCCATCCCATTTGGCACCCTGGGCAGCAGCCTGCAGGGATTTCATGATTTATACTGAAGGACCTGACATAAAATTTAACAGGGTACTGAGAACCTCTGAATGAAAAGGCTTTAAACCCCGTGTCCAAGGGCAGGGGATTCCAAACCCAGGCATGTGTGTGCACTGCCTGCCTGCCCCAGCCTGAGATGTCTCATCCAGGCTGCTGCTATTTTTAGAGCTTGACAAATAGCAGGCAAAAGGATTCACTAGCATTTGCCCAGAATCACCTTTCCACTCTGTCACCTCTGCACTCCCTTTTGTTTGCCTGTGCAGGAACATTCCCTGGGGGATGCTGAGCTCACAGCCCATTTCAGAAGGCTCTTCAGGCACAGCCTCACATGAGGGCTTCTCTGCACTCTCAGCCTTTGTCACTGCCAATGGAAGGAGCTGCCCTGGAGTCAGGAGCAGCCACAAACAACAGGTCACAGCCTGGGCTCTGCAGCAGCTCCCTGGGGACAGCCAGCATGGATCCACCCGGGGCAGGGCTCCTGCAGGGACAGCCTGGCATGGGCACGTGGCCACTCAGGTACCTCCTCTGACACGAGCTGCTTGTCCACATCTGATTGCTTTTTAAATCAGGACTTTGAAATCCTCAGTCTAGCAGATGTACAATATTTCATTTAGTGGAGAGAAAGACACCCCACGTTGCAGCAGCACAGATCAGAAAACAGTGACGTGCAAAAGAGGTGTGCAAACACCCCTCCTCCAAAGAGAAACCTCTACCAGGTTACTTCAGCTCGATTTTTGGATGAACTTATTTCCCCCCTTAATGCCCAGATTTCCCTTGTGTCAAGTGGAAGACTGACTGCTTCTGGAAGCACCTGAAGATCCTCAGCCCCGACCATAAACCAGCACATTGCATCTGAACAGGCTGTAACACTGAACCTTTGCTAAAAAGGAAGAATTGAGGATGAAACTTGGTGTGCAATACTTGGCTCTCCAGGATCTCCAAGTCCCTCATGAGAGCAAACTGAAGCACTGCTGTCCCAATTTTAGAGGAGAAAGAAGAACAGAGGGTCAGGGATCTGCCTGGGGTGACACCAAGTCTGTCAGTGGAAGCACCAACTATTTAAAAACACCTATTTGGGCTCTGCTGGCCTATTCTGAAAAACACAGGAGCTTAACTGCACCTTAATCCTAACCACAGACAATGAGACTTCTTTTCTTTTATTGGTATTTTCCCTGCAGGGTGATACAACTTTTATTTAAAGAAGCAAAAAGAGGCACCTCAGATATAAGAGGCAACAGACTGGGGAGGGGAGAGCTGCTCTCCCAGGACTGCTGAAGGCACAGATTGCACACAAGGAGAGACTTCCCCATTATTCCTGGAGGTTTACGAGGCTGCCTCAGTTGTGTGATGTTGTCAGGAGTTTTGACTGAATCATGAATATATCCAATTATGTGTGATGCTGACAGAAAAGAATATTGATAGTCAATAATTATAGGCTTTTCAGGCCAACAAAGTAGCTCTTCCCTCTTTCAATAAATTATCTTATGACATCTATCTTAAAAATTGCTATGCCAGGCCTGACCCAGACTGACTCCACTGACTTTCTATCAGATGCCATCTAAACTCAGGATTTATAGTTTACTCACAGAGGATGGTTAATGTGGTGGATTTTTCAGGAAGCAGAGCAGCTTTTCAGCATCCTCCCTCCTCCACCACAAATCATGCTGAACTCAGGGAGACTCAGACCTGCTCTGCAAAGGGGGGAAACACCTCCTGCTCTCCAGGCTGCTTCCCTTTCCACGGGGAAGATTCTTCCACCAAGTTCAACCCGAAAGAGTGATCCAGGAGGGAAATGATCCAGAGATAAAGGAAGCTGTGATGTGAGTTACCAATAAAGAGAGGTCTGACACCAAATTCCGACTGGCACTCGGTGGGAAACAGAGATTTACCTGAGGTATTTCTGCACAGCTTCCCTGGGAGCTGCTGCCCATGCCTCAGTCAGCGAAATATAAATTGCACAGGAGGGGTTTATTGGCTCTCGCTGGAAATTACAGCCCCAAACAGCTCTGGGACATTTGAGCACCTCTCTGGTGTTTCCTGAGACCAATAAACCCTCTTGCCAAGACTGACTGGGGCATGCTCACAGGCTGCATCCACCAAGCCCTTATTCCAGGCTCCAGGAACATCAGGATTCCCCACTGGCTGCTCCAGAGCAAGAAATGCCCTAAAAATCACAGATCAGCCAAGAGCCCCCAGGCCGGCTGGGGTAAAACACACCCAGATCTTTTTCTGGCAAAATCAGGACTTGTGTGTGCTTGCAGGAGGTGTCACCCACCGGATTCTCCTCCCTTTGCTGGCTTTTCTGTCCACTTTCTTCTTTATTTTGCTCCGTAACTTCTGGATGGCCAACCACTGCCTGGGGAATGCAGAACAAGAGGGACACAACTTCAGAGCCACCAAACACACCCAGAAAGACTCTGTGATCCCCAACTGTATTAAAAGCTCCACTTCTCAAACACAACTTCCTCAAATCACAGAAGTTTCCAGCAGGGAAAAACTTCTCCTGGTTATAAATATTTTTTTTCTTAAACTGAAACGAGCGTCATCTCACCTGATTTATACAATGAAAACTCGGCATCAGGGAAAAAATCTAACAAAATCCAATTACTGCAATCTTAATATAATCTTAATTACTGTAATCTATTTTATTGTAAAGTCAGATAAATGTACAATGCAATCACCACTTAAATGTAATTTTGTCTATATCGTGTTAAATTATAGTGAATAGCTTTCCATAATATTCCAGACGTACACAAAATAAATTTGACACTTTGCACTAAAATTTGGGTGATATTTTACAAGGAGGAAAGTTGTTTCACCATCACAAAACTTCCTGATGCATCTTCTTCCCCTCCCTACAGACACCTCCCCCCTGCCACAAAATTGTTTCAGGGAAGAACCCAACTCCAGCTTTTCCAGCTCTCCTTGGCTTTTACACTTTTCTAAATCAGAGCCTGTGGCTATTTCATTGTACACTGCTCATGAAGTGTAAAAGCTTCCAAAATAGCATTTGGAAGATTCTTTATTTTCTAACTCTAGAACTAAACAGAGAAATAAGAGCTCCCCTGCATGGAATTATAGTTTACTTCTGCATGCAGGAAACATTCCCTGATACTGTTTTAATTGTACAGAACCTTTTCTTACAGCAGGGATACACAGCAATTGCTTCAACTGATGTCAGAAGGTTTGTTCTTCTAAAACAACAGCTAAGCAGAGTTAATAAAGAGAAAAAGCCGAATTTCAGCAGCGGGCAGGCACTTTTGTGATTCCCTGATTCCCTTAGTGCTGCAGGAACCACTGAGAGACAGAAACACTTGCACCAAGCCTTTCCAGTGGGGAAATATCTCCAGAGGATCACAAACAGCCCAAAAGTCAGGCTGGGTGATCCATACATACCTCAGGAGTGTGTTACAGAGGATGAGCTTCCTGACTAATGCCACAATGCCCTTTTCCAGATTAGCTCCATACTTTGCCCTCTACAATGAGCTGGACTGGAAGGGCACAGGTCACTTTGCTGGGCTGCAGTGCTGGGATGAAGGCAGCGATGTTCCAGACATTCCCACTCACCTGCCCATGGCCACCTGGTCGTTGGGGTCCAGGGAAATGGTTTTACGCTCTATCAGTTCTCGCAGGAGCTGCAGGAAGGAAAGACAAAAATCTCATCAGGAATAAGCAGGGGTGCTGTGCACCCAGCTCCCATGGGCAAGAGGCATAACGGGCACACCTGCAGGAACAGCTCAGCCCCACAGGGCTCCCCCCCACTCCTGGGGGAAGGGAAGGGCAGGGGGAACTGAAACACTTCCCAAACAGAAGTTGGGCAGCGCTGCTCGCTCGAGGAACAGCACAGCAAAATCCTTTCTATAGCTCCAGCAGGAATGCTCAGGCAGCCTTTTCTATTTCTTTGCGTGGCCTGAGGGCTGAGGTTTGTCCTCTTTGCTTCCTGCAGCCAAAGAATGTTGTAAACAGCCTTTCTGGATCCTTGACTGGTGCTGTGTGTTTATCACCACTCACTGTAAACCGTGTGTGCTGTGCCCTGGGTATTCGCCAAGATATCAACACAAGGAACAGAAATAAACCCTCCAAAAGTGAGGGGAACAAACTGCTTTATGGATGCCTACATTTCACCAACCAGTGAAGTTACTGCCTCAGCTCAGAAACACCCCAAACAGACCCACTGGGAACCAGAATCCAGGCAATTCCAGAAAGCCAGGGAAAAAAGGATGCAGGATGCTTTTGCTTTCCTCTCCTTCAAGGCATACCTCACATTACCAGAAAAAAGAGTGATTCAAACATAATTAAAAACCTGCCACTGGTTTTTTTTTTCCTACTTGCTTATTTTTGGAGATTATTACTGCAGCAATTACATTTAAAAATTCCAGGAGCCAGGCTACTGGTTTATTATCACTAGAAAACAGCAAGCTACTTCTCTGCCCTGTTTATCTGATTGATTCCAAACATCTTTCTGGCACACAATCTATCAGTTTATCTCTGCCACTTCATCACAGTCACTTCTGGCAGCTAAATACAAGATCCAAATCCAGTGTTACACAGACATACGACACAGTAAACCTGTGTAACACCGCCACTCTGTAAACAGCTGCCCTTAAGGCTCAGCAGAAATGGGATCTTGGTTTCCAGTCAATATTCTGTCAAAAGCAAGGTGGGAGGGAGGCTTGGAACAGCAGCCAGAAGTGGTGCAGAGAGGTGAGAGTGGTTTCCTCCTGCTCCAGCAGTGAGGGGTGTTTGCTGTCTCCTCTGATCCTGTGCGTGGCACGAGGCACAGAGGAGGTGCTGAGGCACAGGAGATGGTCACAGGTATTCCCTGTGCTCCTGGGGAACCAGCAGCAGGACACTTCCACAAATCCAGACTGAAAGACCAAGGAGTGCCCCCAGATCTTACAGCTGTGCCCACACTGGTTAGAACAGTGCCAGAGGGCAGGGCTGGATGGGATATTGGGAAGGAATTGTTCCCTGGGAGGATGGGCAGGCCCTGGCACAGGGTGCCCAGAGCAGCTGTGGCTGTCCCTGGATCCCTGGCAGTGCCCAAGGCCAGGCTGGACAGGGCTTGGGGCAGTCTGGGACAGTGGGAGGTGTCCCTGACTATGATGGGGTGGAACAAGATGAGTTTTAAGGTCTTTTCCAACCCAGACCATTCCAGGATTCCAAGATGCATTTTTGGGGCAGGTTCCTAATGCTGAACCGATTCTGCTGACCTTGGGGCTGACAAGGCCTTCCAGTGTTCCAAATGCTCTTCCAGTGCAGTGTCAGCTGTGGGACTGGGGACACTGCCTGGGAGACCAGAGCGAGGCAAACAGGAGGGAGAAGCCAAAAAATAAAAAAAAACAGGAGCAAGAGTGAAATTAGGAAATGGAAATAAAAGCTGTGAAGCATCTTGTTACATCTAAATAGCGAATGTCTCCGAGCTGAGGTTATAAATCATGCTAACAATGGTTACTAAAATAAAAGTGGATGTAGCCAGAGGCTACCACTGAAAAAGTCAGCCCAGGCCTGCCTGGCTGCCTTTGGTCTTTAAGGATTTGATTAGTTTTCTGCTTTCTGGTTCAGAGTCTTGCATCCAGCCCCTGCTCCAGAGCCAGCCAGGGCTTGGGATAGAGAGTGAATGATAAATTCATTTACTGAATAAAGCAACACTGTTTTCCCAGCACAAGACTTAAACCACTTCCCAAACGGTAATATTTCATTAAGCCTGGCGATTCTGCTTAAAATTTATTAGTCAAAACAGAAAACTCTCATCAGACCCCATATATTCCATTAGGAGTGATATATGGTGTCTCCCAGTGTCTAATTATTAACTAGGAAGTGTGAGTAAATCACCATCAGCCTTAAGCCCTGATGTGTGAAGACAGAGTTAGGCAATTGCAGCATCAAAAGGCTTTGATTTGAATCAGATCCTGTTTTGCTTTCCCTCCTTCACCTCTTCCCTGAACTTGCAGAACCTCAGCTCAGTCTCCCATGGCAGCAAACACGACTGCAAGGAAGCACAGCCACATGCCACAGCTCAGCTCCCAATCCCAGCTGCTCCTGCCAAGAGCTGGGACCAGGAGGACAAACCACAGGAGCAGAGGGAAGCTGTCAATGCCAGCTGGATTTTGTTTGGGAGGAAGTGGTGATGTTTGCCAGGAGAGCTCCTGCACGCCTGCTGCTGAACCCAAAACCTGTGCTGACACCAAAGCCAAGATCCCTGCTGGAATCAGAGAAGGGCTTCCTAAAGAATTCCCCTGGAGAAGGAGTTCCCCCCCTCAGTGCCAGTTAGAGATGCACAGCGAGCCCACTGCACAGAATTAGAGGGATTTGGAAATGCCATCAGGGTGTTGTCCAAGGGTAATAGAGACTCATTTCTCATTTTAGAGGTCAATTTTCATTTTAGAGGTTAGGTCTCATTTTCATGCACTGTCTATCAGTGTTTCTAATCCCACACTCGCTGACCTTTCTGATTTGCAGACCCCTAAGAATTTCCAGTTGAGACAAAGAGCTAAGGAGAGCTGAAATCAGCCTAATGACAAAAGGCTCACTTGTCTTAGACCTTACAGAGCAAATCAAATTTAAAAACAAAAAGTCCATCTACAGATCCCCTTTCAAGCTCCCACTCAGTAGCAAATTTGTAACAACATTCGGATTTCTACCAACACCAGAAAAAATTTAAGTTTGCAGCTCAAATATTATTTCAACCCCCATTGAAATGTTTTTTAAAAACTTAATTTTCTGCAATCCATGTATAAATGCCTAAAATGCATGCTGAAATCACTGGACAGTCTCTTTTTAAAACCCATTTTATTCAAATTCAGGCTTGTGTAAGATGCACAGATCTGCCTATTTTCTAATAACCCATTAAGAGAAGTTCCAAATCAAGCTTTAAAATGTGTTATTAACCACCTTCCCAGCCATTTGAAAGATACATGCCTGTGATAAGAGTATTGTATTGCCATTAACCTGTGGGATGGTTCGAGACATCTCTTATTCACACAAAACTCTAAATGCATCTCATTAAAGCCACAAGATCAGCTGTCCATATTAATCACTCACCGGTTTAATTAAGGTAAACCAGCTTGTCACAAAGCCAGGCTTCTCTCTATTCTTCACCATTATCGACTTTTAATAGTTCCCTGGATTGGTAATTCCTTGTTTATGGCAGTATCAGATCCCTGGGAGAGCAAACCACACTGTGGGCCCAGGAAACTGCTTGGGACACGAGGGGAAATTCACCCCATCAGTAAAGTTTTCCAAAGAGTCATACAGTGGGATTTAAGGATGCTGACCCTGGGGGAAATCCCAGCTGTGGAAGGATGAGAACCCTTCTTTGAAAGCTTTGGTGTTTCCTTGGATGTTTCCCCTCCACTCTGGCTCCTCTCTGGTGCCCACAGACAGGGCTGGTGGCCATGGGCTGTCACAAAATGCAGCGACACACAACACAACCAAAACCAGGGGAGGAGGGAGCAGGAGAGCAGAGGAAAAAAGGGATTATGCATATTCCCAATTCTCCTTAGGCATACCTGCTGCCAGCAGTGATGAACATTTGTTCTGGGAAGAGCTGCTACCAGTGGAACACTTAGCATATGAACACTAACCTAATTCCTGTTGGAAATAAACCAATTTCCACTCTCTCCTTTACCAGAGGAGTATTTCAACCTAACAATAAAATCTCCACTGTAGCATGTCAGAGCAGCAGCTCCCTGGTAGCAGGCTGGAATTTTAAGTCTTAATGCTGCAATATCAGCGGTAATGAATTCTACGTAAATATGACTTCTAAAAATAAAAAGCCTTTTTCTTCCCTAAAAACCATGTATGAAGGAGAATTTAAAGGAAAAGGAACTGGGCTCCAGCCTCTCACTCCTGCCAGTAATGAGGAACCTTCTGAAACACTTTAACTATTCCCAGCCAGTGCAACCCAAATAAAAATATTTCACTGCATTATTCAGCTCAGCTTTCCATCTCCCTCCAGTATCGGCCGTGACAATAAAAATTGTAACTGCTTATAAAACAAGTGAGAAATAGGAGAAAAGGCAAAGTAGGGTGAACAGGCAGAAGAGAGTTAAATCCTGAATCATCACAAAACTCCACCAGACCCACCTGCTGAATTCTACCAAATATTAAGACCTGGACAAGAAAATTGTTTTTCCAGAAGAAAAACAGATTAATTAAAGAGCTTTTTATTATAATCTATAATAAAACAGTCTAGCTACTTACTCTGTTACCATTAACCTGTGCACATTCATCAAATCTTGGTTCATTTTTACTTGCCTAATTTCACACTGACACACAGAGGAAGCTGCTTTCCAGTGCTGTTCTTTATCTGAATGCTTACCTTTTAAGCAGTAATCAAAACAAATTAGTAACTATAAAATGTTATTTAGAAGAATGAAAATGATCCCAAAGAAAGTCAGGATGTAAATTTAAATAGGAAGGAGAGGCAGGTGTTGAAATGCACGCTGCAATCAGCGTTATGCACAGGGGTCAGAGGTTGTGAGCACCCTCAGCTCGGTGCTGATCACTCCTGGAGAACTAGCTCCCTTCCTGCATTTTATTTCCATCCCCACATGCAATCACACACACGCACAAAAGCACTGCTCAGTTATGACCCAGTGAAAGCAAAGCCATTCAGGGCCTTGTCAGCTCCATTGTGCTGTGCTCTGCCCGCTCTCAATGCAATGTTCAGCTCCAGCTTAGCGCCCTGACAAATAAAGGAAAGCACTTTATGAATCCAATTTAATTGGGAGGTGACAGAAAACACAGAGCCATTTTCCTCAGCCTCATCCCTGAACTGGCTTCAGCTCCAATCTCTGCCAAATCCCACCGAGCACGGGACACGAACCAGGGCAGCGGAACAGGCACGGGCACCTCCACAAACACCGGGAACCCGCACGGCTCCGCTCTCCCAGGAAGCATTTTGGGGATGGAGGAGAGGAGAAGGGTGGAAGGGTGGAAGGGAGGGAGGGAGGGAGATCAAAAACCCCCAGCAAGAGAGGAAAATGGATGTGCAGCTGCCCGGCGGCTCAGCAGATGTCTGTGCGTGATGTACGAGGCTGGGAGAAGCTGTCGGAGCCGCTGCCAAGGACTGGGAAGTGATTAAAGCCTGCACCAGGCTAAGCACCATATTTCCAGTCCGTAGGGTTCCCAAAGTGGCACCCATGCCTGGCTGTGCCACCAGATGTTGCTGGCTGGTCCTGCTCCTGCAGCTGGAGCAGCAGGGAATGCAATCTGGAGCGCTTCCTTCCGGAGGGGCCGCGCAGCGAGCCCCCGTCACCCATCCTTCACCTCTGCCCAGGCCTCCAACAACTCCAATTTGCTGCCACTTCCCTCTTGGGAAATGGCCAAGATACAGTTGTGCGTGGCAGACCCATTTGTTTTACTCAGGTGATTCTCTTCCCTCAATGACCTCCATTAGTTTAAGTTTTAATTTAGATTAACCCCAGCACCCCAATTAACCAGTGAGGGGAGAAGCTAAGCTGGGCCTGCTCATATTTCTGAAATCACGATTTAGCACAGCTACAGTTATTAGAAGGAAAGATGGGGACATTAAGCTACTGCTATTTTCTTTTTAAAAATTTAACATTTCAGGGCCAAGAAGCACCTTCTCTGCACAGGTCCTCGGCCTGTCAATCTCAGCTATTTCTCCACTCCATGATTTTGTGACAACAACTTCATTTCTTCTGTGTTCTTAGGGTCCAATTTGCCCCCAAAGCTGAGCTTCTGGTCCACTTGGACCCCAAATTCCACCTCAGCATTATCTCAACAGATCTGGCCCCTTCAATCCCTGCTACCAACAAGGCAGGTCCTCTCCCATCATCTTTTGGAGCCTGTCATCCTCACATGACAACAGCTCTCTTTTACTCCCCTAACACTTAGTGGCCACTCTAATAATTCTTCAGATCAAAAATTTCTGTCTTTCCAGCAATATAATGATATTTGTTTAGTCCTGAAGTTCAGGCTCTGTGTGAATCATCAAAGCAGACAGAGGTTTTCATGCACTGGGGAAGGACTTACAGTGACATATTGATCAATATGTGACAATTCCAGTTTTTCATAAAGCTGGCATTGTCTTTATTAAATAAACCACAAACACAGTGTTTCCCTGCACTGGCTGCAGGTTCCTTGCTTCTAAGAATTTTGCAAATAAAGGGAATAACTGGCCTGGATCCAAGCTGGCCCAGTTCCAAGAGAAGTGCCGGAGTAGCCCAGCAGCTCTCCCGCTCAGCAGGTAAATGAGATGATTTAGGCTGAGACAAGAGGAACTTCCAGTGCTTTTGAGGATCTGCTGGGACTGTTTTTCCTAAGGGGGCTCTTCCCACAGAGAACAGTCACCTTCAGAGAATTCAGAGCTTTTTCTCTTGTGTAGCCACGCTCCCCAGGGACAGGCACAGCTCCTCCTGCAGCCGTGACACACTCAAGCAACAGCAGCAAATTAAATCCACAGTGCGACTCCAAGCCCTACAACAAAAACTGAGAGCAGAGTCCCCTGAGGTACTTGCAGAGATTTTGGGTGCTAAACCAGGTAACTGAGTTTCACAGGTAAGAGAAATACAGAGCATAGAACCAACTGCATTTTCTCTGTAAGCATTAAAAGCCAACTGGAGCCATAATTCCAACACACATTTACCATCACCTACCTGGTGATAGAAGTCATCATCATCAAATATCTCCTCATCAATGTCCTTCAGGTGCCTGTTGGAATCTGATGGAGGGAGGACTTCCTGGAAGCATCAAGGAAATACTGAGAGCTCATATCTGCACATTTCTGTCCCTAACTCCAGAGACATCACGTGCAGCAGCTTGTAAACACACTTGATGGTACGAAGGAATGGGGAAAAACTCCCAACATAACAAGCTTTTAAGGACCAGGAATACATTTAAAGGCAAGGCAGAAACGCTGCCAATGCCAAAATAGATTTATGATGCCTTTACTGGGAAATAAATAGGACTGTGCAAAGTCTTTCTGGCAAAATACTACAGATATTTTTAATGTAATGGCAAAAATACATCTTGCAAGTGCAGTAATTCTACCTGATCTCTCAGAATTGAGTATTTATTCATTCTTAAATACTAAATTAATAACAGGCTTACTACTAACATATTCTGTAGGTTATATGCAGTATGATTTTAAAAGGGACTTTCTGGGTTAAAGACTCTAAACTGCAGAGTGAAAACCAAGTTTTGCTGCCACTAGCTCAAAAATCAGATTGAGTGAGCATCTCTTCCTGCAGCACAGGAGGGGCACAATCCCAACCCAAACCTTCTTTTCCCCTGTCAGGAACTGGGACAGGAGCTAATGCAAACACCACAAAACTGGAACTTAAACACCTTTCCTTGCCCATTTCACTCCAGGAATCAACACTCAGACACCTCCTCCTCCATCAATGTCTCACAAACAAGCACGCCACCTGCTAAAGGCTCGCACTGATTGCTCTGCAGAGTTTCCCAGGACGAGTTAGAGAAGCAACCCCCCCCCCTTACCGAGTTCTCAGGGCCGGGCTGAGGGGCTGGGGGAGGCTGCTGCTCCTGCTTGCCCAGCACGGTGTAGACGGAGCGCCGGGTCTGGGTGCGCCGCAGCAATCGCTCCCTGTCCATCAGCACGTGATCGATCTGCGCCAGCACCGAGCGCTCGAAGGCTCCGAAGCCCTGCACAGCATCAAGCAGTGTCAGACACCGCACACAGCCTCTCCTCAAGGCACCACTGCTCCTCTATCTTTCCATGTCACTGGATAAGCAGACAGCGTTCCAGCAGGAGGGGGTTTGGGGCTCGTTGCAGGGATTTCTGCGAGGATTTTTGATTTGTTTCTCCCTCGCTCTCCCTTCCCAACCTGAGGCAAGTTGACGCCTGGCTTAATAAAATGCCTTTGCTGTTCTGGTTCAGATTAACTTCTCAATGATTAATACCAACTCAGAGATGTGAGGAGACCCTGGATCTCTGGGTGAAATGATTACCCATTGTATTAAAGTGTACACTTCATGGAGGAGGAGAGCCTCAGAGGGCCCTGCTTCTGACAGGAACCACGAACAGCTCGTGCAGCAGCAACAGTGGCATTTTCCTGGAGATTATGTGCTGCTGGAGATCAGTTGTGATGGGGTGTCTGGTTGAGAGAACACAGAACCTACCATGGGCAGGGACACCTTCCACTATCCTAGGCTGCTCCAAGCCCTGTCCAACCTGGCCTTGGACACTGCCAGAGATGGGGCAGCCACAGCTGCTCTGGGCACCCTGTGCCAGGGCCTCCCCACCCCCAGAAGAATTTGTTCTGTGTATCCCACCCAAATTCCCCCTTTTTCAGTCTGAACTTGTTCCCCAGATCCCTGCTCCACAAGAGCCACATCAGCACACACAAACCAGGCCTTGCCTTTCCCATTTTGCCAGTTGCCAGCTTTGTCTTGTCGTGCCACTTCTGCAGGATGCTGTTCCTGTAGGTCCTGAAGTCCCTGTAGCGCTTGGCTACGAACTCAGGGTACTCCTCAAACTTCAGCTTCCGTTTGGGGAGGCTCCTCCTCTTCTCCTGAGCCTTCTCCACTTGCTCCTCATCGCTGCTGCTCGGGATTTCATCCTCACTGGAACAAAACCAGGCAGGATAAACACCCTGCCCCTCTCCAAGGCAATGTGTGAGTCCTTGATGGCCTCTCCACCACCAGCCCACACCACACTGATGTTTCTGTTAAAAGCCCCATGGTTTAGCCCCTGCTCCATTATCAGAAATATCACAAACCAGACTTCCCACAAGGCAGAAAGAATTCAAATAGCACCTGTCTGACACCCAGACACAGCAGCAACTGAGAGAGCAGCAGGGTGAGGGTGCTCAGGAAGGCTGTGCTTTGTCCTGTTTGCTGGAGACCAAAGGATTCAGAAAGATCTTATCTCTTGCTGCATTTACCTCTCAGTTTTTGCTTGCTTCCCATCGACCAGATGCCTTGTGCCTGGGTACTGATAAAGCAGCTCATCCTGAAGTTCCACCAGCACTTTCAGCAAGGCCTCCAGGGCTTTACAACCTGCAGAGCAAGAGACACGAGTGACAAGATCTGATCTACAGGGGAAGCTTTAAACTATGACCCAGCGAGTTTAATGAGAAGATTCTGATCAGAAAAGCAGAACTGCAGGCCCAGAGATCCTCAGGAATAGAGAAAGGGAAGAAAAGATGGGTTGGAGGGGTGTAAATTGATCAATACATGGTGTGAATGTGATTTTTACTGGGATGAGCTGTTCACACACACAGATCCTGAAGGGAGATGTGATGCTGTGTATCCGAAGGCTTTTGGAGCTGACAGTTTTCCTGTATCTTTGTCTGTTCCCATGGCTGTGAGTTCTCCAAGGACACACAGTTCCAGCTGACTGTGGGACAGGTTAACTGCACACTGCCACAGCATCTGCACTTTAAAAACAGTTCTTCTGTGGCAACCAACAAGCCTCCCTGCAGAACTCTGATAGAAAACAAGTGTCTGCCCAGGCCTACACAAACTGTGCCTTGCACATCAACCACAGGGTCAGCTCTCCCAGGTGAAACACTTGGCACACCCCTACCCAAAAACCTAAACTGAACTCACTCTGGCTGACAGAGCACGTGGATTTCTGTGAAGAGCACGAGGTGGGACCTTCCCCAGAGCGAATCCTGGTGCCTCCTCTGCCACAGAGCCAGTGGGGCTGCTCTGCTTAACTCCCCAATCCTCCCGTGTACGTGGCACAAAAGAACAGGGAGAACTCTTCCCCACTCTATTTTTTTCTCTATTTCTGCTTTTTAGTGGGGGACACAGAGATCACGAGTAGAGTGAACAGCAAATCTTCCTCAGGCAGACAGAGGCAGAAATCAGCCCAGACACTCAGAGGTCTCAATCTCCTGTGAGTTACCACTGTGATATTGCTCAGTTGTCACCACCTTCAGATAAATTACAGCCTGACCTCAGTAACAGCAATGTCAAGGAGAAGATGCTTTAAGATTTTTGTTGCAGATCAGCTGTTGGACTCACCCTCCCCAAGCCCGTGGTTCATTATAGATACACTCTGACAACTCCTCTGTATAAACCTATTAACGGATTAGGTTTGCTGCACTTGTAAATCAGATGTGTGTGAGCATCAAAACAATTCCACCAGACAAACAGACAAAAGCCCTTAAAAATGCATTTGTTGTAGGTGTCTGCAGCTAAAGCATCACTTGCAGAAGCCAAGTGCCCCCACCCTAGCCTGAGTGCACAGCTTACACCAGCAAAATCCTTCCCACTGCCTGCAACACAGCCAAATGTCCCCAGAGCTTCCCAAACTGTTTATTTTCTCCCCGCTGCCTCTCCTCCAGCAGCAGTGCTAATGCACCCCAGGCAGCTTTGATCCTGGCAATTACAACTGGAGTAGCACTCCAGCTCTTCTGGGGTATAGCAGGGCCACATTGAGCAGGCAAGGAAATAAAAGACAGCCTCAAGCTGCCCCAGGCTATGAGATACAGACCCCAACAGAAGTGGGGATGGGGAGCAATTTTATTTGGAGTGACGGGGCTGGAGAGGGCAGGGAAGACAATGATGGTGTGTCTAACCAGGTGGGAGGGCTAATTATTCCAGGCAGTGGCTTCATCATGAGCCTCTTACAGCTGGGTAATTTCCCTGTTCTCAGTTCTCATGTATTTAATAGCATTATTGGATGGCATTCTCACTTTTACTGTTGGCTGCTTAAGTGTGCTGTAAACTCAACTTCAGAAGCCAAGTGCCACCCTCTCCTGCTCTCTTCCCATCTAGTCCTGCCCTATCCATTTCACATTTAATTCCAGGAGGGACTGTTTTCTTCCCAGTCTCATCTTTATCTTCTCTTCCCTCTGAAGCCCTTGTCTGCCTTTACAGTGCCTGCTTTGGGGAAGAGTCTGGCCCCGCTTGTGAATGAAGGCAGCACAAACCAAAACTGTTTCATGGATGCAAACTGGCTCATTTTGAAAGGAGGCTGGACACTGACTGACCCTCCTACCCCCAGCAGGATTTTTGTAATGCTGCTCCTTGTCTGAAACAAGAACACAACAGGCGTGGCTGGAATATAAGCTCGAGCTTACATGGGACTCAGCATGTCTGTGGTGAGACACTACCTTGGAAGAGTCACTTTTAAGAGTCCACAGGAGCCCCTTCATTTTGTGTCCAGGAGGGAAAAAGTTGTTCCAGATCCAGCAGGCAGCCGATCAATCCCCCCAGAACGCTGGGAGCCAGCACCAGTAAATCAAAGTGTGCCTTGCTCTTAATACTCCCTCACACGTCCTCGTTTTATCCAGCCCTCCGCCCAGGCTGGGAGCAGCCCTGGAGTATTTAGCTGCACTCAGGGATAGCACTGCCATGTATCAAAGTGTCAGCAGACCCACCAGAGATGAAATCTGTCCTGCTGCTCTCAAACCACACAAAATCAATTCTGTCAATGCCCGTGGTTATGGACAAACTGGCCCGGCTGCAGGGACTGATCCCAGAGCTGCCAGGCAATCCATGCACTGCACGTGGGGATGGGCTGCCAGGGGGCTTCTGTGGCTCATCCACACTCCCAGCCCAGCATTCCCACAGCTTCCCACACATGAAAAGCCCTGTACTCTTTTCCATGACCTCTGGGTCTCATTTCACCTTCCCTAGCAGCTGCGTGGAGCTGCGGGAGCAGCCGCAGGCAGGGACACCGAATCCACGGAAAAACCCCGGAGCCTCCAGGCCAGGCTTTCCAAGGCATTCACAGAGACAGCTCCTGGCACTCCCAGAACTGCCCCACCAGGCACCTCTACCCTGCCTGACCCTGGTGCACCCATCCAGCAGATTTGGAGTGTGATGGGTTCACAGAGCCACCCCTTGGGATTCCCCAAACTGCTCCACCCTGTCCCTGCTACATCCATCCAGCAGATCAGAGTGCAACGGGTCAGGGAAGAAATCCTAAAACTGGGGCAAACCTCCCAGGATCTTCACTCCACGTGGCACCTTGCAGAGTGCTGCTGTGGCAGTGCTTCCCACAGACTGTATCCAAACACAGGAACATCCTTCCCAGGATGAACCACCACCTACCCAGCAAACAGCTCCACCTCAGAGCCCGTGCCCACACTGGAAATTAAGGACTTTTTCCCCTCAATTAAATCTGAGGGTCTGGCATCACAGGAATACCATCAAGCTTTCCGTTCTCCCTGCACCTCCCCAGGCTGGGGAAGTGCTCACACAGAAAAGCTGGAGCAATGCTGGCGTTGGAATGAAGGGATACAGGGCAAAAGCTGAGCTGCACGATCTTGGGAGCGTTCCACTGCCTCCACAGAGAGTCCCCACGGAGTCTCCGTGTCCCCACCACACCGCTCACATAATGCAAATCGAAAGCAGGAGAGGAACCCAAGCTCTTATTTTAATCACCGCACATAATGAGGAGTCTCTCCACCAGGTACACAGGTTTATCCCAGCACTCGATGGAGAGGGGGAATCCTCCCTCCCTTCAAAGGGCTGTGGGACAGGAGTTAAACTCCAGGTCAAAATGGCCCTCGACGTGCTGGCCTCGGAACAATGCTCCCCATTCACAGCCAGCAGCCAGCCACTTGCACTCGTCATCCCCAGCAATTAATCCCCCACCAAACACGTTTGATTAAATCTTTTCAAGCAAATCCTTTGCTTTGCTTTTGTTAGTTCACTTCTTGTCAACATCTATTAAAATATGCCTTTAATTCTCCCACAATCTTAAAAAACACCGATTCCACTGTCTTCAACTTTAATCAACTGTATGGCCGGCATTTTTCATTTCATAATAATGTGCTGTTTGGAATTCAAGAGGCAGGCTCAACATCAATCATTCGGCAAGAATTTTTCCACTGCAATAAATATGCAAATGAGGAAAGCCAGTCAGTCGTATTTCAGGCCCGACTTGCTAGTGTTTTAAAAAAGACACAAATTTATTAATTGCCGTTGGCCAGCGGAATCCTATTACTTTGGGCATTGATTACAAAGCTGTGTGAGTGATTATTGTGCAACTCGCAGGCTATCCAGGCATGAGGAAAAATTATTAAAGCAAGGCAGAGATTATCAACTCGGAATAACAATAAGCCTTAACATTTTAGGCCTCTAACTTCTTCAACAAAGAATTACGCCGCAGCTCCAGTGTATCATAATTCTGAAGTCTGTCAGTATTACTTTTGGAGCTTGCTCTATATTCCCAGCAGCAGAACGACGTTCCCAGCCAGGAAAAGGCGGGGGAATTCCTCCAGGTATCACATCTTAGACGTGGGGCTTTGGACAGCAGCTTGGATGTAATTCCCAGCATGGGAGGAACCTCAGGAGGAACAGCGTGGGGCAGGCAGGATCCCAGCAGCGCCAGCCGGGCACCCCTGAGTGTCCTGGGGCCCCAAATCAACGTGGCTCAGAAAGAAAAGAAATAATCCTGTCTGATAAGCCTCAGACAGGAGCTCCAAGAGCCAGCCCAGACTCGGTGATAGGCTAAAGGTGATTTTTTACAGGTGCTGTGGTTACATTTGCATTTCTCACAGACCTCAGCTCAATCCCAGCACAAAGCACTGGTAAATCTGTCCAAATTTCGGAAACGAAGGGAGCAACACTCCCTTCGTGCTTCCCAAACCAGCGAGTTCGGGGAATTCTATCAAATGTCGGTAGGAAAAGGGGCGACTTCGCTGTGACTGCAAAGGTCTGCTCCACACCTAAGCCCAGTTTACTGGTTCCATTGGAATGCAAATGATGCAACAGCCTTTGCAGAGGGGAAAATTGTATTCCCTCGGCACAAAGGAGCCAGGGCTGCACCCCCCCTCCACACCAGTGCTTCAGCTGACTCCCAAAGAGTTACAGAACAGCCTCAATTTAGCCCTTTCACTCCAATATTACTGAATCTGACAGGAAGGACAAGAGGATCAGACACAGATGAGTTTGCTAAAAGTAAAGAAAATAACTGGATGCAACAACAGAATAAAGGCTGGGTATTCAGGGGTTTATTAGAAGGGACTGGGGGGGGGAAAGCTGAGGAGGAGAGAAAGAGAAGCACTTCCATGAAGTTCATGCTCTGCTGATTCGCCTCAACCATCATCTTTTGATATCAGCCCAAACCAGGGAGGGGATGGGGCTGGAAAAATGAGATTTATAAAAACTGATGTTTTACATTACTGTAAATGCAAAGAAGCTGACAGCACACATTGCTGCCTCTGCCAGCCTGGAGTCCCCAAGCACATGGGCAGGGAGGAGAAAGGAAGGGGAAATGTGAAATTTCATAGTTATATCTGGATATTAAGGCCAGAAGGGAACATTAGCCCATCCAGACTGACCTCCCCACATAATACCAGGCCATTAATTATATTTATCATTACAAGCCCCGAGTTTCCATCTCAAGGTACCCAACTGCCAATTAATCTGAGTTAGCTGACATTTGCACATGCTTGTCTGGACACTTTTAAAGCCTTTGTTTCCCTGCATCTTGTTTGTGCAGTACACAGACTAACATGCACAAATATTTAGCTAAATTCAGTTTAATTAGCTATTAATCTTGAGAAACTCGGGTGTAGGCAAAGCTGTCTGAGTGTGGCGTAATCCCACGGGCTGGAATTCAGGTGGATCAGGTCACCAGCCAGGGGCTGTCCCAGCATTTCCTGCACTGAAATTTAAGGCTGATTTCAAATAAACCCCAGATATCACCACTGAACAACACACATGGCTATGGACATCACCTATTAAATCATTTTACCACACCCATACATGAGAAGGAGACAACAATTCTACTCAAAAGTACTGAACAGCACAAGCTAAAAGGCACGAAATTTAGAAAGAAGGGTCTGATTCATTCATTTCTTTCAGCTGAGAGAAGAGTCTTCATTACTGTCAACAGGCTTTGGCTCAGTCCCAAAAAGAGTTGAACAGATTCCCCATGAGATCAGAGAGGAGAGGTGAAATTTGGGGACACCTGCATCCACATCCATTTAAATCACATTCAGCCCTGCATGAATTGACAGGGCCAACGCTTTTTGTATTCATAAAGTGTCCAGACTAATACAATTCAATTAAAATGAACTACCAGTTTTAAGTGGGCTAGATCTGATCACAATAATTTACACTCAGGCTTGAAACCCAGTTCTGCTGTCACACATTTGTGCAGGCTCCCAGTGAAATCTTCAAAGCAAGAATATATTTAAGTCCACGATCTTGCCTAGCACCAATTAATCCTGTAACTGCTCTATGCCTCTGGAAACTGTGTAATCTGCCTGTGCCTCAGTTCCTCCCCCTCCCCTGTGACACTCACCCCGCTCTGTATTAATGCATTAACATCTCCAGATGGAGGTGTGGATATATTGGAGTTTTAAAAGTGATCCGGGAATGGAGGTGATAACAAAATTACGAGGGAATTCTTGGCAGCCGAGTCCTGCAGGCTTCCCTTCAAACTTCCAAGCCTGTGCCAGTAAATCACATTTCACCAGAGAGCTGTTCCCTACCCAGGTGTGTCCAGGTGAGGGGGAGAGGGAGATGCCTTGCCAGGCACATCCTCTCTCCCAGGAAGTGGAACAGGTTCTCTGGTACCTACAGCAGACTGGATTTCATCCAAAATTAGTCACTGCAGTTTGGTCTCCCATTTGTATGTAACACACTTTGTTCAGGTTTATTTTATTACTGATCACAAACCTTGGTAAAACTTCACCACAGCTTTCCAAAGTGTAAATAACTTAATATTTGTTGTCCCCACTTTTGTTCCTCCACTGAGCAAATCCATCCCCACACACCCTGCATACCTCCTTTTACCAAACCCACTATTTCCTCCATTTCTTGAAATTACCTGCAGCTTATGCTGAGGAACAGAAATGTGGGATTCTGGTATTTTCTCTCAATCCACTGACAGATGGAGTCAAAGACAAAAAAAAAAAAAAAAACAACAACCCCAAAGCCCCACAGAAGTTTACATTGAGTGAGCAGTTTACATTTCAGGGACACCCTGAACTCTTGGAGAAGCAAAGCATACATTTGTGAAAACACACACAACCACTTGTCCCTTTAAAGTCCTGCAATTTCCACCAGTTTCTGGCAAGAAACTTCTTCACCTGGGTTTCTGTACATTTTTAACTCATCTCACCAACTATGAAGTGAAAATAACACCATCTGCTATTTAAAAGCTGGAATTCCCAGCTCTTTTTGAAAAGCATATGGTATTAGTCACTGAAACGTTCCCAGTTTAGTATTTTTAACTAGAATTATAAAGAAAAAGCAACACAGCTACGGGCCTGCACAGAGAAGCCCAGGGCCTTTGAGAATGAAGAGATTTAATTCCTTAAAGCCCTTGTTACCTCCTTGTCCCTCAATTATTTGTGGGCTTTTGGTCATTCTATCAAGATTTAACAGAACAAGCCCCACACCCTGGAACTGTTTAATTCCTGACACTGGATGTGGCTCCACCAATGTTTATTCCACCTCTACTTTGGCTCTTCCTTGCCCTTGAGGTAATTTTTGGAGACAATTTCATGAGACCCTCTTCCAACCTCCCAGCACAGTGAAATATGAGTGGCAGGCCTGCAATCTGTGCACAGACACAGCACAGAAACTTGCACCTTGCACTCCTTTTCTATGTAAATAATGCAGGGATCCTGCGGGAACATGCCAGGGATTGGAATTTTTAATTAATGGGTCTCTTTAATGTGCAAATCAGGAGCAGATTGCAAATTCTGACTTGCATTGATTATGAAAAACATTAATTGAACGTGCAAGACCCCAAACAGAGGCAACATCTCAAGCCCTGGACCAGACTGAAAGATGCAGTGCAGGGGAATACAAATCTGTCTTGGAGAAAACAGCCCACTCCAGGCAGTAGCACCTTGGAACTGTGAGCTGGGAGGGTTTGTGTGTGCAGGGCATTAAACATTGGACATTTGTGCTGCTTTCAGAGCTCAGCCACTCTGATCTCAGTGCTAAAAACCATCCAGACTTTCTCAGTGGGTGCAAAACAGGAATAAACATGAGCTCCATGACCACAGTTTTGTCTCCCATTTGTATGTAAAAAGGGTGACAGAAGAAATCTGGACTATAATTAAAGATTCAAAAAAAAAAAAAAAAACAAAACAACAAAAAACCAACAACAAAAAAAAGGAAATAAAAAGTAAGACAGCACAAACAAAGCAATGCTGTCTCTTTAAACAGAAATTCATCCTATATAAATTATGGCCATAAACTTTTCCTGCAGTGCAGCCTAATTAATTCTTGTTCTATACACAAAGGGAAATGCTGGGTGACAAATGGGTGTGAAGCCTGAAAGCTGCCAGGTCTGCAAAACATTTTCTACTTCAATTTATAAGCAATTTTGCAGTAAATCATCTACCAGAACCTGAGATCTCAGGAATCTAAGGTTGTCCAAAGCACGTTGTAACATTACCAAAAAAAAAAAAAATCATAAAAGATTAGAAAAATAATAAACACTTGTAACCTCCAGTCTCGAAATCTGGAAAATGAGCATGACCTTGCCATTTTTACTCAGGTTTGGCTTTAAAACTGCAAATGGATGGACAATTGCTGTCTACTCTTTAACACAATTATACTGCAGCCCTTAGGGAATTCCAGCACCATAACAGGGTTTTCCAATTCCAAAAATTCAGCCTTCCTCTGAGCACAGAGCAGAAATTTCATGGGAAAAATTACTGGAAACACTCTTGTTCAGGAGCTCTGAGAGCACTGGGAGCCTCCTGACTTCAGCATCCCGCAGGGTTCACCCAGAGTCTGGGATTTTGGCACCAACTCCTTTGTGCAACTTGAACACCAAATCATTTCCTCCTGTTCAATGAGGGTGATGAAAACATGCCAGATTTATTTTGTGGATTTGGACAGAAGTACTGAGGCTCCTCTGAAAGGAGAGCATCATCCAGCCCAAAAGAGTGTTCATGTCATGATTATCCCAAATCCTGTCCATAGCACAGCACGTACAGCAAGTGTAGCAGCAGTAGCAGAACGTTCCTAAATTCAGAATTTCCCATCTCAGCCTGAGCATTTCCTCTGCTAACACTGCCCAGGTCACTCCAGCTTTATGTTCTCAGTGTCCTCACAGATGAACTGCAGAACACAAACCCGAGCTATGAGGAGTATCAGAGTGAACTCCTACAACTTCCCTGCCCAGATGATGAGGAAAAGGTGAGGAGGGGATCATAGAGCAGTTCTTAGCCATGGAGTTTCCCTCAGAGCTCTGCACAGCTGAGGGATTAGCTTCTGCAGCACTGGGGACATTAAACTCCATGTTCTTGGGTGTATTTTGCTTATGGGAAATATCAAAATGTCAACCATTGTTTCTGTTAAAGGTCTTTAATGATATTGCATCTTAGACCTGTAATGAAACATGGAGCTGGGGCAGTTTGTAATGCATCTCATTAAGGACATTAATAACGTGTGTTCCACTGAAAGGTCAGCACAGGATTGGTGGGAGTTTGCCTTTTTGTCCTTAATCACTTCATTTAAAGCAGCAGAGCCAACGTTAAACCAGCAAGTAGCTCACCTGCTGTCACTGCAGGTAAGATGATTGCTGCCATGTCCTGGGCAGGGGTGAGCCAGGGGATCACAGCCCAACCTTGCTGCAGGGCCAAGATTCAGGGTCATGTCTGATGACCCAGACCTCTCTCTCCCTGTGCATTCACCTCAAGGCTAGAAAAAAGGAGTCCAAACACAAAAATTAAGCAGAGCCACACCACTATCCACTACAGCTCTCATCAGATCAGTGCCAGCAGTGATTCTCAGGAATAAACAGGTGAAGCAGCTCCAAGCTGGAATTTAACTGCACTGACCCTCTCCTTTGGGCTGCATTACTCCTGCTTTGGGCAAACCTTTGCATTCGCTGGCCCAGCACAAAATTGGTACAAGGTGTCTCTGGACAAAGCATCCCAGCTCTGCACTGAACAGCAACAACCAAACCAATTGTTTGTAAGAGTCTGAGCAAAGGAGAAAGATTAAAGGGCTCTTACTGTTCTCCACAGCGCTGTCAAAGTCCTGTCCCCCCTCCTTCCTGAACCTGGGGTAGGTGTCTGGCTGGGGCAGCCTGTTGGCTGTCATGAGCACCTTCTGCATCTTGATCCTCCCTTCCATCAGCTGATCCCACAGGGCTGCACAACAAAAAGGAAATAAAAGAATCAGTTAGCAAGCCAGAGCACTTGCTCCTTGTGAAGGACCTGCCAGCTCAGGCGCTCTCCTTTGAGCTGCATTACTCCTGCTCAGGGCAGTGTTTGCATGCACTGACCAGCACAAAATGGGTGCCACAAGTTGTCTCTGGACAAAGCAAATCCCAGCTGCAACTCTGTGACCCACAAATCAAACCACCCCTTTGCTTTCCTGTTCCAAAGGACAGCCTGCAAACCGAGGTTTGATAGTTTTACAGCTCAGGCAGGAACAAATGGCATTTTGGGTGTTACATTTTGCAAAGAAACAAAGTGATCTCAGCATCACAGCAGGACCAGTGCAGGAAGTCCCAGTGCCCACTGGTCCCAAGAGGATATTTTGCACTGGTTCAGTTAAGCCAGTGGATAAATACACTTCACATCATGAGCTGTTACAGCAGCAGTGACACCAGATCTGGCAGAACATCTGCAAACACAGGGGCTGCAGCAGCATGCCCAGGCAGGGTGCTAACAGCACCCTACCACGCTGAGGGGCTTCCCAGCACGGCTGGCTGTACACTGCCAGCAAGGTGACAGGCCTGGCAAACACACAGCAAACATGCACAAACCTAGCTGGTTCCTCACAGCTTTGCCCTTCTCCACTTCTTCAGACTCCTGTCCCCTGGAGAAGGTCAGCACTCCCCCATCTTCTTCGCTGTCTTTGGTTTCCTTTCCGTCGTCGTGGTTTTCGCTCCCGCATTCCTCCTCCTCCTCCTCACTTCCTTCTTCCATGTCAGCATCATCCTCATCTTCATCTGCACCTTCATCCTCCCCTCCACTGCTCCCTTCACCATCCATCCCCTCTGCAAACTTCTCGAAGTCTGTGATATTCTGGAAGCTGAACTTTGGTGCCTTGGCCTTGACAGACGGATCCTCCTCTTCATCGTCCTCCAAGTCATCCTCCTGCTCACTGCCAGCACTGCTGGGCTTCTCCCTGGCCTTAGTGCCAACGCTGTCCTCCTCTTCTGAGCCTTCACTCTCACTGTACCAGTCATCTAATTCTTCTTCAGCTAATAAATGAGAGGAAAAAGTTAATTACTTAGCAGAAAAATGTGCCACCTTGCAGTGCTCATCAGCAACAGCCCAGCTTTGAGTTATTTAATGTCCAACCTAATCGCAGCTGTTCCTTGCCCTGTAACAGGGCCCTGAGGTTTGCCATGCTCAGTCCCATGCTGACATCACGTTTTGTGTAGCCCAGTAAAAAGAGGGAAAAAATGAGATTTCTTACCAGATCCTTCTTCAGACAGAGCATCTCCCCAGAGCTCTTCCCGCAAAGCTTTCCGAGATGTGGCTTTTCCACTGTACCTCTTATCAGCTTCCAGGAGAGAGGCTGAAGCTCTTTTCCTGATATTGCCAACAGGCAAAATGTCATCCGTGGTTTCATCCTCAAATCTGTCAATCACTTTAGCAACGGTAGCTGTGGGGGGAAAAAAAACAGGGCAGGGGTGTCTGAACTGAACTGAATTCCAGTCTGGAAGGAGCAGCTGCAGCAAGGAGCCCTGGGAAGCTCCTCACGCTCTGTAACAACAGGGCACTGCACAGGGGAGCTGGGTGGGAACAGAAGTCATGGAAGAGTCTGGCTGTGGGGCTTTGAGAAGAGCAGGAGAGCCACACAAATAATTTCCTGCAAGGGGGAAAGGTTCCTGCGTGAAGCAGAACACAAACTAAGCGTATCCAAGCCCCCCCGAGGATGCAGGAGAGTCTCTGAGAAGTACAGCCCTTCATGTGGAGGACTCTGCAAAGCTGCAATGCCTTCACTCACTTCATGCTTGCAGATTAAAAGAGGAAAACTCCAATTCAGATGCACTTTGGCCTCTTGCTACATATGCAAGCCACACAAATACATAAACATTTCAGAAAAGCTCAACAAAGGAAATAATTTCACTGTGGTTATTGCCCTCCTTCATCCCCACCTTCTCCAGGACACAGAGCAGTCCAGCCCAGAGAACACATCCCACCATCCTCCCTCCCTGCTTTCATTCATGTGCAAGACACCCAGTGCCAAATTACAGGGTTAGCTTTGTTCGGGCAATCGAGCGACAATCAATCGCTGAGTGCTCTTAATGTGTGTTTGGAAATGTTAATGCCTCACTTGGAGTGTTTGTTTGAGGCTGAGGGGGGCAAAAAAACCTCCTGCTCATAACCAAAGCAACAAAATCTGCTCTAAGTGCAGTCATTCCAGCTGGCAGAGGATGGCAAAATGCTGGGCACCAAGGAACGGCTGGGCAGGAGGGGCAGAGGCTGAATGGCACGTGGGACTCCAGGGATCTCCCGGAATCCTCAGTCTTGGCACTGCCACAGGACGAAGTTCTCCCCAGAGCAACTGTGGCTGCCCCAGCCCTGGAAGTGTCCAAGGCCAGGCTGGACATTGGGGCTTGGAGCAGCCTGGGATAGTGGAAGGTGTCCAGGGCAGGGGTGGCACTGGATGGGCTCTAAGGCCCCTTCCAACCCAAACCAGTCTGGGATTCTGTGAAGTCTGAAACAAAATTATGGTTACTAAAATGGGAAAACGCCTCTGGCTGCCCACGGTAACTTCCTCAGTGGTTACTGAGGTGTTTCTTACAAGATACCATAGCTCTCACACAGACTGCAGACACCAGCCAGGCTAAGGCTAACACAGGCCTGATCCCGGATGCGGCCCCAGTCTCCGCGAGAACCCCGATCCTGGGCACATCCCTGATCCCACAGGTGGCTCGATCCCCGAGCTGAACTCGATGGCGGAGGCAACCCCGAGCCCCGACACAGCCCCGAGCCCTGAGGTCACCCCCGGGCCGGGGGCACAGCGGGAGCGCCGCGCTCCGCCCGCAGCTCGGGGCGCCGGGGCCCGACCGCCCCCCGCCGCCGCCGCACCACGTGCGGCCGCTCCGGCAGCGCGCGGGCCGCCCCCGCCGGCCTCCTCCCGCCGCCGCCGGCCGCGGTGCCGATCGCCCTCCCCCGGTCCTCCCGCACCTTCCTCCGCGTCGTCCTCGGGGTCCCGCGGGCCGGGCCGGGGGTCGAGCAGCGCCTGCAGCCGCAGCGCCAAGGGCGCCGCCATCTTGGGGGGAGCGTGAGGGAGCGCGGGGCGGGGCGTGAGGGGCGGGGCCGGGCCTGAGGGGCGGGGGGTGCGCCCCGGGCCCGCCGGGATCCAACCGGGAGCGACCCCGGGGCCCGGCCGGGAATGATCGCGGGGTTACACTGGGATCCAGCCGGGAACGATGGCGGGGTTACACCGGCACCCACCCGGGAATGATCCCGCGATCCAACCGGCAGCGATGGCGGTGTCCCAGCCAGGACGCCGTGTCCCGGGACGTGGCGAGTGTCCCCCTTGCCTGGAGGGGTCTGGGCCGGGATGCGCGGCCAGGGGGGACAGTGACAAACTGCGATTTTCCCCCAGAACACCCCCGCCCCCCGAGCCCCCTGCCCGCCGCCTCCGCCTCCCGTCATTAACGGGGGGTTCCCGATAGCTGCGGGCTGTGGGAATTGGGGTCTCACGGTACCGGGTTACGGCAGGACAGCAGCGAAGTCCTGTTAATAATGCACGAAATGACAGCTATTGCTTTAAGTCAACGTCGAACTTCTTCAGCCTCTCCAGCTGCGCAGAACCGAATGAATTCTTTCTCCGTCCCGTCTTAAATATTTTGTGGCCTCTGCTGGAGTCGCTCTCCCAGCAGAGAGATCCCAGAGCTGGCTTCTCAGCTCAGTCCTTGCTCACAGACGGATCCTTACTCCAGAGTTACACCAGAGTTACACCAGAGTTACACCAGCCACAGGGGATCCAGCAATTTCTGCTCCTGGGGTCCAACTCTGGCCGAGGAGCAGCGCCAAGCGATGCAGGCGTGACCCAGGGACAGGCGCTCCGCGTTTGCCCCCTGACCGCCCCTCCCGGCCCCTTTCTGGACTGAGGTGGCCCCAACACTCAAGGAATTGCCTGGAATTGGGGAACAGCAGTCGAGGTTGGCACAGATTTTGTTACGAGGGAGCAGGGGCCCCACTCGGCCTCTCCAATGCGAGTTGCAGGTGTAGGTCTGAGCTCCAGACCCCACAACGAGCCCGGATCAGCCTGGGCTCCCGGATTCGGGCTTTCCACATCCGGCGTTGGGATTTCACCTGCGAAGGTTCCAGCGGCCCCCTGTGAGCCTGAGCAGGCTGATGCTCGTCCCCTTCTTGCCCTCCCTGCCCCCGACGTGCCTTTAAATGCCACGAACACGAGCAGGAGGCGATTTGTGCTGGGAGCGCGGTGCCGTCCCTCAGCACGGCTCATGCGGGCGCTTCTCCTACAGAGGGCAGAGGAATATCAGGAATTCCCATCGCCTCCAGCCCGGGCTGGAGAAACCCGGCAGGCACCCAGAGGGAGGCGGCTGGAAACCCAAACATCGCCCTCCCCTTCTCAACCCGCTGCGACCCTCCCCGTGAACCCGGGTGACATTGGGCACCTTGGTGACAACACACCGCTGGATTGATGTAAAACCCAATATTTACTGAAAACGCACATTTTCGCAGCAAAAAGCCCCAAAAGCTTAAAATACACAACGGCATAAAATCCAGCTCCGTTCAGTAGTTTATTTTATCGCGGCAGGATGGATGGCTCTGATGCTCTGCCCATTCGGTGATGGGGGTTTACCTCTGCTCCAGCAATGAGAAATTAAACACTGATTTTTTAAAAAATTAATTCATTTCTTTATTTACTAAGACATGGTTTGAAAAACCAGGAAACTTATAAACATGGCATGCACAGTGTGTCCTCCCTGGCTTTGCTTCTAGGTTTTCTCTTTTTTTCCCTTTGAGTCTGTTGGTATTTTGTTCCCAGATGCCACCATAAACAAAGGGAGGAGCCTGGAGAAATAAATCCGTGGAAAATTAAGTAGCAGGAACAAGTGCTTACCTGTGCAGTTACTTATGAGTAACTAACCACTCACACAACCAAAGAACTGGTGCCAAGACTCCCCTGCATAATTGCATTTTCAAACCTCTGCACTCTTAGAGTGAAAAAGGGATGTTCTCTACCCTCACAAATAATGAATTGCCCTGTTAATGAAGGGAGAGAGGCTTTTAGTGATGGTTAAATAAAACATACCCAGTAGAATTAATAAAAAATACACAGTGAGTTGCATTAGTCCTTTGGAGTTAAAAATGAGCTCCTTGAAGTCACGGTGTTTTTGACACTCGGGCCACTGAGATCAGGATTTCACCCACTGAGACTAATGGGACAATTGCTCCATATAAATCCCAAATCCAGCAATGCATTAAAATCCACGTCCATGCAGCTGTAAACTCGAGGGGTCCTGGCAGAGCTCACCTGTTCCTCTCGTGTCCCACATCCATCACTTACACCCATGCAAAACAAAAACAGTGCTCAGATGTGGGGGGACCCCACACCACTGGGTCACCCCAACCTCACTCCCACAGCCACAGGACCTGTTAATTCACAATTTTTCAGGAGGAGATGCAGTCAGTACAAAGCCACATCAAACAGCAACTGCAGCCTGTGAAAGTCAGGGGTTGTTAAAATATTTCACCCACAGAGTCGCCTTTGCTGCTGTTTATTCTCTCTCCTCTGCCTTTCACTTAGCAGGGTAATTAAATCAGACTCCAGGGCTGGGTTTTAATTTCTGGTTCACATGCCCTCCAACCATGCCGCTGTGCCTGGGACTCAGAATTGAGCGGGGGAATATTGGTACAAAAAAGGTATCGATACATTTTCATTTAAGATGCTCATGAAAGGCTTTTCCTGCCTCGTGGTTGGTTCGGAGAAACCCTTGGCCTGTTTAGGAACTCCATCAGCCTCACTGACATCATTTCTTTGGCATTTTCCCTCTTAATTTTACTGTTTTGATTTGCATGCCTGTTTGCTAAAATGAGACTAACGCCCTAAACACAGAGCAGATAAACAAGGGAGCGTGGAACAGGCTGGGCTGTAAAAAGGGCTTCCAATTTCTCCCACTCAGCGTCTTTCGCTGCCGTATCCGTGGAGCTCGTCAGCTTTTGGGGAATTGTCAGATTGGATGGAAGCTTTGGCAGGGAAGGACCGTGTCATCCTCCTGTGTCTGTACAATTACAGGTCATGAATGTGAATCCATCTCTCAGAGCCGTCCCTTCACCCAAACACAGAAATGAAGGGTGCTGGTGGAAACACGGAGCCTCTCGGGCACCACCAGCAAGGGACTCCCAGCCCATCCACGGCCCCACAGACACCCATTCCAGCGGGATTCCCAGCCAGATCCACGGGAATTACCTGCCCTGGAGTCACCTCTGCTGAATTTAATTGAGTTGCTTCATCAACAGCAAAATTTGACCCACATAGAGAGGGCCTCGTGCTGGCCAAAAATAGCCACGAGCTGGGGCTGATCTTGCCAACGCTTGGGCGAGCAAATGTCCTTTTCCAAACTGACCTTTTCCATTTCAGTCATGCCAGTTCAGTTAAAATTTTCTTTTTAAACCAGCAGCACAATTTATCCATGAAAAGGAGAGAAAAAAGAAGTGAAAAAACTGGAGGGAAGCAGAAAAGAGCACACACAAACCCCATCCACTGAAACAAATTACATAAAATTTAGATTATGTACATAAAAAAACTCTCCTTATAAATATTTATTAGTATTTTTCTTCTGTGCTTTTATTTACTTGAGTACTTCTGCTGTTCCTAACCCAGCCCTCATTCAAAAAACACAATTGTCTTAAAGATTTTATCAACCTTTAACGGTTCCTACGTTGAAAAATAGAAGGAACAGAGTGTGTCTGAAGAGATGCACAGCCTAAAGATGCTTCCAGCAGATAAGAATTTTAAAGGCCACCCAAAGGCAATTTAAAAACTAGACAAAAACTGGTTTTAGAAGGAGCAAAATGTCTGATTTTCAGGGAAACCACACGCTTGCTCTCCTGTGCACAGCCATGCCAACACAGAGACAGGCACAAGGGAAGTGTGCAAGGCAGCCTCTCCCAGGGACTTCACTCCCAGAAATCCCCCACAGCCCCTGGGAGTGCCTCTCACTCCGGGTCTGAGGAAGCCAGGGGATGTTTTCCAGCCCAGGTTCCAGTCTGTGCTGTGTGACAATTCCCACACTGCCCAGGGAGTTTGTGGCAGACCCAGGCCAGCCCTGCCCTGCAGCCCTGGGCTCCTGGCTGAGCAGAGCCAAGGATTTCCTCCCAAACCACGTGGGATGCCAGCAGCCTCTGTGCAGGGTCAGATTCCTCAGGAAGGGAGACTGTAGTAGAACCAAGCAGGAAAAATGTCCCTAATTCTTAAAATTTCCAAACTGTGAACAGCGCCCAAATGTCACAAGGCAGAGCTGCCCCTGAGTTTGGTGACATCCTGGAGCACGAGGTTAAGAGAGCCCGGTCAGCCCCTTGTCCCAGCAGTGCCACCAGGGGATGCTCCCAGAACTAACCCACGAGATGCCAACAAAAACAACAACTGCATCCCAGGCAGAGATCCCGTGTGCCAAGGGGAGCAGCCCCGCAAGGACACCCTAAGAGCACCCCAAGAACATCCCACAACCACATTTCCAGCAACCCCAGGGACATGGATTTAGGAATCTGGAGGCCACCTCACCACAAGGCCACATTTGCTCTCCAATTCCTGCATTACAATTCTGCATTTCCTGAGTGAACAACTCTCCAGGCCACACCAAACTCCGCTTTCCATGCTCTGTAGCTAAACCACCATGAGTACTATGGGCGAATAAACACATCCCAGAAGGATTCATAACCAAAATATATTTTAACAGACCCACTAATTTCATTTAGAACTTCCTGGGTGTTTTGTTGGCATGAGGAATGCTGAGCAGCTCAGTGCCATGGCAGACACAAAGAAAGGACCTTCCAAAACCTGCTCCAGCATCACAATTCCTTGTTCCCAGCTCACCAGCACAGAAGGATATGTATCAATAGATAAACTTAATAAATATGAATTTTTCTATTAGGGGTAGGAACAGAAAGGGAGATTGCAAATTCTTCTATTTTGTACTGTAAGAACATGCAAAGCTTAAAGACAACACAGTTATTCCAGATAAAAAATCCAGCCTATGGCAAAAGGAACCATTCCTGAGAGGACACTGCAATATCTGCCACTTCCTAGGATGGCAAAAGTATGGAAATCACCACTGATATTTTAAAATTATATTTATTTATCCATTTGTATCCTGTACCCATCTCTCAGCACCTGCGTACAGGCATTAAAATATCACACATCATTGGTCTACAAATCATCATTTAAGTACATCCTTACTCCTGGGATACAGACCTTCCCAAATCCCTTTCCATCCCCAAGCAAAGGCCGGAGCAAACAGATCCCAGCAGGTCCCAGGGAGGGAGGGACTGGGCAGAGAGGAGCCTCAGTGGGGACAGCGTGGGGTGGTTTGGGCCAAAAGCGGGAGTTTGGCTGCTGGAAACTCGCGGCATTTTACAGACACTTTGATCAACCTGCACAAATCCCCCTCCCACAGAGCAGCTCAGCGCGGATAATACTCACAGGATGTGCCTGGAACCCTTTCCCGAGGGGCTGGGGCACGTCTGACACGTGGCTGTGCACAGATCTTCAGCCTGGCACCTTCCAGGGCCGAGCATTCCCGGCCCTGCTGAGCCAGGAGAGCGGCCAGGCCTGGGCAGGGACATCACCCGGGTCCCCTCTGCTGGGACACGGCACCGTGGTCACGGAAAGAGCAGCAGGAAAGGCAGGAGAGATCAAAAGAGAGCAGTTACTTCCCAAAAGGCTCGTGGGGAGGCCTTGCACGGGCACAGAGCCGGGCGCTGCTTGGCCTCAGAGAAGGAGCGCGCTCCTGCCAGAGGCAGCCCGGGGTCCCGGGATTCCTCCCGGCCCTTCTCCCACAGCCTCCATCCATCCATCCATCCATCCATCCATCCATCCATCCATCCATCCATCCATCCATCCATCCATCCATCCATCCATTCACCGGGAACGCCGCCGGAGTCAATGGAAATGCTCTTGTAAACAAGGACTTACAAGAACCCAACGTGACAATGCTTTCAAAAGGAGTTTTGACTGCGCAATTGTTGCTGGATTAGGGGCTTCAGACGCACCGAGCTCGCTCTGAGGAGCGCAGAATTCCACAGGGCTGGGGCCTCCAGAGCGAAGGACGCGCTCGGCCCCGGCCATGGGAACGGCTCCTGGGCTCCCCCAAACTGGGCAAAGCCCCAAGGAAGGGATGGGAGCATCACAAAAGACAAACTCTCCTTTTTATAACCTAAACTGAGCCTAACACTGGCCTAAGCTGAGCCTAACAATGGCCTAAATCGAGCCTAATAATGGCCTAAACCGAGCCGTGTAGCTGCCTAAATGAACACAGAACAAACTGTACAAGGAGCTCATTACAAAATGAAAGACAGCAAGAAAGCAAGAAAGCAAGCAAGCAAGCAAGCAAGAAAGAAAGAAAAAGAATAAAAGGAAGAACCTCCCAGAATTTCCTACAAAACAAACCTATTTGTTGAAATCCTCATTTAAAATCACTGATTCAACAATAAAGCAGCAGCCCAGCCCAGCAGCACAAACAGCAGTATTTATCTTTCCCAGATAAGTAGAAGTTTGGAATAAATAAATCACCCGTTCCTCCACTTATATAAATGCAAACCAGAGCAACAAAACATGGCAATAGCACAAAAGGCAAATAAATGAGTTAGACACGGAGTCCAGGAGTTTAAGAAGTCTCCCCTGTATTTAATAAAGCATGAATTATTTTTTTAGAAACACTAACAGACCCCTTGCAGATAGTTTTTATCTTTATATTGTTATTATATAAGACATTTTGTGTTTAAAGTGAACTATTGCTTCATCTAGGTGGCCCCTCTGCTGGGCATAGAAATTAGGTAGTGAACAAAATCGAAAATCACCATTGAAAATCACAAACTATACAACTTTAAAGCATTTGGAGTTGGTTCTTTTCCCACCCCCCAGTCCAAAGAGAGAAATAATGGAGTCACTGGGAAGGTGGAAGTCTGGGGTTTAGCATAAAATCCTGTGTCTCCATCAAATAAAAGAGAAGCCAGCCCAAGCCACGGTGAGTCGAGAGAGGAAGGGAGAGATGCAATTACAGCTCGTCCCATTCCATTAACCCAGCAGGTGGAACACATTTAAAGCAGAGACTTTCCAGAACCGAACCTGACTCTTTGCCTCTAACACAGGTCAAAGTCCTCTCGGAATCAGCGAGGCTTTTGCTTTTGAAGAACTGAATATTCAGGATTCTGCCATGATTGATAATTAAAACGTGAAATCTGGCATTTCACAGGGCTCCAGGATTTTTTTGTTTCATTTTTCTCCGAGAGAATGAGGCTGTATCGAGTGCAAAGCAAAATATTCTCCCCCGCTGCCCTTTTAGGAACTTCAGAACGACCAAACGCCGCCAAACCATTGACTTTGCCTCAGCTCTAAGAAAAAAGGATTCAAATTACTTTCAGGACATTGAGGTTATGCTGTGTCCAAACCATCCAATTAGGAAAAAAAAAAAGGAAAATTGCCTTTGGAGAATAAACTAAAACGGGATCAACTGCAAACCATATCTTTGCAAGCATTTTACATTTACAACACATTTTTGTTTATGCATAAAATCAGCATTTCAAATGTTTTTTCTTAGCACAGACCACAAATAAGTGAAGATATTGAATCATTTGATTATTTCTGAATTTTAAAATTTAAAGCATGGCGGAACAGGGTATTTGGACTTCAACAACTGAGCCTGGAGATGGAAAGAAAGGCTGGAGCTGCCTCTGGCCGCTGTCTGCATCGACACCAGGGCTTAGAATTCTACCAGAGCAAAAGAGCTCCCCAGGATTAGCAGCAGAGTGGATCATTCTTTCTCAAGGCTATTTTACTCAAGAGAATCAATTTCCAAAAACTGCTTAAAACATCAAATGAAACACAAGTTATCTAAACATCAGATTTTCTAATTTTATTAAAAACGCACAAATTTTATCCAACATGTTTTCTTTCATACAGTGAATGGTCTAATATGCACTGGAGGTCACACAAGCTTAGGTTCATTAGAACAATAAAAGACATATGAGAAATTTAATATATAAAGAAAAAAGTAGCAGCTGTTGACTGCATATTTGACCATAAAATTTAAATATTTTGGACTTTTATTTTAAAGACACAAAAATAAAACTTGTGTGGGTCTATATAAGTCATATTAACAATTCCATGAATGTTCAACAGGACTAAAAATTAGCAAAGATGTTTGTTTGTCTTTTTTTTTTTTTTTTTAACCTTGTAACACTTTTTAAACACCTTCTCGGGTTGCTGGTGCAAAGCACCTTACAGTATTTGTGCTATATATTTACTTTATTTGGCAACTGTCTGGGTTTTGTGGGTTTTTTTTTCTTTGCCTTCTGTAAACAACACCTTTTACAAACTAGCACAGTGAACCACAAGCCCTGCAATCTGTTAGAACATCTACAGAAAAGAAAATGAACTATTTTGGTTGGCTGCTCAAAATCTTTTGCTTTTGAACAAGAGGTTTTTCTAAAACAGGATTTATTAGTAAAACATTGAGCTCCTGAATTTAACATTAGACGTAAACAGTTGACTGTTTTTAGTTCAATAGAGTCTTTTTGTTTAGCTTTTCTCTCTCTGTGAAGGTAGAATACTTTTTGTTTGTTTGTTTGTTTTTTCAAGTCATTTTCGTTAGAGGTCTGGGTGGTGACCTTTGCTATGATGAGGAGGTTTTGTACGTGTAGCTTTGTGAAGGTAGAAGAGTTGGTGCTGAGGGCTTAACATTTAGTATTTGCTATTTTTGGAAAATAAAAAAAAAAAAAAAACAACCACAACAAAACAACCGAAACAAAAGAGAAAAGAAAAAAAGAAAGGAAAAAGGAAAAGTTGTCCCACCTGATCGCCAGCAGGCTGAAATGGCTGAAGCTAAAAAGAGTTTCTTGTTGTCGAACTTTCTGAGAGACAAAAATGAACAAACAGATTCATAATGCCAGAACCATCCTTAACCGGGAACGCTATAGAGAGTTCTTGAAGCTTTTTTCCCCTTTTCTTTGACCTTTCCTTCATTCAATTATTTTTTAATTTTTTTTTTTTTAAACGAGAAGTTTCTAAGGATTGTGGCTCTTAGGATGACATCCAACAGGGTAATCAAACTTACGCCATCCTACGGAATGGCAGCACTTTTACTGTACAGCTTCCCCAGTTTCTTTGTCAATGGTACAAAAAAGTCCCCTCGCTTGTTTGATACAACCATAACATGGAGATTGTCCTGGTCTAGAGCAAAGCTTGCCTTGGAGCGATTGGATTCAGTTCGTTCCCAAGGTAATATTGTCTTAGGGCGGGAGAGATGTTATATTATTTCATTTCTGTACACCATAACAATAAGCAGACTAGATGATCATCACTTACTTAGACCCAGTTTGTTTTAAAGCTACCACACAGCTGCTTCGTTCATCTCTGGAGGGTGGGACAAGTGATTGCCGTAGTTAGCACCACCGTTGACGGATATCGACGAAAATGGGGGGCTGGGGCCAAAAACTTCTGCGGACATGGAGTGCAAGGACCCGGGCAGGTTGGGTTCGGGGCTGGGCGAGTCTCCCGGGGGGTGCGACATGATGTCAGTGAAGCGCTGAGCCTCACTCGAGGGGTGATGTCCGGGCAGGGGGTGGTCCATGGCCCCCAGCGGGGTCCCTGACGGCCCCGAGGAGGGCACGAACGGGAGATCCACGGGGGTCTGCGCTTGAGACGAAGGCGGTCCTTGCGGGAAGAAATCGTAATTGCTTCCAGGGCCGTAATACTCGCTCTGATAATCTGGTGGACAAGGAGAGACAGAGGGAAGGTAACATGGGGGCAGGTACCCGAGTGGGGACGGCACGGGAGCGCTCCCAGGGCGGCGCGGCTGCGGCGGGGGCTCGGGGTGTCACCCACGAACCCGAGGGGGAAACGTGTGACGGGGCCAGCCGGGCTCCGGCAGCCCCGGCACCGCCTTCCCGCAGAGCAGCGGGGGCACCGACACAAACCGGCACTGCCGAAAGCACCGGGGGAACAGTGGGAGAACGCCGGGATCCCGCCGGCCCCGGGGTGCGGGGAGCCCCACGATGGGCGGCGGGGAACCGGGCGGGACGGCCCCGGGACGGCGGCCAGAGGAGCTCGGAGCCGAGCCAGGAGCCCGGCGCGGCCCCGCGGGTGTCCCCGCATCCCGGCACGGAGCGCGGGGGCGCGGGGGGAGCGCGGTACCCACCTCCGTAGAAGGAGAAGGGCCCGTTGGGGATGAGCTCGCCGGGCTCCAGCCGGTCCACGAGCGGCCGCATCCTGCGCGGGCTGCGGAAGAACGCGTGTCGCCGGGCGCCCAGCGCGCTCAGCTGCTTCATCCGCCGCTCCTTGGAGCGCCGGTTCTGGAACCAGACCTGGCAGGGCGGCGGGAGAGGCGCCGGTCACGGGAGCCGCGGGTGCCGCTCACGGGAGCCCGGGACGCGCCGCCGCCGCCCCGCCGCCCCCTTCCCCTCCATCCCATCTCCATCCCCGTCCCGGGGCTGCGCTTTCCCCCTTTCCCGGTCTCTCCGGCCCGGTGCGCCCCGAGCCGCGCTCCTTCGCGTTCCAAACGCGGCCGAAACCCACGCGTGACGGCGGCCCCGCTCCCCGCCGGCTGCAGGTCAAGAATGATTGAGTTAATTCTTATTACCCTGACAAGATTACTGCTAATTACCCTCACACTGAGCCTCTCCAATCTAACCTCGTCTTTAATGGTCCTTTAACCCCCCATTACCCCAGCGCTGCGGGTTTATAAACCTTTTAATAATTCCAGCGCGTTGTCATTCTTATTTACCCATTAACCCCTCACATTTCTGGTTATTAATTTCGATACTATTTGCAGCTTCTTTAGGACTTTTGCGCATAAACCCGCGGCTCTGTCCCCGCCGACCGGCCGGGGCTGGGGAAGCACCGGGAAGCGCCGGGAAGCTGCCGGGATGCCTCGGTAATAACGATTTCAAAGGCCGGAGGGGCTTCCCGGGTCCCGCAGTGCGGAGGGTACCGGGCACCGGCCCCTTCTTGCCCTCGCATCCCCCGGAGCCGTGCCCGGTGCCCCGAGGCAGCATACCTGGATGACCCGCATGTTGAGGCCGGTCTCCTGTGCCAGCTGCTCCCTGATGTGCCGGGTGGGTTTTGGGGTGGCCGCGAAGGCGGCTTTCAGAGTCTCTAGCTGTTTGGCTTTGATGGTGGTGCGGGGTCCTCGCCGCTTGGCCCCCAAGTTCTGGTCGTCGTTTTCGTTGCTCCCCGTCTCCTTGTCGGACACGTTGGCGCTTTCCGAGTCCTTGGCGTCGTCCTGGGAGGGGTCTTGAGAGTCGGGGGACAGGCTGGGGTCACTGCCGGTGGTGGCTGAGGGAGAACAAACCGGGTCACACTCGGCCGGGGGGGAAATACTGACCGCGAGGGACGGGCCGCGGTAGGATCGAGGGAGAGGAGAGAGAAGGGAGAAGAGAAAGAGAAGAAGGAAAAAAAAAAAAAGGGGGGGAGAAAAGAAGGAGAGGAAAAGAAAGGGACAGGAGAATGAAGGGAGAGGAGAGAAGGAAGCAGACAAGCGAGAGGAGAAAGGAGAAAGGAGGGAGAGGAGAAAGGAGAAGACAGGAGAAAGAGGAGAAGAAAGGAGGAAAGGAGCATCTCATCCCAAGGAGCAGCCGGTGCTGAACGCATTCCCGCCCTCATCGCCCCGGCCGCGCTCCCTCACCTGAATGCAGGCTGTTTTCTTTGGCAGTATTGCTGTTATTTAGGTAATCTTCTTTGCAGACAAACTTGTTCTCGTCTATGATGTAGAGCTCCTCGCCGGTGGAGAGTTGCTTGTTACACATCATACACGTAAAACAGTTCAAGTGGAACACTTTGCTCCGCGCCCTGCGGACCAGGTCGCTGGGGGAGATGCCCTGGGCACAACCCGCGCACTTGGTCCCGAAACACCTGCGGAGAGAGGCCGGGCAGCGGCTCAGCAGCACCCACCGACCGCGGGCCCCGCGCCCCGAGCCGCGGCCTCCACACACCCTGCTCGGCCGTGCAAAACGGGATTAAATAAAATACAGCATCCCCGCAGAGCGCTCTCTCTTCCCGACATTACGTCTTTTAAAAATAAAAATCAAATGCGGCCTGGGCAGCGGGCGCGGGGCTGTGCTCGGGATCGCTGAACGCCGGGGCTGCGCTGCCCGGGTGTCCCCGCGCCCCGACACCTACACTAAGGATGCTCTAACAAACAGCACGCAGAAATTCTGCACGTTCTGTATCTCGGTACCGGCCGCGGTCACGCTCCGGCCGGAGGAGCCGCCGGTGTGGGCAAGGCCGGAGCGGGGAGCCGGAGCACAGCGGGGCCGGAGGCCTCCTGTGCCCCGCGGGGCTCTCGGAACCGGGACCGGGGCAGGGCCGGGCCCATTCCCGGGGAGAAGCGGCGGGGCTGGGGCCAGTGCCGGGCCCCACGCCCAGAGAGAAGCGGCGGCGGGGCTCGGGGCCGCTCTCCACCGCGCCGGGCCGGGCCCGGGGTTGTGCCGGTGTGCGGCGGGGGCTCCGCGGCCACCCCGGCCCCGAGCCGGTCCTTGCCCTTATCGCCGGTGTCCAGCGGCGGGCCCCGGCCGGGCAGCGGCACCGGCGGCCGCTCCGAGCCCGGGATTGATGCCGGCACCGCAGCGGGCCGGGATGCGCGGGGAGAGCGGCGGCGAGCGAGCGTCGCTCCCCGCCTCCCTCTCCATCCATCCATCCATCCGTCCATCCACCGGCGAAGGGTCGCTGCCCTCGGGGCGGCCTGGCTCGGGCGGCCGGGATGCTCTGGGCCCGCGGAGCGCCCGCACTGGGCCCTCCCCTCCGGGCGACACCGGGAAAAACGCCGGGCTCCGGCCCGGGCAGCGCCGCGGCCGCGGAAAGCCCCGGCGGGGTCACCCCGCTCTGCAGCACCGGGCCCCGGGACGGCGCCCGTGCTCCCCTCGGCCCGGGCCCGGCCCGCACCGCCCCGCCGGTCGATAGTTTGGAAGGAAGTTTGGGCAACTCGAGCTCGGCCGGGGGACGCGGAGAGCGGCGGCATCAACGGGCCCGTCCCCGGGCCCGACCCCCGCCCGTCGTCCCCCCCTCCTCGAGAGCACCGGGAGAAATAACCGCGATTTGAGATGTTCGCGTGTCACGGGGAGCGAAGAGGCGCTGGTGGTTCCCGCTGGGAACGGGGGAGACCAGCAATAATAAAGGGGAAAAAATGGGGGTGAAAAACGAATCGAGAGGAGCGGCGGGGGCAGGCGGAGGCCGGTACTCACCGAAAGAAGTCGTTTTTGCAGTAAAGCTTGCCTTCTCGTGAAAAGCATTTCTCTGTCAAATTGCATTTACATTCACAGCACTGAACACACTTCACATGCCAAGCCCTGTCCAGTACATTCAACAAAAACCGGTCCAAGATCGGCCTTTTGCAGCCTGCACAGTGAACCATTGTCTTTGGTTAGTTCTGAGGGGGGCAGCGGTTTCCCAGGTGTCAGAGAAAAAAAAATATATAAAAACAACAATTCTCTCTCTTTCTTTTTTTTTTTTTTTTTTTTTTTCAAAAAGACGACAACACCGGCGTAGGTTTGTTTTTTGTTTTGTTTTTTTCTCTCTCTCTTTTTTTTTCTTGTTTTTGTGTATGTGTGTTTTAAAAGCCTTGGAGAAGTGAAGGAGGAGAAAAAGAAAAGGAGGAAGAAGAAAAATCTTCGTTCGAGTGTCCTAGGAGGGGTACACAGGAGAACCCCCCGCTGCCCAGCGCTTCGACACAGCCACAGGATCCCGGCCGCTACCAACCACACGGATAATAATAATAATAATAGTAATAATAATAGTAACAATAGAACAATAACGGCTATAAAGATCGGCGCTCAGAAAAATAAAAATTAAAAAAATTAAAAATAAAACCGCCAAAAAGAGAGCGTGATGAGTTTTTCTAAGGTCTGAGGTAGAGCAGTCAGGAGTCAAAGTGCTTTTCCCAATGAGAAATCAAAGGAGGAAAAAATATAATAACAATAATAATAATAACAACAATAAATAACGAGCCGGGACATGGAGAGGCGGCGGCGGTCAGACGGGCTGTGGCTGCTGCCGCGGCGACATCGCCCTGCGCGTCCTGACGCGGGGATGGGGACACGCGGGGACGGGGACACGCTCCGCCGCTCCTCGCTCCGCCGCTCACTCTCGTTCTGTCTCTCTCTCTCTCTCTCTCCCTCGACGTCTCGGCGGCACCGTCGCGCCCGGCTGTGTCCGTCCGTCTGCCTGTCCGTCCGTCCGTCCGTCCGTCCGTCAGTCCTACCTACCGCCGCACATCGCTACCCGCGGCGGCCGCCCGTGTCCCCGCCGAGCGGGCGCGGCGTGGCATGGCCCGGCGGTGGCGGAGCGCAGGGCCCGGGCCGGGCGGGCCGGGCGGAGGGCGCGGGGCAGAGGGGCGGCCCCGCCGTCCGGCCGCGCAGGGGCTCTGCATGATCCCGGCGCCGCCGCCGCCGCAGCCTTATGCACCGCGCGCCCACGTCACCGCCCGCCGCGGCCAATCCGCGCCGCCGCCGCCGCCCCCCCGCGCCCGCCGCGCCGCCGCCGGACGGGGCGTCCGCGCCCCTTTATAGAGCCGCCGGGGCGCCGCCGCCGCCGCCTCCGCCCGCCCGCGCCGGCCGGCCCGCCGACCGAGCGAGCGAGCGGGCGGGCGGGCGGCACACCGAGCGAGCGGCCCGGCCCCCCGAACGCGATGCAGCGGTAGGTGTGAGGGAGCGCGGACGCGGGGACGGTGGGCACGAGGAGATGCGGCCGCTCGATGGGGTCTGGCACCCCCGCAGGGTCACGGATCCGTTAGAGGGACCCGGTGCCCGCCGCCGGCCGGCGGAGCGCCTCGCTGGGGACCGGCAAAAAACGAGGTCCCGCTTCAGCGTGGATTCCCCCGCGGCAAACGGAGGGGGTCTCCGCGAGGCGCGGAGTCGAGGAGAACTCCGAGGCGGGCCGCTTTTCCCGGGACGAGCGGTACGGCGGGGCCGGGACTGCGGCCCGGGACGCTCCGGTGGGGCCGTGCCTGTGGGGAGGGGGCGGCGGGCCCGGGGCCGCCCGACCGCTGAGGGCACAGCGGAGGCGCCGGTAACTTCGCGGTGGTTCCGTTACCGGCGCTCGTCCGGGGCCGAGGAGCACCGGCCACCGGCATGTACCCTTCTTTATTTTTTTTTTCTTTTTTGGTAAATAAAAATTAATTCGCTTTTACCTTCCAGGGGCCGGTCGGTACCGGGGCGGTGTGGAGGGACGAGGTCTCTCTTTCCTTCGCGCGTTGCTGCCCGTCGGGAGCCACCGCTCCGGGGAGGTGTCACTGCCTGGCCCCGGCCCCTCCCGGCCCCGGAGCCCGCCCCCCTCCCCGTCCCAGCGGGCTGAGCCCGGGCGGGGAATTAGGAGGGGAACGGCGGATGGAAGGGTCCGAGCGTGCCCGGGGTTGCACACACGACCGAGAGCCGGGGCTGGGCGCGGGAGTGGCGGAGGCCCGCCCCGAAGCCCGCAGCATCCCCCGCCCGAACCCACCGCCCCCGCTCTCTTTCACGTCTGTTTTACTCGTCCTTGAGGCGGGAAAAAACAAACAAACAAACAAACAAAAAAGCGGGGAAGGCGTCAATTGGAAGACAGAAAGGAAAAGGAAGGCAACAAACCCTCTCCGCGCCCTGCCCGCCGCTCCGCGCGGGGGCCAGCCGGAACCGGCGGGGATGCAGAGCCCGTCCGGGCCGGGAGAGCCAATTCCAGAGCTGTCCTCGGGCCGAGACATCGCCTCGGAGCTCCGGCGGGTGTTTAAAAGCCCCGGGGCTCCGTCCGCGCTATCATCCTTCCCCCCCGTCGGGGCGCGCAGCGGGCGCGCCGCGCTCCCCCCGCGCAGCTGTCGGTTCGCTTGGCCGCCGCTGGCGGGGATCAATGGAGCCCCGGGCCCGCCCCGCCCGGTGCCCCCGCACATGGGCCGCTCTCATGCGGAGCCGCGGGGCCGGCGCGGGCGGGCGGCCCCGCTCTGCCGCCCGGGAAGGCGACAGCTGCGGGCTGCCGTCAGGGGAGCGCTCCCCGCGGCCCCCGGTGACATGTGTCGGTGGGGATGAATGAGGGGAAGGAGATGAGCATCTCGTGTCCATCAAGCACCAGTTTTTCACAGCGATTTTTTTTTTCTCCTTTCCCAGGCGTTAGCGAAAGCATCTGGTTCTCCCCTGCTCCCCGGGGGGCGCAGGCCGTGCCCACCCCCTCCCCGCGGGGGTCCGGGGTGCCCCCGCAGCGCTGCGGCTCCCGGCGGGGCTCTGTCCGCCCGCCCCGACCCAGGCGAACCCCCCAAAGCCCCGCTCGGGAGAGGAGGCGGCACAGACAGAGGGGGGCAGTGGGGACGGTGGCGTGCCCCCCTCCGCCTCACTCTCCCACAACGGGGACCCCGACCCCGAGCAGGCGTCTGAGAGGCCAAAATGCCCGCCCTTGTCTCCAGCAGAATCCGAAAAATCAAGCCCCACCATCCCCGGGCTACCCCGGCCGGCCTCCTGTGCCCCGCATGTCCCGGCGTGGGGCATCCACGGGAGCCCGAGGGGCGGGGGGAAGTCCCCCTAGGGAGCAGCACCGTGTGCCGCCCCCTTATAGGGCCAGGTGTTTGGGACGGGAGGGATTTTTTTGTTTTTCATTGTATTTTGCAATTCGCCCAGGTCCGTTCCCGGGCCGAGCCCCCCACCCCAGGCGGGGCCGAGCCGAACCCCGCGGGGAGCCGGCCACGATGTTCCAGAGCAACCCCGGCCGGCCCCAGTGCTGCGACACAGGGACATTTAGAGAGTATAAAAGGAAAGAAAGAAAGAAAAGAGGGAAATAAGAAGATGTTTTAAAAAGGGAAATTTAAAAATTAAAAAAAAAAAAAAAAGAAAAAAGAAAAAAAGGAGGGAAATTAAAAGAGGAAAAAAAATTAAAAAAAAATAGAGAGTGTAAGTAAAATGATAAACGAGACCCAAATAAAGAGAGAGGGAAAATAAAAGAGTTAAAAAAAAAAAAAAAGCCAAATAAACCCAAACTGAAATTAATTTTAAATCTAATACCGAAGAAAAAACCCAAATCCCTTTCAGGCGAGTTCAAATTTGCATTTTATTGGTGTCGTTCCCGTCTTTTTAGTTAAACATCACCCTGTTTATCGTCCCCTCTCCCCACCGCTGCGCTCGGTAATGGGATTTCTCTCTCCTTTGCGGGGTACTGGTGCCCACTCGCCGGGGACACCGCGGTGCGTTGTGGAGCATCCCCGCATCCCCAGCGCTCCCTCCCTCCGAGCCGGGCAAAAACTTCCCTCCCACGCACTGACAGCGGCTTTCCACCACATCCATCCCCCGACAGCACTGTTTTCTCTCTTTTCCCCATTTATTTTTAGTTTGATTTGATTTTTTCCCTTCCTTTTTAACCTCTCTCAACGACCGCGCACGGGCTCGGGGATGATGCCGGGCTTGGAGCGGGCGGCGGGGCCGGTGACCGGCAGCTTCCCCGACGGGGCGGGGGCAGGGAAAGGCCCGGAGCTCCGGTTCCGACCCGTCCGCATCCCGGTGCAGCGCGGCCCGGGGCACAGGGCGTCTCTCTCGGCGTGAGAGCCCGTCTCTCGGAGCCCCCCCCCGCCACCCCGGGCGACGCTGCGGGGGACAGCCCGAGGAAAAGGTGGGGGACACACCTCTCCCCCGTCCCCAGCACTTTCCCCCGCAGAAAGAGCGCCTCCGCCTGATTAAATATATATGCGGTTAATGCACTATCCAAATATTGAAGTTAAGATGTAATTAAGCCTGTAGAACATCCCCGCGCAATAAACCGCACGGCTGGACAGGATCCATCGCCAGGTTTGTTTTAAAAAAGCTTGGGAAAAAAAAAAAAAAAAAAGAAGAAGAAGAAGAAGAAGAAAAAGAAAAAGAAAGAGATCTTTAAATTATGTATTAGAAGGTCCCAGTTTATCCTGCCGCACTCGGGTCGATGCTGAGGGTAAACACCACACCGTCACCCCCCGGCTCCGCTCGCCTTTCCCTTTTCTTTTATTTCTTTTCTATTTATTTTCCTTTTCCTTATTTATTTTCCTGCCCCCCCTCCCCCGTGATTAGCCCTCCCGGGTTTCTTCCCACGTCGCTAAATGTTGTCGCTTACACTCCGAGCTCATGCATTGTTTATGGGAAATATAGTTAATAAATAATTACAAATCCGAGGTGTGCGGCTCTGCTTTTGACTGACGGGCAAGTGGCCGGGAAGGGGCCGGTGGTGGCCGGGGGGTCCCCGAGCCCGGCCGGGAGCGGGGCCCGGCGGGGCAGCGCGGGGGGCTCCGGGGGAGCCCGGCGGGGGTGCGGGTGTGTGACAGCCGAGCGGGATCCTTCACTCGTTAAAGGGCAGATAAAAGACGAATAAAAGAGAAAAGAAAGAAAAGTGGAGAGGCAGCGGGGGTGAGGGGGGGCTATAAAAAAAGAGGGTGAAGCGAACCCCCGGAGGATGCACCGCTCCCGACTCATCCATCTTCATTGTCTCCGTGTGTGCAAAAGCAACTCCGGTCTAAGGAAAAGCCACTATCAAAGCCATGGCTTTATTTTATATCCTATAGATCAGGAGGGAGGCAAAGCTTTATTTTCGCCCAGAGACAGATATTTTATTTCTCTCTTACGGTTTTATGTGTGAGAGATGTCAAAAAGGTAAAATAGATTGCTAATGCATAGGCAAAACGAAGCTGTTTTGGCATGCTCTGTGTCAGGAGGGCTCCCGGGGAGCGCGGGCTGGGGATTTAGGGCTGATGGGAGACTCGGGGGGATTCTGCTAAAACATCTCTCTCCATAAATCCAGCCACATGGTCAGCGCGAGCGGCAGAAGGAGTTTTAAAGGGGAAGAGTTGGAGCGCGGCGGAGCGGAGCGGGATCCCGGCCCCGCTGGCCCCGCTCCGGCCCGGCCCGTTCCGCCGGGATCCCGGGGGGTCGCAGCCGCCGTTCCCACCGCTTCTCCCGGCGGAGCTGCGGCGCTGGGGACCAGCCCGAGCAGCTCCCGGCGGCACAAAGCGCTCTCGCCTCATCCCGCCCGGCCAAAACGCGCCCCTCACAACCTCCTCGCCTGATTTTATTTTATTATTTCTTTTTTATTTTTTTGCCCCAAAACAAGCACCCATCCCCCGACTATCGGTCCAAGTCCCGGAGCTGCAGCCGCTCAGCATCTGCCTCCCCGACCCCGGCAGCGGATCTACACGGACCTTTTCCAAAGTTAAAATATATCTCCCCAAGCTGCAACAATTTTCATACTTTTTGACCTCGGGGATTTACTTAGCACGTTAAGTTCAAGGCTCAGAAGCCCAGGGCTATTACTCATTTAGGCACTCCCACCACCAACACTTTTCACCACATATTTTATCATTTGACTTCCTGGCTTAAATTCATGTTATGGCAAATAATGGATGGTAATACTTTCCCCCTTCCCCATGTTAATTGTCTTGTCTGACAGCCTCCGCATTTGAAGTGATTTAAAGCAAACAAGGGTGCAGCGAGAGCAGGAGACAACCCAGCACAAAACCTCTGCGGGAGCCCTGCGGCTCCGGCTCTTCCCTCCCAGGTCGTGGGCTGGATCCAGAGCACAGCAAAGCCTCCCACAAAAGCATCTCCCAGCCCTCGCTGAGGTCACTGCAGTGCTCAGGCCGCTTCTTCCCGGTGCCCCGGAGCCCCTGGGGTGGCAGGGGGGGGACTCAGCCCTGCCTCGGGCCCCTCTGGCTTTGCTGCCCAAAATATTCCTTCCTTGGGGTGGCTGAAATGGGGAATCAGACCAGAGTGCTATTTGCGAATTTAAAAAAGCAAGGTGTACTTGATTAGGAAATTAATTATTTCAGTACCCCCAGGATTATATTGTTTTTCTAAGTTCTGTGGGCCTGTGTAATTTACTAATTTCACAGTGGCTGAACTTCCCTGGGAGTGAGAGTCAATCTCCCCTCTCTGACACGCAGACGGATCCTGCGCGGAGGCAGCGGCTCATTGGCAGTGTCGGAGGGAAGTGGGAGCCCAGACCTTCCCCTCTGCTCCTGCCACTGACCTGCTGCGTGACTCGGGCCAAATTCCTTGTTTCTCCTCTTTCTGAGAGTGGACAGTGCCTCCCTTCCCACCAGGAGCAGCTGTTCCTGCTGGGAAAGGAGTAACCACACGGGCTTCTCTGCCCAACACTGCCACTGGCTTCTGTATCCGTATGAAGAAAGGGCTGCTGCCTTATGTGTCCTTCTCAAGTAGCTGCAGAAGAGGATTCTCAACACAGACGGGTGTTTGTCATCAGCAGAATGTCAGTTTTTGGTGCTGACATCACTGTCACGCAGAGCATTTGGGAAAAATAACTGAAATCCAGACAAACAGGACTATGCCAGAAAAATGCAGTCGCAGGGGCAGAGCTCGGTTCAGCATCACCTGGGCCAGGTACCACAGCACCACAGACTCCCCTCGCAGGTGTGACGGTGAATCCAGAGCTCCTGGCTCTGTTTGTATCCGTCAGCTTAGTCCTGACTAATCTTCTATCTATAGATTCTGTCATTTGCTATGCCACTAGATCACATCCTATTTATATGATTTTCTATTTTAAAGGTTCTGAGAGGCTGCGGAGGCTCTGGCCAGCCTGCCCTTCCTTCTCCCCACACACCAGTCTGGGCAGCTGGGTTAGTGCAGCTCGAGCCCAGCAAAGTCCCTGACTCCTGGGTGCCTCCCCACGCACATTTAAAGCCTCTGTTTCCTTCCCCTCATCCCTGAGTGATGCTCCAACCGTGGCTGACGCACGCACAGCTCATCTCAACGCCACGGCGAGGACGTGGCATGCACAGCCACAATCCCATTACCCTGAGATACATCAGTATGCTGTGTTCAGGATGAGAAAAATCAGATCATTTTGGTCTAGAATGTGAAATTTCACTAGTTCCAGCTAATTTTTCCAGGGGTTGAGCTCCATCCCCATGAGGATCCTGCTGTCCCTGCTGTGCCCCAGGGCAAGTCCCCACGCAGGGCAGAGTCGCGCTGGCACTACCAAGGACCAGCCCTCCATGCTCAGAAGCACTTTAAAAAACAAATATTATTCTAATAAAATCCTTCCTTGGCATTCCTGTGGCTCTTCAGAGTGTGTCACTGAGCTCTGGGGCCCAGGAGCTCCATGCCAGCCCAGCCCCACGGTGCTCCCCTCCTCTCTCTCTACCCACAGGTGGAGGTGCCTCCGGAGAGGCCAAGGCATCCACCCCCAAATCAGCATCACCGTGAAGGCACCGGAGATTTTCCCTTGCAAACAAGCAAACCTTGTTTCCCCAGACCCTGGTGAGCAGATTCACCAAGTTCCTTCCTCCTGCCTGTGAAATTTCACCATCCCCACTGAGAACAAGCAGCTGCAGGAGCTGGGATGTCTGTGGTAGTGATGTCGCCTACATATGAGAGCAGAAACTTCAGGCTCAGAAACTGTGAGTCTGCAGAATTCCCTGCCAATGTGGCTTTTCAGGCATTGAAATAAAATCTACATGGCTGTAATTAGTCAATATTTGTAAAGGCTCTAAGATTGCAGAATAAATGGCTGAAAGAAACTCGCATGGTTATTAGATAAATGCATTAATAATAACGGCGCTGGCTGCTGAGGAGATGTCGCTCCTAATGATGTACGATTTATTTCCTTAAGGGTGTGCTAATAAACAAAACTCATTTTTAGAATCCGGTGTATTTATTCCACATACACCCTCAGATCAAATAAGTTTCTCTCCCCGCAGCATCACCTCCTGCTCACCCTCTCTGCAATCCCTCAGTAACTCCTGCTGTGCCAAGCTCACAGGGACATACAGCCCTCCACACAGCACCCCAGATACCAAACCCTGCTGCCCTTGGATGTGGCCTGACATCCTTCGGGAGCACTGGGACATCCCAAAGGGTCCCTTAACCTCTGTGATGGGCGTTTGTCCTCATCCCAGCCTGGCCTTTGAGGGAGCCCCTGGTGGATCTCCGAGTCATGGATCACCTGCACACTCCCCAAACTAAACACACACCAAAGGTTGTGTCCCTGTTCTCGCTTCTCTTGTAAAACCAAAGAAGTTGCTCCAGAGCTCACGGAGGGAAGTGTTTCCTTTCCCTTTGTGGCTCTCCTGGCAGCTCTGTGCCCGTGGTGTCTGTGCACAAGGCAAGGTGCAGCGGGAGCAGCTCCGGGCTCTGTGCACAATCCCTGCTCTTCCCTCACACAAAATCAGTAAGGTGTCTATTCAAAACAAATCTTTCCTGCATACCTGCAGGAGATTGTGTCCCTGCCCCGGGAAGCACAGGGAAAGGCTCCCTTGCCCACCTCCCCCCACAGCCAGGACAAGCAGAGGCAGAGGGCAGAGCCCTCAGGTGCTGTGGGGTCACTCTGGTGTCTGAGGGATGCTTTAGGGCTGTGTCTGAGGGATACTTTAGGGCTGTGTCTGAGGGATACTTTAGGGCTGTGTCTGAGGGATGCTGTAGGGCCTGGCGTGCTCTGCAAAGGCCATTTCCTACCGTGGCTTTTCAAACCCCCATTAATATTCCTCAGGGCTGAGGATTCACATGGGAGGGAAATGCCATTTCCAAGCACCTCGCTGTCCTCATTCCCTGTTTGAATTCAAGCACTTCCACACCACAGATACTGACTTGCTCAGCTTTAAAAACGGCCATGGAAAAGCTTTTGCCTGTGGCAATGCTTAAACACTGCACAGGGACAGCTGTGTTTGGGGCCCTGATGCCATCCAGGACACCAGGGTGGGATCTGGGATGAGTCCTACATTGCTGCAGGGCCCTGGGAGGAGACTGTGCACCCTTCCAGAGGAGAAGCAGGTGGAGGTGGGCACCAATAAAGCAGCCAGACCCTTCAGTTTTTTGTGGAAACCCCTGCCTTGGACACCCCAGGGCTGTGCCAGTGCTTGGTGCCCATCTGGACGCACATTGTCCCCAGATGGACACATCTGTGGAACCAGGCTGCTACTCACAAGCTGTAATAATCCATGAGTGTTTGGAATTTAGGGAGAAAGAGGAGGAAAAGCATTTGGAAAGAACAGTTTTAGAATTCTGGAATTAGCAGAAAACACCCTTTTCCTTGGGAATCCCCCTGTAAGGTCCAGCTCATGCCAGGGAAGGGTGTGAGGCTGAGCCAGGCAGGTCCTCCCAGAGCCATCACCCCCAGAGCCCAGACCCAGGGCAGGAAAGGGGGAAAATCCCCTGTAACTTGAAAATTCACATTTTTCCTATTACTGTGAGAATCAGGAAATGCACATTACCACTAGAACTGGGAACTGCACCTTTGGAGGGGAGTGCTCAGTGTGGGACCTGCCCAGCTGAAAGGGTCCCTGGGCAGGGAAGAAATTCCAAGATAAAGAATAAAAATAACCTACAGCAGGAAGCCACATGAAGACCTGCTCATCTTTCACTGCCCTGATGCGTTGCTGCTTTTTTTGTGCATCTAAAAAACCAACAAAACTCCTGAGTTAATATGGAAACAAAAAAAATTACAGCTAGAACAACTCTGAAATGGTCATACAACGAAATATATGCATTAGATGTTAAACCTTCTATCAGAGAGCTCAGCTGGAATTTATTTTTTTTTATAAATCTGCAAAATATAATTAAATTGGTGACGGTAAAAAAAAAAAAAAAAAGAAAAAGAAAAAAAAAGAGAGCCCGGTCCAAACCCTTATAAGGATATTTCAGCCATGCTGAGGTTCCTTTTCCATAAATGTTAAGCAGACATCTGTAAACATAATTGGAATTTACTGCACACGTGAATAACTGCATATAAATGAGCCTGGATGGTTGGGGTTTAGGAAAGGGCTGCAGGTGCCCCCCCTTGTCGATAAGACTCCGGCGTTCCCGGCGCACATCCCAGCTCAATTCCAAATGTCAATTCTCTACATTTTAATTTTTTTTTTTAATAATTTTTTTTTCCTGGCTGTTGCCTTGTTACATTTATCATAAAGCCTCTGTAGATGAGACATCCTGCGGAATTTTGTGCGTCCCCAGGTTTGTTTACCAGGCTGATAGTTATTCTTTTGGAAAATGCAGAGTGGTATTGTCAGGCATTGCTTAATATTAATGACAGAGATCTGGGCATCCGAGAGAGCTGAATGAGCACAACTTCATCTCACCATTCCTCATTTCTTTCCACATTTTGTCTCCCTTCCCTTCCTTTTCTTTGCCTTCTCCTTTGTTATGGGAAAGACCGTGCAAGGCATGGAGCCCCCTGGCCCTAAACCCACAGGAGTCAGTGGCCAGATCCCTGTTTTTAAGGTCAATGGAAAAACATCCAATTTCTATGGCCCAGGACCAAGCTTTTAAGCACCTGCTGAACTTTATGCCCAGGGGCTGGGAAGTCCTCGTTGAAGCCTGTGCCCCACCATGCCTCTCCTCCTCCTCCTCATGTGCTTCTCCATCCTCCTGTCCCCACCCAGGTCTAGAGAAAAGTTGGGAATCCCGTACCCGGAGCAGCAGGGCGGGCAGCTCCATTTCCTGTGGGTTTATTGAAAACAAAGGGCTGTGCCCGTTGCCAGCTGAAACCATCCCAGCCTTGGGCTGTGAATTTACAGGGGCAAATCCAACCAACCCCGCCATCCTGAAGCAAATACTGGGAGTTGGATTCGATTGTCCCCATGGATCCCTTCCGGCTCAGGATATTCTGTGATGCTGCAAAGTAGGAGCCTGGAACCCACTGGAGCTTTGGGGCTGGGGAAGGACCACACGGCCCAGCAGAGAGGGCCAAAGCCAGGAGGAGAAATCCACCCCATCCTCGGATAACTCCTTGGATGGGGCTACAACCCTGATCCCAGATTTCTTGAATTCCAGGGAAGGCTGCCCGCGGGTGTCTCTGCCCTGGGGGCTCCGGGCTGGGGAGCCAAGGAGGAGTTTGGGGGAGCTCAGTGGGTGTCACACACAGGTGGCCACTGGCCAAAGGTGACCATCAGCACAACCCTGTGCCCTGTAGGAGGGAACAGCCCCGCATGCAGCCCCCCAGGGCAGCCCCCACCCCCTGCCCTGGCAGGACGGGAGGCGTTCCCGAGAGTTCTTTGGGATAAGGGCGCTATCCCGAGCGCCGGCAGAGCACCGGGGTGATTTATTCCATTGTCACCCTTCAAAGGCGCAGTTGTTTACCATCCATCTCTCTCCACGGGCTCTGTTTGTTTGGAGGGGCCGGCGCAGGAAGCTCGGGGGGATCTGGGAACATTCCCGGCCCGGGGCCCGTGCCCGCCCCTCTCACCTTGACTGCGGAGCCGGCGGGCGCGGCATCCCCGCGGCTTCCCAAGGGATGCTCCCGGGGACGTGCGAGCGCCCAGGGCTGACCTGAATTTAACCTCTCCCCGAGCCCCGCGTTTGCCGAGCACGGGAGGTGAGAGATGCGGCAGCCCGGCCGCAGCCGGCGACAAACTGCCGGCGTTTCTTGGGATGAAGGGGGTGACACCGGGGGTGGGAAGTGCCACAAGCCCATCCCGGCAGGAGCCACCAGGCAGAGCGGCCTCTGGCCCACAGCACCACTTCGGAATGATGAAGGTTGGTATCGGTCATTTTACAATTCAAAATGACCAACTAAGAGGTTTGGTTTTTTTCCCAGGCCGTTCCAATTTCTCCCAAATGTGGCTATTTGGTTTTAGTGTCAAAGAGATTTCCTCTCTCTCTCTCTCTCTCAAGTTGTTTTCACTTAAAAAAATAATAAAAACCAGAAGTCCTGGAGCACCAGGCAGAATAATAAGCAGACTCACTATTTAGTCACAGAATGACCTGAAATTTCTCCAAGGAAACATACATGCCACTGAAAAATACTGGAAAAATCTGAGTGAAAGTTTTTCCTTGACATTTTATTGGTTTAGAGGAAACAGGAGAGCAATCTTTCCCCATCACTTTCATAGTTTGTTATTTTTCCTTCCCTCTCTCTTCTCATCCCCAAGAGTTTCCTCCAGGGTGGGAGTTGTAAGGAAAAAAGGAGAGGGATGAGCAAGGAACTGGGAACCACTGGGATGTGGGGCTGAACCAGAACCCCAAACCTGAGCCTGCCAGTTGCTTTTGCCTGGGTTTTTCACTCCTTCCTGCCAACCCAGCCTTGTGCCAGGGGGTCTGTCACATCCAAATCCGTGGAATTATCTATTACAATACTTCAATATTTACGACACAGATTTCGCCTGAACTGCTTTGTAAATCATGGCAGAAATAATGGCCTTCCAACCGAGAGCCACAATCGACCAACAGGAAGTCAGGACTGTAATTTAAAAGATATATTAAGAAGTCCTTAAGTGAACATTTTGCTTAAATTAGGAGATGGGCCATGATTCAAACAATAAGGCCTCACCAAAGAGAATTTTCCCGGCAAACCAGTCCAGGCTGCAGAGGAGGCTCTGGGGGTGCAAAGGAGCCATCCTGACCTCCCAAGGCCATTTGGAATTTTTTATTTTTCCTAATTTTTGTTGTGAGGGCTTCACCAAGAGCCTTCTCCTGGTGAGGGCCAGGGGGCTGCAGCCCAGCCCCAGTCCTGGGCAGAGCTCACCAGGCGTTCCCCAGCTCGGTTCTCACCCTGGATCACGGCATTCCAGTATTTATGAAACCTCTTTTCAATAATTATCACGCTGTTACATTGGTGAGTTTCTTGACAAGTTATTAAATCATAATTTCTAATTTAAATGCCAGCTTTTGGCGTGCATGCCTGCTCAGGATAAGCTCATTTTCATTTTTATTAAACATCACCTATTAAACACAAGGAGAATTTTCTTAGGAATAACAGAAAACACCACAGGTGCCTTATTTCCCAGCTCATGTTGTGATGGCTTCAAATAATTCCCCAAACACACAGCCACAACAAGGGAGTGGGTCTGTGCTTAGGTGAGGACTGGGGGCTGCAAGGACACTTCTGTGGATGAGCAGGGGCTGCTTGGCACCTTCCCTCAGGTTTTAATCCTTGACAAACCCCCAGCTCCAGGCTCTGCAACCTCCTATGGATCACCCTCACCTCCCAAAACCAAAGAGCACTCACAGAAATCCAAGGGGCAGCTCAGGATGTCTGAGTGAGGCACCAGTACCCAAAGCACTCAGCTTGGGGGGGTGTTCTGGAGGCTCCTGACATGGCAGTCACATCTCAGTGCCACCTTATTCTTGGCTTTTCAAGCAGATGGTCAATTAATTATCCTCGTTTGGTGTTTATAGTGCCTGGCCCTGGGCTCAGTGTCCCAACTGTGTCCCCCACGCCGCAGGGACGGCTGGAGTGGCACTGCCAGCTCTGTTCCAGCCGGGGTTACCCTCCCCAGCCCGTGGGGTTTGCAGATCGAGGGGTGGTGTGTCCACAGAACCCAGTACCGAGCCCACGGGATGTGGCACAAACTCTGCAAAAAGGGGACCAGGCAGCTGTTTTCATCTGAAAACACAAAATAAAAGGAACAGAAAAACTCCAGTGCAAGAGCCCTGGGTGAGAGGATGCTCAGAAATCCCTGGGGATGGAGTTTCCAGCTTGGCCCCTCTCTCCAGGATGGATTTTGTGCTGAAACCCTGCCACATTTTGGGACTGATAGGAGAAGGAATTACCCATTTCCCCGCAGTGATTTCCATCTCCAGACTGCACATTCCCCGTGATCAGACTGATTAGTTAAATAAATCATCCTTACCTGAAGATAATCCATTTATGCTTTTTAATTAAACACAATTATGACAATTTGTTCTGCCTCCTGCCAGGCTGCCTGTGCAGTTGAGGCCCAGGGCAGGAAACTTTTGTGGATGTGCTTCCCTCCAGGCCAAAAAAACGAGCAGAGCAGTGCTGAAAGTGCCACTGTGGGTGATGGAGCTGAGGTGTGTCTGGGAAACAGGAACAAGGGGAGTTTGGGGAGCTGGTTGAGATCATGGGGGACCTGTGGGACAGCTGTGGGCTTCTCTGGTGCTGCAGCTGCACTGGAGCATCTGTGGGGTCCCTCCACCCTCGGTTTTGGGGCTGCACATCCCCCTGCCCAGTGCAAGGTGCAAACACACAGCTGGGAGTTTCCCTAAACCAGCGCCGTGTCCTTGTCCCAGCCCCACAGGACACTTCACCACGTCCCCTTTACTCTGCCAAGGGCTTTTATCCACATCGACTTCCCTCCAACTTGCTACCCCCGGAGTGAGAGACATAAGGAGCCATGATGAGAGAGCTTAAATAGATGTTAGAGACCTTGCAGGTATTTAAGGGCCCTCTGCAGCCCCTCTCCCCTCCCCTCGCTCAAGTTCAACTGCCAGCGAGTACAGCACACTCTGTGCTGTTTGTTTTGGGTTCAATGGCATCTCATTTACACGTGTTAATTGCAACTAATTGGCACTAATTGGATGAACAGGAAACCCCCTGGGAGCACTCATACCTTTAATTTGTAGTAAATATCATTAATTAACATATGCTAATTAGAGCCAATTAACATTGATTAAGGGTTGCCAGCTACTAGGAAAGTAAAACTATCCATGTTGTATTAAGTCAGCACAAAATACGATGCACGTTTTAGGGATAACACAGGAGGCAGCATCTGGGAGCTCCCCTGCCAGCTGTGCTGGACACACTGGGAATGCTGGGCTCCCACCCCACTGCCAGCCCACCCCAGCACTGGGCAGCCAGGACAGGAAATGCAGCCTGGAAGTGTTCGAAAATCACGTAGATGTGGCACTTTGTGATGTGGTTGAGAGGGTTTGTGGTCAAAGGTTGGGTGTGGCCATCTTGGAAGTCTTTTCCAACCTTAAGGATTCTGTGGTTCTGTGAATGCAGAATGAGCTGGGGCTGCCCAAAATGCAAAGCCCAGAATTTGTGGCTGCAGGGATGCTCGGCACCTCCTGGCAGGTAGGTCTGTGTTAGGGGTCCCTGGCCTTTGGGACAGAAGCTGAACCATCACTTTTCACACCTGGGTTGTGGGGTTCAAGCCCAACACGTCCCATGCACTGCAGTGACCATTCCAGCTGCATGAAGGAAAGGGTTCTGGTCCTGACCAGCACTGACCACTGCCAGGGGCTGTGCCTTGTCTCCATGGGCCTGCAGGGAGAAGCAGGGCACTGCTGCCCCAGTATAAACCAGCTCCTCCCTGTGGAGAGCCCCGAGTGGGCTCCGGGGGAGGTTTCCACATGTCCAAGCTTGGCAAAACTCCCCGAGAGTCCATCCCAAATCCATGTCCAGCCACTGAGCTGGCTCCTGGCTGTGCACAGCCCTCAGGGCAGGCAGGTGTGACAAGTCCCTGTCCCTTGCAGCAGGACGAGTGTGGAGCAGCGATTGGATCCGGGAATGTGGGTCAGCGCCTTCCCGGGGTCCACACGGAGCCCGGGGCTGCTCTGCACAGCTCAGCTCCGCTCTCTGCCAAACAGATTTGCCCAGTGACACCTGGAGCTGCACAGGAACACGGCAAAGTGCTGTGGGGTGAGATCCTGCTGCTTCCACGTCAGCGGCAGGGACGGCTGTGGATCCCTGCAGCCGGGAGCCAGGGATGAAGCTCCAAGGGAGGAACACCGGAGTCAGCAGCGTGCAGCACTTCATGGCAAAGGCAGCCCATAACACAGCCCGCAGCCAGCCCCACTGCCAGCACGTGGCCCACATTGCCCTGCAGATCCCCTGGGATATCACTGACATTGCCAGACCTTCGGGAAGTGCCGGTGGGGAAGGTGAGCGCAGGGCCCTTCCCACATAAGCCACTCTCTGCCAATTTACAAGCAAACAAAAATAAGACAGTGCCTGGCAATGGCATTTCCCTGGGTCCTTCATGGCCCTGCCTTTGCCACCCAGGGATCGCCAGTGGGCTGCCAGGACAGCCCCCAAGGCCACCCATCCCAGGGAATGATGGAAAGAAATACGGGATTTGTCTGCGACCTGGGGATGGCCACACACGGCCGAGGTGATCACAGGAGGCTGAAGTTCAAACACCTCTTGTTCTCCCAAACATTTTGCACTGAAATTATCACCAACCTGTTTACTCTACTGTTTACCATTCTACCATCTGATAAACAACTGCTTATCAGTTTGTGTAGAAGGATGGAGAAGTGCAGGGCTTAGTCCCAACAAACACCTGGGGAGGAGACGTGGTCTGGGCTGACACTGGATCTGCTTCCCAATTTACATGTTTTAAAAGGATTAGCTTCTAAACTGGAGAAAACAGAGGCTGGGGTTGAGACACCACAAGGAGAAGATGTGCTGTGAATTCCCTGGATTTTGTTGTTTGTCTCAAACTGGGATTTGTTGGCAGAGCAGGAAGCACGAGGTGCCGGCAGAAGGGATTGTGGGGGGCAGTGTCCATTCCCAGCTCCTACAAACATTCTCTGCACAGGGTGGGGACAAACAATTAGCTCTGCCTCTAATTGCAAACCCACCCCATCGTTTGAGGGCTATAATTAAACCCCAGGGTTTGAAGCCCCTTTCCAGCGAGTATTTTCACTATTTGTATCACAGACTGCCCAAGGTGGGGTAGAGGATGGAAAAGGGATGGGCAACGATGCTGCAGCCCAAATCCCATTCTTTTGGGATGCCCCAAAAGAGTCCAACACTCATCCAGGAGTGCAGAGCTTTGGGAACAGTGTCACAACCCAAACCCCTCCCTTTGTCCCCAAAGGCCATCCCAGAACGACGCCATGGCACGGACAGAAGGATTTATGGCTGTACTTTTTCCACGACTCCAGGAGTTGTAAATTTTCCAAGACAGACACAGAGGGGAAGCACTGATGGAGCTGCATCCCCTCACCTTTTCTGGAATTCAGGGATGTTAAAATCCCTGTCCCCAGCCTGGACATGGAGCAGGACCAGCACAGACCCCCTTGGGGAAAAACCAGGATCAATGCCTAAAAACGGGCTGTGAAATTTCAGACGACGGCAGTCAGAGGGGACATCTGAGAACCTGAAAATGCATTTTTCAAGATTTTAGTAAAAGAAGAGGACCACTGAGACATTTAAAGCAGAATCAGAAAGCTGATAGGCTGAAAATGTCAACAAAACACACGCACATACAAATATATATGTATATATTTATATATGTGGACACACAACCTGCCCCTCCGTGAGCATGTGCTCAATAATCCAATCCCAGTCCCCCTCTAATTACAGTGATCCCACGACCCAGGACTCCTAACCAGGGCTTTAAATCAGAGTTTACAGTATTTAGGAAGCATTGTCAATAATGTTTACAGTGAAATAATTACTGAAGTGATTTTAATTTATTGTCATTAATGGTAATCTTATCAAGCAATTAATTAAACCCAAATAAGGGACACGACATTGTTTGGTGGTTACGCCCCGGTAAGCAAACAAGAGGAATAATCACATTTCCAGCAAGGTGGAGCAGCAGCCAGGGAGGACCTGGGACACTGCTGCTGCTCCAGGTGGGTCCTTCTGAGGGTTGGATGTTTTTGGGATGCTGCTGCTCCCCACCATCCCATCCCCTCCTCAGCAGGCACTGCTCAGCCAGGCAAACCCCCCTGGCACCCACTCACCTGCAGCAAAAAGGTCTTTTTTCCCCTTGGGACTGCCCAAAATGTCAAAAACTTCTCTCAAACACCCCCCAAATGTCTCCTCAGCTCTGGCTTGCTGCGGCTTCTGGCCCCTTACCAGCTGGGAGGTGATCAGATTTGTACTGACAGGGTGTGAGAAATTCAGGACTATTTGAAAATAATCCCGAGTGGGGATTCCTTGGTGAAAAGAAAGAAGTTGGGGGAATGACTTAAATGCTTGCAAATTCAACACCTCTCTTTGTTTTACGACAGCCTCAGCATCCCTCTGCCCGTACAAACCCCTTCAACAAACATTATGCACAGGATTTATTACGGATGTATCCTATTTACTGGGGATTGCAGTGATATATGGTCTTCCTCCATCAGCTGAGCAGTAAAGTACATTGTTCTGACCCTTCCACTCCCTCCATTTGCCTAAGACTCCAGCCACTTGATATTTTTCCAGTTCTGACATTTCAAACATGCAATGCCATATGTATTGCCACTTCCAGGTAATTATCACATAAAATTAGGCTGGTCTTGTACATGAAACTAGCAATTAGCCAAGGATTGAAGGTCAAAGAGATCTCATTTATAGAGTCTCTAACAAAATGTTAAGTGTAAATGTGTGTCAGATGGTCCAGGATGCCGGATTATATGGGGTCATGACAACGGGGCTGAAGTGTCATCAAGCACGATGTAACCAGTCTGTTGGGCACAGCAGTACAATCTGGGACTTATCTCTCTCAGCCTTATCAGAACCTGAGCTAAATCTAGGACACGGCCTTAGAGGAGTTTCTGCAGAAAGCAGGAGAATGACTCGCAGCCCATTGTTTCCCTGGGAGGGCTCTGACAGGAGCCGCTCTGTGCAGCAGCGTGTGCCGTGTGACAAACGCCATCCCTGTCCCCAGGACGTGTCCCAGCCGGAGCAGGACCTCGCTGCTCCCACCGGGATGAGGGCAGGTTTTGCCCAAGCCACGCCCAAGGAACGGCAGCTGTGCCAGGGCTGGCTCCTGCCCGGGGCTGTGCCACACTCCCTGTCCCTCGGTGGCACTTTCTGTGTCCCTCTTTCCCTGCCAGCCGGTGCCACATTCCCTGTTGGGCTCCATCCCAAGTGGGCACCCCAGGACTGTAGACCCCACTCCAGCTCCAAAGGGGCTCTTCCTTGCAGGAACAAATCAGCCAGCAGGACCATCCCATCAAATTTTAATGCCAGCAGAGGAGGATTATCCAGCAGGCCCAAAGGCATTTGGGACCTTTATCAGGTGCTGATTTGTTCAGCCCTTGGGGAGATACCAGCCTGCATTTTTGTGGATGCAGAGCCTCATCCTGCAGCTCCAGGGGAGGCAGAGCCCAGCTCCTGGGGACACCACAGTGCTGGGCCAGACCTTCCCTGCCATCTCCACGAGCAGACAGGAGATTTCTGCTCCTTCCACAGGGCCTGGGAAGGTCTGTTCTGAGCAGAGGAGTCAGGGATGTTTTCACGTGAATGCATCTTCTATCAACCTTGCCTAAGTGTTTGTGGCTGGAATCTCTCCCAAAGCTGAGCCCTCTGTTTTTCCCTACCCAGTGTAATACTGTCCCCCTTTCCAAATGCATTTTGGTGAACAGACACAAAAGCCAAGCCAGTGGAAGAGGCTTGTGCCAGGACTGTGGCTGAAGGAGGTCTCCTTTTCCAACACGGAAAGCAGCCTGCATCCCAGTCAGGTGTTCAAAAGCCTCTTTGCATAATTTTGCTTATTCTCACCTGTATAACATTTATCCTTTCCTCCTGTCACTCCAAAAAGGAGAGAAATAACACAAAAAAGTCTTTTCTTCAACAACCCAGCTGCTTTCCAGTGGGATACATCCTCCACCAGCTCTGCCAGCTCCTCCAGGTCCCCGCTGTGCATCACCCCCACCCCGTCACTAAGCCCCCATTCCCATTCCAAGCAGTGTTTTCCCAACCTTGGGAAGCGGCAGATGCCTTTCATGCCTCCCCCGCCGAAAGCAGACAGGGGGCTCGCAGCAGCATTTCCCTTGCAAGTTTTCCTGCCCGTCTCTCCCCGCTCCCTGAATGCCATCGCCTCCTCCGCTCTCCTCCCCTCTCCCGCTCCGCTTCCCAGCCCGCGGCGCTCCCGGAGCTGTGCCCTGACTACCAATGATGCTCCAGCCCTGCTCTGCATTCCGCCTGGAGCCGGAGGTGGGGAGCGTATCCCGGCCCGCTCCCGGCGCTGCTCCTCCCGCACAGGTCTGGGGAGAGGCCGGGACATTCCCATGCCATGGAAACACGGAGCCAGCGCTTTGCTAACTGCAAATGAGGGAACCATTCCCAGTGAAGGGCCACGGCAGCCCCGGGGGCTTCCCTGCTCCAGCACCAAGGGAGGAGGGATGGATGGATGAAGGGATGGATGGAGGGATGGATGGAGGGATGGATGGAGGGATGGAGGGATGGATGGATGGATGGATGGATGGATGGATGGATGGATGGATGGATGGATGGATGGAGGGATGGAGGGAGGGAGGGATGGAGGGATGGATGGAGGGATGGATGGAGGGATGGATGGAGGGATGGATGGAGGGATGGAGGGATGGATGGATGGATGGATGGATGGATGGATGGATGGATGGATGGATGGATGGATGGATGGAGGGATGGATGGAGGGATGGAGGGATGCTCCTTGTGCCCGAGCACCAGAGCGGACGGTGCCATCACATCCTTCCTTGGCATCCAGACCCCGACCCAGACCTGCCAAAGTCACACTAAGGACGGCCCCAAACTTCCCGGCTCTTCCCCTGCGGCAGCCCCGGCTGCCCCCTCCCTCCCCTCCCGGCAGCCCAGGTCGCAGCGGCACTTAGCTAAATTATATAACTGCAAACAAAGTGTGACAGCTTTATTTGTAATTATACCGCATTTAAAGGAACAAGATGAGCTTAATGAGTTAATAAAGTGGCTGCCTGTCAAAGCAGGGGCTGCTGTGCCTCGGCGGGTCCCACACGGGGCTCATGCATATGGAGGGTGCCCGGGTGCCCCCGGCCATGGCAACGCGCAGGTAGCAGCCCGTGGCCAGCTGCCCCCGTCCCACCAGACTTGTATGAAGTGAAGACTTGTGAGGAGCGAGCATTTTGTCTCAGCACACTTGACAAAACAAAGACAACTCACTCCTCTGGTTTCATGCCACATTTTTTATTCATAAACAAGCTGTTGGCTGTAAAGACATGATAAAACTCGAGCTCAGAGGAGGCTGGCGAACATTTGAATGCAAATCCTCAGCTGCTACAAATCCGTCCTATTATTCAGCCGATTTCCCCCCCTCACCCCCCCCCCCCCCCATTTTTGTCTTATGCTAAGCTAGGCAGGATCCCAACCAGAGATATGTGATAAACTCTGGTCAATGCAAAGAAAGGCACCGGCATAAAAATTCAAAGGCTGGCGGGGAGAGGGGAGGCTCTGCAGGGCGAGGGAGAGGAACAAAGGCCACCCTGCTGCCGGGGGCTCTCCCAAGGTTCAGCTCTACATGCACAGTATTGCTGCTCGGGAGCTTTTCCCACCTTTTCTTGCCCTATCCAGGTACTTTATTCCCAGAGGGGGTGAATGGGGAAAACTTGGCCAGCAGAAGGGCAGGGAGGGCAGCCCGGCTGCTGCTCCGCATGGAATAATCCCAGTCAGAGGCAAGCGGGGGGTCAGAATGAGAGGATCTTTGGGGTCCCTTCCAACCCAAACCATTCTGTTGTTCTATGAAAACCAGGAGCTTCCAGCCCCCAAGCAACAGGAAAAAAAAACCCAGCTAAAAACCACAATACAGATTGCTTTTATGAACCAGGAAAGGAGCAGGAATTTGGTATTTTCCATCTTCACCCCCAAACTTTCAGTGGTGCTCACATGTTATAACACACACAGACCTGCACGAAGGGGATGCGTCTCTCTGGCTGCGAATTTGGGCTGAGAAAATCAAGTTTCAGGTTAGCTACAAGACTGATGCTGATTGGGGAAGAGCAAAGACACCACAGGGTGCCCAGGACCTCAGTCTGTAAGTTAAACTTGGCTCTGCCCCATCCCTCCTGGTTTAAGTCCTGATGTTTCACTGAGCTCAGCTCTGAAGCTTAATCTTGCTTTTAGGCTGAACCTGACCTGGCTCTTATGGAGCCCCCTACCCTTGCAGACATTTGTGGAAGTCTTTTAACCCTGTTTTCTCAGCGAGCAGCGGCTGGCAGCTCCCCACCCCACAGACTCCACTGGGGTGAGAATAGCTCGTGGCCCCATGCAGAAACAGCTTTGCCCTTGGCCATAACAGAGGGAATTTCCTCAGGGAGAAGGAAAAAAGTGGAGAAGAAGAGATACAGTTCAGAGAGATGAGTTTTGCATGATAATTGGGAAATAAAGAAACTAAAAGTTCGTGGGAATTCATTTGCATGAGAACGCAAATGGGAAAAAACAAAGACAGATTATTTCGTGCAGCCTCTATCTAATAAATTATTTGGAGAAGAAAATGCCCCAGAGGTCGAGACTATGAGCAGGAGGGCTGGGGGTCACTCGGAGCTGTGGGTTTGCTGCTCTGGATCCTGACTGATAGAGATATTTGCATTTCTGGGGTAATTCTGCAGCACGAGGAAATTGCTATCACGGCCTTCCAGGACACCCCGCATCCTCCACAGAAATCATTAAGCCCAATCCCTTTACCTCCCTGCTAAACAAACAGGACTGATGCCACATCCCAGCTGTGCTTCCACAAACACCAAACACCGACTGATTTGATTTTCGGGGGCACCTAAGGCAGGGTGGGCAGTCGGGGTGTCCCGGTGCAGGGTGCATTTGCTGGCACTGTGGGATGAGGTAAATGCTGAACCACAGCTGAAATCAGAGCCAGGCAAAGCACCCACAGGAAATGAGGGACCCCACAAAAATCACCTTTCATTCTCTGAGACAAATTATGAGGCACAAACTGTTTTTTGTCAATGTACTCATTATTCTTAAGCATTCAAGCAGTTTTGGTGAGCCTAAGTTGCATGATGTGACTTGGACCCCCTGGAATGGGCGTTGCTCACGTAGGGGCTGGTCCCTCAGGAAGATGAATTCCCTTCCTGCAAACCCTTCCTGTGCTGGCAGCAATGCATGGACACCCTCCAGGCACCTCTGGCTGGGGTTCTGCAGGAACAAACCCCGTCCCCCCTTCTGTGAAGACAAAAATCCCACGGATGTGATCGCTGGGGAAAAAGGCAGAGCAGGGTGTGAGTGGGGACATCTTGGAAAATGCTGAGACAGGAAAATGCTGGTGGGTGTTTCTGCCAGCTCTGGCATAGCTGGAAGAGGCCCCGGGGCAGGACAGGTTTAGATGTGAGTTTAATCTTCAACCTGAGTTAAACCACAGCGTTGGCCCCTCTGTGCTCCCCTGCCCGGAGTTTTTAAGGTGCCTCTTTGTAGAAAGTGGCACCAGCAGTGCCTGCCCGGCTGGGAGAGGCTCCTGTGGGTGCTGAGGCCGAGCACCAGGAGGGGCTGAAGCGGTGGCACCGTCCCAGCTGGGCCAGGCCCCTCTTCCTCCCCACACTTTGGTCAAGGCGCAGGTTCCCGGCGTTGGGATCGGATCAATGCAGGGCCCCTGCTTGTGGACAAGAGGAGAGACTTAATTCTAATCTGTATTGACTGCTCAGTGCTTTGGCTGCCAATTTGCATCATGGACTTGTCTCAAACAATGATGTGGGCCTGGTAGGTTCTCTCACAGTAATCCATACCAGGGGCAGGATCCCCAGCACTCCTCAAGGCCCACACATACAAAATACACATTTAACTGCTGCAAAGATACTGCCTCAGTATTTGTCCACCTTCATCTCTAATGTGCTCAAAGCCCAGAACACTTTCAGTGTTTGGGAGCAGAAAGAGGTCACTCTACGGAGAGAATTTTCATAAGTTTTTATCCCAAAATATTTTGTCACGGCACCTCATGTCCAAGGAGCAGGTTGGTGAAGGTGGGTGGCGGGAGGGAGGATGTCCCAAAGGAGCCAACTCCATCTCCTGCCTCTTCCAGCACTGTAAGTTCCGGTTTACTGAACACTCACAGCTTTAGTTTCTTTAAAAGCTGAAAAATTGTGATTGAGAAAGAAATACCTCTGTGTTTTTTGGCTAAATGTCTTTGGAATTCCCCTTATTTCCACTTTGATTTTTCCCCAGGTTTGTAGCAGCCCTGGCCACAGCATCCTCTCTGTTTGTGCCCGTCAAAAGGAACCTGACTTTTATAAATAGGTTTCTGCTCTTGGGTATTTAAAAATACAAAGCATTAAAGATGGCTCTGAGGAGAAACAGCCACGTTCTTAGAGAATAAATAAATAAAACAGCACTTTGATGCCATCCCAGTGACACCAGGGCAGCTGGACGAGTGACAGGTCAGGGCATGGCCATCCCCCCCGGCATGGGATGGCAGCCATGAGAAATACAAATATGGATAATAATGTTTTCCCAGCTACAGTTTTCCTACTCCAGCGTGGAGAAATGGCCTGCTCATCCAGCAACCGTAGAAAATCTCAATTTCCCACATAAAAATATTAGTGGCTGGCTTAAAATATTAACATGTGGATCACATTGCCCTCAGAAGCTGTGGGATCGGAGTTTAGCATCAGCAGTTAGACACAGATATGGAATTAAAAATGTAAGCAGAGGCTTTTCAGGCCTTATTACGGCAGCGGGGAGGCCCTGCAGGATGGGCAGGAGGGAGGGAGGGAGGAGCAGGGCCAGGCCTGGGGTTTTGTCCTTTCCTCTCCCACTGCCACCCTCAGGCTGGGGAGCTGCCCCCGTCCTGGCTCAGGGGGTGCCACCCAATGCCCACAAGGTCACCCCACGTCCTCCAGCTGGAATGGAGCAGGACAAGGCATCCTGGGGCTGTGGGAGCTCCTGGTGAAGTTGTGCGGGGTAAGGGTGAGGGGCATGTGCCATGGGGTGAGGGCTGCATCCACCCCGTGCCATCCCACAGGGGCCCTGGCGAGGCCTCTAGGGGCTACTGTAACACAAATAATGAATAATTACAGTGATATTCAACTGCCAAACAGCAGATATTGCACCAGCCCTGCACATAACAACACATAAACCCCCCAAGGGAGCAGAGACCCCGTTCCCTGAAGGTTTGGGCTGGGCTGGTTTCCCATGAACGTGTCAGTGCCAGCCTGGGGAAGTTGGGAAGAGCGGAGTTTGGCAGAAGGTTGGTGCTGGAAACAAAAAAACTGGCCTAAATTATTATTCCACCCATAGCCTTCACAAGGAAAATAGAAGCAGCAGATTGAGGCCTGTTTTCATATTTGATAGGGAAGCAGATAAATGGCAGGCAGCTTGCTCTGATAAGGCCTTGCTCTGGGCATAACCTCTCTCTCTGAAAGCCTCTTACTATGCATAGAGTCAGGCTATCTGTGCAGCTGCACCTTGACACAAATATATCTGCACCCAAGATGAACCAATTCCCCCAGAAATTACAGGAGTGGGATTGCATCTGGGGAAGGGGCCGCAGCCACCGCTTGGCCACCTTTTTTTTTAAAGATACTTTTTCCCCCCAAGTAGCTTCTCAGACAAACATTTTTTCCCTTATTCCTCCTTCTCCCCCTGCTTTGCTCCGTCCCCAGTGCCAGCCATGAGCAGGGAGGGTGATGGGGATGCAGAGCTGGGGATCTGGAGGGTGGGTGCTCCCCTCCACCTCAGTACCACTTTGGAGGAAAAAGGGATTTAACCCTCCTGAGCAACCTCATGCTTGGAAATCACCCCTGAATGTTCCTTATTTTGGGGGAAGAGAGGCTGAGGTACCATCAGTGTGACTTGGGAGCTGCCAGGTGTGATGCTGTACAACATCAGTGTGCCCATCACTCCACCTTGGGCATTCCTGCGCTTCCCAAACTCCCTGAGTGTGCCCTCAGAGCCCAAATCCCCTCCTTTGCCATGGGACTGGATCTTATGTACCAAAGTACTTTGGGAAATGGGCTCCAAAGGCATCAGGAACTGGTTTCCAATGGCCCCCATGCAGAACAGGGGCCATTCCCTTTGGAATACCATGACAGCGAGTCTCCTTAATGCCCCTGTGTCCCTGACACTTTGGGAGCAGAACAAATGTCCTGGTACATGTGACCTGTAGCGGGGAAGGAGAGCTGGGCCAGGGCTGAGGAACTGGAGGATCAGGAATCGTAAGGCAGGAAAGGCTTTTCCCATCTGTGTGAGGAGACCCTCTGCTCCCAGCACAAGAAATTCCCCAAGGAGCCAGAGCAATCCAAAGGAAGAGTCAGTTACAAAGATTTGGGAGACAAGGAGCAGAGAGAGGTGAGGAAGTGGCCACACTAAGTGGGTATCAAGCAGCTCTGACCAAACCCATATTCATTCCCAGCCCTGAATGGCACCAGCAACATCCTTGCCACCACCAGCGCTATTTTTTATTCTTTTTTAACCAGAAGGGACTGTAAATGAGTTTTCCAGCTGCACGGCCACTCTAAAGACTTTATCCTAATGTTCTGTTTTGTAGTGACATGAGTTCTATCATCATAAGAAGAACAAATCAGCAATTAGTCTGCGAGAGGCATCGCCACGGAGGTAGAACAGCCCCCAGTCAGAGGGACAGGGAATCCTTTACAATGAAAGGCCCCCGGGAGAGTCGGGACCTGGCCCTGGTGACGGTGATTGATGCTGGCACTGCAGAGAGGCACCACACCTCCCCAGAAAATTAAAAGCCTATTTGGTACGGTGCTAACAACACATCACATTGATATTGTCTCATTACCCATCAGCACAGGGTCCTCATCTTCCCATTTGTATGGCATTAGGGGGAAAACCCCACAGGACAAGCACTTTTCCCCTGTTCTCCTCAGCCCTCCCAGAACACACGTGGAAAAACTGAAAGTGAAAAAGCCCTTGTACCATTCCTTTTACATAATCATTATCAATATTATTATTATTATTACTATTATTTTTGTCATTCAGATTTAAATATCACCTAAAAGCTGAGGGGCTGAGGGGCTGGACACTGGAGCAGCCCTCACTCTCCAGAGCTGTTCCTTCTCCTGGCACAGGGCGATGCCGGCTCCGTGATTTTCAGGTTGTGCCATCACTGAGCACCACCAAAGCTCTCAGGGATTTGCATGTGGCCATCTGAAGGATCCATGTGAGGGGGAACGGGCTGCAGCCGGAGCCGGGGGGAGCGGAGCAGGAGCGCTTGGGGCAGGGATGTGGGGAGGGGGCTGCAGGAGGGGCAGAGCTGTCTGAGCACTGTGGCTGTCGAGGTGCAACCGCTGCCAACTGGGAAGGGCTGTCGGTAGCAAAGTGAAATATTGGAGCTCTGGGGTTTCCCTGCCCCCACTGCTCCAAACTGGCATCTGTTCCGTGCTGGGCTGGAGCAGCAGATGCCTGCTTGCAGCTAATGACAGCAGTAGTCTGTTAACAGATGCCACGGATGTAGCAACAGCCTTTGTCTGAGCCAAACACCCAGTGCTGCAAAGGCAGCGGGGCCAAGGCCTTTCCCTCCCCGGATGGGTCCGAGCCGGAGCCGCAGCCTCGCTCCTGCTCCCTCCCCGGTGCCAGAAGGGACCCAGCTCCGGGGCTGGCTGGGCTGGAGTGTAAAAGCTGCTCATCCCACCCGGAGCACGGACAGGGCGATTCCCCAGGCCGAGCATCCGCCTCTGCTGCATCAGCACTTTGCTGGGTGCTCAACCCGACACTTGCAGCCCCCTCTTCTCGCTCTCCCTGCCTGGTTCCCGCTGGAGCTGCTGCCAGGGAGCTGCTGGCAGCCAGCCCTGTGCAGGCAGGAGCGTGTGGGAGCCGCAGCTGTGCCAGTTCTTCCCTGGTCCTGCTCTCCCCGTGCCACCCAGTGCACCCAGTCCAGCCACCAGTACATCCTTGCACCCCGGCTCATCCTTATGCCAGCGCTGCCATTGCTGGTTTCATTTTTGGGTGTTTCTATGCAAAGGTGAAAGCCTGTCCTGTCTGGGGTGTCCGGGCTCTGCAGAGGGCCCAGTGCAGGTGGCTGCTCTGCACAGGGCATTGCACATGAGTTCCAAGAGGGGGCCAGAAATTCAGACCCAGGTGTCCAAATCACTCTCTCCGGAGGTCTGGTGATGCTGACCCACCATGGGAGCCCCTCTCCTCCCAGGAGACCCTTCCAGATGCAGGAGAGGAAGCCTCCTGCTCTCCCATTGCCCAGATGGATAAGCCAAGGCAGGAACAGCCCCTTGTACCCACTCAGCCCTGCCAAGCCCCTTCCTCCTCTCCACACTTGTATTTCCTTGGAGTTATCACCTTGCCGCACTGGATAGGTACAGACAATACGGCGAAGAACCAAATGAAGAGAGTTTTTAACCACCACATAGGAACCTAAAGGATAATTAAATGACAAAACTTATCAGCCCCCATGAGGCATTCCCATTGTAGAACAGATTAAAAACTGTTTCCTTTCCAAAGGAAAAACAGTGGCTGATCTACCTTGCGCTGAATCTATTAGACAACTCAGCTGAAACAAGTTTCACGTTTTTTAATGCGACCAGCTGATCCAATCCCCCCTGTTTGATTTCCCCAGATGGCAGGAGCAGCTGGAATGGAAAATCCTTCCCTGCCAGCACTGCAAGCATCACCTGGCCGTCACCACATTGACGTGCCTGGAGATCTGCCTGGGCCGAGCAGGGAGGGAAGCAGGGAAGGGCATGATGTCAACGGGTCAAAATGCTTTCCTCTTCAGCCACCAAACAAGCAAACAAACAAACAAACCTCTTGCATTCTCAGTCTGGCGAGGCTTTAAACACCAGTTCATGCTACAGCAGCTACACACTCGTAGGTGCAAGCTGACAGGAAGGGGCTCCTGCACAAGGACGGAATATGGCTCAGCGTTGTGTTGCACAAAGTTGGACCAGAAAGAAAAGTCAAAATTTTTCTGCTGAAAGTTTTTCTATCGCAAAACACTGGGGTTTTTAAATAAAAGGCTCTGCTTCCTGAGGAGTACTTTCACAAAGAAGCCCAGACATGAGATCAAAGGGCCCCTTTCCCACCAGCCCCTTGGATTGGGATGATTAAAGAAAAGAATTAAAGCAGTGATGATGTTTTCCATGGCAAAGGTGGCATTTTGGCATATGTGGCACAGAGGACGGAGCTGGTGCCAGTGCCCAGGCACTGCTTTGCCCCCACCATTGCAATCAACTGTTTACTCGGCATTGGCTATAAATGTGCATTTAATTGGGCACCTTTGCTCCCTGTTCCCCCCCTCCCCTGCTCCGAAGGCTGTCTGAATGCGAGGGGGAGCAGCCCCCGATTCACCCGCCCCCATGGCGGGGTCCCTCCTCCCCTCCCCCCGGGGCCCACAAAGGAGAGGTCGCTGCCATGTCAAGTGGGGTGTGGAGACCAGCTGAGGAGCTCGAGAGCTGAATTGTGCCAATTTGTGCAGCCAGCGCCCGCTGACAAAACTCGGGATCGGGAGGCATGAGCCGGCATATGGTGCCTCACTCAAGGGCCTGTCATTCAGGGCAGCGGCAGTGATGGCTCTCTCAGCCTCCCTTTATGGCCTTTCTGTTCCAGCGGGGTGTGCGCCGGGCCCGGGAGGAGGAGCGGGGCCGGCAGCGCCTCTGCTCCATCTGCACCCCAGGCCAGCCGAGCGTGGAGCTCGCTCTTTATCCCGCTCCCCTCCTCCGACGTTCCCCGACGGCCCCGGGAATGAACTGCTCGTGTCGTCTCAGGGATGCGCGTTCAGGCTCAGTTTTGTGCTGGTTAATTCCAAAAAAACCCGGCTGTGTGCGCGGCTGCACTTCCCGTTCCGTTCTCCTCGGTTCTCAAAGCCTTCTCCCAGCTCAGGGACATCCCTCCTCTCCCTCCAGCCCATCCTTTAGCCAGGGTTTGTCCCTGTCCTCAAAGCTGCTACAAGCAGAAAAGCTGTTGGCTTGAAAGAACTACGAAGAGCCACCACTTAGAGCCCCTTTCAGGAGCAGAAGGTTTTCAGCTCTCAAAGAAAGAAGGTTTTTGTTCTGGCTTTGATGTTTCTGGGGTCTGGGACTCTCAGCTCTTTTCTCCTCAATCCCGAGCAGGCAGATATAATCACCCTCCTCCTTGCCTGCCTCTATTCATCGGTGCGTTTTAAATAAAGTAACAACACAATCCCCAATTTGGGAACCAACCTCAAATGAGTGCCTGCACCGCTTTGGCTGGGGAGGTTTAATCAGGTAGTTAAGCCCCCGTTTTGTGAGAGGCTTCCAACGGGGTTTGGAAGCTTATCGGGGCAGGGTGGGAGGAGGGGCACAGCTCCGGCCATGTCCCCCTCCAGACCCCAGCACCTCATGCTCTGACACTCCTGCTTGTCTCCACCGAGAACCCATGGCTGGGAAGAGCCACGTCTCCCTGTGAGGGGACGTGGCCTGTGACGTGTCCTGTGCCACCTTCTCAGTGCCAGATGATGCCATCCCATCCCATCCCATCCCATCCCATCCCAGTCCCCATGCACTCCTGCCCCGTATCACACCATACATGGGGGAAGGGCCAGAGGCAGAACATTGACAGGGAACCGCACGGGCCTGATTCGCACCCCACAATTCCCACCCCACAATTCCCATTCCACAGCTGGCTCTGATGCAGGGGTGCATGCCCTGATTCTGTGTGTGATTTAGGGAGGCTGCCTCACTTCCAGCAGGTACCCAATCCCTGGATGGCTCCCATCATCCCACCCACGGTGCCTTGGAGAGCAAGCCCCTTCCTGCCGCGGCCAGAGCAGCCCCACGCAGGGCAAATCTGCAGGGAGCACGCTCCTGCCTCTTTATTTAGGTGACAAAATGGGTATTAATGTGCTTCCCCTCCTCTGCCAGGCCCTGCCTGCCCACCAAGGCGGGAGCTGCTGGGGGATGAGGACGGGGTTCACCGGAGCATCCCAGCCCTGCACCTGCTGCCCTGCCCCTTCCCACCGGGAATGCCCGCGGCTCTCACCCGCACCACGGCCACCCCAGCCCTGCTCTTGGGGGGCAGGAGCGGGCAGGCAGAGGCCCTGGCATGGCACAGCTCGGCACAGCAGAGCCCAGCACGCAGCATCCCCGCAGCTGCCGTGGCAGTTGGGGGAACAAACCTTTGGAGACACCGTCTGTCGGCGGCTCCGGGGACATTGTCTCGGAGCCCGGCACTCTCCACCCCTTTCTCTGTCCTTCCCGCAGCCGCCCCTCGCTCTGATTTAATGACAGCCTGCTCAGCCCCCTGCCCGCCCGGGAAGGGACCGGAGCACGGCACAGCACACCCGGCTGAGCTCCCAGCAAACCTTCGGGACCAACTTCCCACTTCTTGCCAGGCGAGTTGGCCACTGGGTGATGTGATAAATCCGTGTGCCCGCAGAGCCCTCCCCAGCTCCGAGGTGAGCATCCCAGCCACGTCCCAGCTAATCTCCCATCGCTTCCCTGGACATCCCTGATTTCCCTGAAGTTGCTCAGCATTGAATGGAAGCGGCTTTAATGTCAGAGGCAGATGGGCACCTCACAAAGGCCCCTCACCTCTCCAAGCTGGTCTGTCCACATGCCTGATTAAATCCTAATACAGAAGTTAGAATTGATACAGTGGCTCTGGGGTGATTCAATTAGTGCAGCAGGCATGGAGAAAACAGCACAAAGAGATGTGGTAGTTAGAAAGTCATTTTCTTTTGATCATTATAGCATCTCACACGTGGAAGCAGAAAATTATAGGCTCATGCGTCTTTGCTTAATATCCTCTGGGGCCAGATTTGTCGTAACATTGAAGTTAGCTGTCAGAATTGACAAAATCATGTGGTGCTGATGAATTTACAGTGCTGCTCTTAAAAGCCGAAGCAGGATCCAGGAAATGTCTGCCAGACAAATGTATTCAAGTTCTCTAAAATCACCTTTCCCTCCCTCCCCGCCCCCTGCCTTGGCTGCAATCCCTCCCGGCCTTTGTGGTGGCTCTGCCGCCGCCGGGGCAGATGCCGGGCTGGGACGGGCGCCAGCTGACTTTGTGCTGACTGTCCCCATGTGCTGCTTTCTTCTCGGGGTGCCACAGCCCCTGCAGCCCTGGGACACCTCTCAGTGCACTTGTGCCCTGAAACACCCAGCTCAATCTCGCCAGACGCTGATAAAAGTGCAGGAAAGCACCTTTCTGAAGCTGCCTAAACAAGTTTGGTGCTGGAGAGCGGCAGCCAGGGATTCTCATCCAAGCTCCAGCTGTCACCACACGGCAGGTACGGCACAAAATGCAGCAGTCACAGCAGCCCACACACCTGGAGGGAGGAGCACAGCCCTGGCCAAGAATGCTCAGGACCTGCTGCTCCTGCTGTGGCACAAACCCCTCCTGTGTCAGCCACTGAGGGACCCACGGGTCTGTGGGAATGGGTGACTCGGAGGAGGGGAACCCCTGAGATTGTGTGGCTGATGTGCACCCCACGTCAGGCAGGACTGGCTGTCCTGAATTGACAAAATCATGTGGTGCTGATGAATTTACAGTGCTGCTGTAAAGGACTGGCTGTAAGGACTGGCTGTCCTGCCTGTCCTGCTGGTTGGCACAGGGGAGAAGCCTCTCCATGTCCACGGGATTCTGCTCAGGGAAGCTGAACCACCACGGCGCTGGAGCAATCTGCCACTGCCCGTCCTTAGTCCACCTCCCACAGCACCCACAATTTCTCAAATGCTGTCTGGGTTCTGAAACTAAACATCCACCAGCCCCCTGATCCCAAACACTGTTGGAGCATCTCCCACTGTCCCACAAGGTGTGGATCACCTCCTTCCAGAGGCAAGCACTGCCTACCCCAGGCAGCCTCAAGTTACTGGTGCTGTACATCACCCAACGCTAAACAACAACCCCCAGACATGGGAATATTCTCATTCCAGGACATATCTTCCTGCCCTGCCCTAGAGTGGTGGAAGGGTTCTCAGTCCCCTTGCCTCTTGCCCGAAGAACCCTCCCTGCCACAGGATCCTCGATGCCACGGGAGCGGGGCTGGCGCATTCCGATCGTTCCCCGAGCCACGGGAGCTCCCGGGGCTCCCTGACGGAGCTGTGCTCGTGGCTTTGCTCTAACATTCCTCCTGTATTTAACACAAACCCCACCTCGGCTGCTCTCTCCACACCTCCATGCACCGAGGGTCCTGCTGACAAATTCAGATGACAGATTTTTGTTTTTTAATTTTTTTTTTTTCTGAGAACAGAGAAATATTTTTGGCTCTGGAAAGATGGGAATTTTCCCACCACACCAGCCAGGAAGGAAAAGCCGAACCATGCCAAAGTGCAGGGCCCAGCCATTCTCAGCCAGTGTGACACTGATGGAGCCAGTGCTGCTGGATTTTGGCACAGTTGGACCTGCCCTCCCTTGGGAAAAGCGTTCCTGCTGTTTCATTCTGGTGGGAGAGGCATCTCACAACATGTGCTCCACACTGGGAAAGGCACGTGGACGTCCTGCTGGCCTTCCCCTTTCATCTCTTTGTGTCCATCCTTCCTCTGCAGAGGGATATTCTCAGCCAAGTTCCACATGCTTGATTTGAATAATTTTTTAAAAAATACTAATCAAGAGGTGGACTTGTGAGGGATTTTTTTTAAGGTTGCCATCTGTAAGAAAATGCTATTTCTAACCAACTTCTATGATTTTTGGGGAGTGAGTTTTATACAGTTTGTTCATCTTGAGGAATCTCTTTACCTTCTATTCTTCCATCTCTGTCTGGTCTTCAAGATATGCTAATCAGTGTGTAAGTATATCCTTTCAAATAATTATCATACATTATACTCTACTCATCTCTGTATAATTTCCTCATATGCATAATCGTATTTGACTTCCTTATGAATGTAAAAACCATCTTACCTTGGGCAAGTTAATCTTCATTGATTGAATATCAAATTCATTTGAATGTGTTAGCAAAGCCTTCCCCCCTCCCTCTTGAACAGCAGAAGACAGAAGAGAAATACACATTTCCTATCCTGCTGCTGGAGAATCTGTGTTTATTTGGTCTTTATTTCTCATTTTGCTCTCTAAGTCCCTTTTTGCTGCCCCACTTCTCTCTCTGCTTCTTTAAATAAAAGTTACAAAGGAGAAAAGCCAAATAACAACGGCTCCTGCCTTATTTTCAGATGAAAAATGCCTCTTTCTCTGTGCTTCTGAGAAGAATAATTAAGGAACCGCAGAACCCTGATAATAACTAACTTCAAAAGGGTGAAAAGCAAAGCCAAAAGTCCTCCAAATGAAACGCAATCCCCTCAGGAAATGCTGGTGTGGGAAATTAGGTTTTCTTCTTAAAACTGTTTGTGGGCTTTGACAGAAACAAACCTCAGGAACAACCCCCTCGCTGCTCCTCTGATGCCCCACTGGCACAACCTGGGATGGAGGAAGCCAGGGAAGCTGGGACTGACCCTGACTCTGCTCCTCCTCCTGACCAGACCTACAGCCTCCTGGAAATCTCCCTGGACACCCCTTTGTGGGGCTGGATGTGAGGATCCAGGAAAATAACAGAGCTTTCCTGCCCAAGAGATGAATGAGTGACACCCTAGCCCCAGAAGAAGCCCTTGCTTTCAGCAGGGATGGATTTTCACCCGGACAAAGCTGGGGTTTCCTGCAGGTGAGCTCCTGTTTCAGGGGAAATTGCCCTGATGGTCACCTGCCAGTCCTCATTTCAGCATCTCAGCTGAGCAATGAGCTGAAGTCCTTAAAGCACCTCTCACGCAGGACACAACTGTTAAATAACTTGAGTTTGCAAATCCTGATGGAGCCTTGGGGCAGGAACCGCACATGGAACTGCTGGAAGTGCCCCATTCCAGGACAGGCATGTCCCCACACCACAGGGAGAAGCTCCAGCCCGACTGCTCAGCAACTGTCCCCAAATCCCAGGCTATGAAATATTCCCAGCTGAGTTCAAAATTTTTCAAAGTTTTGTTTTGCCTTAAAAAAAAAAAAAAAGTCAAAACAATAACAAAGCAAAAATTCATGAATGCCAATGACATTCAAATCACCCCCAGATTATGCTCCTCGCTGGCCTCAGCTGGAGCAGACACCAGTAAATCAGCACTGGGGAAAGGCCCTGGTGATATTTTCTTACCCAGCAGTTAGGAAGGCAATGATATGATGAGTTAAAATGCAGGGCTCTTTGTATGGCAGAGCCCTGGCAGGCTCCAGGCCTGGGGATCAGCCCAGCACTGCCTGGGAAGGAGCAGCAGCCTGGCCTGTGTTGGGCTGGGGGTGCTGGGTGGGTACAGCCAGGATCATCTTCCCTTCAGCTGCTTGCCCCCTTTCCAACCAGGGATTTGTCACTCCCAGCCTCCAAGGGAGCTGCCCTGGACCCTTGTCCAGACATCCGAGAGCTCGGTTGGAGCTGCCGCTACGAGTGGGCTGCCGGATGTCCGCAAATCCGGGCACGGGGCCAGCGGCTGCGAGTCCTGGCTGGGCACAACTTCCAGGCTGGGAAACCTGGCCATATGGGAGCCCCTGTCCGTGCCACTGCGAGCCCTGGGCCAGGAGGGCGGCAGGACCAGCGTGGCCAAGGCTGAGGCTATTTTCAGCTCTGTCGGTACCAGGAGGGAAACGTGTGTTACGTAGTGTGAAAGGGGAAAGCTGCTTTGGGGATTGCTGGAGAAGACATCAGTGCAGCACGCAGGCAAGATTATATTCTGATTAATCAAGTTAATGTACTGTACACTGTTAACACTAAAATTTTCAGAAGAGGCATGACCGGTTTGTGTGATGGGGGTTTGATTCCTCTGGATTAGAATGGGCTAACTCCCTACAAAACTTGCCTTTTTTCCCTTTCTCTTTTTCAGTTTCTCTGCCTCAGTGAGGTATTTTGCTCCGTGTCTCTGGCAAACCTTCCTGCCCAGTTCTCAGACTCCTTCCCAGCCTGGACCAGCCTTTGTACAAAGTGAGGGCCTGACCCAGCAAAACCCAGGACAAATAGGGTGCTCCGAGCCTGGAGCAATCCCTTGAGGCCAACGAGATAAAGCTTCAAGGCTCTGTGCTCCCACAAGAGATGTCCTGGGAGAACAGGGGACATGAAATGGCAGGAAAGCTGGACAAGGCTGCTGGGTGAGAGATGGGGAGAGCTGCCGATATCATTTGGGGAATTTTGCTCCCTTCACACCAATACTGAAGTTTCTGGAATGATAAGTCCTTGCTAAGCAGGTCACAGCACAGATGGAGCACCCTGAGTGTGTTTTACTCTCAAAGTATTGATGACCTCAAAGCATCATTCCACTCTCTATCCCAAATCCCCCACATCCTTGGGAACAGTAACTTTGGGTGGATGGCTGGGATGAGGTGTTTTCCCTGAAATCCTTCCCCAGACTGCCCTGTTTGTATGGACACAGGGGCACAGTCCTGGTCTGGCCGAGGTCCCCTGGGAAGGTGACCAGGGGCACTGGGGACAGGGAGTCCCTTTGCCATGTGGCTCATCCATCAGGGCCTGGCCAACGCCTTCCAATGGGGATTTAATGATGATGAGCAGCAGACCCCTTCCTGCTTTTACGTCACCCCTGGGAGGCTGGGGAGAGCCAGGCGCTCCCGGCCGTGCACTTTCCCTGACCCCTGAACCCCGGGGCCGGCACTTTTATGGGGATGAAGCGACACAGTTCCTGTAACCTGCCTCGGGGGCCCTGAAAAATTAGACTGAATCAAAGCAGAAAATGAGTTTTCATTTATCTTGTGATGATGCACGAGGTTACATGAAAGACAAATAGCTGCTTCTGACTCTTCCTTTATCATTGTCACTGCAATTAATAGGCTGTGGCCTTCGTTACTGTGTTAGCACTAAAGAGACCGCGGGCCCCGGGGGACGTTAACGAGAGGAGAAAAGCAGTGCGAGCTCCTCCAAGTTCTGTCGTGTTCCGCTGGCTAACCTGGTTCTCTGCCTCGCTGCTGCAGTGCTGGTGACTCAGCCACGCCAACACAGCACTGACGTGGCCAGGGCTGATCTGTCCCCTGCAGCAGCGGCGGCACCGCTCGCCGTGGCTCGGCCGTCAAGGGATGGGTGGCAGGGACCGGCCAGGGAGCAGGGATGAGGTTTTCCTGAGGCTCGATGGCCTTCAGCAGCCACCCCGTGCTGTGGTGGTGGTCCCCAGGGTGGGTGGTCCCCAGCTGGCCTCTGGGTCAGTTTGGGAGTCGGATGCTCCCACTGGGATGGACTGGGCTCGGATTTATGGCTGGGCTGCCCTCTGCCTGGGGTTTGGACTGTGGGGCCCTGGGAGCTGGACTGGGACCAGTGGGAACCAGCAAGCCCCCTTGGAGGGAGTCACAAAGCCAAGGAAGATGTTGGGGTTCAACGTGCAGACTGCCTTCAAACTGAGACTCCAACAGTTTTGAAACTCTTTAACAGAGACAAACTTGGCTGTATAATTAGGAGCTTAATTAAATCTACCTCAAATTTTCTGAAGACTTTCTGGGCTCGTGCTTACATTAATTCAGGGGTTTCCCATGCAAAGCTCACTCTGCCTTGCAACCTGCTTTTGACCTTCATCATTAATTTTTGGTGCTAGAACACTTCTAGAGGGTTTGGCATAGCCTATTCCTACGTGATCGTGGCACTATTCCCTTTAATTGGCGCTTTTGGAAGTTAATTGAAAGGAATCGTGATTGGCAAATCAAAATTAAGAGAATTTTGTAGGGATTAAAGTTGTCCTGGAAGAGTAGGGAGAAAAATGTTTATGTGGGAAAATGGAATTGCTGTGCCAGCGCTGTGCTCCCAGGTACCCCCACATCCTCAGCTCTGTAACAGGGGAATGAGGGGCCAGCCAGGGGCTGGGCCAGCCCGGGAAGATGCTGTGGGTAAAAAGGCTCATTTCAATCTAAATGCAGTTAACATGCTCAGAGTCATTTGGGATAAATGGGATACTTAAGGACACATGATGGCTAATCTCTGCTATGACATTTGTGGAGGAGGAGGAGGAATAATTTAGACTGAGGGTATTGTGCTGCTCACCAGTTATCCCCTCTCTGCCATCACAAGTGGAACTAATTGTCAGGAGGACACTGGGCACACTGGTGGCACCTCCCGGCCCAGCGTCCCCAGGCCCCTCACCTGTGTTCTCAGCTCCTCTGCAGAGGCATCACTGACCCCATTTTTCAGACACGGAACTGAGACACGAGCAGTGCAATAGAGCTGTGGGATTTCTCTGAATCCGAGCTCAGGCTCCTGGGGAATTTGCAGGGAAAAGAGCCAAAGGGGCAGGAAAGGCAGGAGAGAGCAGCTGGGCATCTGACTTACTGACAGTGACACCCAGGCCCGGGGCAGGGACAGCCCCTGCTGCCCCCCCTGCCCTCCCAGGCACAGCCAGAGGTGTTTCCTGGGCTTGCACAGGGGGGCTCAGTCAAGGATGGCTTTTGTTTCTAAACTTACAAACATTCTTTACTCATCCTTTTCAGTACAGATTCTGGGCTTTGTGCCTCTCATCCTGTCAAGGTTCTTTCGAGCACCAACTTCCTGACGTTCACTTGAAAAACATCACAAATTATCAGCAGAAGCAAGAAAGCCAGAAGATTTCCAGCTGATTTTCCAGGGCCTTTGTTCAGCGCAGACTGGGCAGAGCCCCTGCTCCGAGTGCTGCTGCTCCCCAGCGCCAGAGCAGCAGCATCAACAGACAGATATTCACTGTGCCAGTCGTTCAGCACGAGTCTGGGGGACCCACAAGGTCATATGAGAGCGCCAACCTCGCTGCTTCCCCAGCGCTGACCCCTCTGAGCCCAGCGGCACCGCTCCCCTCGGCTCCATGGAGCCGGGATTTCGCCCCTAGATGGCTCTAGGATATAAGTTGTTCCAGGCTATGCTGAAGGATGGTTTGCAAATCTCCCTTCCCTGGTTGTATCGCAGCAGTACCAGAGGGTCTGGGTGTTTCCCTGGAGTTACCTGGTGTCCTTGTCCCGCAGCCTGTGCCCCTCGGGGCAGTGCAGGGTGTGGTGCCCCTTGGCTGTCACCCACTCCCGGCAGGGTGGCACACACTGGACACCACAGAAAAGCCTCGGAGGTGCTAGACAGCACCTGTGTGTGGGAAAGCTGCTCTCCTGAATCCAAGACAAACCCTGGCTGGGTTCCTGTAAATGATGCCCCTGCTCTGATGTGCTGCTGGCGCCGTAAGCAGCGGGGCAGGATCGGCAAGGTGGGATTAAGAACAATCACACCACTGCATCCCTAGGGAGACAGGAGATGGATAAGGAAAAGTGTCAGATCGTGGGCAAGGAGAGGAAAAGAGGCAAGTTAGGGAAAGCAGGAATGAAATAGCTCTTCCCTCTTGTTCTGCTGAAGCTTTCTGCACCTCCCAGTAATTAAAATACAAATGATCTGGCCGGGCTGCCCCTGCCCGCAGAGACCCATCGCCCATTTCCGCCCCAGAGATGAAAAGTTTAACCACCTTTAATGGAGAGGGGGAAAGCATTGCCATCCACACTCCATCACATATTTATGATGCTTGAGAAAAGATCAATAGCAGCTATATGCAAGGGTCTATAAATTTAATGTAGCATGATCATTTAGTATCAGTTGTTTCCTAGATTAATAACAGCGGGCCGGGCCGCAGTCCTGAGATATGATAAAGTAATGCTGACGGGGTATGTACAGCACATGGAGCTGCCTCCATGGCCTTTGCAAGATGCTGCCTCAGGCAGCGAGAGGGACTCACCTGCCCAGGTGTCTGTGCCACCTTGGGTCCCCTGGCAAAGCTGGCAGCACCCACCGGGTCTGACCGCGCTCCCTCGGCTGATACGAGACGTGAGTGAGAGGGAGGAACCTGCCACGAGGATGTCCCCAGCACAAATGTCCCAGTCTGGGGTGAAGCCCTCCCAGCTGAGCACCTCCTCCTCCAGCTGGCTGGAGGCAGAAGCGCTCAGCATCCCCTGCCTGCGCTGAGCTGTCCCTGCCTGTCTGCCCGGGCTGCCCAGGGGCCAAGGACTGGCTCTTCGCAGTGACCACAATATGTTATGGTTCAGTGGAAGGACCTTAAACTTACAGACAAGGACAAGGCAGTAAAAGATGAAGCACCTGAACCCCCCATTTCCAGATTACTAGACCCCAGGTGTGTGCTAGGGAGCAGTTAAATTTCATCATTACCCTTTCTTCTATGGTATTTTTTATAGTCCTTTTTACTACTGGCACTAAAGGTGCCGGACGCATCCCAGGAGCTAAGAGGACATCACTCGTCAACCTGACTGCTCGCTGATATAAAAAATGACAAGTCCTGGCTTAATCTTTCTGATAACTGTGTTCTGCATGGCCCATCCATCTCCATGGAGGAGTTTTGGTGAAGCCGGAAGACAAGAACATCACAGCATTTAAGAATGAAAAATTAAGTGCCCTTTTTGAGCACAGCATGGAGCTTATTACCGCAGAAGTGTTCGCCTGCTACTCCTCAGGTTGTGAGCATGTGCCTGCACTTGTCTGGAGCGAAGCTCCTGCTCTCAGCCTTTAATAATTTGGCTGCAAGCAGGAAAACAGAAAGAAAAATCAGAGACACTGACGGACAGAATCAAAAGGCCTACAGATACAGAGCCCTCTGCCTTGAAAGCAGAGAAATCCAGGGATATGGAGACACAACAACCCTGCCTATGGACTTCCAAACCATTGTCCCCTTGTGAGAGTCCGACAAGTTTCCTAAAGCTCCTGCTCCTGCATTCAAGGGAAAATAAGAGAATTTTATATATGTATAAAACGAGTGGTCATGGAGGAAAATCTTAAAAAACTGAGTCTCAAGAGCTTAAAGAAAATGCAGAAAGCCCCTAAAAATAATTTTCTAGCATATTTTTAAAAAATTATTTTACAAATTGGCACTGCTGAACTTTACCTGATATGCCAGTTAGCTCCTGAGACCTGGGGCAAACAGCTGCCCTCACTCAGCTCCTGCTCCACTTGAAGATTTTTAAAACTAAAGCCAATAGCCAGAGATACTACTGTATCAGAAACAAGGCTCTTTTCATTCATGCTGTGCTTCTCTCCCTGGCTGCAGCGCAGCCCTGCCAGAGAGCAGGTGGAGATCCCAGCCCCAGAGGCAGCACAGCATCGCCCTGCCCAGCTCCCCCCAGCCCTCCGTCCCTCCACAGATGTTGCAGCTTCGTGTGAACTGGCAGCACAGCAAATTGTAATTTAATTAACTCTTAAGCATTCCTGTAATCCAGGCTGACAGGGCTCCCCCAGCCCTGTGGTTCAGGAGTCCTGTCTCCATTGTCCCTTTTGGCAGGGCTGGCATTTATCTGAGGAGCCAAAGTTGATTGAGTCGTCTTGGAAGGACAAACTGCAGCCCCTACTCTGCAGCCCAAGCTCCCACTATGCCTGGATGTCAACTCACCCTGGCTTAAAAAAGCCCAGACTGGCTTGGTTTAAGCCCTTATTGTTAACTCTAAACACTCAGTTGGAAACAACTTTAGCAATGGGAAAGGAAGCAGAAGGATGGTCATGGAGAAGGTCTCTCCTGGCACAGGCAGGCACCGACTGCAGGAACCTCCAGGGAAAGGGAAAGGGGGTTTCCAAAACAATTTGTGGAATCCATGGCTTCTCTGTGACCAGGTGAAGAACGAGTCAGCCCCAGTCACCAAACCCTGTCAGAGCTGCCCTGAGCCCTGCCTGGTGTGTGGCACCCATGGCGCTGGAGGAAGAGGGGCTTGGATGCTACTCCACAAGGAGGAGCTGGGCTGATGCCAAACGAGACCCTGATTTCCTGAGCCTCAGGTTTTCCTCAGCCACAGCAAGGCCAGGACACTGCCCTGGGCCCCGAGCTCTGCCAGGTGAGCACAGTGTCAGCACAGACACCACGGAGGAACCCAGGCAAGCTCCTGGCCCGGCTGGACATGGCTCAGTGTGCCAGAACACAGAGTGTCCACAGCCTGTTTCAGGCACCTCATCAGGAATTGTCCTCCTGGGTCACTGGCTCTTCGCATCCCTACCCTCCAGCTCTGAGGTGGCCCCTGGAGCCAGGTGGCTCTCACGGGCTTTGATGGGGAGAGGGCGGCCAGCACTGAAACAATTCACAAGGGAGAGGGGAGAGGTGGAAATTTTCCACTGAAACCTACTTTTCGTGGAAAATTGGGTTTTCAACAAAATGAAAGCAAGTGCTTTTTCTTTTCCTGCTGTTTTGATTTTTCATCAGAAAATTAAAGAGAAGAACACTGTCACAGTTTCTTTCCCATTTTTTTTTTCCTTTTCAGTTTCTTTTGGCCAAAGGCTACAAAAGATATTTTGGGTCCCTCCTACAGTTTTTCAAGTTTTACATTTTCAGCTTCCTGATGCAAACCTGGGATTCTCTGTGGGGAATTAAAACATCCTGCAAGCACTCCTTGGTTACTTGCACCCCTCTGCTCCAGGACACTGACACACTGCTGTGTTCACCCATAGCAGCTATGATGCTTTCCACAGGATTTATGTGGATTTGGGGTTTCCTGAATCTCCAAGTCTTTCCACTGCAGATATTTGCCCCGATACCTGTCCCAGACATTATCTCCATTTCCTCCCCTGCTGTATTTTAGATCATGAACATCCCCTGGCACCCCTTGCCCAGCACAAAGCTGCTGGGCTGTGATCACAGTGCCACGATAAATAACACCACTATGTCTGGCACCTACAGCCCCCATGGAAAAGCAGCTCTGCTCCTTCCTCTGATGCAAAAGGAATTTTTCTCTTTCCTCCACTGAAGACAGAACACAATTAATGCCATCCCAGCACCCTGGCACCCTTAGCAGAAAGGGCACAGGCACAGCCTGGGCAGACACAGCTCACAGAGCTCATCCAGGGTTCATCCAAGGCAAATTTGATGGAGCAAATCCACCACCCCTTATCAACACTGGAGCAGTGGGACCCGATAGTTGCACAATGTACAAGCCCTGTCTGGGTGCTTGAAGTGTCCTCAATGAAAATTGCTAAATAAATTTTGCCAATTAAAACACCCGTCTCTCTCTGTTCTACCTGTCACGAAAGAAAGTTTCATTTATGAAATGCATTAATCGTTGGATCTCCAAAGCCCCATAAACCTGCGAGTCCTGCCTGGTGTATAATCTTCTAATCTCCTCCTCCTTAATCTGCTCACTATGGAAACCCCTGTCATTAGGAAACAAATGGCTTTGTGGGCTGCCTTATTATTTGCAAGGCAAGATGTAAAAGAGGGCGAAGCTGATCGGGGAGGACAGTATAAATTACTGTGGTGTTTACCTCGGTCATGTAAAGGAGCTAAACAGTGACTGGGGATAAAACAGCAATCCTGTTATCAGGGAAAAGTTTTAAAGCCACAGTAAGGGGGCTGTGTTTGCATCGTTATCGTGCCTGCCCCTTCCTGCCAGGGGTTTATCAGGTAAGTGACTCCAGGCGGGGATGTGTGTGTTCATTTGTTAGCACGTCTGGGTCCTGAGAGAGGTGAAGCCACAGGTAAATGAAAGTGCCCCACATCCCCACTGCTGGGGGGCACTCGGGGCACAGCACGGGGGCTGCTGGCACTGCCACCCTCCCGGCATGTCCAGAGTCCCCCAGCACTCCCTGGGATGGTGACACAGCCTGGTCCCTGTCACTTGGGTGCAGCCACCCCGAATCCCAATCGATGGCTGTGCCTGAGCTGGAACCGACACAACCAGAGCTTGTACACAGCCTCTACTACACCTCAGTGGCCAAACCTTGTCCTTCACTGGCCAAACCGTGTCCTTCACTGGCTGTCCCATGCCCAGCACACGATCCACACCTGCCCAGTATCAGTTAATACCATCGGTGTTTTGGTTGCTGTCCTCAGGTCCTCACTTTTTCCCATCACAGGGATCAGGATTTTCAGATAAAGGTGGATTAGGAAGAAATACAAACTGGGCACTGTCCGGCCTCCAAGCCAGCTAACAGGGAGGGGAGGAATGGCAATGTTGACAACAGCAGAGCAACTATGGATAAAACCCGATCTCTCCCTGAGGATGCCCCCAGGGCTCAGCACTGAGCAGGGGTTTTTTAACTTGGAGGACGAACCAAGCCTGAACGATAAAAGGTTTTATGAAATCAAGGAGGGATGCAGAGTGCAGTGGTGGAGAAGCCCTGGGCTTGGGTATGAGAGAGGGAGCTGGCTCAGGCTGAGAGGCTGTGGAGGAAGCTGGACACTGGATTTGAGGTGGGAATTGCTGAACAGCTGCTTTTTCTGGAGCCATTCCCAGCGCTGACCTTCGGCTCAGCCAGCGTGGAATCCACTGCTGCTGAAACCTCATCCACCAGCGAGCCCCGAGCAGGAGGAGACACAGGTGAGAGGGAACCAGGGAAAAAAGGAACATGAAATAAGAAGGGAATTGGAAAAGCAGGGACCCCAATTCTAAATGTGCTGACGGTGCTGTGCTGTAATTAATAAGCACCAAATCTAACAGGGATTCGTACGGCGCAGGGAAGAGCACCTCATTAATCACAGCCCAAGGTGTCAGGATGCCAAACAGGAGGAGAACCTGCCAGGCCCCGGCAGGGAGTGGAAGGGTCCTCCAGAACGAGAGCCCTCTGGAACAGGCAAGTACAAAACACAATTAAAACCCCCTGAAATATCACCGACAAGCTAAAAACCATGAACAGTTTAAAGCACAAAGTTCTGGAGGGTTTGCGCTTTCTGGTTTCGGGGCAGCCATCCTCCTGCTCCCTCTGCCCCTCTCCATCCCAGTATTTCAGGTTCTCCTTGCTCTGAGGGTGTGCTCTCACTGGCTGGGCTCATTTCCCTCCTGTACCCAACCTGGATGTCTCAGACTGCTTTGATTTCCCGTGCTGTTTGTCTGCTAGCATGGTATAGTTTAAACAACAAAAAAGGATGGTTCCTTTTTTGAGAGGAGAGGAGAATAGAGGCTCTCCAGCTATTTAACTGAGCCTTCTTTGATAGAAAACTTGAGCAGGCAATCAGCAGTGAACCCAGCATTTGCAAAATGGAAATAAATGAGAATTGTGTCTGGAAGCCCAACACCTCCCTCTCCATGCGCAGCGTCCAGACACCGTTATCCAAATCCAAGAGAATGCTGGAGTGGCCTCTCATCCCAGTCATCACCAGTGGTTACTGGGAAGCACTGGGAAGGCCATTTTGCACCCTGAGCAGCCTGGCCAACACCAACATCTCCCTGCCTGATACAAAGCTAGGCACACACAAGGAAATTCCACCCTCTCCCATCTATCCACAGCAGCACTGTAGGAATGTTTCCCTACAAATAAAGATTCATAAACCCAAGAGCAACAACAACAACAACAACATATTAATGCCTCTAGTTGTTTATTCACAGTCAATGGTTATGTTTTCCTTCAAGCAAGCCATTAAACTTGTTAGCTCCTGGTTAGACACTAATTTTCTTTCCCAAAGAAGTGGTGTGTTAGGAATTATGTTAATGAAGTATAAATCAAATCCATCCTTAAGTCAAGAGGCTGATGCCATCCAAACATATCCTGTGTTTCAACAGCAATATAATTTCATAGCTGTAATCCATCAGCAGCCAGGCTGGTCAGTTAATTCATTAGAAATAGATAATTAATGTCCACTAATAACCTGCTGCCTTGATTTCGTTGTTCTTGAGAAAGGAATAAGAGAAAAACTCCATATTTTGAGGCACTTTTAAGTGGTGTATTTTGAGGGAGGTGATTGTTGAACATTAATTTGCTCTCAATCAGCAGTGCAGGTGGAGTTATTTATCTCTTCACCTGATCATGCTGGAGAGCTGGAAGGGGAAGAGCAAACAGCAACAGGAGGCTGCTGGGAACGCAGGCTGTCGATAACTGCGCCGGGAAATGAGGAATTCCCGGGATAACGGTGACACTACTTAGATATGAATGGTGCTTCCAACGTAAAATATGGAGATAACCAAGCAACAAATAGGTCATTTCTTGCAGCACTTCCCCGGCAGAGAGTGTCTGTGCAGCAGAACACCATCTGTTTGCTGTAACCTCGGCGATTTGGGGTATTTATTGGTGCTTGCCATTGTCCCAGGACCTCTCTGGAGAGGATGGTTTGCTCTGAAGTGCTTCCTCCCTTGGAGTGTGAGAGAGATGAGAGGGCTGGTTATCAGTGGGGATGGGGCATCCATCAACTGGATGGTGGTGCTTTGGCCCGGGAAAGAGAATAGAAAAGGGAAAGAGAGAAAAGGGAAAGGGGAAAAGAAAAAAAAAATCACATCTATTGCTCCTTTGAGCTCTCCATCATCCAAAAAATGTAGCACACAGAAGGTGCCTCAGCTATACCACACTGAGAAACATCAGCCCCTGCCTGTAACTGTGCCAGGCCCTCAGCCAAGAAATGTGTTGGCATATTCAGACCTGAGAAATCCCAGGAACTGCCAGCAAAGCGATACTGGGGATGGATTTGGCTGCCTTTGCAGCCCCCGTCTGCGTGGGAAAAAAATAAAGACAAGCTCTCCCTTAAAAGCAATAATAATAAAAGGAAAGAAACTGCAAAAGAAACAAAACTTGTGCTTAAAAGCAGAAGCACATGGCAACAAGAGGATGGGATAGGCCAAATGGGCAAGGATGAATTCTAAAAGAATTTAAGCTGTAATTAAACCAAAGGGGAACGGAGAGGCACTGGGGTAAGTTCTGTTCCCAGACCTGTTTGTCCCACTGCTTTGGGAAAGCAGCCCTGCCTCCCACCTCCTCCTCATTATTATTATTTGTGCAGGGTTCTCTGCAGAGCAGCTCATAACTCACCATGTTTATGATAAAGCAGAGCAGTTGTTTTTGGAGACAGGCACTTTGGAACGGCGCGGCCCCGGAGGCTGCGCCGCGGTGAGTTCTCCCCACCATTCCCTGCCAATCCTTCCCTCCCCTTTCTCCAGAGCGCCTGAAGGAAATTTATTGCAGCAGGCGACTGCTACGGGCAAATACTAATAAAATGCTGTTTTGCTGCAATTTGTTTAATTGGCCACAGAAGAGAAGCCTTGCATGTTAGATCCAGCTCCTGACACCTCCTGCCCAGTCCGCAGATGTTCTCACCATGAAGTGCTCACATCTCCATGTTTATGGTGGGGAGCAAACAAACCCCTACCATTAAATCTTTCCTATTGCAGCAGATCTGATTTGATTTAACATGCATATTTACTGTGGCAGGCTGCTGGCAACCTCCCTGATTTATTCAGCAAAAGGTACTACTTAACATACCCTCCCCTCCTCGCCACCTTCCAGACACTCCTCCCCATCCCAGTCCCGTAACAGATCCAATGGATGGGCAGCAAGGGGGGAGGCAGACACACAGCTCTGAACCACAGGGGTCCTCTTGGAGATATTCTTCATAGCAAACACAGATTTGATGGCATCAGCTCAATTACAAGGGTCAGGACTGGGACTTTGTCCTGACTTGCTGCCTGCTCCAGGGATGAGCTCTTTGAATTTTGACCCTTGGTTTGCAGGGAACTCTGGTTATCGCAGAGGTCCCAGGGAGCCTGACCTATATTTCCGTAGTGCTTTGGGATCCCCAAGTGAACTTACTGATCAGAGCATTTTAGCAGTTATCTGTTACTGAGGAGAAAAGGACTCCCCAAAAAATGAATTCCCAGACTTTCCTGGGATGGGATTTGCACATCTCTGCAAGGGACAGTGCTAACTCAGATGCCAAAGCAGGTCATCTGCTGGCTCCATATCAATTTTTAGAAATCACAGTATGTCTTTAGTGGGTTAGAATTCAGATTTGGGGGGCAGAGATGCAGCTCGTGTTTCACCCCAGGTTCGCAGGGCAGAAGAAGATTTAAAGCAACAAAGGCAGCCACCCTGCCATCCCCAGCCTTTGTATGCTCAGGGGGTTTGTGTCAAGAAAAGGAACTTAAAACAGCAGTTTAGGAGATTTTTGGTGCTATAACTCCTCCTTTTTCCCCATGTTTCTATGGCAGGAACCGAGCCCATCTCCAGCCCCAACTGAGCACACAGTGGCCAAGCCTCCTGCACTGGGCAAGGATCCAGGTGAAAAAGGATGCTCAGGCTGAGACGTCCTAAACAGTGATTTGTACACACTGAGAATATTACAGCTCCCCATGGATTCTCCCTGATACTCATTAAGTTTGCTCTTTGCCACATATTTCAGAGATTTTAGGGGTGGGAGCTGTGAGACTCATTTGCACTGACTTACAACCCGAGCTGTGGAGTGGGGTTTGTGCTGTCACCGCTTGGGCCGTGCTGGAGGAGAGGGGAAGGGAGGGACAGGGGAGAGAGCGGCCATGGTGACAGCCCCCAGCTCTTCCTCTGCTGCTTCTTGACCATCTTGAAGGTCTTTTCCAGCCTTACCGATTCCGTGAGGATTCTATTCGTGAGCACAACGCTCATGGTTGTGTCCCTGGGATGGTGAGGGCGGAAACAAAGCAGCCCCGGTTTGAGCAGTGATGGGATGGAAGCACCTTTTAGATCGACTTCTGCAGTTCTAACTGCAGGGAGAGAAGCCACAGGCAGGGACAGAATGGCTCCTAGAAAAGCCTGGCTGGCTCTGAGGACTGGGAATGGGTGGTGACCCCTGGCAGTTCCCGACCCACTCCTGTGGTTGGTGCCAGATGGAAAACCTCTCCTTTCACAGGGAGGGGGAGAGGGGGGGGCTTATGCAACCCCAGGACCCTGGATGCTTTCCCTCCCCGGGGCTTTCCATGGGAGAACAGGGAGGGCCTGCAGCTCCAGGTGAGGGGGTCACCCTTTGGAGATGCCGTGGGAGCAGCAGGAGCACGGTCAGTCACCGCGGGCAGGGAACAACCGCACCCCGAACACCGCAGCAAAACCGAGAAGCGCAGGGTCACCAGCAAGGCCCGTTCGCACCTCGGGGGCTCCCCTCCCGTCCAGGCTGGCACTTGCCGGGGGAAGCGACAGGACGGAGCTCGCAGAGCACAAAGCCAAGGCAGGAGCTGCCCGGGGTGAGCGGCAGCCTCGGGGCAATCGCAGCCCTCGCCCCAGCCCTCGGTACACAACACCTCCTCCTGCAGGGATGATTTCCTCCCCAGCCCAAGCTGTTATCTGAAGGCAGAGAATGCCAGCCATTATCCCCGGGCCTATCGGATCAGCTGCTCCATTCTTTTATCTTCTCTTATTGAGGAGATTAAAACAGTGCCAAGCTCGGGGAAGCTCCCCGGAAGGCAGAGGTGCTGATTGCCGCGGGAGGGGGAGGCTGTGCTAATTCTCACACGATTTTTTTTTCTGGTAAAAATACACAAATGGGTCACTTTGTCATGAGTAAATAGGCAGGACATCTCCAGTGCCAGCCGGGCAGTAGCAAGCCACCACAGAGATGTGCAATGGACAGCACCTTTCCTGGGCAGTTTTTATCCAGAGGGATCCTTTTTGGAATCCAGGAGACAAAGCCTCATTGCATGGCCGGTTTTCCTTCCTCTCCTGTGACAGGGACCACGCAAGGAGGCAGAACCTGCTCCGAGCAGAGCCAGTGGCACTGAGCTCCAGTGGGCACAGCCATCGCTCTCCAGGGGTGGCAACCAGGCTGGCACAGGGCCAGGAGGGACCCCCAAGCTGGGGTGTGTGGTCCTGCTACTGCACGGGCTGGGGTCAAACACCCCACGCTGCTGCGTGTCCTCTTGCAGAGGAAAGATTCCAAAAACTTTGCAGCCTGGCTGAACTCCTCCAGACTGCTTCAGTTTAAAAAGTGGGGCAGAAAAGCTCACAAAAAGAAACTTTCAGAAATTTCCTGCCTCCAACGAGGCCACAAGTACTGGGACAGCAGGTTTAACTCAGCTGCTCCCGACTTCTGTGTGCTGTCGCCTGCCAGTCTCGGCCCCCGTCCCTCAGGTAGCTCAGAAAATGGGTTGATGGAGCTTCTCAGGCCCTGAGCAATATTTCACAGCTCTTATTCCAGTCTCTGGAGTTCACTCAATTTATACTTATTGTGTCTTGCTCCTCTCTGCACTGCTTGTGGGAACCCCAGAGATGTCACTCACTCCGAGGAATTAGTGACACTCAGCACTGGAGCAGCTTAAATTATTTGGGTTTATTTTATGCAAACAGAGGCTACTGGGAGTGCAGGCAGCAGGATGGAGCAGCACAAGGGATCCTGCCTGCAGTCCTGCCTGTTCGGGAGATCGATGCCCAGGGAATACCTAGAGGGGATCAACAGGCCTGGAGAGGGACTTTGGACAAGGGCACAGAGTGACAAGACAAGGGAGGATGGCTTCAAACTGACAAAAAGGTTTCGGTTGGATATTAGGAATGAATTCTTTGTGAGGGTGCTGAGGCCCTGGCACAGAGAAGCTGTGGCTGCCCCATCCCTGGAAGTATCCCAGGCCAGGTTGGACGGGGCTTGGAGCAGCCTGGGATAGTGGAAGGTGTCCCTGCCCATGGCAGGGGGATGGAATGGGATGAGTTTTAAGGTCCCTTCCAAGCCAAACCATTCTGTGGTTCTGTGACCCCTTCCCAGGGAGCTGGGACAGCGGATGGAGCATCCTGCATCTCGCCAGCCATCATTTCTTGGCACCTGTGCCCTGGGGCAGAGCTCCAGCAGAACTCGAGGCTGGGCAGGAGGCCACAGCGCCAGACGGCCCCGAGCGCCGGAGCCGCGGCACCGCCTGGAGGCACCGACTTTGCAGGGCTCAGGGGACAATTCCCAGGGCTCAGGGGACAATTCCCAGGGCTCAGGGGACAATTCCCAGGCACGGGCTCCCAGCACAGCTCCAGTGGGAGCTGGGAGTGGGTTGGGAATAGAATTCAGTGCAACTCCAGGGAGAGGAACCCTCAGCGCGGGGGCTTTGCTTGCTCCAGCTGGGGGGCTGAGATGCTGCAGGAGCCCTGAGTTTGTGGGGAGGGAGAATCCCGAGCCCCAAGCCGGGCTGGCCAGCCCCAGCTCAGGAAAAGGCCCTGTCTTCTCTCAGAGAACACGTAAGATCCCTTGCGGAGGTTTCCTGAGGTTACTCGTGTATTAAGTTAAGCTGACCAATTTACAATGCAAATGTTACACAGCTTACAAAGGGTAAATGAGTTGTATGTTGAAGGAGATAGGCTCTACCCAGACAAAAGTGGAACAGACCTGTGGCAAACTGCAATTAATGACCTGAACACATCTTCCAGAATGAAAAATTCATCGAGTCCTCTAAGGATATATAGCCCAAGCAGAAGAAATTATTCACCACCTTCTACATATCCAAAGTGTCACCAAGCCTATTTATCTGGCAAATAAAGTGCTTCCCTTCAGCCTTAATATTTCTGCTGCTGTATGGTCCAGAAGTTCTGAGATTTTTTTGAGAGCAGATTTCACAAAGAAAGTGCAGTTTTAAGGAAGCTGAGAGTGGGTTGGTTGTTGGGAGAAGGAAGATTGAGGTAAAACAAAAACTTTTAAAATCAAAGGGAAGGGTAGCAATAGGTTTCTGGAAGAAACACCACATCAGGATGGGTACCTGAATTTGAGACCCCAAGACACGCTGGCCACTGGCCAAAATCCCAACTGTGACATTGAGGGAGGCGATTCCCAGTCTGGCCACGTGCAAAGGGGAGATAAAACCTAACTGTCCCGTTAGGGGCGGCACTGGTGCTTTCATTAATGCATGTAAAGCACTTCTGTGGTCCCCAGGTGGGTTGAGAAGTGTTGTTATAAAACTGGGACTAAATCTGAGATATTCTTCTTCCTGCCTGTAACGAGAATGAGCAGAGCAACTGCCCTGCAGACCCTCTATGGTCCAAGTGATTCCGGATTTCTTTGTGGTTTACTGCCCCAGCACTTGGGGATAAGCAAAGGGAAAAACAACTATGGATGTCAGAACTCATTTCAAAGAAAAAGTTTTATTTTGCCACAAATATAAAATGTAAATTTCTGCCCTGGGTAGGCACCAGCTCTTGGGGAAGGGAGCAGAGCTGCTGCACACCACAGCCTCCTGCACAGGGAGCAGCCCAGGCAGGTGCCTGCTGCCAGACAGACATCCATCCTCCTTTTCCCATTTCCCTTTTCTGGTGTGCCTGTGACCCCAAGCAGCCCTTTCTAGCACCCAAATCCCCCGCAGTCCTTCCCAGGATCCATCCATCTCCTCCACCCCAGGCATCTCACAGGGGGTTAAGCTTCCCCAGCTCGCCTGAGCACCTTTCTCTGGCAGAGCAGAACCCGCTGCCATTTACAGACTCGCCCAAATCACTGGGGGAGTGGGATTTGGGGAATTAAGGTGAGACAGCCGTGCTGGGAAGCGGAATGCTGCCAGATCACTCCAGCTGCTGCTTCCCTCGGTAAATTGGGGTATGGACACCAGGGAACATCCCTGGCAGAGTGACCAGCCCTGGCCTGGGGGCTCCTGGGCACCGCCACCCTCTGTCCCCGGCTCAGCTCCCGGCAGCGAGCGCTGCCCTTCTGCTGCTGTTTGCTGAACAAAACCCACGCTGGAACTCCGAGCTAAACAGTTAAGCAGCACTCATCATGCCTAATTTACAAAAGAAGGGGCATATTTCAAAATATTTATTCTGCCTTTCCCAGTTGGATTGGCATAAGCATGTGGAAATCTTCGAGGAATCAAACAACTGTTAATCACCTCAAGCTATTCCGGGCTGAGTTTGCTGTGTAAGCTGCCGCCCTCTGTTTACACATAAGAAGCAATGACTCAAAGAATCCTATAGAGACGAGGTTTTTTTCCTCCTTTTTACCGATAAGGCCTGGCCAAACGGCTTAAAGGGCCCAGCTATTTAGTATTGGAGCTGCACCTTCTCGCCTCCCTCCCTGCCCTGTAATATCCACATTTGTATTCAGCTGGCGAGCACCGGGGGTCGGGAGGGGGAGGGAGAGCTCCGGGTTTCACAGCCCACCCTCCTCGCCGGGCTGGCCCCGGGGCTGCCTCAGGCTGGAGGGGCACGGATGCCCCCGATGGTATTGGGTGGGCAAGGGCAGGGCTGGGCATTGCCAGTGCCTTGAGCAGCACCCCGGCCCACAAATCCCAAAGCCACAGCAAAACCACCCTCCAAAAGGCACCAGGAGTGAGATTTCCAGACCCAGGGGAAGAAGCAGCATCTCGGTGGTGTGGCTTGGACCTGCTGCCCTTTCTTGCTTTTCAGGGCGCTGTCACCCACCTCGGCCCCCCTCCAGCTCTGCTGACCCCAAACCCTGCAGCTCCACCCCAAAAATGAGCCTTGCCCCCATAAGACCAGTCCCACACTCAGCCTGAGGACAACAAACCCAGCATCCACAAACCCAGCACCCACCACGCTCAGGGCTTTTGCCATTACCCCAAGCTCCAGGCTCTCCAGAAGAAAAGCAAACCCACCAGTGCCCCTCTCCCCTTCCCTTTCATGCTCCTGCCGAGCATGCGCCGGGCTCTCCCTCACGCCATGGCACTGGAGCTGAATGCTGATGAGAAATTCTTGGTCCAACCCCAGGCACTCATTTTCAAGTAATTAACTTGGCACCACCACAGCACACGGCAGATCTGACTTTCCCGACCAGGAGATAACTGAATTAAAAGGCCAGGTGTGGGATTATTTATGGCCAAACTTGCTTCTTCCCCACCACCAGTTTTAAGTCAGGAATGATAATTTTATCTGGACTTTCTGTCTTCCTACCCAGCCTGGAGGCTGACAGGTTTCTTTGTGGGGGAGCACAGCACAGGGGCAGCTGCAGTGGGGAGCAGCACTGGGATGCTGGAGGATCCCAAGGATGTCCCACGCCTGAGTTGTCCCCTCTCCCCACTGGAAGGGCAGTTTGGGGGGCACCTGAGGATTTTTTACCATTCCTACTGCTTGGACATACTGTACATGCCATCACCTTTTATCAGTATATCTTATTCCTGAAGTCATGTGGAATGAGTGAAATTCCTGCCTCTCCCCAAAGCTGGCAGCTCAGCTGGAGTCAGAGCTCCCCAAATCCCCCACTACTGTCGTCCTTCCTTCTCCCAGATAAACCCTGACGTGGAGCTGCAGAGAGCTGTGAGGAGGGGGAAAGGAAGATGGTTTGGGGGACAAGGAGGATGCAGAACCAGGACCTGGCTGCTCCCTCCACAAGCCATGCAAAGGCTGCTGCCCCTTGGGCCAGGCTGACTGCAAACCCCAGGGGTTTCTGTACAAAAATCCAGGCCCAAAAGGATGGAACAAAAAGATGTGACAGATGTGGACCTCCTGCCACGACCCACCACTGTCCCATGGCTCCCAGCACAAGCACTGGGCTGAGTGGGAGGAGAACTGGAGGAGGCCATCCCTGCTCCCAGCAGAGAGCAGAGCTGTGGAGGGAAGGCTGCCGAGTGCTGACATACGAGGATAATGAGTGTTGACATATGAAGATACAGCCAAACTGAAAGCTACATCCTATTTAGCTTTTAATTTGGATGCTCATAGAGTGAATTCTGAAGCTCTGTTTCATCACAGCCCTTAAAATGGATCTGACTTACAGGAAACAAGCTGATGTGAAGCTGCATTACTGATAAACCCGACTTGAACACAGCACCCGCTTCCCTGGACAGCCGCCCTGTGAGATCCCACACTGGGCAGGAGAGCTCTGCCCCCAGGAAAGGCATCCTGCTTTGGGAACCACACTCCCTTTTCCCATGGGAAGCCTTGTCTAAGCCACACAGGTCGGGGTGAGATCTGGAAAACAGAGGGACATGCTGCTGCACCTGCCAGAGCCCATCCCAGCATCCCTGCAGGAGCCACCCAGCACAGAAACCCCAGTGTCAAACCTCCTCTGGGCCAGCACCGGCTTGGGAACTTTCTGAGCATCCCTCTGAGCGGAGAGGCCAGGGCAGAGGGGAGCTGCTGTCCCTGCCTGGTGCCCCCTGCTCTCCTGACCTGCCCCAGAGTTTCCTCTCCCACTTTTCCGCTGGCCAACCTTCCAGGCACTGAACCAAACCGGGGAAGGGCAGCTAAAGGTTTGCTACCTGCAGCTCCTGCAAATCGCATCCCAGATTCCCCCCGGGGCAGAAACATCCGCCAGAAGAACACAACAACAAGGACAACAATCACACGTTACTATTTTCATCTCTGCCTTTGCTTTCTTCTTTTTAAAAGTAATTCATGACTCGCAGCGCCGAAGAGGCCCCTGTGATCCCCGGGTAATGGCCTGCCCTCTATGCAGAGTGGAATAGAGTTAGAATGAACGCTCCAGAAACCCTGACAGCCCGTTTAACAAGGTGTCTAACATCCCATTTCCTCTGCACTTCCTCTCTCCTTAATCCTTTTATGCGAAACTCACTCAGGAGTAAGCACGTGTGAAATTGAGGACTCTCTAATACACATTGCTCGACACAGGCTCACTGAAATGGAGTGTCTCAGCCTTGTTCCGTCAAACAGTGCCAAGAGGAAGCCGACGTTAATCAAAGAGTCTTTTCCATGTGTCCAGGGCCTTGTGCACCCGCAGAGCAAATAAACAGCTCTCCGCTGCCACCGCTCTCCCAACACTGCCATCTTCCCAAAGCTCCGCACTCGACAGGCGGCTCAGAGCAGCCGGAGAGGTGGAAACGGAGCGGGGCGAAGGGCAGGGCACACCCAGCTCCCAACAGCTCGGGCAGGGGGTGAGGGGGCAGCAGGTTGTGGTTTTGAAATAACATCTGCGGGCAGCACAAAGCAGCTCCCCAGGCTGCCGAGTCCTGGAGCTGCTGGGCATCCGCAGCTCCAGGAGATCCTGCAGCTTCCCAGGGCAGGAGCAGCAACCTGGGTTGGATGCAGGGACAAAACGCAGCTTGGGAGAATAATAGAGAGGACAGGGTTGAGCTTAGAGCAGCTCAGGTCTCCCCAAACTTGGACTAAAGCTGCTGTAAGGATTATTCTGTGAGTTCTGACCTCCAAGCAGCCTGGCTGCAAGGTTTGATGGCACCAGTGCTGTGATCATTTTGTGATTCTATGATAAATTCATCATAATCAGCCCCATTCTGCAGTAGAAAAGCACAGTTATACACAGCAACTTGGATTCCTCAACAGAAAGTCTTTTCTTTACTAGAGCAGGGAAAGAACACCAGAAAGGAAACTGAAAGCCCTCCTGATAAATTCCCAGGAAATGCTTCCAGTAGTTTTGTGCATTTTTTTAATCCCAAACCAAATCCACCCCAGAACTGAGCAATTCACTCCCGAACACCAGGTCCAGTTGATATGAGGGGGGAAATATGCTGCAGTTGCAGGCAGACAGACCTGATCCAATGGGTCTATTATCTCCCCCCGTTACTATGATCCTGTCCTAATTAGGATCTCACACCAACCAGATACACCAGAAGTCAATGACAACTTCATTTATCCAAGGGCTTCGGTCTAGGAAAGCTGTCTGGTGTTTTTAAGTCACCATCAAGTAGGTATTGATTCGGGGAAGTCAGGAAATGATCCTTCATTTGTGTGCTTTAGCTGGAATTTGGGGTGCCTGTTGCTGCTCCTGGGGTGGCCCCAGGGTGGGAGGGCTGAGCTGGGTCAGCAGTTTGCAGGGTGAGCAGTGAAAACACCTCGTGTCCCTCTTGCTCTGCCCCACAGACTTTCTGAGGGTTAAAACTCACGGTAAATCAACAAACATTTGGATCAATAAGGGTTGCAGGGGAGTGATTTGCATCGGTGCTCTCAACCCCGTGCTGGAAGAGGAGCCCAGGAAGCGCATGATGGATGCACAATATTGGGGTGGCGTGGAGAGACAGAGAATCCCTCTAATTGCACGCTGGAATGCAGATTACAGAGCTGAAGATGATGAGCAGTGCTAAACCCAGCGCCTCCAAATAAATAAACACACAATATAAAGCCCCCAGTGACTGAGATTTCCGTGTTATCAGCACCCCGTGTAAACGATAGCGTCCCTCCGGATCAGCCCGCGGAGCGTGGGCTGGGGCGCTGCGGAGATAAGGCACTTTTAATCTGCACACATAATCAGCTGAAGGGAAAATATAAAATGCTAATAACAAATTGGAATTCAATCTAAAAGGGATGCAACAAACACCAGAACCATTTTCCCCTTCTTGCCTTTGGGGAAAATAAAAAAAGAGCAAACCGTGCCCTACTCCCGCCGCCCACCTCTGGCTGTTCCTCCCCTGATTTTCCCCCCCAAAATTCTCCATCACAACACTTTAGGGGGCGAAATCTTCCCATTAGGAGCTTGGGTCCCATTCTCCCTACCCCATTCATCCAACTTTATGTTTGAAATGGATCAGTTTCCTCGTGACTGAACCCAGAGTGGATCTCCCCAGCCCTCGCTCGCTGGAACACTATAACAGGTAAGTGCTACCATACATCATCTTAAAAGGTGGCTTATCTGGAGAGGAGGTGCAGGAAATATTGTGTGAGGGACTGTCTGCATCCGAGGCACAATCCGATTCCATTTTTCCTTTTGAAATAGGGAGCAGCAAATCCGTTGCTAATGCCTGAAAAAATCACGGCACAGCCCACGGCTGCCTTGGCTCCCTTGGCCGAGGGGGCTGTGCCAGCCTGGCCCGCGGCAGGGAAGTGCCCAGGTGGAATCATCCCTAATTGTCACCACGCACCTGGCTCAGGAATGTACCCACACCACCAGCTCCCAAAGCCTTGCTGCCACGTGGGAGCTGCAGCAGTGCCCGAGGCCCGAGGCCAGGGGAGCTCCTTTCCCTATTCAAACCAGCACAATGTAAAATGGAAAGGCAATTTTTCTTCCTAAGTGTGTCGATCCCCAGGGCTGCGCCTGCACGGCTGCATTGCTGAGGCCACTCACATCCCTGGGATGCTGGGCTGGGAGGCTCCGTATGGATCTGTGCCTGGGGCTGCTCTGATTCTCTGCTGTGACCTTTGGGATCGGGTCAGGTTTGGGTGCTCACCCCTCACCAGAGGCCTGGCCCTTCCTCCTGCACAGGACAGTCAAACCACCCATTGCTGGAGCCTCAGGAAACATTTCTGAGCAGAACTGAAAGAGAGCCCAAATATTTTACTCCATTTCTGCGTATCCCCCCTCCACCTAAAGCAAACAACACCTAAAGCAAGTGTCCTTCTGTCAGACCCCAGCACAGCCATGACCCCACACAGCCCCATCACTGCATTCTAGTGACCAGTGGTCCCTGTGAGCTGTGTTACCGTCTGTCCTGAGGTTCCAGAATCAACAACCTGCCCCAAACGATGGGTAAGACACACCTGTGGGTGTTTGATTCCCTTTGCTGTGCTATGGTGACAGTGCTGTACCCTGGAACTACTCTTTCCACATCCATGATACCACACTGCCCAGCCCAGCTCCTGATTCGCAGCTCCTGGGAATCATTTAAGGCTCCTTCTTCCACATCCCCAGAAAGCCAGGGCTTCATGGCACTACAGAAAATCCAGCATCAGTGCAGAGATTTGGGGTTAAGCCACGGGCTGCTGCAGCCTGTGTAAGCCCCAGTGACAGTGTATTTATTCCCTCCCCACGCCGGCGCTCAGACAGGGCAGATTTCCTATTACACACACGCACACACGCGGCCAAATCCTGTGTATTGGGCAGGGAGATTATTGAACAAAAGTAAGTGATAAAAGCACGGGCCAAAAAGATGTGTTATAGTGTTTTCCTTTGAGGCAAAGACAAAGAAGACACTTTGCTGTTTGTTGTGCCAGAGAATCATCTCTGATTGTTTGTGTCACGGTGGCAGATAAGTGCAAAGGAGATAGATGTTCTGTCTCCCAGGCACAGTTCTCATCTGTATAGTATAAATTTATGCCTGCTGGTTGCAAGGCTCATGATTCAGAGCCGGTGTGTGACTGTGATCTGAGCAGAGGAAGGCACTGCCTTCATGCCTGACGTCGATCTGCTTCACTGGCGCTGTCACTCAGCCCCTGGGCAATGTCCCCTCGCATTAGTGTCACCTGCTCCCTGCGTGGGCTCCCGGCCTGCACCCAGGGCTGTCCCACCCTGCTTCAGCCAAGCTCAGCCCACCAGGCTCTGGCAATGGCTCTGCTCGTTGAGGAACCACGTTTTCCCTTCTTTCCTGCAGTTTGGGATTCCTTAATCTTCCCATTCCCAAACCCAAAGCAATTTCCCTGCACAAACCAAGCATGGGGGATGGAAAGGAGGGAAATGGCTTGGGAGGCAGCTCTGAAATCCCATTCCCTCCTTCCCACAGCTCTTGGCCACTGCTTTGGTTCCAGAGGAGTGAGCTGAGAACAGCAGTGCTGCCCAGGCTGGATTTCAGAAGTCACATCTAATAGCTGCCTTTTTGGGTTTTAAGTGCTCACTGGGGCACTACCAAGGTAAAGATATAATCAAACTAACAATGTTCAAACTGAGCTGGAAGAGCATCTTGGCCTCGGCATTCACTCCTCATCCAACCCCAACGCACAGCACCTTACAGGCTGTGCTGGAGGCTGCCAAAACCAGCCCTGCAAGGGTTAATGGGGCAGCAGGGAGCTCCCTTATGTGGCAGCACAGAACTGGAGCTGACACTTATCCACGCACGCACAATTAGCAAGGGCCAGATTTGAGCCCAGATCTCGCCTATCCTTTTCAATTCCATCTCTGGGCTTTGCCTCATGGTGTGAAGGGAACTGGATCTTTGCTGCTCCTCAGTGCCCTTCTCTTCCCTCACAGCAGCAGGGTGATGGATCCTGTTCCTGTTCCTGCTGCTCCTCTGGGACACAGCTGACACCACGCCTTCCCTCTCCTCCTGCTCAGTCCCGGTCACTTCACAGAGTCACAGAATTGTTTAGGCTGCAAAAGACCTCCAAGACCATCGAGTCCAACCCATGGCCAATCCCCACCTTGTCACCCAGAGCAGAGCACTGAGGGTCACTGTCCACTCTGGTGCCACCACAGAGCTGATGGGGTCCTGCTCAAGGACAGGGGACTGCCAGCCACAAATGGTGTGGTTGGAGCCGAGTCAGAGACAGGCAGGAAACGCTGACTGAAGATGTTTTGGAAGCAAATTCTTTCAAAGCAACAGCATCAGCGAGACCTTCACGCACTTTCCCCACCAAGCCAGGCTTCTGAGAGTCCTTCCCACACAGAGGCTGGGTGTGCTCTCAGGTGTGAAGAAGATAAAAGAATCTCTGAGCCCTGCTCCTGCCTTATCCTCCAGAGCTGAGAGTTTGTTTATTTGGGTCTGCAAACAACCCCAATTTCCCCCAACTCCTGATTGCTTAATTTCATGCCCCTCTGACACAAGGCCAGTATCTCAGCCCATCTCCTCACGCCCCTTCCTGCAGCAATCACTCACACATCCAGCTCCCTCCCCTCCTCACCATCTTGGAGCGACCAGCTCCAAGGGGATCCTGGAGGAAATTAGCTTTGCTCCCATTACTGGACAATCTGGAAGGCTGAGAGAAATGAGGGCTAAGCCCAGAGGTTTAATTTCCCCTTGTGATGATCAAGGGACTTTAATTTTTTTTTTTTTTCCTTTTGGTACCTCTGAAGTTGGAGGGAAAATAGCCAGAGCCAAAGACAAATGAGAAAGTTCATTGGAGGTTCCAGATTTCCCCACAAATCACCTTGGCCAGGGAAGGTTTTATTGCAGGAGTTTCTGGGTTAATCCAACACGGGAGCAGAAGTGCTACCAGCCCAAGAGGCACATTCCCTGCCGCAGTCAGTGATTACCTGCCACCCCATATTCCTGAAATCAGACCCGAACTAACCCGGCGCTCCCAGGGCACCCACATCTCCCAGGAGTTTTACTAGCAGCAGACTTGGAAAGTGAACTCACGCTCCTCGTTTTGGGTCAGTAAATGTTAGCAAAGCCTTCGGCACAACACAAGCATTCCCAGAAGAACTGGGATCCAGCAGTGGCTTTGCTACAGGGCACCCGTTGCCACCTCAGCAATGCCAACACAGAGGAGAAATCCTCCTAATTCTCATTTTCCTCAAGCAATTTGCTGCTGAACTCACAGAAGAATGGGGAGCCAGGGCAGAGCTCAACTCGTGCTCCATTTCAGCCTCTCTTGGGGTAACCTTTTCTCTAACTTTTCATTCCTGTGTTTGCTCATGTTGGTGTACGGCTGTGGCAGGGATGTGATGAATCCTGGCATCCCAGGGGTGCTGCAGTGAGATCTGGGAGAAGCCCAGGAAATTCCTCAAGCCACAATATATTACATGGGGAACACACAACCCTGCATTTGCCAAGTCCCCACAGAGCAGCAAAATAACAAAAATAATGCTCTTTAGCAGGACCCCAATTACAATTTGTAGTTTTACTGGCTGTGCACTGAATTCAGTTCCCAACTCAGACAATGGGGATTGGGAGCCTTTGGAAGCCCAAATCAGACTTGAGCATGCTGGTGGTGCTGGCAAATCTGTGCTGGGCAAACCTAACTCTGGTGGGTGGGCATCTGGGAGAGCAGAGGCCAAGGAAATTGCCAGCAAATGCCTGCCCTTGGATGCCAGACACGACTTCTTGGGGAACTTTGCACCTCTTACCCTGACACTGAGTTCCTTGGAAAGGAGGGGTTGGCTCCTGTGGCGTGCACATTGTCTTAGAAGATTGATTTTCCACCTGTAAAAGTGATCTACATTCTCCTTCCTCTCCTGGATGCCTTAGTCAAAAGAGAAAATGGATCTTTTAAAGATACATGTATCCATCACTATTATTTACATCCTAATATGCGTACGCAGCTCTGCTCCAACAAGGGAAATGTAAATCAGATGGACATCGTTCCCTGAATGCCCTAAAGAGCTCCATCCCCCCCAAATTAGAATAGAAAATGCTCTTTTAAAATGCACCTTTAATATGTAAAAGCTGCTGCATCCTGACTCTAAATAAACCAAACTTGAGCTACATGCCAAATATCTTAGATAAAGGACAGGTGAGATGGTAGTATCTGGCCAAGGAATCGGTCCTAAACAGCTATTTATATTAATGCAAAGAAGGTACAATGTTCTTCCTCTTGATATATGCTGCAGTGGGATATAGTTTTGTCCCACTAGTGAGAATAAAAACGTACAGTTCATGATAGGCAAAGTCACATGTGTGAGATAAAAAGCTCCAACTATAATATATGTCTTCACCGTGTATTCTCTTCAGGATTTTCTTTAGATCTTGGGATGACAACAAGAAAACACTTACTCAAGGTTAGACACTGCTCTCTGGGCTTTTTAATAACCATTCCCTCTATCCTGGGGGATTGCGTCTGTGAAATAAGGCAAACTCTGCTCCAGCGCCTGGACGTGCAGAGGCACGGCAGAATCCTTCTGTGTGCCTTTGTTTCTGCTTGGCTGTGCATGCCAATGAACTGTGCCGGGGCTGGGCTGATGAACTGCCCATCCCTGGAAGCTTTCCCGAGAGCAGGAGCAGAGCTCTGGCCGGGCAGAGACTGCCTGCCCCTGGGGTTCACTGACAGCCCCGCCAAACTTTGAACACGACCGTAAAAGCCAGCGGGTGCACCGCTCGTACCTCTTCAAAGGAGACCGCTGCCCACAGTGAGGCAAAAAGATTCGGTTTTAAGGCAAATGCCTCGTGTAGAGCGGCCGGGGAGGACGGGCTGGGCCAGCCAGGCTGATCTCAGCGAGCACGGGGCTGTCCCCGCAGGCTGCCGATAAATGCGCCGTGTCCCACGCTCAGCCCGGCTGCAGATGCGATCTGCCCGTGCCCTGCGCGGCGGGGACCGCGCTCCCGGCCCGCCGATAGCATCTCCCGCTGGAACCGGCAGAGATAACGCGGAGCAGCCGCGCAGGAGGAGCACAGCCCTCCTCCTCCACCTCCTCCACCTCCTCCTCCTTCTCCCGTCACTGCCGGCAATGGGACTGGGGGGCTGGCAGGAGCAGGGAGCACCGTGGATGGAGCCTGGGGCAGCCGAGCACGGCGCTGCATCGCTCCCATCTATCCAGGGCTTTGTGCCATGCAAATCCGAAGGGTGCGCACACCAGGCATAAAGCCAGGAGCCGGTCTTAGCTCAAAGCCTGTGTCACAGCCACGGGACTGGGCCCTCAGCCTGGCTTTTGGGGCTTTTTCCACTGGCTTTTTCCACTGGCCCTTCACACATTCTGCCTTTTTCATTCAGTAAATTCACGGGGACACGGAAGACATTTGATGTAGGAAGCTGAAATTTTCGCACGTGGCGCGGTGCAGCTCCCAAGGCAGCAGGCAGAAACAAGCCCACCTGCAGAGCACACTGCTCCCCCTCCTCCAGGCGGGGCACGAGGTGCTGGGAGCAGCTGAGGGAAGAACTTGTTCCTCCCTGCCCCAGCTGGAGGCTGCAAACCCCCCAGAGTCAGAATTTCACTGAAATGCAGACTGATTTTAAAAGGGGAGCTACTGGGCTCCCTTCTTCCTGCACTTCGGGTATCCTTTAAGCATCACCTTATTCCTGACTATCCTGGTGCTCCACGCTTCAAACACTTCCACTTTTCTCTCTCTTGCTGACAACTAACAGACCCACGTCTGTGCCCTCTGTCCAGCTGCTGCTTCACACCACAAGGCACACTGTTATAATATGCTCGGCTTGATATTTCTTCCAGCCCCAAAACAAAGCTTAATCAGGCAGTGAAAGCAGTGGTGAAGATGAAGGATTCTGGGGATGGTTTCCCTTCTGGGTTGCTGCTTTTTGACACATCCCCTGGTCCAGCAGTAACATGTTCTCCACTTTGCATTAAGAAGGACATTAGCACGGAGGTTTTGTTGCCACCCCAAGGGAAGCGCAGCACCAGGAGGCCTGAAAGGACAAAGGACAGTGCAGGAGGCAGCCAGGAGTCCTGGGATGGCCACAAGCTCTGGTGTCACAGCAGCTGGATGGAGACGAGCCAGAATTCACCTCATTTACTACAATCTCTGCTTATTATTATTACCACTAAACCCATTTGGTAATTGAACAGCATTAATTGGCTCCGATCCCCAGTGCTCGGGGGAACCAGCAAGCGTGGTGAGCAAGGCTTGGAAAGCAACACCCGCCCGGAGACTGCCGGAATTCCCGGGATGCAGCACCGGGACAGGCCCACAGCTGGAAAGGAGGGAGAGCTCCACGCTGCTGGGCATCGACTCCTACTGCCCACAGACTGATGCAATAAACCCCAAATCGGTTAAAACACTCAGCAGTCCCCGTGTACCCACCACAGCACGGTCCCGCTACGAGAACACGTGTCCAGGTATTATCCTGGTGACCCCTTAGCTGTGAACGAGCCAGGATATTTTGGAAGGAAAAACAATTTGCTTCCACTATTTACTTCTTTCTGCCGCTCTTGACCCCGCGAGCGCACAAAACGTCTGCCCGCGCCTCCGCTGCCAAAGAGACACTCTCATCAAGGAGGAGTAAATCACAGTAACAGGGAAATAAACCTTCCCCCGAAATGATTCCCGGTTATTTATTTATTTATCTGCCTTTTCGCACCAGTCTGCATAGAAGTGCATAAATTGCGGTGCCGGCTGGCGGCTGCTGAGCAGCCCGGGCTCCGGGCGAGCATCCCCGCTCCGCTCCGCTCCTTCCCTGCTCCCGGCGCCGGCGGGGCGGGCGCGGGGCGGCCGAGGCCGTTTCCCTTTAAATCTAACTCAGGTAATGAAAACGCACAAGAAAATAGTGCGGGTGCATCTGGGAGCAGTAGAAAACAGTTAGATCTTCATAGAGCCATAAAGAAGTAAACAGTAGGCTGCTATGAAGATCTATGGGACCCCGCAGTGCCATTGTCTTCAAAAGGAATTAAAAACAAATTGCTGAGGGCCAGCACATAATTTAGAGACTCACGGCAATTTTATGACTTGCTAATGTTCCTAATTACATGCCCGTGAAAGGCTTAATTAATTGGGGGATGTAGCAAAAAGTGGAGCCTGTGTTTGTTATCATGGTTCCACTGCATTGATTTTAGTGCCTATGGAGAATTTAGGGCCTCTTTATTTGCACAAAGAAAATGCAAGTCTCTCGAAAAAATGCACATTAAGATCAACCCCTCGCTGCTATCTAATATACTTTCCTCTACTTAACCAAAGTGCTTGTAATCATATTTTGTAAATGTTGGTGCCGTTAATTGCATTGTGAGAGAAAATAGGTTCCGCTCGACTGGTTGTGGAGAATTTTATAAAGTTCTTTTCCTGCTCCCAGTTCTGAGGACTCAGAGAGAAACTCATCAGAAGTTGCTGTGGTGGGCAGGGAGTGCTGAGGCTCTGCTGCTCCCCACATGTGGCTGGGCCGGTGGGTCCTGGGGCAGATCCTGCACCCACTCAGGTTTTCCTGAGTCATCCCCTGCCCACTGGGCATCCCCGTGACTCCTGACCCACAGCCTCTTCCCCAAAGGAAAACAGGACAAATCCAGCTGAACATTTCTGCTAAGTTGTCTGAATCCAAATTTCGATTGCATTAAAAATCACAAACAACAAATTTTTGTCTCTGATATTTTAGCTGAAGGCAAAATCTCACAAGCCAACCAGCTCTCCCGAGGAGCCACCAAAGCACCAGCAGCAAACTGCAGAGACAAGTCCAGCTCCGACATGTGCAGGCAGGGGGCAGGGGGAAGGTCAGGCAAAGAAAGATTTGGAGCAGCAGTTTTGGTTGGAACGATGCTCCTTAACAATCAATAACTAAATATCCAGGGATGCAGCCTGGGCAGCCCCTTGCTGCTTCCTCCTTCCCTCACCTGCACTTCCTTGCAGCAACATTGCAACAAGGAGGAGGGAAAAAAGAAAAAAAGCAAAGCCAAGTTTGTGTGTTGCTCTTGAGAAAAGCAGACGTCTCTCGAAATATAGTTGGTGCTTTGACGATAAGACCTTTGACAGGAACATGAATGACATGAATACTTTGATCTCTAGTCTCAGAAGCTTCAACAGCAATTATGAGTCAAGAGGGGTGAATATGGGCAGCAGCTAAAGCAATGCCCCGGAGGGTGCTGATGCAGTAATTAGAGACGAACCCCGAGCATCTCTGCCTGCACCGTGCCGGCAAACCAGGGAGGAGGTGGGCCAGGGGGAAGCTTCATGAAAAAACAACTCTTACTCTTCTGAGAGACATAAAATCGACAAGACTTTATACATTTCAAAGCAAAGATCTTCAAAGACAGGTAAAATGCTAATTCTGCTAATGTAGGTTTTTATGTATATGCTCTGAAAAGGTAAAGCAAATTAATCACCAGCTTTACCCCCTAATATATATCTGTGTTACAAATATATTACAGCATGTCAGATCTGAGGAGATATATCTGAACAGCGGTGGTTAAAAGAGCATTTCCCTTTTCATGCTCTAATACAGTTATTTTGATCTTTCAGTCTTCATATTTTTTGTTCTCATCAAAGGAATGATGGTGCCAGAGATTAGGGTGTTATTTATTTCCCTCTCACTGTCCTACCCATGTTAATCACTTCAAGTGTCAACAGCTGCAGCAGCAGCAGTGCCCGTGCGAGGGGCCACACTGCCTGTGCTGCCTGCACCTCCTGCCCAGCCACACCAGGATCCCTTGGGGTCACCTCCAAAAACCCCCTGACCTCCAAAATGATGGAAATGCCGTGCAAACAGAGGGCAGGGAGGGAGCAGAGGGATGTTGGGGACACACAGCCCTATCCCCAACAGCAGCAGTGCCCAGCTCAGCCTTCTGCATCCCTGAGATGGTTGTGGAACACATCAGGGGAAGGAAATGCTGATGGAGTGGCAGAGTGGTGTTAGGCACCGCCAGAAATCCCCGTTCTAAATCACACACAGCTTGGACACCGGGGAAACGGAGGGGACAAACAGGGAAGGAGGCAGAGGGACAGGAGATGGTGGCCAAGGAGTGCACATGACACTGCCCAGTCCAGCCAGTGCCATCCTGGTTCTTCAACCAGGTTTGGGCACGGGGTGACTCGGGTGTGACCACGGTCCCTTCACCTGGCTGAAGGCTGCCTCGTCCCCAGAGGGTCTGCTCTCAGGTTGAGGGTGAGTTTGGATCTTGCCCCTGGAGTTTGGGCAGCAGAAGCCACAGTGGCCATCCCCAGGCTGGGGAGAGCTGCCTGCTGACCCTGCAGAGGACGGTGACTTCAGCAGCTCCATCCAGACGCTGCTTTAAAGGATCATGTGAGATCCCAGAGCTTAAAGACCAAGTGTGGTAGCTGCTGGCTACTCCTGCAGGTAACTAGCAGGGATGAATGGATGAATTTGTTAGGAGGGGAAGCTGGTGATAAGCAGGTATCTCCATAATTATTTGCAGAGATTAACGGAGCAGGTGCACTTCGGGCATAACTAATCCTTGAGAGACAAGGAGCAGGCAAAGACTGCAGGAGCTGATGTCTTTGAAATAGGTTAAACCAGTGACATTGCCCACCATCAGCATTGTGTTCCTTGCCTTTAAAGTGCTGACACTTACAGGTTTGATGGTAACTAGACTGCATAGGGGCACCTTTGCTTTCACATCAGATCTGCTGACATGAACAAGAGTCGATTCAGATGGGCATCCAAACATTAAAGTCCTTCCCTATTTCCATAAAATGATTGGCAGGATGCCTACTGCTAGCGGCTGGTAGCACTGCTGATAAATGGCATCTTGATAAAAACTTTGGGCTGTTTTAAGGAAAAAAAAAAAGCACACTCTTATTCTAATTCACTCAGCCCCTGACAGATGAGATGCCTCATCTCTAAAAATTAGATCCTGGTATCTTTGCTGTGTGTACAGAAGGAAAACAGCTTCCAGGGGCTGGGACGGGAGCTCGGTGTGCCCCGTGCCTCACCCCCCTCCTGGGCAGGCAGCCGACCCTGCCGTGGGGCAGCTCCCCTTCCCTGGCACTGAAAATGTACAGCTGGGGACTCAGCAGAAAGTGCCCAAAATACAGCAAAGGTTATCCCCAGGAAAAGGAAAAGGGCTTTCCCTTTCCAGGTCTTGAACTCCTGAAGCTTTCCATGGAGTCCTGAGGGTAAAATCTCGCTGGAGCAGCTGAATTCCAGGGTCATTTCTAAGACACAGAGACCCAAATCATGGAACCAGGTCCTTCCTGCAACTTAAAAGTGAACCTCACTCTGCCTCCGCAATATCACAGGCTTCATTTTCGCATGTAAAAGTCACCTAATTACGTTGTGAAGCTCCGAGCAGTAACACAGAGAGCTCCAGGAGCATCCCCTGCCTGCACAAAGGAAACAGCCATGGACAAGGACGGAGAAACCTCAAAGAATCCTTGGCGCTGCCAGAACAACCCGAGTCGGAACCAGCAGCAGAGCTTGTTTAAACCAACCCATGGTTTCTGGAGCTGCTGCCCTCCCCTTCTCCTTCCTGCCTCAGTCTGCCTCCAGATGTGCTGCCAGCTGTGCCAACACCAGCACGGAGACTGAACAAACGCACTTGAGCACATGGCAGGGCTGTCCCAGCCTGGCACCATCTCCAACCCTTCCCACAGCGGTGCCAGACCCCAGCCTGGCTCTGCACCCAGCAAAACCAGCAGTGCCAGTTTGTCACCACAGCTCAGAGACACAGAACCGACCCTAAGATGGGCCCTGAGAGCCCCCAACATCACAGCAGAGCGCCGGGAGCCTCCAGGCAGCCCAAGGAGAGCAGGAACGAGGTCTCCCTCCATCTCTTCCTGGCTGGAACCTCCCCAGGGCTCCAGAGCACCCCTCGGCCCCGAGGCTGGTTGTCCCCAAGCCCCAGCACAAGGAACACAATTAAGAGCAGTGACATCCTTACCTTGACTCCCGTCATGGTCCGCTGGAAGTCACTTGGAGAGCCGGGGCTTCAAAGCTGCCTCGCCATCATGTGATGTGACATCGTGGAGAATTTACTGGGGAAACAAAAAAACCCCACAAGTGTGAAATGTGACTGTCGATAAAGTAATCCTCAGCAATCAGACAAAATTAATTGTGTGAACATCATTGATCAAACCTACTTAATACACTGGGTTTGTGGAAAGCTGGAATGTAATTTCATTACCAATCTGCTCCATCCTAATGAAATTTCTAATAACACTTTAATTTTGATTTCGGTTAAGGAGAGAATGATGGAAATTTTCTTTTGCTTCTCTTGTAAGGTTTTATTTTATTGGTTTTCTGCAATATCAGGGATACTAATTTTTTTTTTAATTTGACATTTTATTAGCAGGGGGCTGAATATAACAACACAGATAAAAAACAAAATTACAAAACAGACAAACCTTACAGAAACAGAATTTATGTCAAACTTAAGGAGGCTAATTTTAAAGAAATTGATTTATTTTATGAGTGGTGATTTGGAATTTTTTTTTTTTTTTTTTTAAGTTCTAGCTGATTTTCTGACCCAAAGTGATTTAAATAATAGTGGTTTGCAGTTGCTTTTCTGTGGAGTTCTCCCAGAACAATGCTGGGAGAGGCAGCACCATGCCTGTGTTTGTAATGGGTAGATTAAGGGTGAGCAGACCCACGTCGGCAGCAAGGCCCCCTCAATTTGGACACAACCAAGATTTCACCCTTTGGGTCAAGTCTCAAAAGGCACCACCGAGGCCTCCAGACTGGAGCCAGGGGAGGGGTCAGAGGTTAAACACGCCAGGAGTGAGGGAGCACCGGGCAGGTAACTAAACGGGGGCACTGGGTCCGCAGGGAAGCCCCTGTGGGAGGTGCCCCCCTGCACCAGGGCCCTGCCTGCGCTACCTGGGACCCCCATCCCGGAGGGATCATGGCAGAGAAAAGTGACAACACGCCAGGAGAGGCCCAGCAGAAATCAAATTGATGAACCCAAGGATTGCACTTGAGGGCGAGCATCCTCCTGGCACCCCTGGATTCCGTGGGAGCGTGCGCTGCCAGCGGGGTGCCAGGGGAAAGCCAAGGGACACGTCCTTGGGCCACCCTGCCTTGTGCCAGCTGAGGGCTCAGGGCACCACGTGCTGGCAGCACCCACCCATGGAGGAGCTGGGCCAGGACAAGGTGCCTGCCCGGAGCCTCCAGGCTGCTGCAAAGTGCTTTTCACCGAGGGCAGCGGAAAGGCCTGGAAACAGCGACTGTGTTGTTGCTTTCTGTGCTGCCAGGCTCTGCAAACGCACAGCCCTTGTCTGCAGCTCGCAGGGGAGGGCAGGCCCTGCTCTGGGAGCAGCTGGGCGCTGCTGATGGCTCGGCTGGCAGCGCAGCCAGTGACTGGAAATCACCTGTCCTGGGCAGCAGGACGTGTGCAGGGATGCTCAGGGCGCACTCTGATGGCTCCCCGGCATTTGGGGCCTCTGCACGACGGGCTGGGCTGTGATGAGCAGACAAGGGAGCACGGAGCGTGCATGCTTGCTGCAGGAAGGTGATGCTCTTTGACTACTGAACTGGTGCCTGTCTCTGGTATTTCCATTTTCAGCAATCTGATGTGTTTTGGAGATTTATTCATGACTGGTGTAGTGAAAAATTGGAAAAGGCTAGCAGGACAGCCATGGCCTGGAGATCCAGCAGCTGATTGAGGCTACAACTGAATTACTGTCAGAGGCATCATGCAAGGTTTACTCCGGCGAGTGGGAAGTTGAATCTTTATATTAATAAGTGAACATGAACTATCAGAGGGACTGGCATATGTCTGCTGCCGGGCAGGGCTGCAAGGAGCTGTCAGATCAAGGGGAGACTCGAGCAGACAAATGGAGAAGCTCCAGTGCCCCCTTCACGTGCTACAGAGGTGTCTCAGCAGAGCAGGAGAATTTATTGGTGCACAAAGGCTCAGAGCTGCCTCAGACTGAATCCCTGGGTGAAAGCAGACACAGAATCTCGGCCATTGCTCCATCCCTCAAGCACAGGTGAAAATCCAGCCCCTTGCTTGAAATAAAACCACGGTGCTGACCACAAGGGACACGTGCTGTTAATGCACATCCAGAAATCCCAGTCCAACTGGGAACACCAGTGCCTGAAAACTCAGGGAAAATCCTTTACCACAAACCAAACTCAGGAAGCCCAAACCTATAGCAAGTGCTATGGAAAGGATAATTTTCACCCTGTTTCCAAAAAGAAAAGGAAAATGTGCTGGTCAGTGCTGATCACTGCCCTCCCCCTTGGCACAGGCATAGAGCCCTCCTCTATGGCTTCCACACCGGCCACTTGCAGAGCTGCCCCACTTTTGTTTCCACATCAAGCACAAGAAGCCCCTTTCCATCTTGCTTCCCACCTGCTGGGTGTAAAAGGATGGGAGGGAATGCCCCTTTCCACAAGGATGGTTCTCCCCAGACCTGAATTTCTGAGAAAATTAAGCAAATAAGCAAGGGGGGATTTCAACTTTTAATCTCTTGGCAACCAGATTTAACCCATCCCAGGGCCCACTCCCGGCCTCTCTGAGCCAGGCTGTGTTTAGGTGAAGCTCAGCCTCATGAGCTCCTCCCAGGGAGTTTCCAAGGGAGGGAGAGCCGAGGGTGATAATGCCCCAGAGCTCTCCTGAGCTAACACCCCTCCTGGAGATGAGATCCCCCTGAGTTTTAGGGGTTTATAATCTTTCTGCTTCCTCCACAGTCCCGTTGCACTTTGCTAATCCTTAATGCCACCGCTGTCCTTGGCAAGGCTCAGAAAAGGGACTTTCTCCTACCAGAAAGGCAGGAGAGCTGATTTCCTAATAATTTATGGCTCCAACAAAGTTGCAGAGCAGCAACCAAGTATGCAGGAAAGGTTGGGGTGAAAAATTATTTACAAAGTGAATGCCCTGAAGACACTTGTACTGGACAACAATTACGGCACCTTAATTAACTGAAATTTAGTTCGCCCGTCGACTGAGGCATGTCCAGTGCTAAAGTTATGCCACTACTGCTGTCTACGACTGGTTAATGAATATAAATCAGATGGTTTATAGTTAGTGAACATGTAATAGGCTTGCAATGAGTTGAATTCCAATGCAAAATGCCTGGGGATAGGAACATGCCATCCATAAAATATATATAAATAACAGATTTACATTTCTACAAGGAAAAAAACAAAGCTGTGCTCCCATCTTGGTATTCTCCCAGCTGGACAGACCTGAGCTCCAGTTCCCCAATGAGACATGGGATCAGCAAAGAGGACTTTAAGAGTCTGGTCACCCAAGGTGCAGCTCCTGAAAGGCCAAAACTCTCCCGTGTCCTCCTTGCTTCCCTCCCAGCCAGTGAGCCCTGTCCTGCAGGTTTGTCCTGTGCCTGTTCAGAGCTGCTTGGGAGCAGTGCCTGAGGGGCAGGAGCACTGAAGGTGACCCCTGAAGGTGCAGAGCACCTGGTGCAGGTACCAAAGCCTGGCCAGAGGCAGCTGAGGCCACCAGAGAGGGCGGTGCTGCCTTGGCTTGGCTCTGAGTCAATGCCTGGGGACAGCGGGGACACGGCTGTGCTTTTGCCGTGGCTCCTGCTGCAGGAACCTTTACTGACAGCAGCAGAAAAGAGCAGACAGCAAAGGCTCCATCTCCAGAGATAATTCAGGATAAAAGATGAAACAACAGCAGCACCCTGCCCCTTGTTCTGCAGTCAGTCCTGAGCACAGGTTGCAAACAAACAAATCTCTGCACGTTCCTTGAAAAATAACCTCAATTTGGTGCCAGCTGCGAGCTGGGCAGGCCTGGCCAAAGGCCCCTGCAGCTGGGTAAAGCCTTACCCAGGCTTGGTGTCATCCAAGGTGCTGTGCCAGGTCAGGGATGGGAGACTGCTGACCTTTGGGGTGCCCTGCAAAGGAGCCTCTCACCCCACTCCTGGCAGATAAAGTTCCTCTGGTCATTCCGTGCTGGAGTGCCCAGAGGATGCTGTGCCCCAAATCCCAAACTCTTGGGGAGTTGTTGGCACCAAGCCTGAGGTAGGAGTAACCATCAAAAAAACACCCAGTGTCAAAAAACCCCAGTCTCAGCTCTTTACATTTCCTTGCTGCAGAAGCAAGAAATTGTGGACTTTATTTATTGCACAAATTAGGTGCAAGAAAATTATTTTCTTAATGTGAGACTTGATGAATGTTCTCAACTCTCCACCCTGCTAGGAAGAGGGGGCTACAATGAAAATTATTTACAAAGCATGTGCTACCCTGCAGGGATATTTATTCAGGCAGGGGATGTTTCCGCAGATTTTGTTGACAAAGGCAAATCAAATTACATTTTTGTGAACATTACAACGAGCATCTTGATTTGCTATGGACATCAGCTGGCTCCTGACTGAGCCTGGGAAGCAGCTCGGGCCCAGCACCCTCCAGGCACCTACAAAGGTGGTCATTTTTGGGAACAGATGGGTAAAGTGCTCTGCAAGCTGTTCATGCTCTTCTAAATACTGGCTGGGAGTTTTTATCCCTTTAAAATGTATATAAATTACTATAAAAACCACGCTCAGATTAAAGATGGTTAATGGCTGTGAGGGCAAGGGGAGCTCTCAGGAGGCCCTGTAAGACCCCCATATGGGGGGTCACAGCCCCCAAACCCCTGGAAAAGCAGCAAATGGCAGTGCTGGAACTCACCTGAGCCCTGTCTGCCCCAAAATCAGCCACCAGGCGTAGGAACACACGGCTGCAGGTGTGGATTGCACAGAGAGCACACGGGTAACAGCAGCATTTCAAATCCAGTTATTGTCGCTGCCTTAAAGTGACTCCTTTCAGCCAGAGGACATGGAAGCAGCATCCCTGGCAGAAGCTCCTCTAGCAGGAGCCCTTCACCTGCACCCCTCCACTGAGGGGAGGAAAGGCTGCTGCAGGATCAGGGCTGGGATTTTTCCAGAATTCCTGTGTTAGTATCATGATACAGCTTTCCCCAGGGGCTCAGGGTTAACCTGAGACCTGCACAGCTCTCTGCCCACACTGCCAGGCTGGGAATGTTTTGGGAAGAGCACAGGAAGACTTAAAACATGGATTCTCACAGCAGGAAGAAATGGTTTGGAGCTGCTGGAAAATCACCTCAGTGCAACATCACCGATCCCATCTGATTAAACCTCTGGGTCTTACACTTGGTCTTCAATCAGGTCTCTGGGAAGTCCCAACAGATTACAGCACCCCTGTGCTCAGCCATCATAATGACTTGTGAGTGATTAGCTTAACCAGCATTTCACCCAATTCAATTTCCATGGCTGGCCTATCCGTACCAGGAAAGACGTTCACATTAATTTTTACATAATTAAATCAGGAATGACCCCGGTGCCAATGAAATAAAACCTCAATTCTTCCTGGGCTCCAGCGCACTCAGCTCAGCTTTAACCCTCAGAGCACAAAACTTGGCTGGAAGGGACCGATCTGGCTCCGGGTGCTCTTCAGTGCCTCTTCCAGCCCCTTCGCCCTCCTCGGGCTGAGTGACTCCATCACCCAACCCTGCTCCCAGTTCCCCACCACAGCACCAGAAAAGCCCCTGGCATGGACAATCCTGCACCTCACTTCAACTTTTATAGCTGGATTTTCTGGAAAAAGCCCAAACGAGCAGCACAGCAACACAAGAGCCCCTTGATGAGCGACGTCCCAGCTCCACGATTTCCAAGGAGCACCTGGTTCCCGTGCACTGCCATGGGCCACGCTTTGTCCCTCTGCTGTCACGAGCTGCAGCAAGTCCTGACCATCTGGAGAACCAACACCAGGGTGAAGGCCAGGCCTTCCCTCAGGTGCCCTCCCAGGAGAAGGCCTCCCTTCCTTGCAGCCCTTCCCAACAGCCTGCAAACCCCTCAGCCCCTCTGCCTGCAGCTCCCACTGCTCCCGGGGTCCCGACCGCTCCCTGGGATGTGATGCTGGACTCAGCAGTCTAACGAGGATAATTACTGAGTGTTTCACTAACCAGCCCCCCTTTGGAGGTGGCAGCGGTTCCCCACTTCTACTGTAATTTTAATTGGTGGGCAAACATGATGTTTGTAGAGACAAAGCCTCATTCTTCTCTCCCTTGCAACAGTTTAAATCAATACTAACCCGGGGCTGCTTGGAAATATTTAATGAAAACTATTTTGACAGAAAATTGGATTCTTGATGAGGCAAAATATTTGTTTTCAACAGAAAAGTTTGATTTTGTTGAGAAGCCAAAACTTTTCCAATTTTTACTGAAAGGTCAAATCTCAGCCGTCGCCCTTGTGCATCCTTTGTCCCGATAAAGGGAAGGAGTGCAGGCAGCCACAGGGATGAGATCCCATCCCAGGCACTCCGGGCTGGAGCCAGGAGCCCTGGGACACCTGTGGAAGCCATAACCTTCATGCTGTGACCTATCCCACTGTGACAAACCCGGGGGACCGAGGGCACACGGCGTGTCCCAGGAGCAGGGCTCGGAGCAGCGGCACGGAGCGAAGCGAGTCCATAGATCACCGCAAGCCCCGCGCCCGAGGGCTCTGCCTGCGCGTTCACCTTGAGGTGAAATTAGCGATGGCAAAAAAACACCTTACTCAGGTCTTGGCTAATGATTATCCCATTAAAGAATCAGCTGACATAATATCATTTGGTGGTTTTATAAACCTCAGTGACAACAAGACTGATGGGGCCTAAAGCCCTGACAGCTCAACTGCCCAGAAAGGAGGAAGGTACAGGAATCTGCTCTTTTACTGTACTGTGAATTTCATGGCACTAAAAACCCACAATAAAATAATCCTTGGAAAGGCGGGTAACCTTTGCCTGTCCCCAGAAACACACGGATGCTCACACCCAGCCATCCCACTCGCTGGCACCTTTCCATCCAGCCTGAAAACTGCAAGTGGAGCAAGTCACAGCGAGCGGCCGGGCTGCCCCAGCCCTGGCAGGACCGCGGGGATGCAGCAGCTGGGGGGGTCCTCTCCCTGCTGCTGAGCCCCTCTGGAGCCTCCAGAGCCCCTCAGAGAGGAGCTCTGCCCAGTGAGCCAGCCCCAGCAGCGATGCTGGGGAGTGCTGAGCTCGGACTCTGCGGCAGCAGCTCCGCATCCAACCCTGGCTCAGCCGCCGCCAATTCGGGACAAGGTGAGGTCAGCCCGAGAAGTGGCTCCCACGGCGCAGGTGCCTGCTACAATTAGCCCATTTAACTAGAAAGAGGAAAAAGTGTGCGTGCTGCAGTTCCTGTCCTCACCCAGCCCTGCACCGGAGCCATCGATGCCGGCAGGACAAACACAACCTCACAGGACATTCACTGTGCTCGTGATGCTCAGGGGGATCTGGGCAGGGCACGTGGCCTGTCCTGCTCTTTTAAAAGAGGCACCACACAGGTGAGCACTGACCAGCAAGTGCTTCCACTCTGGTTTAAGAATGCACATACATATATAATTTTTAAATTTTTTTTTTACAACTCTACAACAAAAAAAATTATCCAAATCAAATAAAGCATTGGCCTAAGGCACCACTGCATCCCAGCATTCCATATTATGCATTTTAGAAGGGGAGGAAAAAAAAAAAAAGCTTTGCTTTTCTCCCCCTTGCCTGGGTGTCATGAGCAAGAAATGAACAGCTGACCTGAGTTTGAATTTAGAGTGTTCATTAATAGGATATTATGCCATATGCTCAGCACACTGTCTTTTTTTTTAATGCAGCCGCCAATTTGAGAGAATTTCTAATTAGTAATGGTATAATGAGAGTATTCAGAGGCTAATGTGGTGGGTGGGGAAGCGAAATAGATCGCTTGGTGTGGACTGGAAATATTTCTGTTCGAATTCCTGGTGAAATAATGACCCGCCGTAAAAGGCTGCGATCTCTGACAAATGAAGGACGCTCGGGGAGGTTACAGGAACTGCGCAGGGAGCATTTATCAGAGCGGGGGGAAAGGTGAGACAATTTGGGCTGCCCGAGCTTCATGCAGGGAATGGCTGGCAAGGAAAAACATTGGAGCTGGGGCTGGGCTGGAAGGGAGGGAGGGAGCACAAAGGAGGCCCCGGGAGGGAGAGCCCTGGCAGCAGGAGATGCTCAGCTGGGTGCTGGGGGGTGGTGGAGGTGCCTCCTACCTGAGCCTGGGGGGCTTTGACCCTCCCTGCCCCACCAGCATCCAGGCACCAGTGCCCAGCTGGGCACAGCGTGGGGACAACACCCAGCAGGACACGGCAGTGGGAAATACTCAGGAGCACAGAAACCCCCTGAGGAAACCCACCTGAGCCCAGCAGCTGCCAGTGCCTGCTCTGTGAGCCAGTGGTGATGGAGTTGGGGACAGGGAGATGTCCAGGCTGCCCCAAATGCCTTTGGAAAGTGCTTTTGCTTTATATTGGGGGGTCACACCATTTGCTGTCAACACTGTTATAGAAGATTTGGATTATTGGGCCATGGATACAGGTGGGTGTTTCGTGGGAACCTGTTGGCATGAAGTGTTCAATGTATTTTTAATAAAATAAAGCTTTGAGGACTGGGAGCTGATGGAGAGTGGTGTCTCAGGCTGCTTTATCCTGCAGGTATGGGCAGGAAATAAACCTACATAAACCACGGCACAGGTCCAGAGGACTCTGTCCTAAAATCCCAGAGCATCCTTTGATTTGAACTCTGATTTTTACACAACAGAAAAGGGACAGATTTTCAGTGGTTTGCAAAAAGTCAGGCTGCGCGACAGGAAAATGCTCCTTGCCCTATTCAAAAAACATAGCACTTACAAATTGGAAAATAAAACATTTGCCCAGGAGAAAAGGGGTTTGGTCTGGTGTGGATATGGGAACTGGGCTGTCTGGTCTAACAGCACGAGCCCATTCCTCTGGTTTCAGAGGGAGATTCCAAGTAGTGACAGGGAAAACCTGCATGTTGTAAGCATTAAAAAAAAAAGAATAAACTTATTGCCTTTCTCCCACGTCCCAGCCAGCACCGAGTCCCTGGTGAGGGAATACACCCTGTGCTGCAGAGGACAGTGTTCCCACTCCGGCTTTGCCAGCTTTGGGAACGCCGTGCCTCCTCCGTGCAGCCTCTGCTGGAACACATGCAGATTTCTCCAAATGAGCTGTCGTTAATTTGCCTTTTGATTGGACCAATTAGATCTTTAACACTGCAGGAAATAATTTTTTACTAATGATTAAGCTTCAGACCAGGAGCCTCCCTCTCCTGTGGAATGGTTTTACGGCGTTGCCATCTTCCCTCTAAGAAAGCCACTAAAGTTCTACGACCGCGGGGTGTCCCCGGCGCTTCCTCCTCCCTTTGTGCCACACACAGATTGTCCAGGGACAGGGAGGGGAGCAGCCTGGGATGGGAAGTAAATCACAGAATTCCAGGATGCTTTGGGTGGGAAGGGACCTTAAAGCCCATCCAATTCCAACCCCAGCACCTTCCACTATCCCAGGTTTTTCCAAACCCCGTCCCACCTGGCCTTGAAGATTCCCAGGGATGGGGCAGAAGAATTTCTTCCTAATGTCCTCTTCCAGTTTAAAGCCATTCCCTCCTTCCTGCTGGGGAATTGATAGGCATGGACCAGGCAGAGCAGAAAGGCAAGGCTCTGCTCGAGCCCCAAACCAGGGACTGGCCCAGCTGCCAGGCACTCGGGGATTGTGTAAACCCTGCTTGGAAAATTAAATATTCATCATGCTCATATTGGATTCTAGAGCACCTTTTAGGAAGAAGTAAATGAGATTGGCTTTAAAAGAAGGAAAAAGGCACAGGGGCCATGTAGAACCAAGCCACAGCTTCATAAATAATATGTTTTTATGCCAACACTCAACAATTAAAAGGCTTAAGATTCGTTTTGGAGAATGAATTGAGCTAAAAATTCATTCTCCTACCCTCTTCCATGTGCACAGGAAAATGAATGCATTCACCCAGTATATTTTCAGAAGGGATTTATTCCTTGCTCTCACGTCATCCTTATTTTCCCAAGTAATAGATGTGAGTGGCAAAGTGTAAGCAAGGCTTTTCCCCCTCCTTTAAAGTAAATCTCCATCCTGTTGACAGCCATGCCCAAATCTGTCTGACCTGGAGGCTCTGCATTGTCTCTGTCCTGAGCTGTTTCCCCTCTCCCTGTGCCCTGAAGGGGTGCAGGGGCAGTGGCACGGTGCACACAGGACCCCTGGCATTGCTGGCACCTCTATTCCCACCCTCCACAACATTCCCAACACTCGTGGAAGAGAGAGGATGCAAGGGGCACAGGCCCTGCTGGCTCTTGGGAAGGACCCCCAACCCCACCAGAAGCATCCCCCAGCTCATTTCACAGCCCATTAGCCAGAAATAAATATTAATATAATATGATATTATTCTGATGAAAGTGAAAAATGTGACTATAATAAGGCTCTCGTGCTCCACTTGGATTAATATGCCCGTTAATTACCAGCAGCTCCTGTGGTCTGCAGCCCGACGGGAGCAGCGCTCAGGGCTTGCCTTCAGGAGCTTCCTGAGGTTCAGGGAGAGCCCAAAGTGACGCTGGGGTGGAATAAACCCCCTGGGAGCTGGTGCAAGGACAAGGAGCAGCCACCAGCACCTTGAATCCTGGGAACAGGCAGAGGGAATGGTGCCCAGGGAACGCACTCAGGGCTCTGCTCACTGGGCCCTGGGAAACTCCTCCCCATCAATGTGGAACACCCAATTTCAGGGCTTAAGCCAGCAATATTTTTCATATATTTCATTCATTTTCTGCCTAAAAGCACTATCCAAACTCAGCCTGAACTTCCAAAGGGGTTCTATCATCCCAAAACCGCATTTTGATGACCAAGCTATCCATCCAAAGAACTCCCTTTCCCAAAACACAGCTGAGAGCTGTGCTGCATCCTGAGATCACCATGGAAAGCACCAGAATTCTCTGGAGCAACTGGAGCAGGGCACTCCTGGGAGGTTTGCAGGGACCAGAGCATGGACACTGGGGAGCTGTGGGAAGGCTCTGGTGTGATAAAAGTAATCCTCAGCACAAGAATCAGCTGTGGACAGTGCAACCAGTGCCATGGACCTCCCACCAGTGCTGTGGACAGTGCAACCAGTGCTGTGGACACTCCCACCAGTGCCATGGACACTCCCACCAGTGCCATGGACACTCCAGCTACACCTATGGACTCTCCAACAGTGCCACGGACACTCCCTGCTCCATGTTGGGGACCCAACATAGGTGGCCCCATGGCACATGGGGCAGGGCTGGACCACACCAGCCCCATTCCACCTCAGCTGCACAACTCTGGCAAAATCTCCCCTCTCCTTCCCCCCTTCCTTAAACCTCCCACCTCAGCTCTGCAGACTTTCCCCCCGTGCTCCAACCTGACACAGAAATTCCCACCAAGCCCCTGCTCAGGGAGCGCTCGCTCCTTCCCGACACGTGCGCGGCCTCCTGGGAGGTGGAACGGATAAGCTGACACCTCTAAGGAGGTCTGAGATGAAAAATGGTGTAGCTGTGACAAATATGTGTCAGCACAGCCCCAGGGCTGGCAGCTGCCGTGCCCTGTCCCGAGCCACCCGCGCTGTCCTCGCCGGGACGTGGCCTTGGGAGAGCCTCGTCCCCGGGAAACGCCACGGCTCCCACCAGCGCTCGTCTCCCTTTAAATGTTATTTGGGAAGTTTTGCCAGCTTTACTTTGCACAGCCTGGTACTGTTCATTTTAGGTTTGTTAGAAATGTTCTCCAGCTGAACACTGAGTGAAATAAATTCAAATCCTACTCTGCAAATGACACTGCACATAAATATTCAGTAAATTAGCAGCACACTTTTATAGATTTATCAGTCATTGCTGGCACAGAATGACAGGCAATGTTGTAGCTGAAATATTAATGCTGACAAATTAATGATTTCTGAGTAAATGATGTCATTTTTGCACCGTTTCATTAAAATTTACTCACTTTCAATATCAGTTTCATTTCTACGCCAAAAAAAAAATTAAAATCATTTTCATTCTCTTTCTCGCTCGCTCTTTTCTCTTTCCCTCTAGGAGCCTTTTTTGAACCCAAAGGGCATAAATTTCCTGCACAGAGGAAGAAGAGGGGCTGAAGTTTGTGGAGAGGGCAGGCTATGGAGCCCTGTCCCCCTGGTAGGAGCCAGCTCCTCTCTCTGCACCCTGCTCGAGCTGGGCGCTCCCTGCTTGGAGCATGGATCGGACCCTAGGGAACAATCCCTGCCTCTGCCAGGACCCCTTATATTGGAGCTTTCACATCCCCCAGCCCTGGGCTGGGGTGCAGAGGTGTGGAGGGGGAGGTTGGGTGTCCTCCCAGCCCACCCTACACACACCAGGAGGTCAATGCATGGAGCAACACTTCATGAATTCCATTGCAATTCTTCCATGGATTCCCCAAAGCAAAAGGGATGGCACCTTTGGAGTTCACAGCAGTTTGAGAAGAGAAAGCTGGGTTCACCCACAGGGAATCTCCTCCCTGGAGCCTTTGCCACCAGCTGCCATCTTTAATATGCCACGTTGGGTATTTTTGGCAAATTACCCCATCAAAATCTTTCCTGCCCTGTCTGTCATCCTGGGCAGGACTGGTGACATCTCTGACAGGTGACTGACAAAGACAGTTGTAGTGGAAAAAAAAAAGGGAGGGTGGGGGGGGAAGAGGAAAAGAAAAAAAAAAAAAGGCAGATAGAAAGCAAGAGAGAAAGAGCCCAGAGAAGGTTTTACCCAGGGTTCCCTGGGCTGAGCTATATCAGTCAATCTCCGGGCTAATTCGTGTCAGTACTTGTTTCCTATCTCCTTGAGTCTCCAGCGGAAGGTTGATAAAATTGAAGTGGAAATGAAGTTGGATGCACAGGAGGATACATACAACAATAGCCTGGTGAAATGGGTTTGTATCCCTGATACACTCTTTGGAGCATCAGGATTCGTGGTGACCTTGACAGTGTCCTTGGGAGAATAAAATAAAATAAAAGGCAGAATTTCCGTCTGCCAGAAGAAATTTAAGCAAAGTGCCACATTTACCACATGGACTCTGTGGCTGCTGGCATCGCGCATCCGGCTTATTTATCCAGTGGGAATTTGTGTTTGCTCAAGTACTTCCCCAGCTATCTGTGTGAAATGCAAAGAGAGAGCCTGCTCAGAGCTCTCTGCAGTGCTGCTTCTTGTAAGAAAGTCTCTGTTGCCTCAGCCAGTTGGTGGTGAACAGGAGGAAACTCGTCCCAGTTTAAATAAAATGTTCCTGAGAGTGTGTGTGCAGTGAGTTCCTATCCAGGTGCCAATCCTGTGTGAGCACAATCTCGGAGAGAAACTCCACCGAGGCGCTCCTGCTTAAACACAACAAGGATCTCTGTTTGCCAGCCCCCCAAAAATCAAAACACGGGGAATAACTGTGCTGAAGGACATGGGAGAGGGGGAGAGAGCCCATGAAAGCGTTCAGAATGTGGGAGAATGGGGATCATGCTGATATTTTATCCACCTTTATTTACTGCCATGGCCTCTCCCCCTCACTGCAGTAATTCTGGAAGTGCCCCACTGACTGATGGATGCCCTGAGTGCCCAGGTTTATGGAAAGCCAAGGATCAGACGAGCAGCTCTGGTTGGACCCTTCCCCTCTGGCTTCCCAAGGGATTTCCGTAGCAGCCGTGCTGTCCTGCCTGAGTGATGGATCAGAGGTTTCCCATAAAGCTCAGAGCAGCCCATGTTTTTTATGAGGCTGGAGAAAGGAGGATTTTAGGTGTCTATTTGCATTGCAGATAAATCCAAGGAGGCAGCAAGTTTGCTTTAGGTGCTTTTCCTGCTGATACAGACCCGGCAGACTTCTCAGTACAACATAAGGAGATTTTGGATGTGTGAGGCGCAGCACTGACAGGTTTAGGGAGATGTGACCAGGGAGCCTTTCCCTCTGGGACTGAGTCCATACAGCATCCCATTTAATCTTGACTGAAATGTTTGTTAGTTCTAATTTGGTGGCGCTGGTGGTAGAGAAGAAGGACATGGGTAGAACTGATGCTTCCCCTCAGTGCTATCCCTACATCCAAGGAAATACTGCTGGGATGCAGCAGCTTGCTCAGTAATCTCCTGGTTTTTGCAAAGACCTTCATGGAAGACAAGTTTGAAGCAGTAAGTTTAGGACCTTGTGCCCAAGAAGAGGCTGATCCCAAAAGATGTGCAGAAAATTGAACCAAACCATGTAACAACATCAAAACAAAGGGATCTTGGGAATGCTCAGAGCAATGTCAGCAACAGCAGCTTCTCATGGTTTGCCTGGGCCTGGCCCTCAGTCCCAGAGGGAAGGTGCAGTTAAGACCCCAAATTTACAAGAAATTAACCCAAACCTACAACACACCCTGTGGCAAGGCAGCACCGCTGGGCCACCAGCACCCACCAGCACCAGGCTCCCGGGTTTGGAAATAAAACCCAGCTGGCTTTTTCCACTCTGCTGCCTGTGAGAAACTGATGACAACCTGTTTGACCGCTGACCTCTGAACTTGACCCCCTGCTAATACCTTCAGCTGCTGATTGTCATGGGTGGCTGGCAGAGCCCTTTGTCTTTTGCTGTTTTGGAGTCCAGACAGATAAATGATTTCTATTTGTCCTTTGGCGCAACGGAAGAGCTGATCGATATTATCCACGAATGATGTCAAGGATTTGTCGCCACAGCTTATGAATGACAAAACACTACCCAAAAAAACACCTTTTGGGGCAAAAGATTGAAAGCTGGAAAGGTTTATTGATTTTTGCTTTCTTAAATAGCAGCTCAAGCCACAAAAGAGAAAACGAAAAGCTTTGTGTGCTAAAATGCAGCAAAAAGCTTCCTTGAGAACAACGATTAGATCAGCTCTTGCATTTAAGTACTGTATGCCTTGCCACAGTCAACTGCTCAATTTTGTCTGCTAAGCCCACTGCAATTTCCCCCCGTTTTTCCTTATTTCAAAAGCACTTGTATAGTGAAACACTCTGGAATAAAAGGTGGCTCTGCTTTTGGCCACTGGTCAGCGAGGAGAAGGCTCCACATCTGCCATGAGGGCAGGGAGAGCTTGGGAGAGCAAGGAGAAGCTTTTGGGTCAGAGGGTTGGAAAGGTGGGCTTGGACCCCAGCACACCACTGTGGCACCTTGGGGTGAGGGAAGCTCCCTCCTTCTTCACAGGATCATGGAATGGTTTGGGTTGGAAGGACCTTAAAGCTCATCTCGTTCCAAGCCCCTGCCATGGGCAGAGACACCTCCCACTAGCCCTTCCTCCACCATGAGTAGAGGAGAAGCTGGCATAGAACATTCCCTGAGCAATCACTGATTTAAGAGGGAGTTGATGAAATGAGTCCCCTCAAACATCTGCCATGGTCCCAGTTTTGTGCCTCCTCTGGAAAAAGCAGCATTTAGCTTCTCCTGGGGCCTGGGAGAACTTGCAGCTTCCAAACTCAGTGCCAGTCCTAGATGAAACCAGAGAGTTTCTCCCAGCTCCCACCCGGTCCCAGCCCTGCTTGAAGTTCAGTGAACCTTGCCCAGCCCTCAGGTGGTGATAAATGTCTGCTGAGGTCACAGGGTTTGGTTTTGGTGGCTCCAGGGAGGGATTACCTCGGTTTGAAAGGCTGGAGCTCCCGGGGGTGAGGGAGAATCCTCCTCCCAGCACGGCTGATCTGCACGAGTAACAAAACTCAGCAGATATTTTGGCTTGGGAACTGTGACCACTGAAATGAGACAACCCTTGGAAGCACTTCTGCTGTGAGGACATGGAGAATAGAAACGTGCAGGGACTAAAAAGGGACCTGACCTGCAGCTCTGAGGAAGTTTGCTGAGCCTGCTTCGGTGGGACTGGGAGCTCTGTGACCCATGTTCCTCCAAAATACCCACAGGAGCCTCCCAAGGTCCAGGAGAGTTCACCTCCTGGTTTACAGGCCTGTCATGGCATTAGAAATGATCCAAACCACTGAATGCTCTCCGGCCACATCATTCCTCTTCCCCACTTTGAGCTCTTATTTTGATCTGCCAAGCGTGTCCCGTCACCGGTGCCAAAGGAAGTTCCTGAGACAATGTGCTCTGTGTTGTGCTCATGGCACTCACCTCCTCAATTTTATTCCTTGGGTCACTTGACAGCTCGTTTCCCTAAACTTACAGGGCTCACATTTCATGGATGTATTATTCATTATGAAAGAATCTGAATTCCTGCACAATATCCTGGATGGGAGCATAAACTGGTTTAAGCACCTGGTGAACAGGCTGGGTGGCTCCAGCTCTGGGCTCTTCATCAGATGCTCATTAAAAGGCACAGCCTGGCTTCGATTTTAGAATTTAATCCAAAAATGCCTTAAATCTGAACGCTGCCCCCCAAGAAAGGATCTGAGGATTTCTGCTCATCCCTGGAAAACTTGGCACCGCCTCTCCCGCTAGCGATATCTTACACCCCGCTTGCGACAGCCAAGGCGCTTTGAAGGAAGTGTTTTCTGAGTAATAAAACGCCTCCAAGTGCGGGGATTAGACATAATCCAATTCCTTTATCAAATAAAGATGCCATCGTGGCCTTTGGAACACAAAGGAAGAAGTTCCCTGGCTGTTCCCATCTCACCATTATATCGCATAACAGCCCTGCCGCAGGCTGGGCCGGCGCCGCGACACAATGAGAGATGGGATGGGCTCGGCCTCCCCGCCACCTGCTCACGCTGCTGCCTCATCTGGGACAGAGGGATTAATCCCTACATTTCCCTTTTCCATCTGCCTCGCATCAAAGGTAACCCCTGTCAGTCTGGGGACACAACCCACGTGGAAGAGCAGGGAACAGCCCGCTCCGCTGCAGACTCAGCCGGGACAAACGCAGGGCTTTCTTAGGGCTCTGCTCGTTTAATTCCATTTTACACACGGATAAAATGTTTTGTGGAAGTTCTGATGTGGGGTGTTGTAATTAAAAGTGGTGAACTCGATGCAGGCTGTTGTAGAGCTGCCTTTGTAATTCAAGTGCTGGCAGTGGTGTTTCGCTCTGCAATCAGCGCTGGGTTTTGGATGTGCTTTCCAAACAAGGTACAGCTTGGAGAGGTGCTCACCAGTTGGGAAGTGCATCTGCCTGAACGACAAGGATACTCCTTCCCCCCCCAAAAAAGGAAATTGAAAAGAAAAAGGAAAGGCAAACCAAGACAAAAAATAACTCCACCCCAAACTCCGTAAAGCCTCCAACTTTTCCTTGGTACCCAGGAGCTGTGAGGTTCTTCCAATGGATCTACTTTTCCCTCCACTCCAACAATCCCACAGTTTGCAGGGAGAAGGGTCCTGGCTGCTTTCAGTGCTTGGGGAATGCCTCTGAAAGGCCGTTTCAGCACCTGGCCAACAAACACACTGTGCTTCTTCCCTCCCTCCCTGGGAAGAAAAATCACAGGAATGAGCTGAAATCATGAACAACCAGAATGGATGTTGCATCTATTGACTCTAAAATGAGATTTGTCACAGAGCCCTGGCATTCCAGCTGTGGGTTCAGAGAAGATATTTCTCTACAGAACTGGCTATTCCCCATGTACAGGAGTAATGAAATATCCCATGGGCGGTGGTTTCAGAAGCTCAACCTCGCCAGCAGCAAGGAGGAGTTGGGTGCTGGCCCAGGTGTGGAGCAAGGTCAGAAGCATTCCCACATTTCTGGAAGAGACTCTTATCTGCCTCCACTTCCCCATGAACTCGCTGCAAGTCCCTGTAACAGACTGATTCCGAGTGTAGCTCTACGGCCAGAAAATCTTAGATCTTAATTTTATAATATCAGCCTCCATTCTATTTGACATTGATTTTTCCGCTAAGTCTTGGTGCAAATCCATGAATCAGCCCGTGCACGATGGGAGAATGAGAAATAAAACTTAAATACTTCCATGATTCTTTTCTCTGGAGCTGGCAGCAAAACCTCAGTAAGTCACCGAAAATCATCGGAGGAAACGCATTCCCTTGAATTTTGCTCCACCCTTTGGTAGTGAGGATTATATAAAGAAGCTGTGTAAGGGACTTGTATTCCACAGGAGGGTTGGTGGGAATCAGGAGCTCTGGTGAGCGCCAAGCCTGTCCTTTTTGCACATTGACCTATTTCCCTGTCATTTTATCTGCACGAGTCTGAGCCCAGATCCGGGACGCCAGCCCGATGTGAATGAGTGTGAGGGCCATTCACCACCTGTTTGATCTGTCAAGTTATGTGGGAAAGCATATCAATTAACAGCCATGATTAGCTCATCAGCCTGCCCATCTGACAAAACAGTCACCCCCTTTCCAGCCTAATCCCCCCGGAAAGCCCCGGCAGGGCCGGCTGCGGGGCGGCGATGCCCACTCGCTGCAGCCGAGGAGTTTCACCCTGCAGCCAGCAGGTATTTGGGTCCAGTTCCCAGGAGCCTCCTGTGTTCCCTTATAGCTTAAAAAGCTGGGACAGCGGCCAGGAAAAAGGACCTTCCGTGACCTGCTCTTAACCCCCGAGGAAAGTTACACAAACTCTTTCACGCTTGGCTGGGATCGCTGTGAAGGAGTTGGCCAAAACAATACTTTCCCTTGTGTTTGCCTACCTTATTAAATATCAATTAATATTTATGGAAGTTTATAAACAGTGCAGCTTCGGTTTCAAGGGTGCTTAGAAATCCGATCTCCTCCTCCTCCTCCTCCTCTCCCTCCCCCCAGCAGCATTTCTTCTGCTCACTGCTGCATGGTGAGAGCCCTGCTCCTTTCCAGGGGCTCCTGGGACTGGGGGGCTCCTGGGGCTTCCACCCCACTCTGCTCCCACCTCTCAGTGCCCACAGTCCTTTGGGGCACCCCTGGATCCCCCATCCTGCTCATCCCTGCCAAAAATCCGATGCCAAGAAAGCCACGGCGGCACAGACAGGATCAGGCCTGATGGATTTATACCAAGTAATCTGTATTTATTGCAAGTCCATTCTCTTTTTTTTTTTCCCCTATTGACACACTACTTTGTTTTAAATTATGTTTAATTTAAAGGATTTTTCTGTACCCTTATTTCCTAGGAAGAGCCTTTCTAAAAGGCTCCTGCTGATTAATTGTAGCTGGGCTCCTGCCAAGAGTTGGAAGTTTTACATGTAAAGAGAAAATACGTCTCTCTCCACTCGCCCAGGCCTTTTCTATTTGGTGCTTCAGACTATTTTACAAACATATGGCCTGTCATTCAAGGCAGAGAGCACCATCCCGCTGTCAATATTTCCCTCCCCATCACCAAGATTAACATCAGAGGCTCCAGCAGCAGAAGCTGGGGTCTGGCCTCTCACCCCAGCCCCACGCTGCTCTTTGCCATGCAGCAAACACGTCCCTGCACCAACCCAATGCGCCTGAGAAATTGCTCCTGCTCCTGCTTTCACTCCTCTGCTTATTTTTGCCAGATAAATCAACATAGCACAGATGTTCATTGCCCCATTTTTCACAGTCCCTTTTAAATTTACTCTTTATTATTTGTAGCAACTTGGAATACTTGAAGTTTAATAATATTAAAAAACAAGGATTTTTTTTGCCTGCCCTTGGCTTACCCTTCACGTCAAGCCGAGCACTGCGGTTGCTACAGTGGGCTGTGACACTACCATGGCAGAAGCTATAAAATATTATAGAGTTCGTTTTCCTTTTATTTTCCAAACACAGATCACGGCCAACACTGCTAGAGCTTTGCAGTTGTTTGTGGCCCAAGCTGAGCTGCTCTCACAGCTGGGGGGACAGAGGACAGGGGACCACAGGATGGAGATGAGCCCACAGCAGCACCTTGGGCAAAATATCTGTGCCTGAGCATCTTTTCCTGGGAGACAGTTCACAGAATCACAGAATGGGTTGGGTTGGAAGAGATCTTAAATCCAATCTTGTTCCATCCCCTGCCATGGGCATGGGCAAGGACACCTTCCACTATCCCAGGTTGCTCCAAGCCACGTCCAACCTGGCCTCGGACACTTCCAGGGATGGGGCAGCCACAGCTTCTCTGTGCCAGGGCCTCAGCACCCTCACAGGGAAGAATTTCCTCCCAATCTCTAATCTACCCCTGCCCTCTGGCAGGTAAAGCAACGCCTCCCACATCTCAGGTGAGACACAGCAAAAAGCATTGCCCCAAAGCCCTCTCCTCCCTGAGCACCCCTGCATGGATCAGGCACCTCTGAGTGAGCTGCAAAGGCTGGTGGCAGCTCACCCACCTCTCTGGGGAAGCTGTCTGCTCTCTTGGCCGTGGGTGAGAGATGCCAGGGCACAGGAACTGGAGGAAAAGCAGCACTAGCCCTGCAGCTTATCAGCGAGGGCTGTCGCAGGGACCATCTGAGGGCTGTTAGATAAGAGGGTGTCAGGTTTAATACATCAGACAAACCTGTGCGCTTGGCCTGCCAGACCCTGGAACCTGAGAGTTTAAGAAGAAAGGGATTTAGGGCTGGATTCCTTTCTGGGCTTCCAAAAATAAACTTCTGCAAGCCCGATTTAAAAAGCAACATTCGTTAGAGGGAACCAAGTTCGGGGAAATCTGCTGCATTGCTGCCAGCACACGGCGGATAGTAAGGAATAGCCAAGAAAAAACTAAACAAACAAACCAATCCCTGCTAGCAAATAGAGCCCTCCATCTCATGCACTGTTGTTATTTTTCACTCTTTCCCTCCATATTCTCCTCCCAAACCTATCACCATTTAATGTAGAAAAGTAGCCGCGATGTTTTAATAGCTCGGATCAATAGCGACCCCCTCCATCTTTCTCTTTTTTAACCTCCAAAATTATTTTAGGCAAAGCTGGGCCCATTTTATCCTTATTTATTTATTACTTAGTTGGTAGAGAACCCTTGAGGCAAAATAGCCTCGTTTGCAAGAAAGATCAGGTGCCAGGAGCGGCAGAGGCAGAGCCACAAATCAGTATGCAGAGCACCCCGCGCCCCGCGAGGATCGCCATGCAGCACGTGTGCTGTTTGCTTACATTACTTAACACAGTTTAACACAGGCTTTTTAAACACAACACTTGTTTATGAGAGCCACAATATGGAAGGGCAGGAAGTTGTTTCCAGACCAGGATGAAAATTGTTAAAGGCGTCTGCCCGGGGAAGGTGCGTCCACCCCAAACAGCGCTGCACAATCAATTTTTGTCTCGTTAACACATCCCGTGGAAGATGCCCTGTCTGTCCCTTAAGTGTTGCTCCTGCATGTCTCCCTTGAATCTCCACATTTGTTACTGTTTATTATTATTTATACAATTTTGTTTGCTCTGGAGCTGGTACAAAATGCTGAATTATGTGGGGAGGACTTCTTTTCACATTAAAAAAGATTCCTCAGATCATTCAATAAGAGAATCATAGAGTGGTTTGGGTTGGAAGGGACCCTAACGTACGTCCAGTTCCATCCCCTACCATGGGCAGGGACACCTTCCACTCTCCCAGGTTGCTCCAATCCCACCCTGGGCATCCCTGGCAGCGCCGTCCCAACGCTCCTGGAGCTCTGGCAGCCTCGGGGCTGTGCCCATTCCCTGGGGAGCCTGGGCAGTGCCCAGCACCCTCTGGGGGATTAACCTTTCCCTGCTCTCCTGCCTGACCCTCCCTGACACAGCTCCAGCCATTCCCTGGGGTCCTGTCCTTGTTCATTGTTAGAGGTTTGCCTAAGCCGTATTTCTCCAATTCTGACGATTAAAGGATCCTCTCAGTCCTTTCCCTCATCCCTGTGTAGGCAGACAGGTAACAGATCCATCAGATAACCGGCATTAAGATGTCACTTCAACAACAGCACGTTCTGAACAGGGAAAATAGCGACGATTTGGATGAAAGATCCGGGCTGAGGGATCAGCATGAACCCCGTGCCACGGGCTGGAGGGTGCAGGGGATAACATGGACACCCTGCTGTGGACAGCTAAAAGGAGAGGGGAGGGAGGAATCAGCTAAGGAAGAGGTAAAACCTTCCCACAGATCATCCCCCATCTTCCTGTCCAGCAGGAGCTGCAGGGGTATGGCTGCAGTCAGCCTCAATAACGAGCACCATTAGAGAGGGGGATTTAAGTGTCAGCAAACTTAAGGCTGGACGGCTGAGGGTGCATTTCTTTAATGAATAGTTTTGTTGTCCAGGGATATTTACAACCTCTGTTGGCAGCACTGCAATAACCCCACGGTGCAGCGCTGCTTACGGAATAAAATGACTCGCCTTAACCAAGCATACTGTAAATTTTCCAGAGCCAGTGTCCTATTGGAAACAGGGCCTGGCTGTGTGCTCACGTTTGATTTAAGGTAATGTGTCCCTTGCTGCTCTCTGTTCCTTGGCTCTACAGGAGATCCTCTCTCCATGCAGCACTTTGCCGTGGGATGCTCACACGGGACAGGACACATCATCCCCAGGGTCACCCACGGCTCAGATCAGTGTCCCCAAAGGCTGGGAGACAGCAGAGACCTGATTTTGCAGAGATTTATGCATGGGGGTGTACTTTAGCCAGAGAGGGGGATCCTTCTGCTCTCAGACAAACCCACGAGCTCACACACAAGTCCACAGGAGTGAGGAGTTCAGCCAAGTTTGTGTTTTCCAGGAGTGAACCAAAGTCAGACATTTCCTTTGTGTGTGGATTTTTGTCATGCCCAGATGTGCCAATCCCACCTGAACTCTCTGCTCCTGAATTTCAGACATTGCCCCAGGAGCCTGCTGCAAGACCTGAATGATCTTTATAGACCGACAGGAGCCACAGCTCAAGTTCATAACAGCAGTGATTTAAGAACTTTCTCTATTTTTTCCGTGCATCTGTGTTGTTTCACATGGATACACACATGGAAAAGAAGGAAATATGCAGAAAATGAGAAATCCTCAGGAGAAAAAGTGAGTCAGGATGAGAAAAGACTATCAGAACTACAGAAATACCCTAAGGTTTCCAAAACAGCAGAGGAGGAGGGACAGTGAAAGCTGGTTGTTGGGCACAGGACTTTCCATGACCTCAGCTCTGCTCTGTGTGTCCTCTGGGAAGAGGAAGAAGGAGCAAAACACAGTTAATGATTAATTGCACAACCCAAAGCTCTCCCACAAAACCCCTTCTGCCCATAGCAGATATTATTCTCCCACTTAATAAAAGCTTAGCCCCAAATCCCAGCCCGGATCGCATCACCCCGGAGGCTGTGACGCCGCAGTGACCTGGAGCCACCGGGGCTGAGCCCGCTCTTAACCCCAGAGTACGGAGACACTGCACGAGTGACCTGCCATTGATTTACAGTACAGTGAGGGGACAGTGGATTAGCAGTGTGTGTGTGGCTGGATCAGCTTCCAAGGTGGAAAACAAGCTCAGCCCGGGTTGGATCCGTGTGTGGGAAAATTCAGCGCCGCCCACTCCAAAGCTCATCTGCAATTTACGCTCCCAGAGTTGTGGGGTTTTTTACAGCATCATCAATCAGTCAATCAACAGTGCCCAGAAAGTCAAACATCCCAAACTTCCACAGAGCAGCACGGCTTCTCCTCCCGCTCAGCCCTCTTGTTTGTGTTACTTCCAAGGGGAGATGTTTTCCAGAGAGGCCAGAGGAAGAAGGGAGCAGGCGGTGAACTTGAGCTGAAGGAGGTGGGAAGGAAGAAAAGTGGGAGAATGCAGCTCTCCTCCATGGTCAGTGAGCAAAATACAGCAGAAAGGAAAAACCATGATCCCAGGGAACACCGCTTGCAACCCCCTGTAAAGATAACATTTGCCCTTGGGGTCTCCAAAGAGACTTTTGAAAAACACCCTGTTTTGGGGCTTTGGGAATGGATCAGGTTTCACAAATCCCCAAATCCTGCAGTACCTGCTTCCTTAATCCTTTGGAATGCCCTCGTGCCCAACACACAGCTCCTGCCACACAGACTGGATGCTTTGCTGTTATCCTCAGTATCCTGGCCAGGGACTGTGCAGGCCCCGGCTGTTTAACTTTGCCTTTCAAGTGGCATTGCCTCCTCCCTGCTCCTTCCACTGAGGGAAGAAAAGCCAACCCCAACCCCTAATTTGGCGCAGCTGGGCAGCGAGGACATTCCCCTGCAGCGCATGTGCACACACACAGGGCCACGCCATCCATCCCGAGCTGCTATGTCTCTATCTGAAGTGACACAGGCAACAAAAGGGATGTCCCCCCCGCCACCCGTCCCCATCTATTGAGTGATACAGATGGGCAGTTCGGGAGGACTGTGTGCACATATGCAGAGATGCTCTCATGTCCTTTGACCCCTCATCCCTCCATCATGGTCGATCTATAACATTTACAATCCAAAAAACAAAAGAGAAGGGAGAGTAGGGCCAGAATTCATCTTCCAGGCTGACACCTAGCGTTAATTAACGACTTAAAAATCAATGACATAAGGGACAGGCAGCAAATGACACCTCCACGCAGAGCCTGTCTGCTTTCAGGAGCAAGGAAAAAATATCTTGGAGGACAGCTTTGATGCACACACTGTACAGAGGGAGCGAGGCTGGCAGCCCAGCCCATCGATCTCTGCCACTTCAAACACCCCAACTTCCCCCGCTTCAGCTTCCTATTTCCCAACCAGCACAGTGCCATGTTGGGCTTTCCCCAGGGATGATGCTCCCAAAGGTGTGGGGAACCTGATGTGTTTGAAGATGAACACACAACAAAAGCACTGCAAGGTCCAAACGGGAGCTGTGCTTTTAAAAGTTCTGAGATGTTTTCTGCTGCACATTTTAGGGCACAACAGGCCCATGCTTTGCATCAATGGATCGTTGCCAAAAGCTGTGGGTTTACTCTGTGCATCCCATCCCACAAGTGAGAGTGAGGCAGTTCCAGTGTTGCTGATTTTAGCAGCACAAGGGAGCCCCAGTACTCCCAGGGCATTTTCTGCTCAGGCTATTTCCCCCCACAAACACCTCAGTAAAACCTCCACCCTTCAGTAAAACCACTTGTGGTCACCCCACTGTGGGATAACACGTTTAGAGCCACAAGAAACATCACCTGTGGGGGTGGCCAAAGTGTCACTCATGGGGCAAACTGGGAACACGGACTGGGAGGCCACTGCTGCCTCCAGAGAGATGGAAGGTGGGGGTGGATGGAAGGTGGGGATCACGAGTGAGGTTTGCAGTTCCCACTGCCCACACAGCAGTCCGTGACATTCACCATTTTGCAAACTGATGGAGTTAAAACAAATCAAGCCAAACCAATCCTCAAAGCAAAGGGTAGAGGTGTAACTCCAGCTGCTGCCCATCCCCAGGCCTCGGCACTTCTCCTGCTGGAACAGCCCCACTGCCACAAAACTTTTGTGCTGGAGCCGTGTGGAGGGACGGTCCTGGAGAGCAGATGGCATGGGGCTTTTTTTTTTTCCCCTCTTGAAGAGCAAACCTTTCTGGAATACTAAATCTTACAGGAGCTGTAAATGTCAAATTTAAATTCATACTTTGTACCACCTTTGATTTCAAAGAGGATTACACCTATTCGCTGAAAGCAAAGCAACACCAAAGCTACATGAAATGGAATTACGACTACTTAGGCCTTTTTCTATTGCCTCTTTATATTGTTAACTCCTTCCAATTCATTAAGTCTAATCCTTATTAGGCTAAGTAACACACATATGAATAGACAGGACTGGACACAGGAGCATATGTGCCTTTTGTATCACTTCCTGGTTAATCCGCAGCCCGGGGAGGGCCGGACCCGGGGAGAAGTGGCCGCAGCTCTTCGGTGCCGCCGGAGCCCCGGGCGGCCCCCGCGGCTGCCGCTTTGTTAATCCCGGGCTCCGGAGCCGCGGCTCTGCCGTGGAAATCCGCCGCATTCCCGCGATCCCGCCGCTCCCGACCGCGACTCGGTACGCGCGTCCTGAGCGGGAGGGGGAATTCACAGGGTGGGAAGGGACGGACAGACGGACGGACGGATGGACGGACAAATGGGCGGATGGATGGATGGATGGATGGATGGATGGATGGATGGATGGATGGGAGATGGTTTCATAGTGAAAAACCAGCCTGTTTCTAGTTTGCCACCTTCCCAAAGCATCACCCCCAGCCCCAGCGCTCTCTCCATCTCTGCTCTGTTTATGGAATTGCAGCTCAAGCAGCGAGAATGGGAAAGGGCTAAAACCTGCACCTTGCACGGCCAGTGCCTCTGGCAATGTGCCTCTTGCACATTTATAACCTGGAATCGCAACAGGAAACATTCAGCTCCACGCACAGCAGCAGCGTCTCCCCTCACGTGCTCTCTGCAGAAAAAAAGGGGGAAATTCTGCTTTCCCAGGCAAGATTTAAACCAAAAATGACCTGCGTGGTTCCACAGCAGTGAGTGAGACAGGAATCAAAGTATATAAAATAGGTATTTATACAGCACCAGCGTTGCTCATAGTGTTTTAAAAACAATAAAGCAGCAGCTTATATAGTCTCTTGCATATTGGGGACATGAAATAAAGCCAAGACAGGAGCTGGAACATCTAATTCCCTGGCTACACGGAAGAGAGAGTGATTCAGGTTTACAGGGTGCCATTCAGTTTTATGACAATATCTCCTAATACAGCAAGGTTTATCAATTGAGCAAAAAGGCACAACGGGGTGTGTTATTATTGGAGCCTAATCTCATGCCTCGGGTGTGTTGTGCGAGGCACAGGGGCAAAAGGCCACACCACTGTGTGATTATCCAACAGCAATGCTCACTCAGGACGCCGTGTCTGGATTATAAAGTGGATTGGCTTAGGTTTTAAAATGAAATGTTAACATTTGTTGCTTAGGTTTCAGCCGAGGATGGATCTCCCTGCTGTGGGTGTGAAGAATGGAGAGCACAGGCGGAGGAAAAGTGAATATCCTGCTCAGTGTCATCGGGTATCCTCTTGGTTGCCAGGCTTCCCATGGCCTTGGGGTGCCTCCAACCCTCACCTTGGGGAAGAAATGGACCTTCCTGGGTCATAAGAAGGAGCCAGGACCCAGAGTTATGCAGATAAACCAAGAGCACAAGTTAGCTCCCCACAGAAGGCCTCGCTGAGCAGGTCCCCAGCAAGTCAGACACTCCTTGCTGAAGGATGGTGCTGAGCTTCCCTCCTGGATCCCTGGCTGTGGAGGAGCCCTGCTCGGGCCTCATCTACCCACCTCTAAAATGGACCTAACCTCACTTCCCCACAGATGTTCCCGAGGTCTAAGAAGCCTCCTGAGATCCTGGACATGTCCACCATGTATTAAACGGCCCCTGTGCAAGAGCCGCAGAGTAAAAGACTTGTTGTTGCCCAAACAGAGTAAATTGGTCGTAAAAACAGGTCCCCTTTAGGCCAGTGGGATATAGGAGCACATGCTGCATCCCCAGAGGGAGAACAGGACCCTACAGGTTTTAATTAGCACTCTTCTAGCAGCAAAGTTCCTGTCTATTGTCACTTAATTACTGTGTATCTACCCCAACAGACATTAAGCTTTCCCTATGACCTCTCGCTCTCTACACCCTTGTCATTCTCTCTCTCAGAGCCCCGTGTGACACTGGGGAAACACGGAGCAACTTCTTAATTAATTGGACTAATTAGTCTCCTAGATGGCTGGACAGCTGGACCCTATCTCCGCCCTGATCTCCTCGTGGAGGGAACAATCAAATCGCGGTTTGTTTCTCCGGAGTTGACAAAGTCCCGGCGCTGCCGTGCTCTGGTTCCTATTAACCCGACTCCCCCGGGAGCGCCGAGGAGGATGAAGACGTTTTCCCTTTGGCTAATGAAGTCCACAGCAAGACCAGCCTGTCGCCAGAGCAGCACCTGGAGGCCTCAGAAAGGATCGAGGTTTCCTCTCAACGCCGTCCCTCTTTGCAGGGTTTATAACTTTGCTCTGGCTTGGGGCCCTCTCCGCTGGGTCCCAGCCCCACCTCGTAACTCTTCACAACTTCCAGAACTACGTTTATACCCTTTTTAAACCTCTGAATCAAGCCTGACTTTGCAAAAAAGACCATATTTTATGCTCCTGAGGGGGTATTTTTCCCTTCCATGTCCACAGACACATCAGCACCTGGGACCTGTCCCTCCCAACAGAGCCCTCACTCCTTTCTTTGCTCAATTAACTGCAGCATCTTCCATTCAGGAAAAGGTTTGGACCATGCCACGATCACAAGGGTTAACCTGCATGGCTGGATTTTTGGTAATTCTCAGACTTTTACTGTTTCACTGCTTTTTTGCCTTTAGATACCTCAGAAGTCCCTTTGATTCCCAATGGGAATATGGGGAATAATTGTTTCAGACATCCTGCCATACATCCTGTCATAGATCCACACACTACAGACTAGAGAGAAAAGAGAAAAATATTTTCTGTTTCTGGAGAATTTTTACAATTCTGAGTGCCGGGATTTTACTCCTGATCTGCTGGGTGTGAACTCCACCCAGAAGCAAAGACAGGGATTATGGGTTTTTTTTTTCACCCCATCTCTATTATTTCCTTCGGAGCCACAAGCTGCTCTCCTCAAACGATACAGCTTTAAAAGAAACTGGGAACAGCGAGTATCCATCTGGAGATTAAAAAAAAAAAAAAAAAAAAAAACAACAACGAAAAAACAAATACACTCGGTGCATTTTGGAAGCAAATTCCAAACAGCTGAAGGCTGCAGCAGGAGGGAAATGGGAGGCAGCCACGGTGGCTTGGCAGACGAGAGGCAAAGGACCCGTTAGCTCCAGGAGCAGCAGCAGCCACATAAAAGACAGCAATCGAGTGCTGAAACACGCGCGGAGCAGGCAGCACTCGCAGGGACATAAAAAGATACGGGATTCGTTTAGAGCAGCACGGAACACGCGGCTCTGGTGCGAGCAGCAGCAGCTCCTGGCAGGAGCGGGATCGTTTGGTTGGAAGGAAAACAAGGAGGTGAGAAAAGCCCTTCCCCAGCACAAAGACAGACACGAGGTGTCCCCTCCCCTTCTGCAGCCCATCACAGAATTGTCAGAGGGGGAAATTGAAATAAAAGATGGAGAGCATCTGGGCAGGCGCTCCCCTCTTGGGCTCAGGCGGGAGCGCAGGGAACTTTCCGGAGTACGGGAAGTTGAACAGTGGGAGAAACAGGAGGAGCTGCACTTCCCCGAGCTGCTCGGGACTCTGCCAAACCTCAGTTCCATCATCCCTGTGCAAAGCTGGGAATCCACCCCCCCGGCTTGCTTTAGAGAGTGGTCACTGCTCCAGAACCATCACCTGGGCTGTCAGGTTACGGACGAGATTGAAATAAGTGGGAAAATGGAGCAAATAATATAAATGGAAAATACTATTTTTCAGGAATTTATGCTTTCAGGGCAGGCTATGGCAGACAGAGGTGACCAGGTTTCAGGTACTTTGATCCTTAGGCAAGAAAATGATCAATTATGCATCTCTACAAGTGCTGCAGGACCAGCTCAGCTTTGGTGGGAACTATCACGTTCCTTAACCAGTTCAGGTCAGAGCCAGCAAGTCCCTGAATTCCTGCAAAAAAGAAATAACTGAAAGACTGCAAGGCACCACTGAGGTCTGTATTGCCCAAAATCCAGACCTCTAGACCAGCAGATCCCTGGATTTAACTGCCAGCAATATCCACTGAGTTCATCCTGCCTGGCCTCCAGCCTGGCCTCACACCCAGGAATTTACCAGACACAGTTCCAGTGGCTCATCCACAACTTTATTCTTTTCCCCCAATAAATGGCATTTTGTTTTATAAAGACATTCAGCCTTTATTTATAAGACTTGTGAGTGATGGAGCATCTACCATATCCCCTGGCAATTTTCTCCAATGGTTAATTACTGTGACTGTCAAAACACACACTTCAATTCTCATTTGAATTTCTCTGCCATCCGTTCCCAACCACAGAACCTTGCTGTATATTTTATTTTTTCTCTTGTTCAGCTTTAGAGTCTTTTACTGTCTCTTATTCTTCCTTGAGTTGGTATTTGTAGATTATGACCACATTGTCTTTTAACCTTTTCCCACATAAAGATTGGTTTGAACTCCTTGGCACCTGATATAAGATTATCCTAATGCACTCCTGCACTGCCGAGGGGCCGCAGAAAGGGACAGGGATTGCAGGCATAAGGGGCTGTATGGATATAAAAAAGGCAATCAAGCCCTAAAAAGTGACCTGTACAACTCTGTCATCATATCCACGCTGCCTTTTTGCATATTGCCAGAACCACGGGCATTTAAGCACACAGAGGATGAGAGTTTAGAAGGCAAAGACATCAAAACACCCCCCAGTAGTTTGGGTGTTGGTCAAACAAATGGGCTCAGTGAAGTCCTCCTTGCTAAATGCAGCACTGGAGCCCACAAACCATCCCAAGGATGGCACAGGATCTTTCCCAGTGACCCCCAGTGCCCCGAGCCCCCAGCTCCCATCCTCTCTCTGGAGGGAGAGGAGAGCCTGAATGTGTCCCCCCCAAGCAGAGCCTCGTCCCTCCCGCTGATCCCGGGGAGCAGCTTCCAATTCACTGGCAAAGCACCAACTATTACCTTTTTAACTCGTGCATTTTCAATACATACAAAGAACATGTACAACAAGGTTTTGCTGTGGTCAATAATCCCTGAAATGATGTTTTCAACAAACCTCATTTCAAGTCTAGATCTGGAGTAGAGAAGTGATTGGATGAAAGGCCATTATATGACTGCTGTAATTTATTCTGCAGAGAGCTAAAACCACCAATTATCTGACATGAATGACACCACTTCTTTTTCTTACCAACACAAAGGTGCACAGTATCTATTTTCTGAGATCTAATTTAAATTTTAAAAAACCTCCTGTGTTTAAATAAAAGGTGGCGGATACAAACCAGCTCGAGTCAGAAACACTGAGCAGAAGTGAGAAATCTCAGCTGAGGCAGGAGCTGCATCCCTTGGTCCCTGGGTTCCACTTGGGATCCTCGGGAAGCAGCATTTGTGGCTGCATTAACTCTGTTTACAGGCAGCAGGGCTGGGAGCAGGGGGTGGTTTATTACTTTGCAATGGGGCTCTAAAGAGGGAGATTTGGGGGGTTTTTTGGGTGATGCAGAGTTTGGCTGCCAGACACAACCCACACTGGCCTGACTGAGTGTCTTATCTGGTGCCTTGGAAGGTGCAGCAGCCAAGTGCCTTCAGTAGGTTATAAAGTCAACCAAAAAGCCCAGCAAACTCTCTGTATAAAATCAGAAATGCTTATTTAAGGGGCAGCACCCTCTGCTGTGCTCCCCATCCACGACACCTTTCTCTGGCTGAGGAAACCGGTGACCCACTTGCTGGACCAAATTAATTAAATCCCATTCACTCATTAGCACCAACGAGCGAGCGAGTGCTTATTTTAGAACCGCAATTATTTCTCGTTCTCTCCTCCAGAAGGACCCCAGCACCCCGTAACCACTTGTGTGCTGCTCCTGAGGCTGCCCAGGGTGCTGAGGCTCTGGGAGAAGTCTTTCAGCACCAGTTGGAGCCCAAGCAGCAGCCAAGTGTCCCTGGGGCTGTGCTGAGGTGTGGAGGGAGCTCAGTGATGCCCCAGTGTTAATTTACTGCAGGGAAAGGCTGCTGCTGCTATGAGCAGGGCAACACCTTTAAACTGACAAATGTGAGTGACACAAGTGACAACATCTTGCCAGTTTGCTGCAAGGGGATGGAGAGGAGCAGCCTGGATCATAAAACACTGGCTTTAATCTTCCACCACAAAAAAAAAAAAAAAAAAAAATTACAAGCAAGAGCAGGAAGATAAATATAATTACAATATTCTGAAAAGCTCTGTACATATGTGCATCTATCTCAAATATTCACCTGGGGAATTGCAATGGCTTTGTGCTGGGGAAGGTGGGAACCCTCAGCTCTGAACAGGCAAATCCAACTCCTCACTTCAACCAGAGCCTTGTCAGGTGGTTTGAAGGGGACAAATTGAGAAGAGACTGAGGTTTTCCCCTCTCATGTTTGATTCAGTGTTGTTTTCTGGAGCTTGGTATAGGACAGGGAGTAAAGTGTGTAGGGCCCTCTGTACCAAATTCAATATCTGAGCATCCTGGCAGGATGGGCAAAGGCAGCACCTGCACAGGAGCCTGGGCATCCCCTCCCTGGCTCTCAGCACGTTTTGAGGATCCCACTGACCTGCTCACCAGCAAATAACAGAATTAATGTCTGATCTGGCATTTGGAAACCTCTGAATGAAATGACAGGATCATAAATCCACGATGTTCCTTTGAAATGTCATTAGCATTGCCAATGCTTCAGGTCAAGCCTGAGCCTGAAACCATAAACAATCCCAGGGAAAACAGAAGTGCTCCGAGGTGAGAAAACCGCCCTTTCTGGGATAGGGATCTACAGTTTTCTAAACTAGTTTGAACTTATTGCAGCAGCTCCTATTTATCTTCAACAACGACTTCATAAACTCCAATTCTGGGACTAAAATGAAGGGAAACACTTTTTATGGAGTGCCTCAGTTCATTTAGTTCAATTCATCACGCCTTTGTTGCTGTAACTGGGAGCGGGGCCGTTCACGCCGCGCGGGTTTATGCCGGCGCGGCCCTGCAGGGATGGGAAGTGAGATGACTCCGAGCTGTCACTTCCTCCTCCCGATGTTTTACAGCCACTGCTGCTGCTGGAGGTTTCTGCTTTTCCTATCACAGTGACATCTGAGTGCCGCTTTCAATGAGGCCAAATGGCCAAGTTCTAGCGGGCTTTGGACACTGGGAATTAATCAAAGTTCAACGTTTCTGTCCCGCGCTCATCCATCAGCGGGAACAGCCAACACCACTCCAAGGGAGGACACCTGGCTTTTCCTTCTGGTTTGCTTTCCCAGCTCTGCAGAACAGGGGAAGTTTGGTCACAGAGAGCCAGTTTGGATCAGCACAGCTGGTCCTGTTTAGCATAAACCCCTCAAATTCCCTGTCTGATCTTGGGCATGTCACCAACCTGCCTGGGAGCCAGTTGATCAGCTGGAAGGAGGGATGTGTGACATGCAGAGATGTGTCTGCCGAGTTAAATGCTGGTTATTTTAACCCTTTCCTAGGGTTAGCCACAGAGCTGGGAGCTGAGCCATCTGCCTTGGGACTTTTGGCATCCTTCTTTGCCAGGACAAACCTTGAACACGTCCATTTTACCTTCACCCTATGCGCTTTCAAAACAACCCACAGCGGGGTGATGATGCAAGAGTAGGCACAGTGAGAAGGTAACTTTTTCTGGAAGCTCTTCAACACACAGGTTGGATGGGTTTTGGATTCCTCCTGCTGGGGAAGTGCAGGAGGAGAGGGGGCAGCAGGCGGGCTGGGAGGTGCCTGCAGCTCTCCTTCTCCTCTCCCCACTGCGGGCAGGAGACAAAAGCGAGGGATGCTCCCGCGGCTCCCTGGCGCACACGCTCCCTGCGCTGCTGATCTGCAACATATTGTCCGTGACTCACCGGCGTTCCAGGAGCGGAGCGAGCACGCTGGGAGGAGGGAGGGGCGCCTCGGCTGTCCCCGCGCTGCCAAGGCAGAGCCCCGTGCCAGGCGCCGCGTTCTCCACCCACGGAAAAATAGGGCAACCGCGTGCGCAGCCCTGGAAGCAAACGCTGGAAGCCTTGAGAGATTTAACTCATTAAACGTGCCGAGGGTGATGGAGATGTTATCCAGCCCCCCGTAAAGAGGCCTACGGAAGAGCTGCGGCTCGGCTTCAAAGTGGCTGCTATTAAGATGTTTTAAGGAGGGCGAGTGGGCGAGTTTGCGTGGACAAGTGCAGGGGAGAGGGAGAGAGCGCGCACAAGCAGGAGGAAGAAATATGACATGAAATAAAGAACCAATTAAAGGGGGGACACAGACTCTTCAGAATGATTGGCTCTGTCTAAGCAGGGAACTGGAGCATTTAACCTTTTGTTTGTGTTTCACCCAAACGTTGCCTCGCTCTCTTGCTGGGGTCACAACCAGGTCGCAGCCACAGCCCGTCCCGGCCGCTGTAAATCACCGGGGCCGTGCCCGACTGGCCTCCAGCCAGCCCTTCCCAACGTGCCTGTCACCCCTGGAAATGGTGCTGGGATGGCGAGCAGGCACAAATGGGATTGTGGTGGCAGTGGCTGCTGTTTGCTCCTGGAGAACTGGGAGAAATCCAGAGCAGAGCAGGATGGATTCTGCAGTGGCGCGGGCACTTCTCCACCAGCGGGGCTGCGGCTGAGGTTATGCCAGCTTTACAACAGGACTGATCCACCCCAGGATCACTCTGGGAGCAAAGCTGGCACTTTGGATTTTTGATTTTAAATGCGGCTTTAACTGTACTACAAAAATAATATTTCCACAGTTGTGCTGTGATGCAGGAATAATCCAATATTTGTACCCTAAATCCCATGTATTGAGCACCCCATCCAAAGCTGGAGGAGCTCATTCCACAGGCTGCCTTCAAAGGGCTGTCCTGAATGGATACAGCCAGAAGAAAAACTGGGTTTTATATAATAAATAAATAAAAAGCTTTTCCTGTGAGCAAGAGTTTTTCAAACAAAGTAAAGTTAATTTACTCAATCTTCCTGCTTCTCAAAGAAAAAGAGAATCCAAAATAGCCAAAAAGTCTTGTGAAACAGATCAGGCAGAGGGTAATTTTGTCACTTACATTTTGAAAATTGTGACTGATTTATAATGAACCAAATTCCTCCCTTCTGCCCAGGTTTCCAATAAAAATATGTAACTTTTGGAAGCCTGCTAGGAGGGAAGGAGCTATTGCCTCATTGGCAGTTGGCTAAACAAGTGCTGAGAGGCAGGAAGAGAGAGGTTCCTGCTCCATCCATCCACACAGAGCTCAGCTTATTTACCTGGGAATCAAAGGAATTGTCTCACTCCCTCTCTCCAGGCTCAAGCCCTCGATTTATTCCCCTCACTGGAACCCCAAGTGCCGGCACAGCAAGGCTCCCACACCCCAAAAATACTGCAAACTGTCCTCTCCTTCCACAGCACCAGCCTGACCTTTGGAGCTGCACCCTGAAACACTCGTGTCGTTTACCCTCAGGCCAGGAACAGTGTGTGTCACCCGTGTCCCCTGGCCCTGGCCCATGCTGGGTCACACACACGCTGTGTTTGGGACACCCACGCATCCCAAGGTCACAGGCAAACTCTTTTCACGGCCAATTGGAGCACAGGCACACGAACGCCATCTCTGCTGCTGTTCTTCCTCACTGCATGTCCTTCACCCATATCACAAGCGCTGGTTCTCTCCCTGCTCATCATTTGTGTATTAACTCTCGATTAGCTCGGAGCTGGCCCAATTTCTGGGCCCCCCTGCTGCAACGCGTTAATGGAGGATTTGCAGCAGCAAAGCGAAACGGCCTCTTTGCCCAAGAGGCTTTCACTTAAACATAAAGCCAGAGCAGGAGAAATCCAGCAGGCACTGCTGCCCCCATCCCTCTTCCACCTGCAAAGTGGAGGAGAGATCCAGGGAAGGGCAGCCTGGGGTTCATGTTGCACCGCTGTTCTCTGCTTCCACACATTCCCACTGGCTGCTCTTCACTGCTTTCACTTTCACAGCCGCAAGCAAAATAAAGCAAACACAGCACAACCTCCTGAAACACATCCCTGGGTTTCACACGCCCCCAGGGCCACAGAACCCCTGAATGGTTGGGGTCAGAAGGGACCTTAAAGCTCATCTCATTCCACCCCCTGCCATGAGCAGGGACACCTCCCACTATCTCCAAGTCCCATCCAACACAAGGGGACACTTCCAGGGATGGGGCAGCCACAGCTGCTCTGGGCATGCTGCCCATGCAGGCCCCGCTGTGGTCCAGGAGCACCGGGCAGAGCAGGACCCTCTGCCACCGCCAGGACTACTCCATTTCTCGAAATTACTCATGTGCTGACATCCTTCTGCTGAGCCTCCTCCCTGCAGCCAGAGAGAGGCCATGCACCTCTTGGAGACCAGGGCAATAATACAATTTCCAGTATCAAGTGGAAAGCAGAGCCAAGCACAGGGCTGTGCTCTCAGACAGAGCGAGGCTGGCTCCAAACATCCAGAAAAACCAACGCAGAGGTCCCGGTTCAACACCACGCGTTAAACGTGGGTCGAGGTCTGTTCACGCAGATTCCTCACTTAGCAAAAGGAGACAGCCCACTCTAAACATTCCTAATGTGCATTGCTAACTGCACACTGCACCTCCAATCATTTGTATGACAGAGAAGGAACCTAATCCTGAATCTGAAAAACTATGTGATGGAGGATTTACAGTATTAGAAGGCAAACAGTGGCAGGTGTAATTAGGAGAAAAATTTGTCATGCTCTTGACTCTAGGAGAGAATGAAAGGTCTGGAATAGCAATCTCCCAAGTGTTTACCCAATGTGAGCGCACACAAGATGGAAAGCACATTTCCGACCATGGGCAGATTAATATTTGATGCCAGAAAGAGAAATGCACGCTGTTCATGTTTATTTAGGATATTGTGAAATACAGTGAAATTTGCAATTTTATTGGATTCCGGGGTTCTGTGTTTTTGAAAAGTCCTAAGCTACTGTATGTTGGATAAGAAGCACATATGTTGGGAGTTTAGACATGCCAGCTGCAGGGAATGAAAGGGCTTCCCCTCCCCCTGGTTTTAAAGAAGGAAAAAAAAAAAGAGATATAAAAAGATTAGCCGCAGGATAAACTGGGAAAACTCCACTGAGCTTTCTGTGTCTCTTAATACTAATTTTAGTGGCTAGAACTGACACAAAGGAAAATTATATCTGGGTTACTTTGTCAGCCACTGCAACTCTGTGACTCTGTGGTGTTAAAGCAACACACTTGTCTAAGGGGCTGTGATGGGACCCACCCTGGGGGTGCTTTGCTCTGCCCGGTGAGGGTGGGTTTCAGGGACACGTGGCCATGATCACCTCCCTGTTCCGAGAGGATTTCCTGCACTCCAGGCACTTCCAGAGCTTTGCTCTGTTAGGACACAAACACCCAGAGCTGCCCCCAAAAGCAGGTGCTCCTTTGGCAGGGTCTGCCACCCCTTCCTTGTGTCACCTCGGCACTGAGGCTTTGCCACACAGATTCCCAGGATGATGACAACAAATAAAGCAGCAGTGCAGGGTGTGAACGGGGTGTACCTTTCTTTGTCATCACATGTGTAATCTGATCTTCCACAGCCCAGGTCCCCAAAACTGCCCCTGTCCACAAACCCCAACAACTCCCCCTGTTGTTTGGACATCTCAGAGCCCTTCCAGGAACGACTTTTTTCCTCCAGAAGTTAAAAGTTGACTCACACACAAAGAAAACCAACAAAGAAAATGATATGGACGTGTATAAACCACATACAAACCCTAGTGCACATCACGGCCCTTCTGGCCCTCTTCCTGAGTGCGTTTTCACCCGTCCCTTCCTCTCCTCCCAGCTCAGGACCCTGGCAAAGCAAACCCTGTGAGCTGCTTTTGGGAGAGTTTCACTGTGCTAGTCCTGGGATACGACCTCAATTTCAGCACCAGAGTGGCACAGGCTGGGCTGGAAAAGCAGCGCTGAGTTTTCCAGCCCGTCCCTGTGCCTGGAGGCAGCTCCTGCAGCCTCGGAGCACATCCCTTTGTCACTGGAGAGTGCTGTCCCCGTGTCTGCACGGGCTTTGTCCCCAGAGACACAGCCTAAGCCTGTCCAGAGGGCTCCTTGAAATCCCGGCCGGGATGGGGGTGATAAGAGGGAATCGGGATATTCTGGGTGCAGGAAGGAGGCTGCTAGTTTGCTTCTCTCATTCCTCTGCCCGGCTGTGAGCCCAATAAAAGGGATATATTATGCTCCTACACATCATTGGGCAGGAGAGGAAGTGTGTGACAGCTTCCATATTCCCCACACGGGGAAGGAGGACGGGAAAATTCTCCTCCCCCACTCGGGGTACCCCGGTGCCTCGCAGTGATCCATCGCTCCCGGAGAGATGGGCTGCGGCGGCAGACACGGAATTTGTGCTGGAGGAAGGACTGGAACAGCAGGAAGGGAATGGAGAGAGACAGGAATAAAGGGGAGGATACACTGAGGGAGGCAAAACCTGGAAAGGGAAGAGATCTGTGCAAAAAGAGCAAGGAAAGAGTAACTGGTGAAAGTAATAAATACAGCAGGTTAATGGAAGAGGCTGAGAAGAGGTAGGAAATGTTATCGCTGGAGTGCAGAGTGAGGAGGGGAGGGCAGAGCCAGGCTGAGGTGGGAGGAGAACACTTGGGAAGGTTCCCTGGCACCTTGAGCCATTCCTGCTCCCTGCCACTGAAAGTGGAAAGTGCCCACGAGGCGCAGGGGCTGCGCCACCCTGGCCACAGCAAATGTCCCAAACTGGGGATGCCGGGGTCAGGCCTTTGGGAGAGAAGGCCCTTCCCCAGCTCTTGGGACAGCTGAAATAGGAGCAAACCCAACTAATGAAGCCAGTGGTGCTGTGATGGGCAGCAGGTAGAGGGGAGAGCAAGAGGCACAACACGGAGCATGCCACGGTGTCTGCCCTGAGCCCTGGGGTATGGCTAAAAAGCTCTCTGAACTTTGGGAATTAAAAACAGCCTGACTGCCAGAAAAGACTGCACTGTCTGTGAGTGTGTCTCACATGCACAAGGCCCAATCCCTTTCTATAAACCCCCAAAAACCACATTTTAGAGAGCCGTGCATGTGTGCACACACTGAAGCCTCCTCAGGGGCTTGCACGAGACAGACTTTGCCATGAACCCTCTGCAGCTAAAATTAGTATGAAAATGGTGGTGTTTCATAAAAGAAAGATATGTGGATGCCCGTAAGTGCCATTTTATTTCTCAGTGAGAGGATAAAGTGTTTTTTCCTACATAATTTTTGATGTAGAGGCTAAATTAGGCCCGAGAAGAGGGACAATACAACTTTAAACATCATTAGTATTCAGCCTACGTAAGCCAACCAACAGCAGTTATGTATTTTTGCAAGTATGCATATAATTTATTGTGGAGAACACAATTTACATGGGTAGTCGATGCCTGTTTTATAGCCTCACAAATAGATGTATGAACTCAAGCATATAATGGCTCAACCAGCAGGCGCAAATACGTTCTAAATCTTCTAAATGTGCTTCACAAAAATGTAACTGAGGAATATAAAACAGATCAATTCTTGCATGTTATATATTGGTTTTTGATTTACAAATCTAATCTGGGAAATTTCTTTAGAAATGAGTGGATTTTTTTTTACTGAACTTCTTCTTTTACAGGATTGTGCCAGTCCAATCCTCAAGGATTCCCTCCTGTATATGGCTGGGTTTAGAGGTTTTTTATTATTATTTTAATCTATGTAGAGAACACAGTATATATTTGTGGCATTTGATTTCATAGCTTCCTGTGCGTCCTAGTGCTAATTTCCTAAGAAAACCCTTTTCTGTTATTTACAGTCTCATAACACACAGTGTGCCTTATCTATGCTGCCCCTAATTAGCTTCCCAAAAATAAAAGGGAAGGGGGAAGAAAAAGGAAAAAAAAAAAAAAGAATAAAACCCCAAACACATTACTGTGTGGATCCTTGCACATCCTAGAAAGTTGGCAGTTTCATTTCTAATTCAGGTGCAGGGGGAAGATAAAATCTGGGTGTCTGGAATAAAACACATTTCTAATGGGATGGAACGACAATCCCTTATTACCTCCCACCATTTTTCTCATAGTTTTGCTCCAAGTACAGCAAATCCCTGTGCTATATTTTTTCATAATGTATAGCTTGCTATTACCTCTCAAGAACAATTTTTATAGAGAGGGTGCCCTGTTCAATAGATCTGTGGTGTCTCCAAGGGGGAATTCACACAGGGTTTTATTTATGGTTACACTCAACTGTACCATGTTGCCAAGCTTCCCCCTTTGGATTTGTCAAAAAAAATATTCCTTTCTCCACCAAAGCCTCTGCATCACATGGGTATTAAGATATAAAGGAAATAATTATTTTGCCCTTTTTAAGACCCTTATAGCACTTGTCTGATATAACATCAAAAGAATAATAATAATTAGAAGAACAAAGTTGGATGTTTGAATATCAGAGAATGAATATTCCAAAACACAGGTTTTGCTTTGAAGCCCGGATTATCTGGAATCTCCAGAAAGATGATTGTTGCTGCCTGATTGTATGTTTTCTGACTCCCATATGAAGCATTTATCTGTCTCCAAAGGGTTTTGGCGTCATCCTGGCTTATACCAGAGCACAAACAAATTAATTCTATCACCCCCCTCAAATATTCTTCGAGTTAGATTTAATTTTTTGTCCTTTCCACAAACACCCGATATTTCTAGTCCAATTCATTATAGTTTTTTTTTTTTAAATCACAGGAATTAAAATTTAAAAAAAACCAACAAAGCAAACTAGTGATGATGAAACAAAATAAATCCCACCTTGTGCTGACCTTTCCTCTGGCATTAATTTCCTTGAGGGTGCTGTGGCTGTCTGTGTCATTTTGGCTCCCTGTCTCACGTGGGCACTGGCAGAGATCCACAATTAAACCCATTTATTACAAACCCCTTTGGGCAGCAGGACTGGGGCTCTCAGCCCCCACATCCCTGCTCACCCCAGCCCCACACCCAGCACTGGGAACAAAGAGCTTCTTCTGCTCGAGGTGTGACCAAGGGCATCCCCAACCCGCTGCCCAAACGCACCCAGAGGGACAGAGCTATGGGGGAGCTCAGAGCTGCACAATAATTTACGAGTTGTACTTGGAGGGAGAAGGAAAAAAAAAAAAAAAAAAGAAAAGCAATGTCATTTAAGGTCTTGGAAATGTTTTTGTTTGGGTTTTCCAGAAATAAGAGCAAAGGCAGAACCCTTCGCTCTGAATCACGGTGACAAAAAGAAGCAAAGATTAAAACCCAGTGAATTTTGCTGTCACTCTCCTGCAAGAGCACGTTAAAAATACTTCTTTTTCCACTGGGAAAAGTATCTGATTTTCCACAAAAGGAATTAGTATTTCTATTTTTAACAGTACCAAGTCTACAGCTTGTCTATGGAAAGATCAGTGTCCCAAGTGACAAAAGTTCTGAGGAAAAAATCCAGGTTAAAGCACGGCGGCTCTTTCCAGGGGGATTTTTATACACCAGGAACTGGGAGGGAGCCCAAACTCACTTCATTTAGGACACCAGAAAAACACCACAACTTTGAACAGAGACATTTAAACAGAAAAATATCAATAGGTCATGGAAACATCCAGGAGGAAAAGAACTCTTTGGAAAGTTAAAATGAGTAAGATGACAAAGGAGTACCTAGAGACAGTTCTGCTTAAAATAACAAATGTAAATGTTTCTGTGCAAAAAAAAAATCATTGGATCACCTGAGGATAATTCTCTAGGGCCAGCCACTGCAGCTAAAAACAGGGAGAGAGCTCTCTCCTCTGGAAAATCAGGCCCCTGCAATGCCTGGGAGCTCCAGGTGACTCAAACCACAGCACCAGCACAACCTGTCCACCCCAGGGCATCAAGGGGTGCTGCGGGGAGGCCCCAGCTCCCCCAGGGCTGCAGGATATTGATTTATCTGCTCAGACATCCCAGATAATCCCAAAAGGGAAAGGGATTTGGGTGACAACCAAGTGACACAGAAGAGCAGTGCCCTCAGTAAGGAGGTTCTGCCCGAACCTTGCACTTACTGATGGCTGTAATCAGTGCCTCCCCTCGAGGAGCCAACCCAGACATGCTCCTTTGGTTAAAGTGTCAGTGCTGCTACAGCCACTGGACACAGGGATCATCGTGCCCAGCACCTCTGAAAATGTGGCTTTGGAGGTGGGAGTACAAGTGGAGTTAAATTTCCAGACCGAGGTACGTGGAACATCCCCACTTCATTTTAATTGATCCTGCCAGGCAAGATTGATTATCTGCAAAGGGCGTATTAGCACTGCAGAGGTAAACAAGGATCTCTGCTGGCGGGGAGCAGCGATGCCGAGAGAGAGCAGGGACTGCTCTGAGAGGGGACAAAATCCTCTGGGGAAACGGGGAAAACCAGGAAAACTTCCCAACAATCTTCCTGAAGGGAAGGTGGGAAGGATGGCTTGGGAAGGCAGTGCTGGTGTCATGGTTCAGCCTGACAGTGTCCACAGCTCCTTCCAGGGTTTGGGAAGGATCTCCATCATTCCACTGGGACACTCAGGATACTGCACAGCCCGTGCCAGGGGAGCCCTCTGCACACACCTGGCTCAGGGTCTCTGTCCATAATGAGTTTTCAGGAAGAAGGTTGCCCCCAGCTCTGATGGATGCAGGAAGAAGCTGAATGGCCTCAAGCTGCCCCAGGGGAAGTCCCAGGTTGGATTTGTTCTGGGAGAGCCCAGCATACCTACCAGACTCCAGGTCTTGGGGTATCTGACGCTCACGGCTCACTCCATCATCTATTTCCTCCTTCCCAACTCCAGCTTTGCTAAAATGCTACAACACAGATTACTTCTGCCTAGGGTTGCAAGGAAGAAACCCTCTCTTTCTCCTTTTAAGGTGGACTAAACTAATAATAATGTGAAAAGACCCACATGCAGGGCTGAAGTCACATCCTGTTCGTTCATTACAGTAACAAATGTGTTCGACAGTAATTATCCAAAGGGGAGAATTCCAAATCTTCTCATCTTGCTCTCTCCTAATTAATTAATAGTTTAAATGTCATCATGATGGGAAGTGCTCATCAGAAGCAGAATCTGCTGCCATGATTTACAACTCTGCCTCCAAAGGCTCTGAAGCAGTGGCACCCCAGGGTTAAATTTAATTCAAAAACGTAAGGCTCTTATTGCTCTCCTCTCCAGTTTAGTGCTGAAACTCCCCATTGAGCCAACGGTGTGAAGGGAAGATGAGGGGGAGCACTTCCTTCCCCTGCATTTTTTTTTTTCTTTTCATCATTAAGTTGGAAACTGAAAGATTAAATTAAAATTAGTCGTTTGTCAACTTGTTAGAGATTGGTTGCAGGAGGCAGTTGAGGGCCAAGCCTGCTGTGGAGCCGAGCAGGGCTGATCTAAAGAGGGGCCGTGGTGCTCGGTGAGAGCCCGTGTCAGCTCTAATCCCGGCTGGAAAGGGAGCTCAGCACTCCAGCTGGAGAACAATGAGGAAAAGGAGCCGTCTGCTCAGAGTGCCATGGTCCTTGTTCCCAGCCAGCTCTGAGCATTTTGCCAATTAGCCAGCACAGCTCTCCTCTCCCAGCAATTCTGGGCTGGAATAATTAGAATTTGCACTTAGTGGAGCCTCTCCTGCTGCAAGAGGTTTGCCCAGTGCTCGCAGCCGTGAGTGAGGCGGCGAGGGAAAGGCAGCACCAGCCCAGAGCACCCAGGAGCAGAGAGGTCTCTGAGCACAGGGGGACCCTGCAGGGCTGACCCTTGGTGGTCCCCCAGTCCAGCTCTCCAGGCAGCTCTTCCAGCCCAGAGCCACCAAAGCCATTTTGGTGTGCACCAAACCACGCTCCTGGGAAGGGGACACAGACACAGATCTCCAAACCACTGGAGTAGCTTCACAACCCTTCAGCTTCCTGATGTGCAGCCTCTGCAGCAAACCCACACCCTCCCAGAGCAGGGGCTCATCCCAAAGACACGAGTCCAGAACAATTAACACAGTCTCCACTCTCTGGATATTTTTTAAACATTATTTGAACTAAAGACACCAGTAGTGCACTTTTTGGGTTGCAATAAAGAATTGTGCCCACGTCATTCCAAACAAAACCCTGACTAGATTATCACCAAGCATCCTGCAAATAAGGGCAGAGTCATCCCATGTGGACTTATCCTTACATGGGGAAAAAGATCTGCATGCAGAGAAACCTGTGCAGTGATCCGGATTTTTGAGTATTGAGAGGCCAGCTGGGAATTTCATCTTCAGAAGATGCCCACGCCCAGGCAGGCACCCAAACAACTGCAAGGAATGCTCAGCACCATCAGGGTGTCCTTACACTGTGTCCTGCTGAGCACCCCATGTCCTGCTGAGCTCATCCCAGCTGAGCTCAGCCTAAGCTGACAGACCTCGAGCTTTCTGCTCCAGGAGGATGGGATTCAACCCAAGGGCAGCGAACTACCTGGGATGTTTAACTACAGCTCCCAGGCATGTGTCCCTCACTGATGGATCGACTCCATCTGGCTGAACATCACCTCCTCCAAAATAACAATATCCCATCCCTCCTCTCTCCCACCTTCCCTGCACACACGTTGCGAATCCATGAGGTAGAAAAAGAGAAATTACAGATCTTTATTTGCCAACTTTGCACATTTTCTCCCTCCCCCCATTTCCATAAAACAACTCTTTTATTCCCAAGGAGGAATGGGGGGTGGGAGCTTGTTATTTTTCTATTTCAGATAAAAGGTTGGCAAAAGAAGAACCCGATTCATGTCATTGTATTTCCTTATTGTCTGCATTAACCTTCCCCATGGTTACTTGTTCTTTGTAATGTTACACTTGTCTTGCTGCAACACATGAATACCCGAGCCAATTTTGTCATGCAAATGAATTCAGTTGGATTGTAAATTGTGTGAAGGAGCATTAGTTTATCAGGAACCCGCCTGCATGCTGCACCCAACTGATTTCTCCTATTCACACCAAGAGTGCAATGTTTTCTAGTTGATCCTGAATGTCCATTCGAAAGCTGTGGGGTTTATTACCACTATTATTATTATTATTATTATTATCACTATTATTATTATTTTTATTATTTGTAAGGACTTTTACATTTGCATTTACTTATTTATTCAGTCACAATGCTGTATTCCTTTTCTAAAGCCTGATTTATATAATCAAAACCCATGGCTATGCCATCAAAAATGAAATACTACTGCAACCCATGTCCATATTTATTGTAAGCTTGAATGGAAGGTTTGTACCTGTGTTGGGAAGGAACAGACATTATAATCTGGGAGCCATCAGGTAGATAACGTTGTTGGCATTTCACACTGTAAAATGAAAATATTTCTATTGAGGTCGATACCTGTATTTAGAGTGACATTTCTTCAGCCAGCCCTGGGGTTATCACCAATCTGGAAAGCCCACTCAGGACAGAGACACAAACATTGCATCTGCAGAGCAACCTCCTCCCTGCCAGCTGCCAATCACCCTGGGAAAGGCACTGCAAGGAAATTCCGGAGCTTCCCTGAGTTCTCACCCAAACGCCTGAGTCCCCATGGAAATGCACATCTGCCTCCTCCAGTGGTGGGAACGTGTCCCTCTGGCCTCCTTAAGGCCCTGATCCCACCAGCTTCACTCCCAGCACCTGCAGTGCCCCACCCTGTCACTGAGCCCAGACCTGAGCGCTGTCCCCAAACCAGAGCAAACCTTCCACCTCCCCTTTGCTTCACCCCAGGAGGTGGCAGAAGGAGCTGGCACAACTTTGCTTTAGAGCTGGAGACCAAAGCCACGATCTCATTTCAGTGCCAGTGACAAAGCTGAAGCCAGGAACACTGACTGGAGATCAACAACCAACTCCCAGGCCTGCCTTGATTTGTAGTGAAGCTCAAAATTATCAATAAGTTGGTGGCAACAGCAGAACAACCTCCAAATCAAGTGCAACAGCCTTATTGCTGCCCTTATCTCCCTGCAGACTGGGCACTATGTCACGGGCGGCCTCAGAAATGAAACCAGAATTCACGTTTCCTCACAGTCTTCTCCCAGAATTATGGATGGAGCCAATACTCTGCCAGGCATCTGTTGGATCATACCCGATTAGACAACAAATACCAGGAGTGGCTGTCCCTCTCCTTCCAGGCACAGTGGGAGGGATGGCAGGGACATCCTTCCCTCCCTGCAGTGTGAGAGGCTTTGTCAGGACAGCACAGAGCTGCTCTACCCCCTCACACAATGGGGAAAGGCTGGGAGAACTGGGAATGTTCAGCCTGGAGAAGAGAAGGCTTTGGGTGATCTAAGTGTGGCCTTCCAGCACCCAGAGGGAGCCTACAAGACAGATGGAGAGAGACTACTTACAAACACATGGAGTGACAGGATGAGGGGGAGTGGGTTCAAACTGACAGAGAGGATGTTTAGATTGGATATTTGGAAAAAATTCCTCCTGTGAGGGTGGGCAGGCCCTGGCACAGGGTGCCCAGAGAAGCTGGGGGTGCCCAGAGAAGCTGGGGCTGCCCCTGGATCCCTGGAAGTGTCCAAGGCCAGGTTGGATGGAGCTTGGAGCAACCTGGGGCAGTGGCAGGTGTCCCTGCCCATGGCAGAGGGTGGAACAAGATGAGTTTTGAGGCCCCTTCCAACCCAAGCCATTCCGGGATCCTGGGATTCCATGACAACAGAAGATTTGTCTGAATATCACAATACCACAAGTGTGTTGAGTGGGCTGTGACCCACAGATGAGAGCCCTGCATGGTCCATGGCATGGAGGGAGAGAGAAGCAGCAAGAGCAGCTGCATCCTTTGGGCCCTGCAGTGGCAAATCTGAGCTGAATGGGCTGGGGAGCCCATCCTGGGTTGGATCCCAGGGGACTGTCCCATCTAATCAGCCTTGAAGCACAATGAGAGAGCAGCGGGTGCATCCTCACCCTCCATGTGCCATATGGAGAGCAGATTAGGAGCCTCTGGGGCCACTAATCCAGCACAATCACTAAAAAGGCACTTGGGCTAGTGATTACAGCCCGGCTCTGTGTCCAGGCAAGACAGTGCTGCCGGCAAACCCTCCCAGCTCCACCCAGCCTCTTCTGAGCCTCAGTTTCTCCAAGTGCAAAAAATCCTCCTCCTCAGAGGGGCACTGGAAACTAATTCCAATTTAGAAAGTACCCGTGGGAAGCTCCAGATAACCAGTGTTGCAGGTGTACAGAGTGCTCTTTATAATCGTGCCCAATAAATACAACTTTAGGAGTGTGCTTTATCTGCTGTGGGCCTGGCTCCAACTTGAACATAATTCTTCCCCCACCACACTGAAGATAAAGAGATCAAACCATAGGCAGCTGAGGATGCACAGGAAAAAGAGCAGCATCCAGAAAGAGCAGTGGAAAGGAGACTTTATCCCCTTGCAGAACAGCAATCTGGAAAAAATTAATGGAAGGGGCAGGGCAGCAATGCAATGGCACCAATGAAGACACCACCACCTGCACGGAGAAGCTCCCACAGCCCTGTCTCACCCCTTTAGGTGACTCCACTGCACAAACCTCCAGGGGAAGATCTGGCCAGGGTGGGTTTTCCCAAATAAGAAGTCAAACCAACCCAAAACGACATGTTTGCCCTGGAGGTCCCTTGTCGGGCTCCAGCAGTGGGCTTTGGGGTGTGTAGGTACAACGGAAGGTGGATCCGGCCCCTTTCAGAGCAGCCTCCCTGCAGACAGATGTGCAGGGGTACAATCGATAGGGAGGCAGTGCTGGTCACTCCACACTGAGCTCCCTCTGTATTTATTGTCCCTCTTTGGTGTAAATAGGTCTTAAGCCCATGGCATGTCATTATAACTTTTTCGAAATAATGATGCTGCCTTTAGTTTTTTGCTATAATTTATGCCCAATGCACCAGCGCCAGTCACTCAATACTGTAGAGTCTGCAGAGGTGGAGATAGCCCTTAATGAGAAGAGGTTTTGCCTTTATCTCCTTTATACTTCAACCATTATCTTCCTCCAGTCTATAACCATGCGGTTACCACTGACAATAATGCTCAGAGGCAACAAATGCTGATGAGTTTTCTATGCAGTCTTCACAATAAGTCTATCAAAACAACCTCGAAAAATTATGAACCCTAGTGACAGACAAATAGAACCAGCTTCAGCACGAATTTACAGCCCAAATGCAACGTTCCTTTTAATTCTTCAGGCTTTTCTTATCTCTGCTGTTCCTCTTCTGGCTAGGAGATAACAGTAATTCTTCTGTATGCTATTTTTTTTTCCAACTGAGTAAGATGTTCCTCGTGTCTTTCTGCTTGCTAAAGATAAAGGGTTAAAGACCAACTTGTGTTGGTCGCTTTGTGTTGGGGGAAAAAAAAAGTAATCAGTATTCAAGAGATTGTTATCAGAGGTAAAGCGCAGAGAACAGTAATTTTGCCTGCTTCAGTTAGGATTTTTTTTTTTTTAGGTTTTCCTTTTTTTTTCTTTTTTTTTTTTTTTTCTTTTTTTTTTTTTTTTATGAATGCACATAATGCCTGGAGTGTTGGGGCCAGATAAAAGAATTAGTGGCAGCGCAGGGGGACGGAAGCACAAAGTACACCGGAGAATTAGACTGTCTATCTTTGTCTCTCCCAGCTCATCCAGGCAGCCGGGGCTCGCAGCTCGTAAACAATTTAATCTTTTTGCTACAGTTAAAATACAAAGACAGCAAACCTCCTTCTTCCCAGCCGGGGAGGGGGTACGGTACGGCGGGGCGGGGGAGAAACGGGAGGAGAGGAGGTGGCGGCTGGAGAAGGGAAAAATCAGAAAAAGGGCTGACACAAACTTTTCTGCCTCAGTTTAACCTCTCGCCTTCCCCCATCAGCACGGTTTTCCAGCCCAAATTCGGGAGGATATTTTATCTCGCCAGCCAGCCCCACCTCCCAGACGTTTTCCCCAGCCTCTCTCCTCTCCACCTCCCTCATCCTCGGCTCAAAAGCTTCCCATTGTCGCTGGCTGAGAATTCCTTCGGCTCACAGGTTAAAGAGCTAAACAGATTAACTCGTGTAGGGAAAGGGAGGAAAAATAAAATGAGACGTGAGGCTTCTCCCCCTTCCCTGCAGGAACACGGATTTGGGCTCTGCAAGGAAAGTACAACACGGCTGTGCCTCGCTCCCCGCCACGCAGGAGAATCGGGAGGTCCATGGCTCGGGAAGCCGGGAATTCCGTGTGGGGTGAGGTGGGAGCCACGCCGTGGGATGGGGCTGGCCAGGGGGTTCCTCCACCTGCATGGGAGGAAGGTGGTAGAGGCTCTCAGACCCTGGGGAATGGTGGGAAGGAGCTTGGAATGAGCTCTGACCTTGTCTGGGTCACCACATTTCAGGCTTTCCCAGCTTGGAGGCTGGGTGGACACATGAACTTAGGGATGTGCTTAACACTCTGCCAGAGGGAGGCGGAGGCAGACAGCTCTGGAGCTTCCCTAAATCAAGGTTTAAGCTGTGGGGATTTACTCAAGAAGGACAAACTAACCCAGGGAGTTCACTGGCTCCTGCTCCGCAACCACAGCAACAAGCACAACTAAACCAAAAAAATCCAGAAAAACACAGGACCTCTTCTCACCTCCAAGCTAAAGCTCCTCTCTGGTGACTCTTCTCCATCACCAAAGGGATGGAATCACCTGCAGTTATTACCCAGGAACCTGAGGTAATCATTGCCTGGGATTAGTAAATGAGCAAAACAGTGACGGGCTGGACTGTGCAGTCGCTCCTCCCATGTAACAATCCCCACACAAAGTTCCATTTTTTAAGGTCTGTTGGCCCTTAACCAATCGCACATCACTCATGGAGGGATCACTCACACATGAGTGACAGTTACAGGACAAATGGAAGTGTCTGAGGCCAGGCTGGACACGGCCCTGAGCAACCTGGGCTAGCGGAAGGTGCCCGAGCCCATGCCGGGAGGGCTGGAATGAGATGAGCCTTAAGGTCCCTTTCAACACCAACCTAACAAAAAAAGCCCAAGAAAGCAAACCTATGTTGTGGTGCCTGGGATGGAAAGAGCACAGGGGCAGTTTGCTCATCCTGGCCACCCAGAGGACATTTTCCCTGCAGGCTCCAACACCCACCAGGCACAGAGCAGCCCCGTGGCATCTGCTGCCTCTGAGGTTGCAGCAGAGACAAACTGCTGCTGGTACCACAGCACTTTTTTTCCTTGACTAAAGGCAGCCTGTGTACACAAACAGAAAATCAGAATAAAATAGTAGGAACATAAGACTCTGTAAGGAAGAAATATTATTGCCGGCTTTAGAGCGAGCTGCTGAGAGCTGCTCTCTCATATCTCCATCCAGGAATTACCAAGGGCTTTAGAGACACCGTGTGAAATAGCCTTATCCACTGCTCCGAGGAGAGGGATTCCGCCTGTTTGGTTAAGTATGAGAGCAGAGAGCAGGCAAAGTGTGGTTCAGTTAAAAACATTGTATTTCAATACTGAGGCCGTGTTATCCAACTATTATGGGATATTCAAGGCTGCATTAGTCTGACTGCTGTCCCCTAGATAGTGCTGTAGGTTGGTTTTAAACACTTGCAGGAGGTCAAGTGAGGGACTAGGATGTGGTGCCCAGGATCTTTGTTGGTGAGTAAAGATGGGCATTTAGGGCAAATAATGCACCAGCCCTGCCTGCTGCTCACCCAGTGGGCATCACCAGCTCCTGCTGCCAGCTGGGGCAGGGTGGCCGTGCTCCCAGGAAATCCTCATGGCTAATGAATGTAAGGAAAAGGTGCTGCGTGTGGGGTGCACGGAAAGGCTTTTCAGTGGAAGGAAGGCAGAGCCATGTCCACACACACGGTTCTGTCTGCTCCTCACTTCCACCAGCATGAATTCAAACACTTCTCTTCTTGCACATATTAAGCAGAAAGGGGAAACAGTTAAATGATGTTAATATTTTTTAAATTAGGGAACAAGGAGATTCCGTTTAGGAGTCAAAGGCTGCTCTCACCCAAGGTTTTGTTTTAGAAAGGAGTGCAGAAGTTAATGAACCCAGAATAACCTTTAATTTTCAGTGTCCCCTCACAGTCTATTCACTCAGCATTCATGGCAGTGGCATTGCTCCTAATGAATGACTTGGTATTCATGTAGCTCTCTCAGTATTACTTATGTGTCTGATCTCTCCTAATGGAAAAACTGATTGTCACTGGGAAGTTATGAGGAAATATTAAAAAGATCTGATCCACAGTGAAAGTTTCTTCACTGTAAATGAAACTGCCAGATAACAAATGCAAATAAATTTGGGGAGCTTATTGGTACTGAAGTTTAGTGCCTTTATAATTTATATCTTTGCTGGGGAGCATCTGATCTTCAACTTAAATGGAACCAAAATCATTATGAAAGAGGAATCACCCTACTTTCGATATCCTTCCACCAGCAATCACAGCCACAGCCTCTCCAACCTCCTGTTTACATCACAGTTAATATGTTTTATATCCAAGCTGAGGTAAAGATTCCTCACTAAGCCAAGAGACTTTTTTCTTATTTTTAAATTATCTCTGCTGTGCTATACATTTATAGAGAAACTGCTGTGCATCCATCGCCTGCTCTCCCTCCTGGGGACCTCCCTGCAGCCTTCACTGCTCGGATTTCCACAGCACCTGCAGAAAGTTCTGCAGGAGGCCAGCAGAGCCAGAGCCCTGGGAATTCCACATCCAGACCCAGCAGATCATATTCTTCCAATTTATCACCCCGTTGCAAATCCCCCCCACTCAGCACACCCACATCCCTTGGATCAGAGATGCTCACAAGCACAGGGTGCTTTGCGTGCAATGGGACCTCAAAGCAGCCATAGAAGAGACCTCCAGCCTCCCTCTGGGCCTGCACACACCTGGCACATCCCACACCGACCTGGTGAACATCCAGGGACCTGGCACAGGAAATAACTCGCACCAGTAACAGTTGTATAAACCAGGAAGAGCAAAATGGTTCACAGTTTCCATCCAGAGAAGACTTAGGCAAACCAAGCTATGTAAAGCCTCGGAAATGTTTCCATACGATTTGTGTATTTGGGCAGGCTTTGGCATTAAGTCTGAACTGATTGGGAAGATCAGTTGGGAGGCACCACACCAGAATACCAACAGGAGCTGCCATTCAGCTCTGCTCCCCTCCTTCCTTCTCCCTTGTAAAATTCCCCCAGAGGTAACAAATATCTGAGTACTTTACCGCAGCCTTTCTTTGGGATAATAACACTAATGAAAAATGCATGCGAATGATTAGTTCTAGCAAAACAAATTTCCTTCCCAGAAAAGCTGGGAGTTAAATCCTGCTCGGAGCCCCACGTCAGCCCAGTCCCAGCACTGCCACGCTGCTGTTTCCCGGTTTCCCACGTCTGTCCCTGCAGGACCCGGCCGGCTCTGCCTCACAAAGCCACCGCGGGGCCCCGGGGGCCGCACGTGTTGTTCACTAAAAGGGGTGAAAGCCCATTGTATTCGGCTTTTTTAGCACAGCCAAACTTCTTGGAGGAAGCAATAGTTTAATGCCTTCGGAGAGTTGTGTTTTAATTTTGCCACTGTCTTCCCAGGAAAATTATTCATCTGCTCGGTACCCTGGTCCCCATATCCCACACCAGATACACCAGGCAGCTCCACAGCTCCTCTGCTTTTAGCTCTTCAAAACACACTGCTCCTTCCTCCAGCTCCTTCACCTGCAGTGGGCTCAGCAGCCAGAGGCTCAGCTGGTGTTCCACTCATTGTGAACCCTGGTGTGAGCCAAGGCTCTGTGGAAGCAGAGGGATGAGAACCGTGTCCCTGTGGCTGCCTCCATCCTCCCCTCCTGCTGCACTCACACCTTGGACCTCCTCGTTTTGCAGTTCCCTCCAGTCCTCACTAACTCTTTTCCTCCAGTCCTTTCCCCCGATGGACATTAGCATAAGCAGGGTTTTTTGTACAAGGACCTGTGGAGAACTTTTGGAAAAAAGCTATTTTTAATTGACAGAAATGTGGTGCTGGTGCCAAAAGCCTGACCCTGCTCCTGTCCCATGGAAGGGTCGCCGTGACCCACGGGTGACGCTCCACTGCCACCCCAGCCCTCTCCCAGGAGTTGTTTAGCAATGCATTTACACATCTGAGAAAACCGAGAGTGGCTCTGCTCACCAAACTTCCACAAACAAGCTTAAATTAATCCAATAAAGTCACTCTTAGTTAATTATTTGCCCAGATTCCATTGAGTCGAAGCTCTGGCTTCCGCTTTAATACACAAGCACCAGGCACGGGTGGTAATTCCAGGGAGTTTGTTTGGCAAACGCCAGCATTGTTTTCCTCCATGCACCTGCAAATTGCTTGGCAGTGCCTGCTGCAATCCAGCCCTCTTGGCTGCAAGGCCTTCCAGATGTGGAAGTGTTTCCATGCCCGGTGTCCCAGCCCCGAGCCACGCACAGCTGCCGTGGCCCAGAACCAAAACCTTCTCTGTGCCAAGCTGGGGGCACCCAGACAGCCCTGCACGGCCACACCTGGGGACAGCAGAGCGAGCCCCGTGTGAGGTTTGTCTCCTCACAGCGACGGCGGCCGCAGCTGCTGGGATGTCTCTCCCACAGCCACAGCCGGCACCACCGGGATGTTCACACACACCTGCCTGAACCCAAATCAACGTCTGAAGGTGGGGAAGGAGAGAGCCCGGCAGCTCTGTCTGGCACCCAGGGACACACGTGGGTGTGAAATGCCCCGGAGAGCCTCTGGCAGCCCCGGCTGCCCCATCCCTGGTGCCGGCAGAGCCGGCTCACCGCGCTTTGTTCTGGGGCTGCCAGATGGGCAGGGCCGGGGGTCAGCCCTGGCAGCGGGACACGGAGCTGCTTTACTCACTTCGGCGTGAAAAATGTCACCCTCCTCAGGCTTGGGGGATTTTCACCCCTTCTTGCCTTGCCCCCTCCCGCTCCCCCACACAGCTGTTAATGAGACAGTTTGCTGGAGCCAGACAAATGCAGACGGCTGCCCGGGGCCAGGCGCTGGGAGCGGGCACACAGGGCAGCGTGGCACTTTTGGTGTAAACATGTGGCGCGTTGCCGTGCCAAAAGCTTGGTTGGTGGCCTCTATTTGTTTTTCAAAGAGCTTGTCAGGTTCATTTACACACGTCAGCGCCTGCATGTGCTTGAAGAGAGAGGGGAAACACATTCTTTGTCTGCCAGGTCCCTGCGAGCCCTGCCTTGGGAGTGATGGGGCTGATGGAGCTGGAGGCACCTCCCGGCTCGCTCCACGCTCCAGGAGCAAAGGCCAGTGGAAAAGGTCCCTGCCAGACATAGCCAGACCCTCAAACCACCATCCTCTGCCAGCACAATAAACACCACCCCGGCTTTTCAGCAGTGTGAATGTCAAAACCTGGCTTGTCCTACCCCTTGTCCTGCTTTTCCTAATTCCAAGCTTTTGTTCCGGGGTCTAGGGAAGGCAAAGCTGGTGACTGAGCCCAGCCCTGTGTCTCTCCAAATGCCTATTTTGAATCACAGAATCATGGTTTGGGTTGGAAGGGATCTTAAAGACCATCTTGTTCCAAACCCCTTCCACTTGAGCATAAGAGGAGTTTCTCCTCGATTCCTACACAAAACTTACACACTTGGTGACAAAGAATACAAAAACTAAAAAGTTTTGATTCTTTTCCAAGATGCTTTCTGAGTTTTGCAAGGAAACTGGTGCTGGAATTGGGATCACCTGTCAAAATTGCTGCCAGGAGATACACGACTTTTAACCAGCTCTGAAACACTACTTGAGTGAAGTGGAACAGGATTGAACTAAAAGGGTTTTACCTCCCCAATATTAAGTGCATATTGAAGATTTAAGTAGCAATTAAGGTTGCTGTAGAAGATGGCAAATCAGCGTGTTTATTTTCCAGAGATAAGTTTAAAAAAAAAGACAGAAAGAGGGAAAAGGGAAAAAACCCCAGCAATTAGGAGAATAGACTGGGGGGAAAATATTAAATGGATGTTTCTGCACAAAAAAAAACCCAGGCTGACAACATTTCTGCTTTGTAAGGGGGAAATTACTGTAACGCACTGTTTACATAGCAGAAATCAGGGGAAATTATGCTGTCACACTGACATCTGTAGGAGAAGGACAATTTTAAAATTACACTGTTCAACACCTTTAATGATTTGTAACACAAGAGGTGTGGCTACTCCTATTAAATGTGTTGCCAAATCAATAAAAGGCATAATTGGAGTTGTTAGAGCAAATTATAGCACCACCGTTATGTTGCAATACAATGTTCCCTTGTAAACTGCTATTACGGGTAAAGCTGTATTTCTCTCTTATTTGGCTGTTTTGTAATGAGTTGGCATTTTGCTCCATAATAGTTCCACTTTCTTTTATGGAGCTTTCACTTTTACTTTCCTCTTTTGTGCAGCCTATAATTTCCCTTCCCTTCCTCTCTGCCTGTTGACAACTGGTCTATACACGTTTGAAAACAGCCCTGAGGTTATAAACTATATTATTTAACATTATTTGTAATCTTTTTCAATTGGAAGTCAAGGGGGGAGGCACAACATTGGCACATTTAGAACCTGAGGTGTCTTTAGGCTGGGCCTTCACCTTCCCGGGAGGGAAGGGAGCTGCAGCAGGGCAGGAGAGATGGGAAGACCTTGCATAAACTCTTCAAGGGTCTTGCTGCTGGCATTTCAAATGAGGGATTTGGGCTTATCTATCTGGAGCACAAGGAGTGGCTGTGGAAGCGCTGCTGAGGCTGCCTGGGAGCTGTAAATCACCAAATGTGCCCCCGTGCTAAAGTTGCCGAGGTCTCGGTCACTGCCTGACAGGGGACACTGCTCTGCTCCTGGTAAGGAGGGGCTCTTTCTCTCTCCAGGAGGAAGGCTAATAAGCATCAGCTCCTCCACATGCTCATCCCCCATCCCACGGCTTTGCTGGGATGCAGAGAAGAGCTGGAGCCAAACTGCAAGGTCACTGCCTCGGTTCTGAGGTGCTCACAAAGGCTGCTGGGCTCCCTGCCTTCAGTTCAAGGGAAAGGGAGAGATTTACCATTGTCCAACCTCTCCAGCTGACAGTGAAAAAGACACAAGAAAGGAAGAAGAGAGAGGAGAAGAGAAAGGAGAATTGATCATGAATCAGGCTTACCCCAGTACTGCACAAGCCTTATCCCAGTTAACATAAAATCCTGGGGACGGTTGTATTCCCACAGCAGGAAGGAGCTGAGCCAGCCTCACTTTCCTCTAGTCATGGACAAAAAGGCAATAGCCAATATTCCACCTCTTTTACTAGAATAAAAGTGATCTGTGTCCTCTTCTGCCACGAAAACACTGCAAAACCTCAGCATAAGACACAAGGACACGTTCAGGTCATGGGACAGACAGAGCTTTGGGCTGGCAAATATCCCCGAAGCCCATTTTCAAAGAGGAGTCGTTAACCAAGAACAGTTTTAAACCAAATCCTTGCAAGGACCGAACTGTGACACTGTGTTTCCCTGGCAGGCAGCAGCAGGAATGTCCCAAGCCCTGTCAGGGCTGCTGCTGGCACGGGCGCTGCCAGCCTGGCTCGGCAGCTGTCCCCACGCTGGCATCCCCACAGCGGGGCCCTGCCAACTGCTGGGATCCCATTGTCACGGCGGGCACAGCGTGACACAGAGGGGTGTGTGCAGCTGCTGTGCTTAAACTTATGCCTGAAGTTATTTTCAGCCACTTAAAGCCATGAAACAGGTCGCAATTAAAGGCAGATGACCAGCACGAGCGGAGAGGAGCTGGGTGGGGAGCAATGCCCTCATGAGAGTGTTTGTGATCTGCAAACAAAACGGGGGAAAATTGCTATTAAGTAGTGCAGAGATGTTTGGAAATTAAATATTCTCACTGTGCTGGCAATCAAGAGAAACAAAGGCTGGATTTTGGCCTTTGACTTGTGTCAAAGAAGCGCTTCAGCCTCCGCACACAGCTTCGTGCCTCTCACAGGGAGATGCTGCTCAGAGGGGGAGCCTATGCACAAAGTTTGTGCTACATTGGATTTATTTAGCACTGTTTTATCAGTTTCTGGGACCTGCAGTAAATGTATTCCTTTGTTTTTATGTAAAATTTTTCTTTGAGCCCTGTATCACTCACAGCCAGATCCTGTTCTCTCCCAGCCAGAAGTTGTTATTCACACACAGGGAAGCTGAAATAAATTTTCCTCATGCGAAGACAGAGGAGCAACCTTTGAAAAGCTGCATGTAAAGGGGTGTAACAGGAGGATGTCTGTGGGTGCCCCTCAGAGCCTGTGCAGCTCCAGGGCCCCACAGCCAGGGCAGGGAGGGCAGCAGGAGCAGTGACCAGCACACACACGGACCCTTGGCAGTACAAAAACACCTCCCTGAGTTCAACACAAGCCTCTCTGGGTTCTCCCATGGAACCAGGAGGGATTTGCCCTTCTCTGTTCCAGTGCCATCCTGCTCTGGGTGCTGAGGCACCCACTGGTGTCCGTGCCAGGTCAGAGCCTCGCACAAGTTCTGCGAGCCCAGGGGAGGAACACATGCAGCCAAAGGGGTGTGGAAGGGGTGTTTGTGAAGGTTTTGGGATATAACCTAAACATACTCTCTCTGTGGCAGCACCAGAGATTATCTCACAAGACTAAAATCATAATTCCCCCCCGAACAGATCCAAGGTGAAGGTGTAGCTGAGTCACACTGGTAGAAGAGGATAAGGAACTCAGCTCTGGTAACGAGGAACAGAACACACGAGTGTTTGCCTCTGGTGCAAACCCCCTCAAGCCCATCCAAAGGAATGAGCAACCTGGTCTAGTGGAAGATGTCCCTGCCCATGGCAGGAGATCGGAACGAGATGGTCTTGAAAGACCCCTTCAACCCAAACTACTCTAGGATTCTGTGGTACAAAGTGGGCAGGGAGGGAGAGGAGCAGATCCACTGTCACCCGTTCCCTGCTACAGGAGACGCGAGCTCCAGCCACACTTGGAGAAGTGGCGAATGGAAATGTGCATTTCTCCCGCTGTAGAGGTTTTGTTTCCAGTGAAATCCCTCCTCCTGGATTCATATGCAGAAAGGTGGGAGGGGGCCAGCCGAAAAAGTGAGGTTCCTATTTCCTATGGGCACGTGCTGGGCTTATCAGGCATAAGAATGCACTGCTCGTAGCCCAAATGTAAAGCAGTTAATAAACAGGCTGTTAATGTGTCAGCAGCCAGCAGTAGACAAGGCACAGTGTCTCAGGCTCCCCCCACCTCCTCATAATCCTAATTGCATCAAATCTAATCATTTTTATGGGATAAAAAGATTTCCATAGATGACAAAGGGTTACATTCTCAGCCCTGTTGATCCATCCAGTAAAATTAGATAAGAAATAGATTTCTAGGCAATGCATTAAAGACGATTGGGGGGGAGGCAAAAAAGAGAAAGGGGAGATCATTTACTGCAATTCCGCGTCTCACTCCTCGGTTCAAGAAAGAAAATGTAAATGTGATGTTCGTTTGGCCACAGGCAGCTGCTTCTATCAGGCACTGCAAACTGCAGCAGGACAAAGGGGTAACTCTGGTAAAAGGAAAGGTTAATAGCAAAGCAGGGGAGGGGGGCTGCTCATCGGCATGGACGGCACGTCGCAGCCTCGACACTCGGTGATGGGTTCGAACTGGGAACTGACATGAGATATAGAAGTGCTCACTGAAAATAATTCAGAGTGACGGCCGCTCTGGCCTGAAAATGGAGAGGGGCTGAATCACCGAGCACTTGGCGAATATGCAGGAGCAGGGTTGCCAACTGCTCCTGATTATTTTCAGTAATAGTCTGGATTTTACTGACCACTCCTCTCCTCCCCTCACCTGCCTGCTCCCTGCAGCTCTCAGGAGCTGCAGGTTCAGGGCACTGGTGGGGGCGATGCTGGTGTTTGCTTGGATTTAAACAAGGAACACACCGAAATCCCAGTGACATCTGTGATTACATAACTGAGTCACGATGGAGGGAATGTAAATAATGGAAAAAATTAAACCCACGCTCCAACCCTAATGTTAATTTCACCAACAGATATCCTAGCAGAGTCAAATTGCACTGCTTGTGCTGTAAGTGACACATAGGAGACGATTGAGGCCTAGGATATTCTATACATGTACAGCTACACAGCTGTTCATGCACCAACATACACACTGAAGGAAGCTCTACGTGCACAACATGATCGATACATGGATATTATACCAGAAAAATATATTTTGAGTGCTCAAGGAAAAAATAAGTTCAGATTTCTTGCAGCTTAGGGTGCTGTGAAAGAGCAAAACAAACACCTCACAACTGAGTCTGCTCTGCCACAAATTGTGAACAGGTTGGAAAGCTCTGTGTTTGAGCAATTAGAATTTTAAATGGTGCTCTTGCAGGTTTATTCAGATACCTTTAGCTGGGGGCATGTAGCTGGCCTCCCTCCCCAGGAGGGGCAGAGAGCAGCCTGGCCCAGGGGGGGACGAGGGCTCCTCCTGGGAGGGCAGCACACACGGTGGCAGGTCACAGCCACGTCCCTGCCCAGCTCCCCAGGCAACTCATCCCAAGAGAACAGGAGCGTCCCTGTACCACAGCAGGCTTCTTTCAGGTATTAACAAATGGAAAAGTCTCACCAGGCGCCTTGTGGGGTTTGTTTGTTTTTAAATCCGGCGTGAATACTTTTGGAACAACAAAGAAAAGAGGTTAAAAATATGCTAAAGCAAAAATAGATCCTTCATCCGCAGCTCGTCTGGATGGTTGGCACTCGCCCGAAAACATGAGTTACTGGGGGATTCAGAAGCTCTAAAAATCACTGTCCAAAAGAAAGAGAGGAAAACAGAGAAAACCTCCTGGGTGCCCATATTCCCGTGAGCATTCCTGTGACCACCAGCACCATTCCCCCTCCAGTCTGACCCTCTGCTCCCGGTCTGAGCGGGTCTTTCCTGGCACATGGCTGCAGTAGCAGCACAAGCCAGAGCTAAGGCAGCTTTTGGACCATCCCCTGAACATACCACAAGACAAAGCTTCTGTGGAGAGGCAACCTGTCGTGTGGGGATGCCAAGGATGATTCTTCTAAGGCTGAAGATTATTTGGAAAAGGAAAGCAGTGCTAGCCTGTGAGCCAGACTGTGAAGAGACCTGAGCCTCCCCTCTGAAGCACCTTCCTCTGCAGCCCTCAGCAGTCATTTGCAGAATCACAGAACGGTTTGGGTTGGAAGGGACCTGCCCAGGTCACTGAGTCCAACCTCCTGCCATGGCAGAGACACCTTCCACTATCCCAGGTTGCTCCAAGCCCCATCCAACCTGGCCTTGGGCACTTTCAGGGCTGGGACAGCCACAGCATGTCCAGTGATGCCCAGCCCGGTTTCAGCCGTGGTTGAGCTGCACCATGTGGAACAGGGCGTGCTCAGCACTGACATCCTCTCACCCTCCCCTCAATCTCCTGCAGGATTTGGGGTGCAGTTAACACAGCACCTGCCATGCTCAGCTCTTCCTTCCCTCCTTTGTCATTTTAAAGCTGCCACTGTGAGGACCCTTCTGAAATTATGTAAAGCCCGGCTGGTTAGATGAGGCCAACCTGTATTTATAACTCCAGTGTTGAAACACATACTAATTCCACATAAATCTATGGCAAGTTAATCATGCCTGCATTTCCAATCCAGTTTTATGAGGTCAGAGCTCTCGGTCCAGCACTCCTCCCGTGGCTGAGGTGGTGGTGGCTGTCAACTGCTCCAGGGCACCAGGCTGTGACACCCCAGAGCTGCCCCCTCCACCTCCAACAGGGAGCCAGCTCCCCACAGGCTGCCCCAAAAGGGTTCCCCTTCCCAGGGGCTTTCAGTTCCCCCCAAATTCATCCTACAATGTCACAGATGCCAAGAGAAGTCAGAGGGGACCAGCTCTGTGTCTCCCTGCTGTTTTAGCTGACCTGTTTTGGCTGTTGTGTGATCTCCAGACAGACACCGAGGGGTGACAGCGCAGCTGCCACAACGACCCTGGTTTGTTCTCAGCCAAAGCACCTGACTGAGTTTCAAAGCAACCAGTGCACCCCATCCCTGGTTTAATGGTGGAGGTGGGGAAAGGTGGCACAGACACCTGAGACAGTCATGGGGCCATTGCCAGGCCCTACACCCGACACATCAGGCGGTTCCTCGCCCTCATTTCTCCATGGAAGAGCATTTCATATCCAGACTTCTTTAGACCTCCCACATTCACCAGGAGTTTTACTGATACCTGTACAGCACCTGAAGCTGGTGTTAGAGCTGGTTCACTCACAGCCCTCTCTCCTCACAGCAATAGGAGTAGATACCACAACACCTGGAGTTTCCTGTGGAGCTGCTGCACAGACCCTGGGGGAAGCTGCTCTCAGCCTGCCCCAATTTCCCTTCTCTGTGCTGGGAACATAAATCCTTGCTCAGCTCTTGGTGCTGCTGCACTGCCGACCTTGCTAAGGCTTGGCAGTGGCATAGATCTTTGTTTGGAGAACCAAGGCGAGTTTGGATCCCAGCTCAGGATGGTTTTGGCACGGACGGACAGAGAACAAACAGATTTCCTGCCACATGGAATCGCTGGAAGGAAACAATAGCTGGAGGCAAAGAAAATAACCAAAATCAGGGGCACGTCCTGTCGCTTCCCATTTCTGCACCTGCATGAAATGCCCAAAGCTCTGAGGAACAAAAGTGAGCTCTGATGTTTCAGTTGCTCTTCCCTGTGGATGCAGTTACTGAAGCAGAATGGGGAAAGGTCACTCGGCCTCAGTTATGGTTCCAGTCCATTTCAGGGTTTTAGCACTGACATCAGCCCATAAATAGTAAAGGCATCATTTTGTGAAATAAATTTTTAAACTGTTCTGTTTATACTCGACTCAGTAAAACACGTAAGGGCTTCCCACAGCAAGCTTTTGGAGGGCTAGGAAGGGACAGACACCTCAGGAAAATAAAGGGAGGGACCTCTGGCAGTTTGAAAATTCAGCTTTTTATCTTTTACCTGTATTTTCTAAATACCATTATTCTGCAATAAAGCACAGTTATCTAAATACATTTCTTAGCTGATAACTAAGTTGGTCAGCAAGGTGACTCTAAAACGTGCGAAAGTTTTCCCAGAAAAACATGCAGAAAGCTCCACCAGGATTTCTGCACTCGGCTCTCTGGCTGCAGAGTAAGCTTATCAGTTTGCTAATAACCATCTGCTTAGACCTCAGCTCTCCATCCCAGTCAGGCTGCACTTCCAGGAGCTGAAATTAAAAATATTGACAGAAACAATTTCTGCCAGGCAAGAGAAGTTCCATACTGCTACTGTAATTTTGTGTAGGCTCCCATTGAAGTTTCTATGTGTGCCCTGTATTACCTGCCAACTGCTGCTCTATTTATTTTACATTTCTGAAATGTGAAATATTAACATGAAAAAATATAATACAGAATGTAATTTCTCCTGTAAAACGTGGGAGGAAGGGAGCACCCTGAGCTGTGGTTATTAGAGCAGCATCTCTCCCTGGGCTGTCCCTGTCAAAGGAATGGATCCAGCCAAATTCTGGGCTAGAAGGGCCTTGGGATGGAGCTGGGAAACCCAAGGAAGCTGAGCACTGTGTCCAAGCTCTTTGTGCAGAGAAGATATCACAGGAGAAAGGCTGACAGCTCCTTGTGGCCCTCTGTAAGGTCCTGACATTGGTGTCCAGTCCAAGAGGGAATTTCCCACCAGTTCCGAGCACTTTGGGTCATGGGCTGCAGCCACTGATTTTTCCTGCCCATTATTCCACATCATCTCTGCTCTCCATCCTCTAACACCCTCAGCTTATGCTGCAGAGAAAAACCCGTTTATGAGGCCTTTTGCCTTAGAATTCCAACCCTTTCACAACTTGGGGAAAGCCTTTGATACGTGACTTTTGGTTCAGGCCCATTTTTGCAACGGCAGCTCATTGGAGAAAGGTTGCTGTAATCAACTCTTGAACCATAAACTTTGTTTGGGAGGCTGCAGGCCACTAGGAAAGGCTTCCAGTCAAAGCCATACATGAAAAATAAATCCCTCTCTTGGTGACACAGACAAAAGTCACTGCAGTGGATATGACTGGCAACCATCTCTTCTCTGTGGGTCCCCACAGCCCAGGGGCACGAGGAGAGGAGGCTGATGATGACGAGCTCAGTTTCTCAAAGAACACAACACAACCCAATCCTACTCATTTAGGATTGTTTGGAGCGTTAAAATATGGAAAAACCAGAAGAACAAAGCTGTGGTAATTACACTCAGTGGGACATATTGTACTCAATTCAAATGTAATGGGAGCAGTGCTGGGTAAATGCACACACAAGAACACTCCCTTCCTCCACACGCCCCCCATTCAAATGGATATTGCAGGCGCAAAATATACTTTTAACCCAAATATATGCAACACCAGGATTATTTTTATTAGCTGAAATAAAGCAGCATCACACTGTGTATGCAGCTACCTCTGCTTGACAGGGCAGATGCTAAAGCTACACAGACCCTCCTGCTCAGTCACAGCAGACTTTGCTAGAGAATTTCTAAAAGATTTAAATTATTTCAAATTTCTTTAGCTTGTGCACCTTGGTTGAGATAGAATTATTATTATTTTTAAAAGTGTCTTTCCTGAGATCATTTACAGGCCTCTTAAATGAGAATTAAGCCCCTATTACCTCTGAGATCAATACTGGATCCAGGCAGCCGTTAGAGCAGGGCTGCCCCAGACCTCCGGGGCAGGAGGGGAGGGAAGGGCACAGGGGCAGAAGGAGCAATTGTCCTCAGAGGGCTTCAGGTCCCTGCAGGTACCTCTGGAGCCAAGACCATCACCCTCTCAGAGGCAAAGATCCAGTGGAGCAGGATTCCCTGACAGCCAGTTCAGATTCACCTTTGGCTTTAGGAGCCCCTGAACAGGAAAGATCTCCTCCTACTTCTTTTTTTTTTTTTTTTTTTTTTTTTTTTTTTCTTTTTTTTCTTTTTTTTTTTTTTTTTTTGCCTGGATATCTCTCTTTCAGTGAGGACAGATGATCTATTTTGAGTTTAGTTATTGCACGAGGGATTTCTCGTTGTTGTTGTCTCATGGACAGACTTTCCCCTGGCAGAATTTTGTCCCCTTTCCTGCAGAGAGGCCCCTGGAGAAGGAGCATCCCAAGAAGGCTGTGAGCACCTCCGTGCTTTGCATAATCAACCTCTGGAGCAGGCTGGGAGGCAGGAGGGGGCCGTAACAGACTTGCCATCATCTCTGCTCTTTTTGCACCTTCTTTTCAGTCTCTCTCTCTCTTTTTCTCCTTACCAGCTTTGCTCCCATCTATGAAAAATCAGCAAATAAAAAGTTACATTAACCCCACCCTGACCTCTCCGACATAATACACTGTGGGCTGATGGGCTGCCTTTGGAGCTTCGCTGAAAAGCTGTCATTCTTCGGCATCCCAAGTACAGCCCAGGGAGCATTTACCGGATAATTAATATATTAAATGCATGAAAAATAGTTACACAGGGCCCCCCCCACCAGAGCTTCCCCCCACACACACATATCCTGCCATCTTTTCCAGGGAAAAGGAGGGACGCAAGAAAGAAAGGAGAAAAAAAGATAGATACAGCATGTGCACCATCAATATAAAAGCATCCCCTGAATAGCCATCATAAAAACTGTTCATAATTTTATAGCTTCATTCGTGCTGGAGCACCATAAAGGCAGGCCATATTTTTTACACTCAGGATGCCTCATAAAAAAAAAAAAAAAAAACTGGAAAGGAAGGAAGGAAACTTGGCATGGGGGACATGGAAGCAGAGCACCGAAGCCATCAGCTCACCTGAGGAGGGCTCAGGAAAAGGGGGTTGGAATTTGTCCTCTCTGACCTGTGAGGTTCTGAATCCCACTGAGGCCATCAGAGTAATTATTAATTGGGAAGTCTTTAGGCCTTTTTTCCCCCCCTCTTTTTCTCTTTTTGCTGACTGCATATTTGCCTTTTTAAAAGGATGATGGAAGGCCAGGGAGGCAGCCCTGCCCTCCAACTGTGTCCTTCACCTTTAAGTAGGCCAGCATCTTTTTTGGTGCTTTGAATCCCCCTCCCCTTCCCCTCCACCTCCCCAAATACAAAATTCATGAGCTGGAGCATGGATTAACAAATAAATTATAATGAAGGCAAATGGGTGGCAATAAAAAATAATAATAATAAAAAAGGAGGCCTCACCTTCACGTGACAGAGGCTGAGCAATATAACAAACCAGCTCGTTTATTTTCACCCAAGCCTGTTCTCTGGCTTGGGAAGGTAGGATTTTAAAGCATTTTATCCTTTATTTCCTGTAATATATTTGGACAAGGTAGCTATAAATCTGAGGCAAGAGGAGAAATCAAAGAGTGGCAGGAGAAGATGGGGGTCGAAGGGAAAGGAGCTGTGTTGGTTTGTGGATATGGCCCCCGAGCTTCTGTGATCCAGGGATTTAGAGCATTCACCTACACACCCCTGGCTGGCTGCTCGTGCCACACTGCTGCTCCCAACACTTCCAGGAGCTCAGACCAGCCTTTATTCTACACCTGGGTGCTCGTTTTAAAGTGGAACAGATAAAATAGCAGGGATGCCCCTTAAAAATGTGTACACAAGGCTTCTTACACTCACCAGTCCTCCCAGAGCCAAGAGGAAACACAGAGAAATCAGCAGGTTTCTCTAATAAAGCAGAGCAGGTTTAAGAGAAATCCCTGGATACCCAACTCTCCACTCAGAGACAGTTTCCTTCCTCCCAGAGCTGTATCACAAAAAGGAGGCTTTTCAACCACAGGAAAGTTTCAAAGTAAACTTCATTTCAATTTTCAGTCAATATTTGGTGAGTTTTGTTTGGGTTTCATTCGTTTGTTTTGTAGGTTAGGTTTTTTGTTTGTATTTTTAATACATCAATACTAAAGCCGCCAACGTCCTGCAAAGAACCATTAAAAATACTTCAGTATTTGGTCCCACACTAAGTTTTCTGACTGAAGGAAGTTTAACAGAAAAAAAAAAAAAAGAAAAAGAAAAAGGAAGAAGCAGTTACTATTTTTTGTCCCATCCCTCTCCAGGTCCTTCCTTCAGCTGAGCTGGCCCCTCATGCCCTAAATGTTGACCAGAGTGGGACACCTGAGTCCCTTTGGGCATGGAGCTGGCAGGTTCTGGGAAATGCTGAACTGCCTTTGCCTTACAGGACCTCCAAAAATCTCCAGGAGAACACGTTTACTTTGCCAATCCAAGCGTGATTCGGCCGATGTGGCTCCCGCTGGAGCTCCTGTGCGCTGGGAGGGCGAGGCCAGGCTGAGCACCTGAACAAACAGCCCCAAAGCAGCCCCGAGGAGCTGCCACCCCACCAGGAGGCCCCCGGAACATGTGGAGCACTGCCTTTGGGAGCCCCGGCTCTGGAATTCTGGCTGTGGAGCTGCCACAGCCCTGCTTCATTTGTCTCTTTCATGTTTATTCATGGCGAGCTGTGACAGGATCCGGCTCCGTTCGGGAGGTGCCAGCAGGTGGCCTAATAGTGGGAATTAGTGAGGCACAGAGCCACACTGGGGCTGCCTAATGCTGCCGGGATTAAGGCACGCTCAGAAATGAATAAAGCTTCTTCGAGGGGAAAAAATAACAGTGAGAGGATGAAGAGGAGCAGGAGGGACCAAGGGGAGCCCAGTGTGCCGCACTCAGCTTGGCCAAGGCTCAGTTATGGGAAAGGTGCTCCTGTTCCACGCGTGTGCTGGCCCCAGTCCTGTGAACCATGGGAGAGAGAAACGTCTCGGGGAGAAATAACCCCGAGATCACCTCCCCATCCCATGAGGTCTGGTGTCCTCCCGGTGCCACAGCCAGGCACAGCATCTCCCGAGGGTGACTTCTGGAGGGAGGTGGGAGAGGTTTCCTGGGCCACGTGCGAGGCACCAGCAGCTCCTGGGACAGCAGGCGTGGGACACAGAACCCCAAATCTCTGCCAATGTCACCTCCTGGTGCTTTCTCTCCCCTCTGTTTTTCCAATACCATTTCAGCCCCTAGGAAGCCTCTGGAAATATTTAACTCCTTGGGAAAGGATGGCAGTGGACTGGAGGTGATTTTGCTGCACAACACCAACCCTTTTCACAGCCTTTCACCTGCTCTTTGGAAATCAGGGCCGAGTTTTACAGCAGGGGAGAAGAACGAGCACTGCCCCACCATGCCCATCCACGGCAGGCTGTGCCTCCAGTCATCCCATCCTGCCTGGGATTTTCCCAGCTAGCAGCACTACAAATAGCAGGAAGAGGAGCTTGGTGTCTTCTGCTCATAAATATTTTCCATTATAAATGTTAATTTTGTGTTTTCCCTGATAGTTTTGAATTATTTTTAAATGCCAGGCATGTACAGGTGAAAAAAAACACTCAAAGCACAGCCAAAGCCCCTTTCCTCTCATTCCTGTTTCCTGCAAACAGGAATCACAGACACATCCCACCGAACACACACAATTCCTGCCTAGCACTGCAAACTCCTCTGCCTTATTCCCTCTTTATGAATTAGGTACCCAGTTGTTGGGGTTTCTTTCCTTTGGAATTTTAAACAGCTTTCACACCTGGTCTGACGAAGGTTCCAGGTAAATTACCGAAAAAGCACTGACTAATTTGAAAAAATATTTAAGAAACTCCAAGTTCCCTGCCTTTTTTACTATCCTCTGCTCCATAATTACATTGCACTGCCTGATATTTTCATGGAACATTAACCGAAGTCAGGTGACTGCCCCCTTACAGTCTACGCCTATCCGTTACCCATAAGACCCCCATGGACCTTGACATTATTAATAGTCCTATTCATTAAGTATTACTCTTGTAGAATGAGTAGCATAATATTGGCCTGGAGATAGGAACAGGCAGAAGGAATAAGTCAAATTAATTTTCCGCAGCAAACGCCCCGATTCTGTAAATGACATTCTATACTGTTAGCATTTTAAATGTGACACAAATGGCAGGAGATACAATTTGAAAGCAAAATAGTAGAAGACATGGCTCAGGGTGTAATGTGCTGCATAAAAATCCAATAACATCAGTTACATGAAGGAAGGGAATGAACCAACCCAATGGAGGGTTTTAATTTGCATTTGTTTAAAATGGCAGGTAAGGGAGCAGCGGAAGGGAGCAGCTCCCTGATTGGGGTTTTCCCCCCTTCTGCTCAGGATGAGGGTGCAGAAGAGCTCAGAGCCACTCTCACACCTTCCTGCCACCTCCACTGCTCTGCTCTGAAGGTGGCCAAGGGGTAAATTCCAGGCTGGCCCATCTCAAAGACTCCATGCAAATCCAGTAGGAGCCTGCGAGCTCAGCCTGCCGTGTTCCAAGTCCCTTCAGAAAGCTCAGCTTGAGCTGCAGCTTCTCCAGGGAAAAGACAGAAAAATGTCTCCACTGGAAGGTTGTCAACCATTGGAACAAGCTGCCCAGGAGTGGTGGAGTCCCCATCCCTGGAAGGTTTAAAAGATGTGGCACTTGGGAACGTGGCTCAGTGTGGCCTTGGCAGTGCAGGGTTAACGACTGAACTCCATTTTAAAGATCTTTTCCAACCTCAATGATTCCATGAGAGAGCGAGTGGCTCGTAGGTACCATGTGCTCAGTGACATCCCCTGGCTTTCCATGCTCTGCCAGAGACCTGCTCTGAAACTCAGGGTCTGGACATGGATGATCCCTATGGCACCCTCCCAGCTCAGGATAGTCCGTGAGGTGGGGCACATCTGATCCACAGCATCTCCTTCAGGAAACGCCAGCACCACGCATCCAGCTCCTCTGGGCTTCTCTGGAGCTGGGAGAGATTGGCCAAAGCCTGAGCCCTGGATTTAAACCCAGCCAAGCCCAACCACGTTGTGGGGGGGGGGTTCAGACCCAGAGCTAGAGGCAGATTTCTGAGAAATCGTTGCCAACTTGGCAGTGGTGCAAATCAAACTCTCAGATCTACAGCCTCCAACAGCTGCCCAGAGGATGAATGGGGCTGAAATTCAACACCAGTGCTGAACCCTGGGCTTTCAGCCTTTTTTTAAAATAATTTTTTAATATCTAAAGGCATCTGCTCTGGGGGAGGTACAAGAATGCAGCTCTCCAAGCCATTATGCATTTTTCTTCATTCCCTCTTCCCTTCATTTCCTTCCTTACAAAGTTCACTGTACCAAGACTGCAGACCACCAGACAGGAGAGATCTGATCAGGAAAAAAAAAAAAAAAAAGCAAAGCCTGACCTCCATTAGTTTTACTTAGGGTAAAGCTCTGCACTGTAGTTTATTTATTAACAACATAAAAAGACACTGCCTATAGAACATAGAATAAATACACATAATTTCCCCAGAAAGAGCATTGAGCTGGCTTCCTGAGGGAAAAAACTATCACTTAATTGAAGCAAGAAATGTTCAATCCAATAATCTATAATTAGATATTTTATGGAATATGTTACCTAGAGATGTTTATTTATAAAATGTTTCCATCAATAGTAAGTTGTTAGGAGGGAGAGAGAAGGTCCTTTCCTTGGCTGCTGGGATCAGTGTTTATGTTGGAGGGAATTTCATGGGCAGTAAAGAGAAGGTTCTTCCTTCAGCCCATCCTGTGGAGCTCAGGATCCTCCCTCAGCATCACCAGGTGCCCAAGACATACAAATACCATCAGAGACAGAGGCCAGGAGTCTGGAGAATAGAAGCTCCTGGCCATGGAAAGGAAAGGAAAATGATTTAATTTCTTTTGGGAGGTGTCCTTGGCCATGGCAGGGCTTGGAACTAGATGATCTTTGATCCCTTGCAACCCAAACCAGTCTGGGATTCTATGCTTAAAATCACCTCAGAATGGAGAGGTACAATGCAAGTTTCTAGGACCAGACCTGAAAGAGGTGTGGACATCTCAGAGCCATCGCTGGAGCCACAACCTATGACTTTGTCATTTCAGACCCATTAAACTGCCTGAAATACCCTTGCTCTCGTATTCATGTACTCCCAGAACACATTGGGCAGTTCACAGAGGGGATGTGAGCAAATATTTGAACACTGCTCCTGTCAAACCAGCAGGACTTCAACGACAGAGGAGGAAAAGATGCCTCTAAGCATCCCACAAACCCTACAGCCCCAGATGACACACACAACCTCCACTCACGCCTTCCCACTGCTGTTTTTCCTCCAGACAAATTATTATTTCTGCTGGTTGCAACCCTACTGCCATTCTTATTACAAAGGCAATTTTTCCTCTCCCTTTAATTTGGGGTTGCTCAGTGCTCCAGCTACTTCTGCAGTGTGGCGAACTGTAAATTGTGTTTGAAACTACAAAGTGTAGAATAAAGCAACTGATTGAAGCAGTAAAAAGGAAAAAGAAAAGAGCAAATGCACGTTGGTGGAAGGGCTGTAGAAAAGAAGATTCTTCATTCATCAAGGTAACAAGATTTGGAAGGGAATATACATGTCAGAGATGAAATACAGGTGATAATTAACACATACCCTACACAAGACAATAAGAAATACCTGGGCAGAACTGTCAGGTGACTTCCAAAAATATCAGACTTAATAAGATTTCTTATAATCTCTAGCAGTTCATAGAATATTAACAGGTTGTGACAAGAAAAACAGTCTGTCCAGAAATGGCGAATTTGCACAGATACTCAGAACAGGGAGGCATTAACAACCACAGATGCTCACGTCCTTTTTTTTTCTTTTTGTCCTAAAAACACAGTGGGAAGTGCTGGTGCAGGGAGTGTTTATGTGCTCAAAAACTGCCTACGAAGGGCTTGGTTGCCCTTGCTCGCTCTGTCCCAGGCAGCTCCCGTGGAGCAGGGTGTGCACTGTCACACGAGGACACCAGAGCCGAGTTAAGGGCAGGCAGCGGAAACAAAGCCTGAGAGCGCCGCGGAACCGGGGCTGCCCTCGCCCCATCTGTGCCGCAAGGATGAACAACTCCACTCCTCGAGTCAACTGTGACTTGGGTTTGGTGGCATCAAGCAGCATTTATGGGGTGCCAAGGAGGTGGCACTGCTGAGTTGCACAGGACACACACAAAGACCTCGGCCCAAGGGTGGACAGCGAGCGCACAAAGCGCAGGGCAGGGAGCTGCCCTAGCGTGGAGGCAAAGGAAAAAGCCATTTTCCAGAGAAATGCTTTGTTTGGCACTTTGAGAAAGGTGCCACCTGCAGCCATCACCAGCACACCGGGGCCACACATCCCTGCTCCCCGCTCCCCATCCAGTGTGAGGCGAGAGCTCGGCCACCGCCGATCCATCAGCGGTGTTTACACTTGGCTCCCTCGCTCTGCCACGAGCAGGAAATGGGGGGAAAATTATAATAATATCACAAATGAAATTGAATGAGTAACAACATTTTCTAAGAACAGAATAAATACAGTTGGTGGCGCCTTTTTTTTCCCAATTTAGTATTGTTTAATATGCATTTAATCAACCCATTCAGTATTATAGAGTCTATGTACCGTGACACCCTCCTATGCCACAGAGGAAGCATTCATAGGCCATTAGGCTAAAGTAATATGTATGAGGAACCACTTTTCCCCAGGGTGTAGTAACTATTTTTGCTCCCCAGTCGTCCCCATTAAATCATTAAACCTCATGACTATGCTTTCTGAACTCTACCCTGATCTTTAAAAAGCAGAACATTAAAGGGCAACTGTCACCCTCCATTGCACAGGCCTTGTGTTTTATATATTCAAAGCATTAAGCCTTTTGTCAGTCTATACATCATAAGCACTGGAAGAGTGTATGCACAAACAGGAAATGTTTATAACTGATGTCCCTTTTATAGTGGATGTGCGAATGGGCAGGATAAAAAAGCTGAGGCTCGGCTATTTTATGGAAACTGAAGCAACGTGATTTTCCCCAGCTGCTTGCAATAAAACCATCTCCCTTACTTATCTTTATGTGGCCAGTTGCAGGAGAACAGAGCAGCAGAGTAGCAAAGGCAGAGAGTTGGAGAAGTCAGGAGTTGCCAACTTCAGACTTGCAGATCTCATTTCCCTACTTCATGGCAAAAGTTTAATTGGAGAACAGACAGAGAATCTGCCGAGATATGGTTGGACTGGACTTAGAGAGATTCTTCCAGTTCCCAAATGTCCTTTCAAACGTGTCACTGCTGAAATGCAGCCACATCTGGGAAGAAGGAGGAGGTGAACAAAGAATTAGAGGTGCAGCCACCTCTACCACGTCCCTGACAGCTCAGTATTGCTGTACCAGTTGCACAGCTGGAAAAAGCCTGGGAGACCATTCCCAACTCCCTCACAGAGCCTTGGAAAAGAGGGCTCTCTGCTGCCTTGTGCCTTGCAGCTCCCACCTTGCTGTTGAGAAAGCAAATAATGCTTCCTTACTGCACATAATCAGAGCAAGGTGATTTTGCTCAGGCTTCTGAAATTCTCTCCTGGGTGTCTGAGGAGTAAGGTGCTGCAGAAGCCCTTGTGTGGACTTGGATTAAGATTTTGGGCAAGTCACTTCCCTGCACCTGTGTCCTGCCCTGTATCCCCTTCCCTGTACGACCACTGAGCTTTTTAGACTGTGAATACTCCCATGAGTAAATTGGGAAAAAATGAGCACAGGGCAGAGCTTCGCCATGGCTTTTAGCACTTGGGCAAGGGGAGACAGAAAACAGCCCCTGGGAAAAGGTTTCTGAGACAGACACAGCAGCAACCTCAGAAAAGAAAATTAGGAAATACCTTTCAAAGCAGGGAAAAAGAGATCAAAATAAATGTTAAGGTCAGGTGAGGGGCAAAGGAAAAACAGCCCTCCATATTCTTGAACCTGTGTTACACAAGTAGCACTGCAGAGCTCTGTAACCCACCTCAGCTCATTCCCCCAGCACCACATCCCCTCCCCATCCTTAGGCAGCTGAGGACACTTCCCAGTTACCCGCAGATCCCTTGTAAAACAACAGGGAATGTTAGGTTAACATGACTTAGGCAGCGATAGCGGGGCTTGCAAAATGTCACAGCTTTCATGCTGTATGTTAACTTCCCAGCCAGTGGTATCAATCTGCAGCAAAACACAGTTATTTCATCATGACATCAGTTCACCTTTAAAGGCATATGGTAAAGCCTGCTTTGTGGCTTGCAGCAGATGAGCTTCCTATAATTACAATTTGAACTGTTCCACAGGCAGCTCTATAGATAGTGGATCAGTGATTAAAGTTGAAATCACAGGGTAAGTAGTTCTGTGACACCGTGAGTCACAACAATCATCAAAGACTCAACTCTGGTTTCTGATGAAGTGGAGATAGTGCAGTGATTCAAGTAGGGGACTGAGACTCAAGTGCTGCTACTTGGAGGCAGGAAAAGAGCAGACACATTCTTGAGGAAGATACTCAGTGCGTGCTATTGACTGGCCCCAAGCAAATCTTTAACCCTGCGTCTGGGAGAGAGCATGACTGTGCATCTCATTGCGGCGGGGCCGGTGTCACACCTGAGGATCACAGGCTCCAGTTAAACATTCCTGCTGCCGATTCCCCCTTTGATTTCAGGAATAATGCATGCCGGGCACAGGACTGCGGCGGAGTGCCGGGGCTCGGCAGCAGGCTGAGGTGTGCGTTTGTTTTTCCCTACAGAGCTTTCCGGCTCCGCGAGAATCCCGGCAGCACGGGGCATGGGAGGGAAAGAAATGTGCGCTCACACTGCTGTCCCCCTTGCTGACCCCCAGCAGGAAGGGCTTTTTTTATTAGTATTATTTTAAACATGCGAGAAGCCAGCCTCTGGTCTGCCTGGCAAGGAAAGGAGAAAATCCAGCCACTGCCTCTCCTGGAAGATAATGGGCTAAAGCATTCCCTTTCCCTAGCGCACCTCCATTAAACTTCAGTGAAGCTGATGCCGAGATAATTTTGGTCCAGCAAAAAAAAATCAATGGGTTGAAATTTGTACGAAATAACCCACAATGGAATTGCCACAGCAAAAAAATCCGTGCAGATAAGAATTAAGTTAATTCCCAGCAGAGAGGAGCCTCGCTCACATGTACAGGAAAATGAATTTTAGCACCTGCAAGGAATTGGACCCTTTCTCTCTCTGGCTGTAAAACCTGCTCCTTCTCAGCCCTACACATTCCCACTGCAGGAATGCACAAGTCCAGGTGCTGAAGAACTTTTACCAACTGTAAAATGGAGGAGAAGGATAAACAGAGGCCCTGGGGGATGTTACACACATGGTGCCGGTGGCACCAAGCCACACAGCAATGTTGCAGCCCAGGTGACACTGGACTGTGCATGTCCCAGGGGAAAGGACCAGCAGAGTGCTGAAGGGATTCTGCCAGAGAACCCCATTCCAGTGCGAGAACCGGCGCTTTTAAGGTGAGCCAAATCCTGCAGCCTGTTCGGATTTTGAAGGGAATGGCTTTCTTTCCACTTTCTTTGAAAGATGAAAGACCTTTCATCTGGCGTGGGGAGGGGCAGGAGCGGCACGCGAGCTCCAAAGCCACCGAGCTGCTATCCTCGGAAGATCGTGGCGCGGGGCTGGCCGCCTGCCACCGCCGGCTGGAGCACGGACAGTGACGGATGGACGCGGCCGTGCCAGCTGCGCAGAGCCAGCCACAGGGTGGGACACGGCCTTGTGCCCAGCACGACTGCTGCACTTGGAGGAGTGGGTGGGATTTGGGAAGCAGTCAGCCCCGTTAGGACAAATCCGCTCTCCACACCAGCGTGCCTTGCCCTGCCTTGATGCTCCCAGGGGAAACACGGGAATGGGGAGCACAGCAGTGGGTGCAGGGCAGCACTTGACCCTCCGAAAGGAGGTGAGCAGCCCTGCCCAGCTTTCCCACGTCACCAGGTGTCTCTTCACACAACTCAAGCAGCTTGTGGCTTTAAAGGTTGCAAGCAAGATTTTTGGGAATATCTGTACTGTACACTGGTGTAAGGAGGGGCTGAAAAAAGGAAGAGGGAAGAAGAGAAGATAAACAGACCCACCAGGTTACAAGGAAATCCTGATCGTGTCCTGGCAAAACAATGTCACACTGGGGATTTGTGACCACCCAACACTTAGACCAAAGCAAAGCCTTTAGTGCAGGAATTGGAGCTTCTGAGGAACATACCATGAGGTTTGTTCCTAACTTTATGGTGCTCATTTTAAGCGGATAAACCAAGGTAAATACATGAACTTGCCTGGGAAAAGGACAAAGTTATTTCCCACAGGACATTTTGAAGCAAATATTCATAGGATTTTCAGAACCACAACCCCACACATTTGCTTAAGCAGTAGAAGACAGAGCTTCCTATTATTTTCCTTGTCGCCCCTAGAAATTCTCAGCAGGTTTTGGTTTTCTGCGGGAGATTCAGGACCCAGCAGCCTGGCTGGAGGCCAGCACCCAGACACCAGCACAGAGCATCCACTGCTGGAATCCTCTGTGTGTGGCTGAGCAGCGAAGGGTTAAGCCCAGGGCGCCTCCAGCACAGTGCAGCACCAAGGTCCTTCCCAAGGCTGCAGGAACAAAGCAGCCATCAGTCTATATTTGGCCTTTGCCCTTGGATCATTTATGACTTATTCTTCACCTCCGATGACCACCGCAGCAAGCTTTCAATCTCTTGCTCCCTAGCCTGGAGCAAGGGCTCTCCCTCCTCCCCTTTCAAAATCACACCATTTGCAATTAAAAGCGACTGCCTGAAGGAGGTCTGAGCAAGTCTTCCCTTGCCCCTTTGTGCCCTTTGCCTTGCAAAGACCAGACTTCGGGCGTGATATCACACCAGGGCCAGGATGAGGTGGTGCTTCTGTCGTATCAGGATGTGAGGAGCAGGGAAACGGAGACATCTTGCTAGACTGAAGCTTAAAGTCCACCCTTCAGCCTCAGAGAAAAGGTCTACAGGCCAAGGTGCTGGTCAGACACAAAGCCTCCCTGCTGTAAGAACACGTACACATAACCAGGAGCTGCTGGGATGACACCAGATGGGTTTCACTCAGGAGCGCCCGGATTTGTTTTCTCGGCCCAGAGCTGAGCGTTCATTTCATAGCCAAAGACACGTCCTCTCCTATTCACTCAGAAAAGTCTCCCTGATGTAAATATACAACATAAGCCTGAAAATAAAGACAGGAGCATTCCTTGTTCTGAGACACCTCTATCAGGACTTCAAACAGCTCCTGGGAAGGAGCACAAAAGTGTTCAGGAGTGAGACTATTCCAGGCCTTCCCTGCTCCCAGTAATGTATGTAGAAAGCTAATAAACCAGGCTTAATGCTCCCCCCAGGTGTGTGGTGGTCGAGGTGTTTTATGGCGAACATTTGAAAGCCTTGGACCTCAGCCACAGGGGCTGTGGCCATCCAACACCTCGTGAATACATTCCCGGGGGGCAGGAGAGGAAGGTGAGCCCCAGGCTCTGCTCATCTCCTTTTCTAGCATCAGGATGGAGAGTTCTGCAGCTCTCACAGTTATTCCCAAGGGCCCAGTGTGGGCACAACTCCAACCCATGACACTGGATGAGATCAGAGGACACGGATCCATTTTTCCTGGTAACAAGAATAAGGTGAGTTGAGTTTTTTTTTAATGCCTACAACACTGCCTTTCCAATGTTTGTTTTTCAAAGACCAAGGCCAATGCTCCACTGCCTGGCAGCTCCTCATCCTGGCTGACCAAACCCAAAGACAGCCCCGTTCCTCTCCCTCACAGATTTTTGGGAACATGAGCCACTGACAAGATTCTCGTCATCACAGTCCAATCCTGCTCAACCTCACCAACTCACCCTGAACTCAACTAAATCCATAAGGGCTGATAGTACCAAGGGATGAGTCAAAAAGTCAATTAGCCTTCAAAATCCTTCTCAAAACCAAAACAACGGCAAGAAATAGACCCGCAATGTATCTAAAGCACTTGAGAGCGCCTCGTCACAGAATAATTAGATGATTTTCTTTTACACTCAGTGTGTTTGCACAACTGAGCACCAGTTTGAGACCCTCTTCTTATCTGGAAGTGGGCAGGGGAGAGGAGGAGGGGATGCAGGCTGCAGGGGTGTTTCTGCAGGGAGAAATCCGCGCATGCAATGCAACAGCACTCGGCTCCTCCTCTCTCCCCCTTCCTTACAGTCGCAGTCACTTGCAGCTGGTGCTTGCTGGGCAGCTGTGCTGGATGCACAAAAGGGATGCCAGGATTGTTCCAGCTTTATTTATTTGTAGGAACTATTTTTCCCTCTCATGCAAAGACTTATGTCCTCCAGCTCGGAGCGCTCAAAGTTGCAGTATAAAATAAGCTTATTTTTTCCCCAGCCAAGCAAAAAGAAAATGCTGCTGTTTTCTGCTGTGGTTTTGTTGCACTTTTTTTCTATTTTATTTTATTAAAATGCCACTTCCCTCAGCTTTAACTAGCTAATTTTCCTGCAGAAACAGTACATTTCTTTTATGTGTTAATTTTTCTTCCTCTATTTGCACTTCACAGCATGTAGTGACATGCCAGGCACTGAAGAACAAGCCTCTTGCACTTTTTTTCTGGGATGACAAATAATCCCGGTGCAGAAGACCAAAATGCATCTGTGAATTCAGCTATATTTGTGCATTTTGCAGGAAGAGGCTTCTTCTAATGATGCAATTTTCACTAATATAATTCAATTCATCTTGTGTTAACCTTTTTCCAGACAGGTTTAGCAGGGAAGTTTCTTGCTTTTGAGCCTTGCAGGGAGCTTTTCATCCAAACCATGACCCACACCTCCCAATAAAAGGTTGGTCAGCCAAGTTCTCACATGTTTTATTTCATAAACTCAGGATGTTTGGGAAAAAGAGGTGGTTTAGATCCAAAATATCCATCTAGGAAGTAATTTGTTTTATCAGAGCTTTTTCAAGCAAAACACATGAAAAACTCCCAGCTACCAGAAGGGTCCAATTCCTGCAAATAACCCAAGAGGGGTCCTGCTGGACTGGCACAGCTATTTGTGTATAAGAAAGCCCCAAAAATTGCAAGTCAAGGTGAAAAGAAGCCTGGAATGTGACAGCAAACATCTCAAACTAATTTACCCCTGGGCTGCCATAAACAATTCCACCAAACACACGATTCACCCTTTTGTTAGACAAGGGCTCCACATTTCCCTGCTGCACATCACAGACTCAGCCCACTCAGCAAAACATCTCAATTCAGAAGTTCGTAACAAATAACCCCATAATTAACCTCATCCCCCAAAATCTCAGCTCCACTTGCAAGACATGAATCTGCCCCTCCTGTTGGCTCAGAAAAACACCATCAACAGCTTCAGATACAACACCAAGAGCCAGAGCTGGGCTCAAACTGAAAAAATAACCCGAAATAAGGGGTTTTATCCCCTTCCTGAACTGTGTCCTTGTCTGAGCCTAAAATTCTCCAGCATGTCCAAACCCAAGCTACCAGAGACACCAACGGGAACTGCCCAAGTCCCACTGTACAGCAATCATTCCTCCCTAAAAAAATAACTCCACACCGTGGGAGCAGGAGGCGATGGTGCTCCACAGGGTTTGTCCCCTTCCATTGACATTTCTTCCCTCGGGAAGGCTGTGCTGTCCTTGCAGCCTGTCCCCAGCACTGCTGCCAACAGCTTCAGACCCTCAGCATCCCCCCTGCTGCTTCCCTGGTGTTGCAGGAGGATTTCTGCAGCTGGAATGTGAAGTCAAACTTTGCTTCCCCAGGCCCCAGTTTGCTGAGTATTAACATTCGCCTTCCCCTCTCCCCTGCTGACAACTGTTAATTTTGTCACATCAGCCACTTTTGTAGATTTAACTTTGCTCTTCTGCTCCAGCCATTGTAGCTCGATAATAAATCAACAGTCTGGAGGCTTCATGTGGAATGCAAAGGCCTTTATGGTGCATGTGAAGATGGGAATCTTTACATTTTTAAGTAGGACTTTGTCACATTCATGAGGGGTAATAAAAAAATTTACATTTTGACTTTCAGGAAGAAAATGTGGTGGTGGTGGGAAAATGCCGTTGTTGGAGCTTGCTCAGGACGCTCGTCATGCCTCAGGGCCCACGGAGAAGGTCACACTGCACTTCCCAGCCAGCACCTCAGCTCTGCCAGGCAAAAAGGGTTTGCAACTTTCCCTGAGGATGCAGAGCAGCCCTTGCAGGTAGTGCCAGATCTTTGACTACATATTCCTGCACAGGGAGAACAGCAGGACTCACCCTCCAAGGCAAAGCCTTCTGAACCATCCAGCAGGTGAGCGCCCATCCCATGGAATTCCACCATCTTATTGAGAGAAGCATTTATCTTCAGATGCATAAAAACAGCTCCGTAAGTGGGGGTAGAACAAATCATTCCCGACTCCGGCAGCACTGAGGCCCAAAGCTGGCATATGTCTGTGCATTAGCCACAAGGCAGCACTTCCTCCAAATTCCTCCTAGGATCCATGTCAGACAGCCTTGGCATCCCAAAGGGCACATGATTCCCTGCATCGCTCCAGCAGCCGAAGGGAGCCAGGCCCGCTCGCAGATGGCAGCAGAGCCTCTGAACGCGCCAGCGGCACCGAGGGACAACTTCCCTGCTCCGGGAGAGCTCCGGCCAAGGGCAGAAATTCACCCAGCAGAAGCCTCTCTGCAGCCAGCAGCTCGTGTAAAATGGGGCAGCTGGTTCCGTGCTCCCGCTAAAAGGACACTAAACGCGTTCTCGGGTGTGGCGCGGGGAGCGAGCGGGGCTGGCTGTGCCAGGGCTGCCCACGGCGAGGGCTGGCGGCCACCGAGGTGGCACGGCCACCATGCCAGGACAGCCAGCACGGGCCCAAGGGCCAGCTGGGGAGGGCAGCGGGGCTGTAGCGGAGCGGGACAAATGTGTACGTCTCCAAACCCCTCTGCAGACAGCTTTTGGGGAGGGTCTCCCCTAAAAGGAGAGCTGCCTTTCAGGAGTGGCGGTGGATGATGCAAACCCAGCGTTTTCCGCAGATTATCCCTTCCTGTCGTTTCCCTTCTGGCCCCGGCTCGCAGCCTCGCAAATGCCAAGGGTCCTTGCGGTGTGCACAGGCAATCTGTCCTTTAATGAACTCTGCCAGCTCCCACTAAAGATGGAGAGTGTACCTTGGAGCGAGGCAGGGGAAGGGAGGCAGCAGCCTCCTCTTGCCCTGTGGATGATAACCTCACATGCATATTATTTCCCACCATAATCCTACTGTTTTTAATTAGTGCGCTGTAAAAGGAAGAAGCACCACATCTCCAAGGGGAAAAGGAGGAGGGAAGACGGGAGGGAGGAAAAAAATTCAGCACAGAGGATTCTGTCCAACTTTTCCAAAAGCTTAATAGATTTTTAAATGGGGTTATTAACACCACCTATGAATTATTTTAGGGACCTAATTATAAAAAACAAAACCCAGTTAATTAGGTTTCCTGAACTCGCCTTGACATAGGTGAAACAAGATCTCTCTAAATGCAGGAGGATTGAAAAGCGAATCACTTCAAACAAAGAATCAATGAGTATTATTGCAGAACCAATTGAACAATTACTTCTTTAATTGTTGGCACCCTGCTACCTTCACTTAACAACAGGATGGATCAGCAGAGTTACTTAACCTCCTCCAGTAACTAAAAGTACTGTTCGAGGCGAAAGGGGCTGCTGCGCTCGGGAGGAACCGCCGGAGGTGAATTCCGTGCGCGCTCCCGGCCGTGGGGCTGCGCTGCCCCTCGGGACCGGCTCGCTCCAGAGCCACGGGTTTGATCCGAGTGGGGACGCAGAGCTCATCCCGCACCTCCCACACCACGGCACGGACAAGGTGAGTGCGTTTCTTTCAGGACGTGCGGGGACACAGCCCAGCTGAGCAGCACCGAGGGCTCCTCTCCCCGCCAGCCTGGAGCTGCGAGGGGATTTAGACACCTCTCCGGCTGAAACCAGACACACCCACGCACCCCAAACCGCTGGGAAAATCCCAGCCTGGAGCCTTACTACAGATCCACTGTCCCCAAAGCCGAGACAAAGCGATGCGCGGGGCACACGGGGGCTGGGAGGGGGCTCTGGGTGGCGATGGCAGAGCTCCGCCGGCACCTTCCTCCCGCCTGCCTGCAGAGAACTTCCACCGTGTGCCGGCACATCCCAGCAGCCAAACCCAAGGCTGGCGGTGGAAAACAAGCGGAGATGACAGAGCGCCCTCTGATGTTGTCAGGCAGGGGACAGGGGGGCGAGCGGCCGAGGGGCAGCGCTGGGTGACGGCAGAGCCTGGCCCAGGCTGCCAGCAGCCTCTCCTTCCCTGCCGGCCACAACCTCCTGCCCAGCACCAGCAGCCCTGTGCCTCTGCCCAGCTCGGCCAAGGACGCGGTTCGGCAGAATTGGGAGCGTTTGTCACCCACCCTGCTGATGCACTAAAGGGGATTAGCTCTGTCTGTACCCTGCCTGCACACCGAGAGCACAACAGAGCCTCCTGCAGCCTGGTCAACAAAGCGTTCCCCGAGCCAGAGCTAAAACCAAGCTACAGATAGTGTGAGAAACAAAAATAAAGGCCAGCCACACAGGCTGGGGGGTCCTGGAGAAGCTCCTGCTCCACGCAAACACCTCCACATCATACCGAGCTCACTGTGTGTGAACTGAAACTGTGCATAAACTTACCCTGTGCATAAACCTAAACTCCCCCCATCACCTACGAGTGATGTGGCAAGTTCAAGCTCCGCAAAGAGACAGATCAAGAGCCCCAGCTTGCACAAGTTTTTTCCCAGTAACCTAAATTTGGAGCAGCAAGCACTCTGACAGCAGTGCCACGCTGGGGACAGCAGAAGGGCTGCTGGTACCTCTCGTGCCCCACGGCCAGCCCCTCTGGCCGTGGCAAATAACAGAAAAGTGCTATTGAACAAGTCGATAAAATGCTCAAAATACAGAGGCAATCTTTTCTATCGGCAGCTATTGCTGGAAACTAGGCTGGCAGTTATCAGAGTATAAACACAGCTTGGGAATGAAGGTAATAACAATGGAATACACTTTTCTTTAGATTAAAAAAAATCCCATTTTAGTATATAGAAGCAAGCATTTCTGTGCTCAGAACACAGAGAGCAGATAACGGGGAAGCAGCCAGCACAGGGCACGTGTTTAATACTCCTGAGTTAATCTGAGCACAGGAGATTGGGTGGCAGAACCTCGGCCCTGCGGAGGTGAGCGCTGCAGATGATCATTGCTCACGGCCATTGTTTCAGGCACATAACATTTCACCCTCCCGTGGCACTTTTCACCCCAGGTGACTTCCCAAAGTACATCATTTCACAGACGTGGAAGTGCCAGCTCTCCTGTATATTAACAAACACTGCCTCTCGCCCCACATGGCAAAGGAGATGACAAATGCAATAACCCCTCAACGGTGGCAGCAAATAACACGCAGCAAGTGGATATTGGATAAAATAAGAGTAAAAAGAGTGGGTATTTCTGTACCCACATACGTAGGCTAACCCCCAAAAAATCTTCAAGGCAAAAAAAAAAAAAATCAAGTCAAACGCAGTCACTCAGGTGCCACCAACAGCTCATTTACAAACAGCCACTTGAGGCCAAAGGAAAACAAAAAGCTGAAAATCAGGATGCTTGGTTTGGCAGCACAGCAACAACTGCCTGATCCAAACTCCACCACAGCAAGTGAGAATGGGCTTGCAAAGGCTCGGGAGCCCTGGCAGAAACACTAAAAATGGGCACTACATGTTTGAGATCCTCCTCCTTGGCCTTCAAGTGTTGCCAAAAACCTCCAGCAGTGACTCAGTACAGGGGTATTTTGATTTTTCTTTCCTAAAAACTTACGTGGAATAGCTCCTATTCCATCCACTGAAATTTAAGTTCTAGTTTTTCCTTAAAAGCCTATGTTTGAAAATTGAGATAATACATGTATCAAGAATGGCACTTCGTATAAAGTGCTGATAGCCACAAATCAGACCAAAACCACCATATTCAATCTTTAAAAGCAGAAGCAGTTAGAAAAAACCCTTAAGTTCTTTTCCCCACATGCCGCTTTCCTTATAGGAAAAAATCCCTAATTTTGACCACTTTATTTATAAGCACGTTTGAAGTAAACTGTCTTTAGCAGACAATTTGATTTTACAAGAGCCCAGTCCTTAAGAGGTATCACCTATTTAATTTTGAGGTTAACCTTTTAGAGCCATGATTCGACGTGGCAGAACAGAACACCTGAAACCAGAGCAGCTGCAGCTCCCTTTGATTTACAAACTCACCGCTTGTATTTTTAAATAAAACCTGGACTTCTCAGTCTTGTCACCATTTTTTAGCCTTATTTTCAAGGCCCTTCATTTCTGAGCCCTTTGCTAACGGGGGGAGCTGTGGGGTGGCCGTGCCAGGGTGATGCTGGGTGTCCCTCCAGCCTGGATTGCCTGATCCGCATTTGTGCTGCTCAGCTGATGAAGCGTGGCAGCGGGCAGAGGAGCAGAGGTGGTTTGTGGATGAGATTCTTTTCACCAGTGTTGGGCAAACCCAACCCCACCCTGGATGACAGATGTTACCGAGCTCTTGTCAGCCCACAAGCCTCTCCCAGCAAGCGCTGGGCACCTTTGTGCACTTTCAGAGGAAGAGGGAATAATTCCAGGCTGGGAGCCCGGCACGGCGGGCACAGAACATCCCTGCCTCCCCATTCCTTGCCCTGCCAATTAATCTGAGCCCCCCCTGTCACCCTGACACCCCAGAGAGCTCTCGGATGCAGAAATAAACTGATCAAATATGCAATAAGCGGTCAAGCAGTGTCCCCCACAGGCAAGCAGAGATTGGACTCTGTGTTTGTGCGACGCTCGGCAGCCAAGAGCCGCTCTCGGATCCTGGAGGAAGGGGATTCTCTTCACCTCCACAGTGCCACAATAACCAGATTTAGCTTAAGAAAACACACTACATTAAGTAAGAGACCTAATGATAGTATACTTGTCCGTTTTTTAAATTAAATGATGTTCATTAAAGGAACATCACCGCCCCATAATTATTTTTGCTTTGAGAAGGAAAAGAAAAAGCTACAGACAATTAATGTACCATGCAAGCTCTAGTAGATGCTCCATATATTTCCTCCCTACGACCACCCCTCCTCCCTAACAGCATCTCTGTCATCCCCCCTCCACTTCTGAAAGCGGGGGCTGAGTTTTTTGGCAGGGAATCTGCACAATAACACAGCAACCCCCCGTGCACTTCAGCCAGCCTGACAGCACTTCAGTAGGGTTACACGCTCAGGTATTGATATCTGCAATCATATTCCACTCTCCCCGGCTTACAGAGATCCAAGAAAACTGTTGAAGACACCCCGACAATGAAATCAATGGGACAGTGATGAGTCTTTACAGAGTAACATGTGCAGAGATGAATAAAAGTGTTTGGGTTGTGGCAGTGGAGATGCAGGGTGGCAAGGAAGGAGGGAGGCTTTGTTTGGGTAGTTTATATTATTTGGTACATTTTTCCTGGAGATTTAAGCGTGGCAAAAAGAACGAGAGCGCATGGGTGATGAGCTGAAAATAGGAGAGTAATCACAAATAAAACAGAATTATTCCTCAGCTGTGAATCAGTAGACAGCACTTCCTACAGGCCAGCATGCACAAGACAGTGACACGTGTAAGGTCGGAGAGTGATAAAATCAATAATTCCCCAAGCAGGGAGGAAGAGCCCAGTGGTTTCAGCAAATGACACAAATTAGCCCTCTCTCCACAGCTGTGTGCCGCTCTTTTGGAAGCCTTCAGGAACAAAACCCTCCTCGCGCCAGGAAGGTAACAGAATGCATGCCCGTGTCTCCCTGCCCCTCTGTTTATACAGACAGGGATAAGGATGCAGCCTGGAGGTGTTTGCTTATTTTATCAAACAGCAAATTGATTGTAGCTGTTGGATAAAAGCACTGACATTTCATAAACCGCACAGAAGAATTCTGCTGACACAACTCCAGACGAGTCCAATTTGATTAAACTAACAAACTCTCCTGGAAACACCTACAAATCTGCCCCTGCTTTTACCAGCCTGAGCTTTTACTACCTCGGCTCCTAAACACAGAGGTGTTAGCTAACAGCACAGCCTGACTTGAGAAGCATGAAATCAAACCACCTTCAGCCCCACACTTTTAGCCAAATTGGCGCCACACTGTGTTGAAACCAGGACCGAGGCTGTGAAGCTTTGAGCCCTCTTGTGACAAACAAGAAACACTTTTTGAGAGCTGAGCAGGACATCAGCCCCTGTTGGCACAGAGGATTCGTCCAGGTGAGAAACAGGAAGCTGTCCCAGCCCTGTGGGGTCTGAGCTCACACGTGTGTGCTATCCACACTGCGTGTTTGTGCCAAGCTGGAGTCTTTCACGTTTTTCCCTCATCCCAGGGTGTTGGCAGCAGGACAGTCCTCGGTCTGGCTGGAAAGAGAGGGCTCTGCTGTGCCTCTCCTGCAGGATGTTCTCCTCCCCTCTGTGTAGGGCAGGCAGGAAAACACGAGTTCACAGGAGTTAAAAAGCCACCCTGAGGACAGACAAATGAATCCTCTCAGTCCTGCCCTTGGCAGGGAATCAGCATTTACTGAAATATCTGTGAACTGAAACCCACTCCCCTTTTAGGTTTCCATTCTTGGAAGACTCATGTGGATGTCCAGCTTTTGGTGGGGATGATAAATATTGTAAAGAGGCAGTTTTGCTTCTTTTAACACTTCTGCACATTTTAAAGCACTTTTCAAATGTGGTGTTCAGGCAAGACCTCAGTGGAGCCCAGAAGGCTTTGTTCCTTCAGGTGGTGACCAGCCAGGCCCTTTCCCTCTCCCCAGCTCCAAGCTAATCCTTCTCCTTCACACGCATCACACCCGGCCTTCAGGATAGCTGCATTTTTGAAAAACTGTTTGTGTAATGTATGAAGACTAACTTGGATTCATGAATATTTGATTTAATATACATTTATTTCCCCTAAAGGAAGATACATTTTATTTAATACTGATTGCAGTTCTTATTACCTTCCTAAGCCCAGCACACCACTCAGCATTCCAATTATGCCAGCACGCTATAGTTATGGCTGAGGAAGCACTTTCATTATAAGCTTCTGTTTTTAGACACTTGTAAAACTCCTACCATTACATGCTCATCCCCCAGCCCCTCCTGCAAAATAGTCCTTGGAGCTGAGGATGCTCCAGCTGCTTCACAGCCCAGGTAGGGCAAGACTTAAACCTGCTTGAACCAAAACTTCCTGTTTGTGTTGGTTTAAAGCCGTGATCCAGCCTACCTCTGACAACAGCAACAATGTTGTACTAAAAAACCTGAATGAAATCAAACATAAACCCTCGCTGCTCAGTTTACATTGCAGTAACTGCTTGAAGTGATTTTAAATCTGGCCACAATTTTAATTCAGCCCTGTAGCACCATGTGGAGTGTGTAACCCCACACACAGCAATCCCCAGATCCCCCGGTTGCTGTGACACTCCGAGACCTTGGATCTGGAGCACACACACAAGGAGCACAAGCCCAGCAGCTCGTATATTTTTCCTCACAAAGCTTGCATTTGCTGAAGAAATCCGTCCTCTCTCAGGAGATCAATTGCATTTATGGAGCAGAGTTACTGCTGAAGAAGAGGCAACACTTCAAGTGACATTTTGCCTGGTGTCTTTATGTCCCTGGCTGGGATGCTGAGCGTTCTGAGGTGCTCAGCGGCCCTCCAGAATCCCGGGCTGATTTAGGACAGCAGTGGACTTAAGAGAAAAATACTTCCCCCGTTATCTTCATGAGTGCAGTCAATCTCAGCAGCCAACATTTGGAAGAGAGTTGGTTGGCTGGTTTTACAGCTTAAACGGTGCTAAAAGGAAACAGCACAGGTCATTCTGCTTCCTCTCACCCAAAGTGTTACAAAGCACTTTGCAAAGTGCCCACCAGCTTCAGGTTTGACTTGCAGCTCCCTCCAGCAGATGCCAAAATGCAGCAATTTCAGAGGTGAAAAACCAGCTGCTTCCAGACAGGACCAAACACTTCAATGGGAGACTCAAAAATATTACTTATTCAAGTAAAATGATTACGTGAGCTCAGATAGAGGGGATGAAAAAAGTAATTAGTGATTTTTAAATTCTGACCAGGACAAAGAGTGAGATAGGGGAGCAAAGCGTGCCGGGGAATTGTCCGAGGGCCACAAGTGCAGGAGCTGCATTCTGCACAGCGCAGGGCAGGCAGGATGGGGCAGAGATGAATAGGAATGCTGATTACTTCTACCAGAGCTCAGGAAATGCTCTGCGATCTCATTGAAGTGCCCGGAATAGTATAATTGGTTCAATTGTCTCACTCAATCCGCATCTGCAGCGATCCATTGTCCTCTGCCAGCCAGCTCCGCTCCTGGCTCTGGCTGCAGCCCCTCTCCTACTCGGGGCCTATCCCGTATTATAGCCGAGATTAGATAAGTGGTGTTTTGCTTTGTGCTGTAATGGGTTACTGTTTCATGCTGGGATGTATAAAAGAAAAATGCGATCACGGACCGAAGGGGAAGAAAGGGAGGCACGGGGACATTTGTTTTGAGGCTTCGTTACTCTCTTTAATAAACAGATTTTTCAACAGGTTATGATCTGACTGCTTGTTTGGGTAATAGACGGGTTGGGATGTAAAATGTGACATGCACCAAACCTGGCTGGAGATCTGACTGGCACGGGATGCTTGGAAAAGTCACCTGCCCAACATCATAGCCCCATTCAGGACTCTGCTGTCCCTGCTGCCATCGGGAAACAGAGGGAAAGTGCTTGCCCTGAGGAGTTCACAATTCAAACTGCAGCGAGTATCAGACTGGCAAAGGCATTGCTAGGTCAGGAGGATGATGGAGAGCTCAGCTGGGGGCTGCCGTGGCTAGCAGGAACAGCGAGGGGCTACCTGGCTCTGAGCCCGAGGTCAGCCTGACTCAGCACACGCTGGGCTTTGCTCCCCCTGCACCCCTGAGCACATCGCTGCTCTCTTTAATGCTCGTTACATTCCGGGCAGCCCGCAGCCGGCAGAACAGCGCATATTTACCTCACCGAGCCCTGCCGGTGCGAGCGGCGGATGAAAACCTCTCCGCCCCGCATCCCTGCGCTCCGGACGCGTCCTCCCGCAGGAAGCGGAGCGTGCCGGCCGGGCTGTGCTCAGCAGACGCTGCAGCCCTTTGCACTTTCCCAGCGCCTTTCAGCCCAGTGCTTCAGCGAACAGAGCGAGCCGCCCCTGCCCCTCTCCCGGAGAGCCGCAAATCTCCCCGTTTCACACACCGGAGCACCAAGGCTCGCAGGGATTTAAGGCTGAATCCCACGAGCTTCCAGCAAGGGAGCTCATATGCTCCTCTCCCCAGGTGCCCGGAGGCAAAGCCTCCAGCTGTGGCCGGCAGCAGGGGTGGCCGCAGCCCCGGGGGACAGCGGTGGCCGGAGCCATGCCCGGGATAAGGGCTCCCTCTCCCGTCACAACCGCGGCCACCTCTGCCTTTGGGGGAAGCCTCAAAGGCCACGCCGCATCCCGAAGGAAGGTGTAGGATTCTGGGGAGGACCAGGAAAGTACTGTCAAGGGCTCTGCTCAACACCTGGAGTGGTTATTAACCAGAAAATACATAAAGAAGAAGATCCCAAAAATATTTCTTTCCACTGGACAGGAACGCCAGGGTGAAATGCCAGCAGGCACAGGTTCGTTTGGATTCTGAGCACCAGCACAGAGCTCTGCCTTGGCAAATCATTCAGAGGATTAGTTTAGTGTTTACCAGCAGCCTTTCCCCCATTGATCCTTCACGTTATGCACAAAAAAATCATTGTCTTTGCTTCCCTGAGACTCCCCTGATCCATTACAGCCTGGCAGGGGAGGAGGGAGGCGTGGGGCCAAGACAAGTGAGCATCATCCTCCTCCAGCCCTCACCTTCATCTGAAATCCTGGTCCCAGCTCCAGCCCTGAACACAGGCATTTCCTGCCTCTTGGCTCTGCCTATCAAATCATTATTAATCTCTCTGGCCTGTGTATATTCATTAGATAAACACTGAAACTGTGATGGTTTTTATTGTCTGCTCCGTACACATCATAACCCTGGGAAGACAAGATGAATTTGACAACTAATGTAAAAATTACAGCAGGCAATATATCTTAGATTTGGGTGGAACACCAAGATGAGAGTTAATCAATAAAATCCTAACTTAGGTATTGTATGAAATGGCACTTCATTCATTATTAGGAGTTGGTATAAAACATGATTTACTGGTTTGATGTATTGGCCCTTCACCTTAGGGACCTATTTTCAAATCCAGTCCAATCCAAAGTGACTAAAGATCCCTGTAGCCCGAGGGCTTGGGAAGGATACCATTGCCAGGAATTTACGGGAGCTTGCTTGTAATGAAGGTTTGTAATGTAGGCAAAGGAATGGCACAGGATGCTGGGAGGGCTGACCCCCAAAGCTGCGTACTCATGGAAAGCCAGCCACTTCCTCTAAAAACATCAAGTGAAAATGAACACGTGATGGGCATTCCTTTCTCTCCTCATGGATTCTCCCCAATCACACAGCAAGTGCTGGATCACAGACTGCTTTCCACTTTCATTTGCTTCTCTCCCTGGCCTAGAAAGCTCCAAGGACTTAAGTGGTTGGGTTTTTTGTTTGTTTGTCAGTTGGGTTTTTGTAGCCCTCAACATGAAAGGCACCTTCTGACCCCTAGGCAAAGATACACGTGTCATAAAAACCACGGGCACAGGGCAGCCCAGGTACTGCCCAGCCCAGATGCTCCAGAGTACCTGGTTATTAAACCCCCTTGAATTCCCCAGTAATTTTTAAGCCATATCCACACATTAGATTTTGAAGCCTGATCCATGTAAATAAGACTTCGGTTCTACAAAGAACAAGTTTAACTATATTATTAACTACCATTTTAATTATAATGCCCCAAGAACAGACCTCTAATGGAGCTGCTCTGCCGTGGAGCTCCTTTATCCCCATCCCCCATACACTCCAGAAAGAGAGGGAAGGGATGCTCCTATTGTATCACACCTGAAAATTAAGTGGGTAGTTTACTTTTTTCCCAAAAATCCTCACAGTGTTTTTGCACTGGGGTGTTGCACTACTATGCACAACACAAACTCAATCCTCCTACAGTATTTCAAGAAGAAAAAAACTTCAATAATTCATAGAGAAAACACATGGCAGCACAGCCCATCCTCCCTGCTCAAAAGGGCACAGAAACCAGTGGTTTGCTCTCCTGCTGTCTTTTTACAATCAATTGCTCCAGGAGACCTTGTACAAAAGACCTGGCTCAGGTGTCCTATGAATCCAGTAGCCATCACAGCCCAGTAAACCTGAATGAGAAGTGGGATGATTTAGATGCTAATGACTAATGGAGTGATATCTGTCTGTGCAATTGGCAGCCATGCAGGGATAGCAGGGAGCTCTCTCAGGTCTTGTCTGTGCAGGGAGAAGAGAAAGATCCCTTATCACATTTTATAAGTTTGCATTTATAGGGCAAATAAAATAGAGCATTTTTAAAACCAGAAAGCATTTCAGAGAACAGATTTTTTTTTTTCCATATAAAAATCACAGATAGAATTTAACTTTAAATACTTTTCTGGCTAGGGAAAAAAAAATCAATTGAACTGATTACCTTGTTGAGTACCAGTGAAGATTTTAGTTGTCTTTGTAATTGCAATTTTTCCTTGCTGGCTTTTAAACATAAAAGGAAAGTGACTTTACTGCTGCAGTAAAACCGTGGGCCCTAGTCAAAACCAACAGAGCAGAGTATTAACCCCCTCCGTGCTGTTGCAGCTCCACAGGCTCCTTTAAAGTCTTTCTGTTCAGAAGATCAGTGGTAAATCCATCTCATGTGCTTTAGAGGCAACACTTTAATTTTTTTTCCCCCCAAACCAACCAATTCTTACAAGCTTCTAGAAAAAAAAATTAAAGGAGCTGATAATTACTGTAACCAGCAAAGTGGCTCCCACTCAAAGGGCAAAGTGTGTCTCAGGTTCCCAGGGACTCCAGGGGACATGGATGGAAGACAGCTCTGCCAAACAGCCACTGCGTGGTCACTCTTTGCTGTGATCCCTTGTCCCATCACATGGCAGCCATCTGCACCTTCTCTCCTTGTGTTTCATTTCCAGAGGTATTGGTACCACTGCATTGGTACCACTTTGGCACCCCGAGCCAGAAAGGCAGAGGTGACCTGCCCTGGGGATGGAAAGCTCTCAGACCCCACTGACCCAGCAGCGAGGGAAGCTCTTCCAGCAGTTTAGGGCCCACATCCTGATGGAGCCACTGATCTGCTGGAAGTACCGTCTAAAACTCCCCACAGCCCTCTCAGATGGGGTCAATACCACAGGATTTTGGGTCAATACCAAAGGTTTTTATGTCAACACCAGTTCTCAGCTGGGACAGACCACGGCAGCAGCAGGAGCTGCCCTTGGCAGACTCTGCAGTCCGTTGGCATTGGCCTCCAGCACTCTCCCTGCTCTTCCAAAGGGATGGAAACCTCAGGCCAAGCTGGACCACCTCAGCCTCCCCTGCATCCCCCTCCTCCCCAGATCACCATACCAGCATGCCTTCTGTGCCAAAAGAATTTCCAGTGTCACTTGGTTGTGATAAGATTCCACACGTGTCCCCTGAGATTTATAGCTATACATTGCTCTATATACAGCGCTCCCCACTCATAACAGGCATGGTTACAAGACAATCAGTTAGAGGGAACAAAAATAGATGTCCCAAACCAGACATCATAAATTCAGTCCTTCACCCCTCCTGGTTTAAAACCAGCACAAACTGAAAATATAAAAGTGACACTTGGAGGCTTCTGCAGGTCCTGCTGGCTCTCTGAACAGGGAGCAGAACCAAAGGGAGGCAAGGACTTGAGCTGGAGATGCAGCTTCCCTCCAAATAATCATCCAGGAGCTAAATGGACTTTCCTCAGACAAAACAGCAAAGATTCTGCCATTCAAAAACCATTCCTGGTGAGAATTTACTTTGCTTCTGCCACCCTGGATCCTCCAGACGGCTCTTTATGCATTTCCCTGGCCACCCTAAATCACCACCCCCATTGTAACACTTTTATTGTAGCCCATTCACAGGCACAGACTGACATTGATGTGCAAGCCACGCTGAGGAGAGAGCCAAGGGAGCAGCCCCTGACCCAGGTTATGGGGCTGCCTCCAGCCTGAGCCCCCACTGACACAGTGCTCCCATCCAGAGGGAGAGAACTCCCCAGTCCCATCACACTTGCTGTCAGATATCGTGTCTTAAGACAAATTCCCATTCCTAATGCTCTTGGGATTCCCTAAACGTCCCTCTCTGAATACTTCAAGAGGCAGGAAGAGTTGAAGTTGCACTTCATGTTCTTTAGGGCTCTGTGCTTTCATCCACGTGGCTTTCTAGAGTCCATACAATCTAACCCAGTTAAACCAGCTGAAAACCAGTCCAACGAAACCCAGATCTACCTCAGTTATGATCCAACCAGCTGTCCCTCCTCTTACATCCCCCCAAAATCCTCAGCAGTTGTCACTGACATACCCCAAGCAAGGAAGAGGAAATGCTGTGAAGTGTCACATGGTTTGAAAGATCACAAAGTCAAAGACTGCAGAGCTTCTTCTGGGGCTGACAGGGAAGCGTGGTAGACACTTGCTAAACTCGCAGTTTGCTCTCACTCTGCAGAGCTGGGCTCTTGTGAAACCAAATCCACAACACTGTTGGTGGGCAGGAGATCAAAGGTGCTTCTACTCAATGACTTCAGCACTTTTGTCTGGGCAGGAAGCAGAGAGCCAATAGAATTTCTTTACGCGCTTTTAATACCTTAAATGTCTTAGAAAGCCACCAGCCCATGGTGGATGTGCAACACTCCACACATGGGCACACACAGGGACCTTGACAGGACATTCAGGAGTCCTGAGAGTTCCTCTGGCTTTGGAGTAAGTCCCTTGATCTGGCACATAAATTACCAAGTGCTTACAACACATGGGTTTGAATACAGAAAAAGGAGTGAAACAGCGGGTGGAATTCACGGTGAGATGAACAAAGTCTGAACAAATTCTAACTAAAATATTCAACTGAGTACTACTCCTACAACCGCCTCCAAACAATCATCCCGTGCCCATTTCAGATGCCAGTGCTGTTCACCCTGGTTGTTCTGACCCAGGCTTTGCAGGTGGGTCTCACACCAAGCTGACACCAGCCAGGGGTGGTTTCTAAAGAGCACCTCCCACCACCACCGTGTTTGCTGCCGTGCATGGCTCTTCCTCAGCCCCGCGCTCCCCAGCCTCACACTGCATGTTCCTGCCCTCATTCCAACTGAGGATTTAGCTCCTTGTTGTCAGAGGATGAATGTTTTTATTCTGTTTGCTCCCAGGCCAGTATCAAAAGCTCCCAGTACATGGGTTAACCAGATGATCCTTTAATACACAAAGGACCCCCAAACAGCTTAACCTTAACCCATCCGTAAAGATTCCACCCAGCCTGCTAATGCTGTCCTGAATCGTGTTCTCTATTATTACGTCTGAAATCCGTTAAAATTTCACACAATTTCCTGCACAGCAGTGTATATAATAGTGCTGGGAGCCAATATGTTTCTATAATTGGGCCTGTAGTGGGGCAGAGTCCAAAGCAATTAATCCAGCCTCCTTCCTTGTTTGCGCCCATATAAAGCTGACAGGGTAGAGAGTAATTGGAAGTGAGCGGCCTCTATCCCCTACTTTAAATTAATATTTTCCTGTTCTGATTTAATTTCGCCCGGTAACAGTGACACAAAGACACGCCATGTCAAGCACTAAGTAATCTGCAGCAGCTGCCTTAGGAGGAAACTTTTATTCATCAGTAATATAGTGACCTGTATATCACTCCACACACTGTACACAATATTCCTGTCACACAGACAGCTGCGTTTAACTCCGTTTAATCAGCAGAGGTGGGGGAAAAAATATATGTAACATTTATATAGTACTATATACGTGTGTTTGTATGAAGATACAAAACAGATGCAGGAATTTATTTAATTATGAAACACTCAGCTTTCCAAAAGAGGAAAAAAAATTAAATGGCAAATATAAAAAACATGCTAATCAGCAGAGCCAAGAATCCATGCAAATGAAAAGCCAGAAGTAATGGCCAAAACAGCCAGGCCATTAAATCAAATCACTGAGAAAATAATGGTTAAACTCTCTCTTACTTGTAACACTCAATTTATGTAGTCAATATGGCTCTGAATGAATGAGTGAAGGTACTAAGAGCACAAATCTAAATTCAATATACATATCTTAGAAAAATCCCCAGCGCCCGCGCTGACGAGGCGCAGAGAGCGGGCGCGGCTATCGCCCCGCGAGCGAGGAAAACAAAACTGCCTTCAGCTGAGATCATTCCCTGTTTGCATCACACAAAACATCCAAATGTCCACAGATTATGGTAACAAGCCCACAGCTGCCGAAGAATTTATGGGAGTCTGTGGCAAGCTGCGACCAGGCAGGGCTTGGGAGGATGGGAATTGAGAGCCTTCTCCCCACGTGCAGGAGTTCCTTGAGCTACCCCGGGGTCTGCACAAGGTCTGGGATGCAGTTAAACACAGCCCTGGTGGGAAACACTAAAGCTGTTTTCTCTTCAATACATGCTATATTCATTTACAATGTAATGTATTTTTAATTCCCAGACTGCTCAGACATGGACCAGAAGCAGGAGCTCACGCTTGAAGTAACATTACTTGTTGGAAATAAGGGGTTTGTTTTCCAAATAAATAAGGCTGCTCAGCCTTACACCCCACGTTTGTTTTCCAGGGAATTTGAAGCTAACAGCTTCTTTGTCTCCAGCCCACATGTGAGAAGCACAGCAGAGTGGCATGGGCAACACCACGGTGGCTGCAGGCACAGTTTCCCTAACCAAAGCCCTCCTGGCCCAAAGCACACCCAAATTCACCACTAACACCCTGCAGCTCAGCTCTCTGTGCTTGGGAAGAGAAAGGAGCTCAAGGATCTGTTTGTAGGATGAAGAACTGGAGATCCCAGTTTCCAAGCTGGTGCTCAATGTGCAGCCTGGAGCACTGACATCCAAGTTTGTCACAGACACAGAAGGAGCTGCATGAGGTTTACTTACAGAAAGTCTCGGGGGACTACCGAGGGACACGGCAGCTTAGCCCTCTGTGGATCAGCAGCTTATTTCCAGTTGCTTAAATTTTCTCCTCCTCTCTTGTTCCTGATTCCGTTGGATTTTCTCCCTGCTCACCAGTATTACATTTTCATTTACAGGCAATGTGCTTAGGCCAGAGATGATCACCAGCACAGGTAGCTAGAAATAGAGCTGACCCTAAGAAGTCCCCTGCATTAAGCTCAGCTCAGCTGCCAGATGACCCCACAGCAGTGGCCACAGCCCTTCAGGACCCCACCTCAGGGAGCTGAGGCCATGGGACATCACAATCAGCCATCATGATAGAGTCACCTACTTACAAAAACAGCTCCTGCCCTGGCAGGGGACTTTCAGAAACACTCTCAGCCCTGGGATTGCTCTCTCCCCAGGAAACCCCATCATGTCACTACAGCCCTGCTCCAGCTGTGCTCACAAGACTCCCAAAACCACAAAGCCACAGACTTTGCAACGTCCTGCACAGCTCAAGTGTTTCCCCACAGCTGAGGACACCGAAGCTCTTTGCAGCCACAGGGTTTGTGCCCACGCCAGCAGTGGTTAATTTTGGTGTTCATTTTGCAGGGGGAAGGAGGTTTGGTTCTGCACCTGCTTAGCTCTGTTACAGCCTTAGTTGTTACTGCTGCTCCCACCACCTGCCAAATCCATTTAGACCAGAAGACTTTTCTAAATCTGACCTTGCTTTTGCACTCAAATGACAAAAAGCTTCTCCCCAATAATGCTTTGGACACAGCTGCACGTGTCCCACTGCTCTTCTTGCAACACATGGAACTCAAGCAGAACGGATGCCATGAAGAAGAAAGATATTTACTTCAGGGCAGGGTTTTTTTCCTAAAGAAAATCATAAAATGACCTGCTGCAGCATCCTCCAGCATCCTGCCTGCAGAGGAGAGCCAGGGTGGGCACTTTGCAATACAGAACCACTTTGGTCCAGCCAGGACAGAGACCTTCCCCGGCTAGCAGGGCAATCTGCAGCTGAGCATCCTTTTCATTCCAACAGAAACGCGCAACGACACCACCAGCACTACATCTAACCACGCCCCCCTGCTCTTATTCAGCAGTTTGTCTCATGGTGACACTGAAACAATCCCAGCCTTTTTACCTTTTTTCCCCCTTACTTAATTTTGCTAAATTCTGCTGTCAAAAAAAGCAAATAGATCACCTCGATTCCACTCATTATTTCCATTGATTTTAAGTCTGGACAGGGCTATTACGATCATGTTACAAATTGTCTGTTTGTAGAAAGAAAAGTTTTAAAAATGGCAAGTTATCTGTTCTTGACCCAAAGCGATGGGCAGCATTACAACCAGCTGTTCCCCTTCACTCCCGAGGTGGCTGCAGTTAGTGGCAGAACAAATGATCCCTTTGTGCAGTTTTGCATAAATGTTTGTCAAGTGTCTTGGGCTTCCCTCACAACGTTGGCTATTAAGGAACAGAAGTAAAATTCCCTGGAGCAGCAGTGTGTGGGGGGAGTTATCCACTTAGGCTAAAATCCTCGTCAATGTATTTTTGTCTCGGGAGAATCCCCGTGCAAACGGGAGAATCAAATCCGTGATCACCATGCAGAGGGTGGTTGCAGGAGGACAGGCAGGTGCAGGGAGCACTTGAGCAATCCTGCAGTGGCACAGCCTCCTCCAACTGGCAAAAAATGCTGGAGCCAGCATTAAAAAAAAAAACCAACCTCAAAAGCTTTTGAGCATCAGCCTTGCAGCCAAGCACACCCAGCACACTTCGATTTTGATGTACAGTTTGAAACAAATCAATAGCAGTATAATAATACTCAGCACGCTGTGTAATTTTTATATCATTAGTTTTCATTTTCCGCTCCCCATGCATCAAAAAACTTACAACAGGCTCGTAAAGTTTATTTAGTATTCCATGAATTCCTAATCAGTTTCATTTCATAATGATTCAGAGCGGCCGTTGCCAGGGCCCTGGTGTCAAAAAATCGATAAAACCAACACACTTTTCCTGATGGCGGCTGCAAAAGGATCTATTGTAGGGGAATTATGATTTATGTCTGGGCTGCACCACGAGCAGCAGCAAGCGACAGCCTGGCTCAAGAGCTGAGATGTTCGCCAATAATGATTTATACTCGCTCCTCTCCCTCCCCCAGCCCCCGGGGTCCCCGCCGTGCACCAGCACGGCCGCAGATGCCCGGAGCAGAGCCCGGGCTCAGCCGGGTGCCGGGCTCAGCCGGGTGCCGCTCCCCAGCCCGGCTCCCGGCAGGGCTCAGCCCAGCAGCGCTGGCCCCGCTCAGGCACAGAGCGCGGGGCCCGGCCCGCTCCCCCCCGCGCCGCTGCCCTTGTCCCCAGGCTCTGTGACAATCTATTCAGCTCCAGATGAGCACGGGGACGGTTCGATTTTCAGCTCCGTGCAGAAGGTGCCTATTTATCTTGGGGCACCCATTCTGTCAAGGCTGCCCGGGGTGGGGAGGATGGGGTGCGAGCGGCTCTGTGTTTAACTGAGCGCTCGCAGAGTTGTGCCGCGAGAGGGTGAAACAAAAACTGTGCAGGGAGATAAGGACACACAGCGTGAGGGAATCGAAAAGTTAAAGGCTTTCAAAGGAAAATCCTTTTCTGGAAGACTAAGAACCCGAAATCTGAAGGTTGCGGTTGTTCTCTGTCACATGGCACAACGCACAGAAAACACGGATGTTCTGGGTTGGGAGGGTGAAGGATGGCTGTAACTGGGAATGTGGAACTTGCTCCTACACCAGGAGGAAGCAGCAATGCGCAGGGATAGCACCGGGTCCTGCTTCATTTCATATGTTAATCAGGTTAGTGGTTCTCCACCAGGGAGAGGCAGGGCCGGGGAGGAGCGTTTGAAAACAGAAAGCGCAGGTAGCGCTTGCTGTTAAAGCCCTGTTTACAGAAAGGATTAACAGCATCACTTAAACATCTAAATTAATTTATTGAGGTGCCTTTACTACCCTTCTCTCATTTCCATAGCGAATTGCCAGCAGCCCTGTTCCATGAGGAGCTTCCCTGCCCTCACTCTGCTTCACAAACCTGTTGTTGCTTTTCCAAGCACAGCCCTTCAGCCTCCAAGGCACAGCCACCTTTCCATCCTAATTTTAAATATTAAGATGTGCAGCAGCGTGTGTGATTAACAGCTTGCTTTCACATCTTCTTCACTCTAGAAAAAGGGTGGGACACTTTCCTCTCCTGGTTTTGCACTCATGGAATTGCCTGTAAGCAGCAGGAGGAGATTGTGATCCCAAAAGCCAGGCTCCCTCCCTGCCCGTTCACGTGGGCTGTTTATCCTGTGTTCCACGCAAGCAATTGGTTCTCCGGGGACTAACAGCCCTTAGAGCTTGGCTGCTTACCCTAAACTTCTCGATGTAGACACTATTTCATCTCCCTGGCATTTAATAGGAAGGCTGAAACATTTCCTCCGAGTTACACCGGACTAAAACCATCCCTACAGGCTCCACACTTGGGGTATTTTCCCTTTTTGACTCAGCAAAAGAGCCAGGACCTCTGTATTAATGTCAGCAGGAATTTCTAACAATGGCAAAAATGGTATTTCGGACACTGTACATTTCCAACAGGCCAAGTTCCTGCCTAGTGCATCAGAACAGAAATCAAGGTTCCATTGGAGCTACGCTACTAATTTGATAGACTGGGGGAAACAGACATTATAAACCCTGTGCTTCCTGAGGAAAGTCTGTGAAAGTTAAAAGAATGAACAATTTGGCACTTTAAAGTGTATGTAAATATCAGAAATTGTGCCTCCTGGTTTTTCATCATCCAATATTCAAATGGATCGTGTTCACAAGGTTTTTCCTCTGTTAAAACACAGACCTGGAACTTTCTTTTAAGAATAAAGCTGAAGTTCACACCCAGCTCTCCATCTTTGAGTTAAACACTGCTTGGTCCTCCTATGAATACACAGAGTTAGAAGGTTGAAAATTAAGTATTCAGCACAGGCTCCTCAGCAAGTCTCTAGTAAACAAAGGGGAAGTTTAAGTTGGAATTATGCCACTTGGTTAATAACAAGCAGTTATGATGAGATGATTCAATAGCTTGGGTGAAATGAAGGTCCCAGAGATGGTATTGCCTCCATTTATTTACACACCTCGTGTTCACACACACACACGCACTGTTTGCTGATTATCTTGGAAAAGCAAAGGTTGAGATCCAAGCTTCTCCTGGTCTCCCTGTTCCAATGTGAACACAGTCTTCGTAAATTGAGAGTACATCAACTAGGAAAGCACTCCGAGGCACCCAAGGGTGCTGGTGTCCTTATTTGGGGAGCAATTCCATGAAAACGCCTCCCTGGAACACAGCATCCTCTAACAGGGACATGCAGACAATTACATGAGTCTTTGACAGAACAGTTGACAGGCACTTGCTGCCAGCAGGAAGCTGAGTCTCACAGAAGTAATTAGCCACCAGCTTTTCAAATTTATATTCTCTTTCTAAAGCAACAAAACCCCTGATTTATTTATTTTTAAATTAGGCTGGTGAATGATAGTGGTTTAGGGAAACAGAAGCCACTGAAGGAGGTTTTGTACAGTCATACAATGAGCAAGTTTCTCTCTCTTCTCTCTCCCTGAATGAAGCCCAAAAGAAAGAGATGTGGTGCAAGGTTTAGAGGTGAGAAGAAGCAAAACATAGACTGTATTCAGAAAAGGTGAAAAAGAGAGGTCAGGGGAAAAAGATGCATACAAGGAATGAGGATGAAACTCTTCCAGTTCATGGCAAGAGGAACTTTGCAACTACAAACTCCTCCTGTTCCCTCACAGCTCACTCATGCTGCCTCCAAGATGTTGAGCAAAAACTTCTCAGCAAGGAGTGAATTTTCTTTAAATCCACCTGAGACTCCCCATGAGTGAGGGGAGAAGAACTGAGCCAGCAGACAGCGCACCTGCACATGAAGAATTCTGCTGAAAAAGGCATAGCCCTACTTCTATCACCTTTGAATTTAGCCCAGGAAATACTGGATTTAGTCATTAAGATCTGCGATCTTATTTATAAGACATTTTTTAGAAAGACAAAAAGACCTGCGCAGAAAACATAATTACATTTTGGTTAGCACAAGTCAGCAATTTTGGTACAGCCACATTAGAAAGAAAATAGAGTTCTCTTCCCCTCAAAAAAAGTAGATGTTGTTTAGAACTGCACTTTTACAGTGTGGGGGGAGAAACTGGCTAAAATATTGAGATTTAAGGGAAAAAAATAATCATGGGTTTATGTTCCCGGGCTCCTGTGAATATTTTCAGCATATTTCACCATATCATTGCACGGTGGGCTCTGTTCCTGCTGCCAGAATGGATGTTCCATCATTTCTATAGTGGGCCTGTGTGACATTCATTAAGTGCAGCTACAAAGGGAGAGGGTTAAACAGCGCGGCCTCTTTTCTCTGATTTGGTCATACATCAGCAGGCGCTCCAGGTTAAATGCCCAGGATCCCGCAGCAGATGGATCGGGAGAGGCACGGAGGCAGATACTTCACCCCACACTACTTAACCCAGGGAAATGAGTCTCGGAGTTGGTGTCATGGTAAAATATGGAAGCTCACTCAGATAATGTGCAGTTGAAAATTTTTTTCCCCAGCCTTTACAAGCGACTGCACGTTAAGATCCCACACACCCCCTTCTGCAAACTGCCAGCTCACTCCTCTACAGAGCCTATTTTTGAGTGTAATTTGTCTTTATTGACTATCAAATAGGAATTTAAACCCATAGTGCAATCAGTGGTAGAAGCCCCAAGTATTTCTTCTTCGCCTCTAGCTTCACCCCAAGACAAACTGTGCACAGAGAGGTTTATTTTTCCTTACCCAAAGGTCCTTTTGAAATATTAGAGTGGACACTTACTTTAAAGATATCACCCCACTGTGCTTTGTCTGTCTGAAGAACTGTTCCAGGAGAGCTCTGGCAGCCCTCCCAGCTGCACACAGTGGGGTACTTGCTCTGTCCCCCAGAAGCTGTGCACCTCCTCCAAGATTCCTCTGCACTCCTGTCTCATTCCTGACTGCTGTACTTCCAGGTGTTGGCTTCTATTTCTAATTCTCAGTCATTTGACAGCTAGAGGCAATGCACGTCTTCAGCTGTGCAGTGTTTGAGTATCCTGGATTAGCTCAGCTCCAGAATGTGTTCCTAAGAAGTTTTTCAAGAACCCAATGCAGCAGCTTTGGGGAAGTTAAAGTCCTGCCACCAGGGCACTGCCATTTGTGGCACGTTTGCAATGCATCTGCAAGGCATCAGCCAAAAGATGTAGCAGTCCTGCAGGTCCGAGGTCACATCTGAGCTTTATTCAGTAATGGCCGAAGTGGTTTCATTCCTCTCTAAAGCTAAATCTAAAGTTTTACTATCCCACCTCACATACACAAGGGAGGAGCAGGGTGAGGGTAAAGACACATTGCTAAGAGATCAAGAACAAAGCACTTTGTGCTGTATGCTTTAGTTTATTCCACCCCCTCCCCAAAAAAGAATAAAAGTCAGAATTCAATGAATCAATGCAAAGAGACACAGTTAACACACAAAAGTGTTGGTACATGAGCACACAGATCATAAGGCAGTGCCAACTCACATTCTGACATGGAGAAACAACTATTGAGTTGTGGCCACAGCCCTTCCTTTCCCTTAATCCTAATTGAAAATCCAGAACCCTGCAACATCTATTGTGTTTTTTAATATCTCAGAAATAATTGCTAATCAAAGCCTCACGCGGCGGGGCCGGTAGGAAGTGGATCCATGTCCTCAACACAAAATTTTCATGTGAGCTGGAGGAGTGGGAAGATGCAGGGACACCTAATTTCCACCTTGCAATCCAGCTCCATCTGATGAAAAAGATTGCCCAGCAGTCAAAAATCAAAGTCACACTGTCCTGGGGAGAGCCGGAACGGTGACAGGTCCGAGCATGCCGGGAGAGCAGGCATGCAGGCAAGTGAAAATTTGGTCTCCACTAGGTGTGGAAAGTCAATGTTATTTGTTTTTAAAGTTATTTTAGCAAACATGTAGCTTTTGTTCTCTTATCAAGACTGATTGGATACACGGGTGTTCCACTACCTTATTAACCTTACCAAGTCTTTGCCATTTTATCTTATTTTAAAAAATTATTTCTGTTCATTAGTGCCAACTCCACCAGAAGAAATCCAGTTGGTTTTCCCCAGCCTGTGGTGGTTACAGCAGTGCATGATTTGTTCCCTTCTGTCAGAGGAAAGAAATCCATACAGAAAGAAAATAATTTAGCGGCCACTCTTTATCACTAAAATATTTAACATCTAAAAGCATTTTTAAAGCTAACGCAGTACACACATAATTAACAGCTTGCCTCGCTAATTAGGTGTCTCCTTGCTAATGAGGTAGCAATAAGCTGAGCAGCAGTCACAGAATGTGCAGACAAGGTCTTCGCAGGCAGTTTGCGACTTCTGTCAAAACAACCAGCAACACTTCTCCTTCCCAGGCAGCTTTTTCCTCCCCCGAAGCAGCCGCAGCCCGGGATGTGCTGAACGCGGTGTGAAGAGCCCCAAGCTGGGGCGTCCCTGCCCCACCCCTGGCTCAGCGCCATCCCAGCAGCGACGCTTCTCAGCCCCGGGGACCTCCCGCTCCAGATCAGCCGTGCGGATCCGCGCTGACCTCCCTCGCATCCCCAGGTGTGCCTGCAGAAGCAGGAACCGGATTTACAGCATGCAGACCCCAGCGCCCCCATCATCCAGCCCTTGGCTCTTCCACAAGGGAAGCTCCCGGCCAGGTTTTCTACCAAAGGGAGGACAAGCCCTGGATGTTTAGGTGTCATCGCGACTGGACAATGCACAAGACTCCAGGACTGGAAACCAGTGCAACAGGACTGGTGGCACATCTGAAGAGAGAGCTCAGGCACACACAAACTGCAGCTTCTGGTGTCTCTCATGTTGGGGTTCAGCCTTACAAGCCGCTCCTTGATTCCTGATCCAGCGCATGGACAGGGGGATGGAGCCTCCCATGGAGGCAAGGGAGCTATCCAGGAATCCTCTCCCACCTCCATTCACTCCTCGGTCATTTAGCACTTAACTGCAGCACAACACAGCTCTGATGCAAAGAGACACTCGAGGGAAAAGCAGTGTTTATGCCTCTGCACCGAACTGAAAACGCCCACATAAAGACCGGAAAAGATGGCTCCAAAGAGTGACCTTTTCCGTGGTCGTCTTGTCCAGGTGCCGCCCTACCTCCCAGAAAGGTTTCCTCACAACCCTATCGCAGCAGCTTTAACCTTCCCGGTGCCCAGCCCCTGCCATGTTCGAGGGAAGCGTTACTGCATCGAGCAGGAACCGCAGCTGCTCTGCTTAGAGGAACGCTTTCAGAGAGCAGGAACAATTCTCATCAGTGCTTAAAAGCATCTCACACTCAGAAGAGCTGATTTCAAGTCAATATCCAGTCTCTTGGAAATAATTGTGTTGAATAGAGAGACAGTTGATGGTGACAGTTGGTTGTTTCTTAATGAAACAGATTTGGAAACATTCAGATAAACTTTGTGTCTGTCGATTAAAATAAATAAAGAAAATAGATATATGCAGGCCAGAAGAGTAGGACTGCAAGGGGGAAAAAAGCCAGACAACCACATGAGCTCTCAGGAATAACAGGGTTCCTTGCTGCCACTGACAGCTGCAATTTTAACAAGCTTTGTAGCATTTAACTCTCATACATGTATTTTTCTGCCAAGGCTGTAAATCTTATATTGCTATTTAAGCTGGAGATAATTCCAGGACCAAAGTGATGTTGAAATAACATGTTCTAAGATGGAAATGCTGCCTCAACTGTGAAAGGTGCTGCTAACAGTAAATTAGAGTGAGCAAGGGCTGGAGCTGGACCATTTGTGCCTTCTACTGCCAATACCATGTTTGTGTCAAGGTAACTGATTTCCATGGAGTGCCCAATACGGAATCAATAAAATCAACCTTCAGTGGTGTTGAACTTTGCATTGTGTAACGACAATAGCTCAAATTGAATTTTAATTCTTTTAATTATAATGGCGCTCAGAGGCCACATCACGAGAGGATTTGGTTCATCAAGGAAAAAGAAGCCACAACAGCCACTGGCAAAAGATGTCAACATTAGATATTTGCACAAGTGTACAGAGGCATTCTGGGCTTTATCCTTGACAGAACAGCCAAAACCTAACTGTCTCTTGGCTAAAAAGCAAGGCTACACTTTCTTTTCCAGGGGTTCTTCACAAGTAATAGCTGTTTTTATAAAGAAAAAATATATAAACCCTTAAACTCCATTTATACCAGCCCCCCTCCCCCCAAAAAAGACAAGGTGGGAGGGAAGGAAAGGTTAAGGGATTAAACTTTGCAGATGCTTTGCACAGCCTGGCTAAAGCTCTGGAAAGACCATCTCAACCTTTGATCCCTTTGGGGAAAGAAGCAGTTATTTGAGCAGGCTTTTTAGGAACGCATGCTGGGGACATCTGTGTCAGCAGACCCTAATCAAGGCAGACCCATAGTGCTGGAGCAATTTGTGTTCCAGGATTCAGACAAGAATACGAAATTCCTGATGGGATAACTAGCTACCTGTAGGGGCATGGATGAGTTTCCTGGATAGATTGTGAATGAGTGACAGTTTAATCCAGGTTTTTTCCATGTCTGTTTTTTACAGGGTTTTTTCCTTCTTTAAATCTAGGAGTCCTTAAAAGTGATAGATGTTCAGGGCATTACCCAGAAGTTCACCAGCTTCAGGAGGAAAATTACTATTTTGCTCTCTGTATTTCCATCTCCCTCCTCTCCCAAGCTGAAGTAACATTAACACAACATGTTCTACCTTTGCACACACAAGGTTAGAAACAGAAAAGAAGAGCATGGTGATAAAAAAGTAAAAAACACCCCACAGATGACCAAACACACCCTTAGATTTTTTAGATCTTTCGCTTATTCCCTAAATTACCCACACAGCAAAAAATGGGAGCAAGCAGTCCAGTTGTTTCAACAGCACAGACTAACACAGGCCTGTGGCACGAGGATAAATTTTGCCCTGAATTAACAAGAGCAATAGTAACTGGAGTCTCTGAGAGCACTGTCAATATTTGCTCCACTTGTCATTGACAGGAAGCACAAATCCTGTGGCCCAAGCCTGAGCACATTTCCAAGCCTCTGAGCCCAGCAGGCACTGCTCAGGGTGCTAATGAGATCAGCACCCTCAGAGACTTGCCCAGGCACAGCCTCGTGGGTGGGACCAGCTGGGTGAGCAGGGCTGCAAAATCCCACTGCTGTCATGTAAAGTGTCATGACTAAAGTGACACCAGGCAGTAGCAGCATCTATTCTGTGTTAGAAGTACATGCTTCATGAGGACAGGTATTCTCCTGAGAGCACCTCTCTGGTATGAGAAACATTTAGCATCTTGCCGGTTACAGCGTTACAGGAACCTTCATAAATTATCCTAAACCCTTGTAGATTATTTTTTACTTCCCCTCAACTCCTGCCTGAGACACTGGCACTGACAAGGAGTTCCCAAGACCTGTGCTTCTGAAACCAGTCATAGGATGCTGGTAACATTTTCTGAGCTGTGTTTATTAGCGTATGCCACTAAACATACGTTTCTGGAAGTCTTTCCCCAGTTTCTTTCTTTCCTGGGTGCAGAGACAGCAGTATTTCCTTGGCACGTTACTGAACTTCTCCCTTCCTCCCCCTCTAGCAGGAAATAACTGGGGAAAACTCTTCTAGCAGAATGCAACACCAAAGGCACGAGTTTAAGGTGGCCAAGTTGATGAACAGGTGGCAGCCTACTTCTCTTGCAGGGAAACTCCTTCTGATTTACTAAATTCACACAGCAAACTGAATGAACTCTGGCAACACTACCAGTCCAGGCTGGTTCATCATTTCAGATGCTCTCCTCAGCCTTTGCATCATGATGGGATAGAAAAGAACCAGGTTTCTGCCGTGCATCCCCCCACACCGACACCTAGAACAAAGCTGAGCTGCTGCCTGCTCTGCTGTCCCTGAGTTTATTATCAGTGCTGCAGGGAGCTGTCCCAGTCAGACAAGGCATCTGCAGTCTGGAGACCATCCCTGCACAGAAACACCACTTGAACCCGGCATGAGCAGTCCCATTTCGTTAGAGCAATCCAGCGGCACCTAATTCAAACAGCAATGAGCTCGCCGTCTGCTTTCCTACATTACTTCTTCCTGAATCCTTCTGCTCCACTCTACATTGAGGGGGGAGGAAAAAAAAAATCATTTCTTTCCTCCAGAGCTAATTCCCATACACTGCAATGAGAGAAATGCAATGTTCTGAGCAATAAAAGCTGGAAAGTGGAATTATTTTCTGCACCATTCAGATGGAAATGAAGCCTAGCCTCAATTCTGCCACCCACCTGGAGCCATGGTATGATCCTATAGATCTTTGGATCAATACTGCATCATAGCTACAAAACTAGAAGAGGGAAAAAGAAGAGGCACAAAATCAAGGAGTGTAAATTTTAACTAAATTAGTTCTGTAAGGGTTCCCCCCTTCACTGCCACTTTTTGGCGCAAAGTACAGCAGTCAGCCAGGGGACAGAGGAGGGTGGCCAGAGCGTTTTGCTTCCTTTAAAGACAGCTGGTGTTTCATTCTGAGGGCCATTATCCCTCACCCCAAATAAATGCACGAGATTATGTTGCATATTTTCTGTTTGTGTGGAGAGAACTAGAGAGAGCAATACACCCCGTATTATTTCTTAATGACTCACTAAATTGCAGCATCTCCGCAGGAGGAGCGGTTCGAGCCGCTTCCCTGGCTCCCATCCACCCCGGCACTTTGTTCCAGGCTACCAGATGAGTTTCTGCCCACACAGCAGAGAGATGAGGAACGATAGGGGGTTGTGTTTGTTTGCTTGTAATTTAGGGCTGCCTTACATCACAGCACGTAGCTGAACACGACATCGGCAGCGAGAGAGGATGCTCAGGACGGTTTTCCCCACTGCCCGATTCCCTGGCTCTCCAGGGACAGCTCATTTGTGCCCGAGGGACTGTTATTTCACGGACTCTGGGACATGGGCTCCAGGGAAGCACTGCTCAGAAACCACAAGAGTGATAAAAGGGAATAAAATCATGTTCCACGGATTTATTTTGAACTCAGAGGCTTTCCACCAGAGGCTTTCGTTCCTCTTCTCCAGAGGAGGCCCAGACACAGAGACCACTCTGCTGCAGAGGGCTGCCAGCCCCACACATCCAAGCACTTTCCCAGAGGCCAGAGAAGGAGGAACAAACCATCACAACCATAAAAACCCTTCACTTGCTACCAGGCAGAAACACAAGAAGCCAAACACAGCCTGGTGTGAACGCAGGAACACCACACTGCTACAGTCACATCCTCACCCACCTCCTCCACATCCCAGACCCAGAGAAGAAAGCAGGAATGTCTTACCTTGCCTGGGGGATGAACCACACGTGGGAGCCGCACACACAAGCCTCGGAGCAAGGCAGCAGCTTCCCAAAGCACACCCCACACAGGTCATTTCACAGCAGCCTGGCACAGGCACTGCTCACCCCGGTGGAGGGGAAGGGTTGGTCCCACCCAGATCCTGTTTTATTTCCTGGGTAGTCACCCAAAGCTGGGGGCTTCATAACAATGAGTGTGAACAGCTTTGCCTGTCCCCTCCCTGCTGCCCACCCAGCCCCTGGCCTCTCCTCAAAGGCCCATCCTCAGTGTTTGGGCTGGTGCATCAAAGAACAAGTTGGAGTGGCCTGATGGTGTCTCCTAGCTCATATCTGAGACCAGTGTGGTGAACAATGCTGTTATTTATCACCTTCCAAATCACTGATGTCCTTCTACAGCAGTGCAGCTCTTCTCCGTAGGGTTGCTTCCCTCTTTTTCTTGTTTAATCACAAGTTTACAAGACCTGATCTTCTCCTCAAGTCCAAGCTCCTGAAGTCCACTGAATTCAACTGCCTTTTGCCTTAAAAAACAAAAAGAAGGTCCTTAATCTTCTTACTTGATAGGAAGAGATAAAGATCCCTGACATCCACACTGCAGCCCAAAAGAGCCCACAAGGTTTTTTTAGCTTTCAGTAATTCCTGAGTTATTTCATGGCTGTGAATGCCCACAGCTACCAACAGTATAACACTGAGCCCAAATCCTTCACAACTGCACCCAGGATGTTCCAACCCTGATCCCTCAGTGGGAGCCACCCAGGCAGACCCCTGTCCAAAACAGGGCACAGGAGTTCATTCTCCCAGATTTCCTTCCATGTTCCTAATCCAGGGCAATGTTTATAACCCTGGGTTTATTTCTGTGGCATCCCCAAACACTTTAGCCAATAGAGATGAACCTTCTGGTACCAGTTTATCGTTTCTCCTTTATGCCAATACTTAATGCCTTCTTTCATCCACTTCAGTAATGAATCATCTGGTTTTGTATGATTAGGGTTATGAGCAGCTCAGTTCCTGTACAGTGGAACATTAGGGCAGGGATACAGATGCCCATAGGACAGAGATAAGGATTCATGAAAGAGGAGACTGGGCTGATTCAAGAGAAATGCATTTAAAAATGCATTAGTGAAGAGCAACAGAATGAAAATACTTGATGAATATTTTAAGTGGCCAAATATTAAAAGTGTGTGTATATATATTCACAAAACCAAAGGCACTGGTTTTAATGTCCAACCAATCTGTAATTTGCATCACTGCTGGGATTTATCTGAATTTATCTGGATTTAGGGGATGAGTCTGTAAGGTGCTTCAGTTAGCTGGCACTGACTGACAGAGAAACCCAGACACATCCACACGTTTTTTGAACACTTCCCTGGGCACTCTGTTCTGAGGCTTTACAATCCTTTCCATGGAAATTTTTTTCCCTGATATCCAATCTAAGCCTCTCTGGTGCAAGTTCAGGCCATTTCCTGTCATCCTGTCAGGATGCCATCCTCTCTCTGGGAGGAGAGACCAAGTCCCCTCACCACAACCTCCTTTCAGGAAGCTGCAAAGAGCAACAAGGATCTCCTAAAGCCTCCCTTTCCTCAGGCTGAACAGCCCCAGCTCCCTCAGCCTCCTCCCTGTGCTCCAGCCCCTTCACAAGGCTTCCTCCTCCCACAGACAAGACCAGCATCCTCATTACCAAAAGCATACGAGGCTTCTGCCAGCTCAGAACACCTCACAAACACTTTTAATTAATTTTTCCAGCATGCAGGATGAGTAAACACACTATTGTTGACGCTGTCAGCTGTCTGATATAAGCCCCAGACCTCTTTCAGTTTCACTCAGAAATACTTTGACCTCTGTCAAAAACTCATTGACAATAAGGTCTCTCCAAGTAAATGTTTGCAGCAGCAACAAAAGAGGAGGTAATAGTCTGCCTGCTCTGCATACAGGAGGCACAATACCGCCTCAGATTTTTATGGTAATTTCTTCAGATACAGTATCAAGCTTTGGTGACTTTTTAACTGCTGAATTACAGCCCTATTTCTTCCAAGGAATCCTGAAATCTGGGGTCCAGGAGGAAAAACTCCTTCAATAGATTTTGTACCGTGCAAAAACCTAAATATTTCTTTATTTACAACTACTACACACATAGGAAAGGGTGGCCAGCAGTCTGTGAAATTATTGTTTGCATCTAAATGTAGTTAGCACAGCTGAGGACTTAATACTTGGCTAATGCCTGCGATCCTTATTAACATAAATATTGCCCCAGTCAGGCGGGATGGAAGTCATACACGAGATAAGATCTTGTCTGTTGCTGGTGATATGATCTCAACACTAGTCAATTAAAACTGCTGGAGTATTTTGTAATCATTGTCATATCAAATTACTGCACTGATGCATATGTTAACTAGGAAAAGTTATTACACTGCCACGTGGGGCGAGAGAAGGGCTAAAGGAGTCCTGCAGTGCTGGTACTTTATGGAGACATAAAAATTACAGTGGACAGTGTTATAGTTATTGCAAGGACCACTATAATTGTATAATAATTCTGTTTACACTTGTCCATCCTATTTTTCTTATAGGAAGTTATATATGAAATGATTCTATGGGACTGTTCAAGGGACTAAGATATAAACCTCTGGAGATTGTTTTTCCTCACTCTCTCCAATGGCACTTTACAATGTGCTCTCCTTTGCAGAGCCTGACTTTGGGTAGTCAATATAACATATTCCTATAAGACTGTCAGTAGGATTGGTGGGGTAATTTGCAGAGGTTTTGTGGATCTGCAAATTGAGAATCAGCCCTTGGAGGATTAAGGTTTCAAATTTAATTTTACGCTAATTCTAGGCATTTTTTAAAAAAACAACAAGCTTGGCTTTACTGCCTCATATACAAGGTTATTTACTTCTCCTTGGGCTGTTTTTATGATTTGGGGAGGATCCCAAGCTAATGCAACACTGCCCTGACTGCTCAGAGCTGCATCAGCGAGGCCCTGGCTCACAATTACACAGTGGAGTTCACCTGGAGTAAAACCAGCACCTGATGTGGTGATGCTGAAGCCCAATCCTGCTCCTCGCTTGCAGCAGAACGTGAGAGCAGGCAAAAGGCATGTGGGTCACACAGAATAATCCCCTCCAAAAAGATCTGCCACTCCTGTCAATCAATTCTTTGGTTTTCTCATGCCATTAGTATCAGTAGTTTATATTTTTAATTGGAAATATCTCCTAAAAACCCAGCCGCTGTCAGGGCCCTGCTGGGAAAAGCACTGCAAATACAAAGTTAGAGCAAGTTCTTGCCCCAAAAATCTCCACTCTGAAATCTCTGCAGTGTCAAGCACCGTGACCATACGCAATACACAGAATATTATTTTCTGAAATAAATTGCAGATTGTTATTTTATTTAAGAGGAGAAAAAAAAAATAAAATTGGAGAGCACTTGTAGAAATGAGTAAGGTTTCACCTAGTGATAAAGGTAGTTATGCTCCAGTAATGAGGAGAAAGGGAACTTGCTATCAAGAATTAATGAGATCACAAAGAACAGGCAGGGGAAGTGAACGTTTTTAAAATGTCCCTGCTGAACACCAGGAATAATAGAGTGAGAAAAAATGGAGTAGATCCCTGTGGTAAAAACTATTAGAGGCGGCGAATTATAAAACTATTAACCAGAATGTAACTCCCAATTAAAAGATGATTTAACACTGGAATCTGATGGATGAATTTTGATTAAATGGAGAACTATTAGGAGCCCTGGGAAATGGACTTCTCCTGCCAGTTCTAAAAGTTAAAAGGCAGTTTGATATAAAAATTTATAAATTAAGGTTAATTACTTTAAATAACATGGCTGGAAGCAATAAAAAGAAATTTATAATATTCTCTGGAGTTTTAGGAAAATAATATAGATATCTGCACCTCTCAATGGAAAATCGAATTAACATCCCCAACTACAGGTTGACAAAGACAAAGGCAAAATAAACTGGCTGACAAAGGGGCTGAAGGACTCCTGGCCTTTGATCCGCCAGGAAACTCCGTGTCCGGTGCCACAGTGACTCTGTTCCCAGGGTTTTTTTCTGTGGAGGAAATGCTCTTCTTCCCTTCAGCCTTTGAACGCCGTGGTGAGCACGTTGCAAATCAAAGTATGGATGCTGGAGACGTCCACAGGGGCAGGTTGATCCTCCTGCCCTTGAAGAAAGGTTTGGCTCTACGAGCTGGCAGGGAAAAGCGGATATCAGGTAACCAGATCCGGGATAGCAGTGGGAGGCAGCAGCCTAAAGCAAGGTCAGAGAGTCCTTCTCTTAAGGGCTCATCGTTGTTACTTACCAGCCTTTAAATACCGTGAGGAAGGATCCAGGCTAGGTGAGGAACGGGCTTTTCCCCGGAGGTGGTGTGGGTTATTCAGAAAGGTGGGGTTGGAGAGCGAGCCCTGCCCGGCTCCCAGAGACCCCAGGTGTCTGCTCCAGCTCCCCGATGAAGGACAGGGGAGCTCAGCTGGAGGGGGGTTGTGTTACATTACAGCTGTTCTCGTGGAATACCCTTTAATGTTGAGAGGGTGTTTGGGGATACGGCACTTAGTTCAGCCTGAATCTCCTTTATCCTTTCAAATGGATCCCATGGAGGAGGTGGGGACTAAGGAGGAAAAGCATGTGCCCATGTCACTCCACATTAACTGTCTGTACTGGATCGTTCCCCAAGGAAATACAGCAGAAGGCAGCAGAAGAGGAGAAGGCTTCTCCTGTGACAGCCTCCTGGGGCTTTTACACAACCCAAAGGGGGTCATGGAGGAGGCAGAAAGCCTGAAAGGTTTCCACAGATCCCAAGAGATTCCCTGAAAACTGGAATACCAAGATATGCCTCACTAATGGAAATGTCGCCTTGTTCCCTGCTCCACTCTGACCTGCCTGTCAGGGATGTTCCTCTGAGCATTGCAGCCAGGACAAGAGAGCATTCCCCAAAGCCTCACAGGTCAGGTCACACCAGCTTCCCTCGTTCAGGATGCTGAGGAAGCTCCCTGCTCCTTTCCAGTGTCCGTACGCTGTGTCCATGAAGGTTCCATGGGAAGTGTGGAATGTGCAGCACGCTGGCTCAGCTCCTGTTTTACTGCTTACCCAAACAAAGGGGCAGATCTCTGCAGGCTGACCTGGAGAGTCTGGACCAGAGCCCCATGTTCTGTGCCACTCCCCTCCACGAGGGGAAGGCCGAGGTGGAGGAAGCATCCATGCATCCCATGTTCTGCTGCCCATCCAAGGGGATGTGTGCCCCCTGATTACTGGCTGCTCAGAGTTTGGATCCTTTCTGTGCCTCCTGAGTGGCTGTCCAAAACTGTCCCTTCCCCAGCTCTGTTCTCCCACTGTGTCCATCAGTGTACCTGTGTCCATCCATTTACAAACACATTGTTCCAGCCTCCTCCTGTCACCTTCCGCCCCCAGTGTCCCCCCAGAGGTAATTTTGTGCCCATCCACTCGGATCTAAACCCAGAACACCCCCCAGCATGACAACATAACCCATCCCGCTCTCTGAGTCACCACTGTTCCACACCGTGATCAAAACCTCTCTGCCGAGTGAGAAATATTTTCTAGTTTTTGCTTCCTTTGAGTGTTGACCCTTGAAATTTCCAGCTCCTCCCTACCCCCTTCCCCACTCCCACTGCTCAGAGTCACCCCGTGCCCCCCATTCTTTGTCTTCCAGGCTCGCCTGCCCCAGCCAGGGTAGCACAGTGCTGCTCCTTTAAGGCTCGGTGCCTGTAAGTGATTACTCTTGGCTATCACTTTTTCTATATCAGACATGTCATGGTGAAGAATCTTCAACCTTGACTCTTACAGCTGCCCTAATTATAGGACATATTTTTGGTGCTGTGTCTTTATTCCTCTCCGTGCTGGCACTCTGACCCCGGTGCTTCCTCCGTCGCGCTTGTGTTAACAAGGTTGTCCATTCTCCAGTTTCCTCACTCTGATTTGTAACTCGAAATTACCATATCTGGCTTTCACTCACTGACAACCGTCACTTTAAATAGGCCTTTTAAAGTTAATACGATGTCCATTCTAAAGTGGAGTATTACTTTTCAGTGATGTTAAATGAGCAATTTAAGGAGCTATAGGCTTTTCTTATAAGAAAAATTAAATTTTATCTGCCACTTAATTTATGTATAGGGCTAACCCTAAACAAATCTGTCATAAGCTGCTGCCATCCCTAAAAAAAAATAATAATAATACAAGAATAACTCTAGTTAATGGTGGTAAAATACCGAAGAAATATACGGATTATTCATAAAAACATGTCTAGTTCATAATTTTAGAGCCTCAGGTACATGGTGCAGCAGGACTATACTCCCTTTTGGGTCTCATCCAGTGGATTTAGTGGATCCATGGCCAACAGTGACAATATCACTGGCTGGAAAATGTTTGATCAGTCACATCAGTAAGCAAAACAGCCCTTTACTTGCCAATTCCCATTGTCTCTGGGAAGGATATTTAGACTAAGATATATTTTTGCTGAGATGAATGGACTCCAGCTCCTGCTGGAGAGGGCTTTGTCCCATTCCTTCAGCTCCACAGACAATCAGTGCGGTACCTGAGCAGCTTTTTGTCAGAAAGGCTTCACAGCCTGCTGAAAGCAAGCGGATAATGACTCCCTGCTGGAGCCAGGGGAGCAGAGGCTCCATGGTTTATCGCTCACCATGCCATGCCATGCTCCCTGCCCAGGCACTCCAGGGCAATGCCTGAGTGCCCAGCTCTTCTGAAAGTCTCTGTTTCCACCCCTCTGCCTTCCACCTCTGCCTCAAATCTCCCACTTCTCACTGCGTTGAGGGAGCAAGTTCCTTCCTGTTTGGCAAATGACTTGAGAGCAAACTTCCCTTCCTGGAGAAAATCCCTCTCTCCAGGCAGCTCAAGCAGCTCTAAGCTGCCTGAGATTTCAGTGTTCATGTGGGATCAACATGCTGGGCCTGATGTTTTTCCCTTGGCTTCTGAAAGGTCAGAATGGCAGTATATCGAATCTCTAAACATACTGATCACACAGCTCTGCCAGCTCACTAGAATCCATCAATATCCAAGATACTGGAAGCAAAAGGGAGAAAAACCTTCCTCCATGAACTTAAATCAATTATCTGGGACTAAAAAATGTAGATTCTTGTGGAAGAATAAAAAATGGAAAACACCAGGCCTCATTATCCTGTCCCTGAAGTGCCAGAGGGTAAAATTATCTTTCAAGATGATGTTCTGCATTGATTAGTCAAACATGTAGGAAATCATATTAAAGATTTGACACCTGATGTGGGATCAGAAGAGCTGTGTGCTGCAACAGCACATGCAAATATTGTGGTATGTGCTTTGGCCAAAGGAAAGGAAGACAAGAGTGTGGAAAAAGAAAAGGTGGAAAATTCCCTGTGGCAGAATCTTGTAGATTTTAATGCTCCATTTAAGAAAGAAAAGTCTCCTTCCATAGAAAGTCCTTCAAGAAGGTAAATAATAATTTCCAGATCACTTCTTCTCTGCTCATTCCTAATTATCCTGTGGAACCCTGTACCACAGAAGTTGATTAGATGCATGGAGGTTCCGCAGGAAGGGTACATTCCAGCCAGCCGTATGCAAAAACCAGGCACTCTCAAAGAGACACACTATCAAGGTTTACTGCAGATTCACTAAAAAAAAGAAATCTGGAATTAATGGAAAGGAATATTGCCCTGAAACAGGAGATGAAGATCTAGAGGTGGATTGAACAGACAAACACCACCCAACTGCAGAGATCACAGTGCCCTTGCGCCGCCTGGGAAATCAGGAAGGGGGAAAAAACAACTTTTAGGTCTTTTGCTGCCACTACCATGATGAGTGACCTTGCCTGACTCAAGGCCACAGGCACAGCTCTGCTACAAGGATCTGCTGTTTAATAGTGGAGCCTTGCAAAGCACTGCCTGCCAGAGTGGCTTTTCCAGTGGCTCTTTCCTGGTGCTGAGGATCAAATGTGCATCTCCATGATCAAAATGCTGACTGCCTTCAAAACCAGAAGAACCATCACACAAAAACATTGTACAAAATCATTATAGGCCTGTGCTGTTATCAGACACCCCTAATCAGCAGCTCTGAGATCTTCCAGCACTTCAGGGCTAATTTCTTCTCCAGTGTTAAGTCAATTCCATGGCATGGATAACCTAAATTATTTGGCAGATTAGGTTGCAGGAAGCATAGCAAACATTACTCAGAGCGTTTTTAAAACTGTTGTACAAAGTGCACTACAGTGATAAAATAGAGCAATGCCCAATTAATATGCACAAAAAAAGCCCTATGGTTAAACAGTTTTTAACCCCTTCCTTACCACGATGCTTAAGGAGGATGTGAACAGAACACACCCACCCATGGAAGATCTGTGCTGCCCTCAGCAAGGTTCTCGCCCATGCACTCCCAGTTCTCCCTGTTGTTCCATCAAAAAGGATTTCTTTTCTTGCCTGACTTTCCTTTCATCTCATCCTCTGTGTTTCCACCCAGCAGTGACCACCACAATCTCCGGTGCAGACATGGGGCACAGAGCAGAGCAGATTTCAGGATGCTTTATGAGCCCACACAGCTGTACTCAGACTGGAATATTTGAACTCCAAACCAAGCAATTGAACTCACATACAAATTGCTGCTGACAGTGTAACTAAATAAAAGACCTACTTTTCTAATCCCCGAGGCCAATACAAGAAACTGTGGTGAAGAAATGGGTATTTTTCATCCATCTGGCTGCAGTGACCACCATTAAATTTGAACATAAAGCTCAAAAGACCCATGTAGTGTCACCAAAAATCCTGGAGTGGACTGTCAGGTGGTAATAAATCACTTGGAAATGACCTTACAGGTGGAATCATAAACTGATTTCAGAGCAAAAATTTTATGAAAAGTCACTGAGTTCTGGGGGGAAGGAAAGTTTTGAATTTTCCATTTCCTCTACTCTTTTCTCTCAGTCAAGAGCACCCCACCCCATCCCACCAACAAATTAATCAGGTTTGAGTTCCCAGTTTAAAAATTCCAAGGGAACATCTGTCTGATTCGTCTGTACTTGCAGAGGGACAGCATGTCGTGTTGAAGTCGTGTTGACTTCCTGATGACGTTTGTGTCATCCCAGAGCCAGTGGTGACCTAATTGTGTGAGAAAAGCAGGTGAAATCTGCAGAGGATCATTTTATGTCCCAAAGTTGCAGAGAACCACTGACAAGAAGCCAATACAGCTGATGCACTTGCCTGGACTATTTAGACAAATGGACCAAACGATATAGTCCCACTGGCAGCTCTGTGAGTAGTGAGGTAGCAGGAGGCAAGAACAGTATCCATATATTCACAGGTACCTCTAATGTACACAAAAATATATAATCAGCATCAGCAGCCTTCAATAGAGTGCAACCAAGAATTATGGAGATCCTAACCTTGCAAGCCGAATAAATTATTGCCAGGGGATTATTATGTATTCTAACAGTATCTAATGTACCTCTTTGTCTCTCATAAATCACAGGGCATCCTCTGACTCCTAGAACACACTCTGTCTCATGCATAGCCACTACAGAGCCTTTTTTCCCCCCTAAATACACACAATAGGATCTCTAATCAGCATGGGCTCGTATAGGGATTTTAACAGGCGAGAAAAGCATGATCACATGTTCCCTGGCCCGGTGTAACTGTTTCAATACCAAAGCAAAGGAGCACAATTTAAATGTGCTGGTAAAGGGGAACCTCATTTGCAATGCGTGTGTGTATCAATGTCCTCATTAGCTATAGACACAGCCCTGTTCCCAGTTCCCCAGGAATTTTACTGTGGTACAAAGTGTCTCCATGCAGTGTAGGCTGTAGTGGAGGCTCCATGATTGACTTTCTGCCTTTCAGTCAAAAATTGCCAGTAACACCTGCTCTGCATTGGCTTCTCCAATGTGCACTCAACAATGACTCATCAAACTCAGCTCACTCCAGCACCCACACAAAAAATATCCCTTGTATTTTAACACTTTCCACTCACAGCTGATTGGAGATGACACCTGGCAAAGCCCTGGTGCTGTGTGTGCATCAGCACGAGCTAAACTTGCCCTCAGGTGATGTCGGAATTAGCAGAACTTGGTGCATTGGTCCTTCTTTGATGAGCGTTTTTGTCCTCACCCAGGCACTGGAATTGGCTGTCTATTGTTTTCTGGCAGATATATCCAGACATTGGATACCTGCTTCAAGATTGTGATCATCCAAAAAGCACCACAGAGTTAGAATGCTTCGTACTCCAGGACCAGCCTTTTCATTGTCCATTTCTGCAGGGAGAGACATGAAAAATACATTTGATTTTGTGCTGTATCCAAACTGCAAACAAAGCCAAAATTACTTTTGAACATCCTACTCCGTTTAGAAGACCACAATTGTTTTACATCATTCCCTCAATCCCTTCTGCTTCAGGTTCCTTTTACCACTCAGAGACACACATATTCACATCCTCCTTTAATATGAAAAGTCCAAGAAGGATATTGTGTGTAATCCTTCATGGGCTACATTTTTAATATATATTAACAAGGTGACGGATACCCTGAGTAGACTGGTCAGGGAAAGAAAACGAAGGCAAGAAATATTCTCAGGGTGTTATTGATTAACTGCTTTTCAGAACAGAGGGAATCATTTTTAACTGGTTTAAACTATGATGGACTCAAGTGGAAAATGCAAGCAGAGTTAGCAAGGAGCATAATTGACTGGGCATGGAACTAAGTAACCTCTCAGCACGCTGGAAGTGGTGGAGTGAGGGGGGTTACAGCTGGGGCTGCTCTGGACCCTGAGCCCTTTCTTCCCAAAGTGAACTCTGCCAGCAGCCAAAGACGACGACAACAAGTAAAGAGAGGGGGGAAAAAAGGAAGGAAAAAAAAAAAAGGGTCCAGCCACTCAGTTACATGATCTAAATTCTAATCAAACATCATTTAAAGCATGTTTTATTTCAGCCTCTGGAGAGATAGTCCCTCCTGACTCCTCACCATGGCAACCGGTGTCTCATTTCAGAAGTGTCATGCCACATTATCATCTTGCCGGCTCACACACTCCTGCCTGACAAGTTCTCTCTGCCCCTTGTGACAACCGTTCCAGGCTTATGCTGTTTATTTTTGGTGTCAGGCTGGCCCTGGCAGATTGAAAGGCAACCTCAACCCCTTGAACAACAAGCACCACACCCCACTTGGCGATAAGAGATGATTTGAGAAGATATTTGCTTACATGTGTATAAGCAATTTGCCACACGACGCAGCCCCGTGTGTCTGTGTGAGCGCACGCACAGGGCTGTGTGTGCAAAGGGGAAGGTGACGGACAAGCGTGAGGCTTCCTGAGAAAGCAAACAATTCATTTCAGATCCCAGGCAGCAGATTTCAATCATCACATCCTGTAATTCACACGGAACAATACGAAACACAGGCCAAAGAGGCATCCTAGGTACTGTCTCCTAAGAGGCATGGATGCAAAGCCAGACATTGTCTCTGCAAAACGACCTCTCTGCGTCACCGCAGAGCCCGGCGAGGGACCCGGCAGAGGCACTGCCCGAAGGACTGGGGACAAAACCTGCTATTGATTGCCAAAGGAACATCCTAGAGAGACACTCAGGGTCAGATTCATCTCTGCTCAGCACAGCTCTTCAGACCTCTGCAGCAATTTCTCTGTGGCTCTGTCCATCCCAACAGAGAGCCGAGCTCTCCTGGCAGAGATGGCCAGGCTGTGAATCCTATCTACAGAGCTGCTGTGAGAAAGACTAACTCTAAATAATGGTCTCCAGGGCAGCACTGGACAGTGACCCTGGTGACAATAGCCCCACCAGGGCCACAGGGAGGACATCGAGTGCAGGGCTCGTAATGACCTCTGGTAGTGATGAGTGTTTGGGGCAAAGCTGGTATCAGCCACGCCTCAGCAGTTGTTCTCACCTTTTCAAAGCTGTGTGGTGAGGAAGGAGCCCACAACAGCAATGAACATGGAGAAGGCTGGAAGAGGAAGGCACAACACTGCAAAACAAGGTGGAACAGCACTTAAAAAGTGGCTGTAAGTGTTTCCAAACTGAGACAGCCCAAAGCAGAGATTCTCCAGCACACACACATCGTTAGGGATATCAACAAGCAGCACACACAATTTGTGGGCAGCATCTTGCCTCTACCAAAGCCTGTAACCTTCATCCAGTATGTACTCCAAAGAGGCATGGCAGCTGGAGCAGGGGATGAAAATTCTCTTGAAAAAGTGAGATGTGATGACATCACATAACTCTACACAACAGTTGTGCTTTTAATTTAATTTACAGGCATATCTCCATGTGCTGCTCTGGTCCCAGGAAAGAGAACCAAGTGTGGTTTTCCATGAAGTTTATGTGGGTCACAACGTAAACAAAACTTGACCCAGTTTTCTCAGAGGAAGAATCACAGACTGGGCAAAACCACACAATTAACTCAGAGGCAATCTTTGATCAAATAAAGAGCTAATTGCAAAACAGCTCTCATTAAAAACAAATAAACAAAGCAATATGTTCATTTAATTTTTAATCCATTTTCTGGTAACTGTACCATTGAAACACAGAGGCTTACAATAGCAAGGGATCTGTAAACAAAACAGGATCATCCCAAGACATACTACTAGCATTTTACAGAGTTCGAAAGAGTAGAGCTTGTAGATTTTTAAAAGCATAAAATGAGAATTAACATTGATTATGGAGCAGCAATGAAATTCCAGAGCTGCATGCCCCATAAAAAGCTATAAAACCAGTAAATGCTACAGGAGGGTTTTCTAGACAAGAGGAAAGGAAGACAAGGGGAATATTCCACAAGGCAGAAGCAGCATCCAGGGGAGGAAGGAAGAAAGGAAGGATTGCCTGTCTGGCTGTACCAGCCTGGGCTCCATTCTGCACCCGTTAGCCAAGAGGGCAAGTGAGGCCCACCTTGTCCATGAGCATTCCTGAGGAGAAAAGCTGTCTGGGAACTGGAGTCAGCATCATCCCAGCACAGGAGCAGCGTGCTCAGGGCGGGGACTGGTGGCCAGATGTAACCTCAAACCCTGAGCCACTTGGTGTGGATGCAGTTACATCTCCCTGTCACAGAATCACAGACCCACAAAATATCCTGACTTGGAAGGGACCCACAAGCGTCACCAAGTGCAACTCCTGGTCCTGCTGAGGACCACTCCAAAAAAACACCAGGGTGCAAAAAGAGGATACCAGCACTTCTTTGATGTTTATTTCTTGTTTAGCCTTCCCATGCACAGGGACTAAACAAGAAGTACTGTGGGCCACTGAATATGGGAATTAGAGTGAAAGAAATCCCTTCTCTAGCCTGGTCTGTGCATTGCTGAAGCTGTTTTTAAATCGTAGTGTACACGGCATGACAGATACTGACAGACAGAAACTGGCTTTTCCAGGAAATAGATAGGGCTTTCCAGCTTTATCCTTCCAGAGCAGTGTTTAAAAAAAATAGTAGTAATAATAAAACCAGCCCTGGACCAACATCACTGGTGAAAAATACAAAATGAAAATACGAGTGTTGCTGCTAGGGGCTCTCCTTAGTTCAGAATTCCAGGTTTACAGCAAGGCTATAATTTTGCAAACTAATAAGATGAAGTTGGTGGTGAAAGAAGGCAGCGGGGGGAACGGAAACAGAGCCTGAGCTTTGGGAAGAGGAGGAAGGAAGCTGGTGAAAATGCTGATATTTACTTACTGTAGATGCAGAGCCCATAAAACCTTCCCTGGCGCAGCAGCCCGAGGTGCCAGGCAGACAGCAACAGCAGCACGCTTGGATGAAGTTGTGTATTGTTTTGTGAGAGCGGCCACTCGCAGCAGCACCGAGATTAATAACAACTGCTGCATTTTTGGTGCAACTTATGGGAACATCCAGCACCGATGGCGTTGAGCCTAGTGCGGTGAGTGTGGCACCGGTGCCGCTGCTACCTGTCTCATCCCCGGGCTGCTTGTTGTTGGGGTTTTTTCTAAAAGGCAATGAATTTCTGAGGTGCTGAGAACAAGGGGCACCTGAGGAGATGGTTTTTTTGCAGGGCTCTGCCTGGCAAAGCCACCGGGGGCTGCTGGCCCCTCGGAGCAGAACTCCCGCTGTCCATCAAAAACTCATCGCGGGGATCAGATCTTGGAGATACCCCGCATCTTTCTGGTGTGTGGGAAGCGGGAGGTCGAAACCTTCCCGTTCGGGACCTCCTGCGTTAATTGCTGTTTGTGTTTATTCAATGAGGTGTGGAGCAGCCTCTAGTGGCGGCCGGCGGCCGCTTCGGCTCAGCCGGGGACGGAGGATGCTCGGCTGAGGGGATGGCGGCCGCTCTGCTCGGGGACCCGTCATCTTCCCTCCCTGCCCACACACTCCGGCCTTCGGCTCCTTCCCGCCACTTTCCCGCCTCCCTGCCTTCCCCACACACCCTCCACCTTCCCCACAGACCCTCCACCTTCCCCACAGACCTGTCACCTTCCCCACAGACCTGTCACCTTCCTGCCTTCCCCACACACCCTCCACCTTCCCCACAGACCCTCCGCCTTCCCCACAGACTCTCCACCTTCCCCACAGACCTGTCACCTTCCTGCCTTCCCCACACACCCTCCACCTTCCCCACAGACTCCACTTTCCCGCCTTCCCCACAGACCCTCCACCTTCCCCACAGACCTCTCACCTTCTCACCTTCCCCACAGACCCTCCACCTTCCCCACAGACCTCTCACCTTCTCACCTTCCCCACAGACTCTCCACCTTCCCCACAGACCTGTCACCTTCCTGCCTTCCCCACAGACTCTCCACCTTCCCCACAGACTCTCCACCTTCCCCACAGACCTGTCACCTTCCTGCCTTCCCCACAGACCCTCCACCTTCCCCACAGACTCTCCACCTTCCCCACAGACCTGTCACCTTCCCACCTTCCCCACAGACCCTCCACCTTCCACACAGACCTGTCATCTTCTCACCTTCCCCACAGACTCCACTTTCCCGCCTTCCCCACAGACCCTCCACCTTCCCCACAGACCTCTCACCTTCTCACCTTCCCCATAGACCCTCCACCTTCCCCACAGACTCTCCACCTTCCCCATAGACCTCTCACCTTCCCACCTTCCCCACAGACTCTCCACCTTCCCCACAGACCTCTCACCTTCTCACCTTCCCCACAGACTCTCCACTTTCCCGCCTTCCCCACTTTCCCGCCTTCCCCACTTTCCCGCCTTCCCCACTTTCCCGCCTTCCCCACAGCCCCGCCATCTTCCCGCCCTCCTCCCCACATTGGAAATTTGGACACACCACGTCTGATGGTGGCTCTTCAGTGTGTACTTACCTACTTTGGCAATGCTTGGAGTTTTATTTCATTAAGGGTGTGTGTGTGTGTGTCAGAAATCTCTCATTGAAGCTTGTTGCAGAAACACAGAAACTTGCCCGAGCGGTGTTTGGGTTGAACTCTTGCTGACTGCTTCCCCACCCAAGCCAGGCGCCCTCAAACCCTTGTGGTATTTGTTCCCTTCCTCTTGTCCCTGTACTTGTCTCAGTTAAATTCACCTCAATAATCACTTTATCCTGAAGTTCTCTGGCATCACACTTTCTCCAAGCACAAGCCAGTGCATCCCCAGGAGTAATGGTGGCAAGAACCCACCAGCCACTTTCATGTCCCTCACTCGTCACTTCTACTCCAGATTACACTTCTCAACTGTGTTATATCCCACCCTTCCTGCCACAGCAGAAGTTATATCTTTTGGCTTTTCCCTGGCCTGTGATTTGCATTAACTCCTCAGAAAGCTGCTGTCAGTTTTCTTCTCCCTTTATTGGCACAGATCCCAATTTTTTAAAATCCTTGATGGTTTTCCTTAATTAAACTCATAACTTCTCTTAATTATTTCTCCAGTGCAACCCCAGATTAAAATACACTTTGGCCTCCTGGCCATGCAAGTCACCTTCTTCCGAACCACCACCTTTCCTTTCTGGAAAGATTCCTCGAACTTGACACTTGTAGCATTTCTCCATTACTGATCTTCAAAAAGGTTCTCATTTCCCTCAAGAGATTTTTCAGACGTTTTGCTGACTTGGCTCAAAATCCTGAAGGGTGTTTGACATGGACCACATGCTTTCAGGGTCTTTTAACACTCTTTTCTCCATCACCTCTGCTCAGTTTCCTTCAATATTTCTTCTTTATGCAAAAGGATATTTATCTTTCACTTTGGCATCTGCCCCGCCACCCGCCTTTGTGAACATGAAGGCAAAACTGTCAGGGGTTTCTTTCTTTATGTTCTTTTCCTTACACAATGTCTATCAATAACTCTCAGCAGCTTTTAGAGTCTTCCCACCGCTGATCTATTATTCCTTTGGCCCATGCTACATTTCTTATTATTTATTATAACCATTTTCACAGTTTTCCCTTCATTTCCCATGATGGCTCATCTTGTCACTTCTTTTGCTCCTTGCTTCCTTCTGAATTTGCAGTTCCAGGACCACATGTTGGCACATCCTTGTTCCTCTAGGCAGGCAGCTCTGCAGATCTCCCAGGCAGGTAACCAGCCATGCAAGGTGGGAGAATTCAAAGGCAAAATTCAGACAGTTTTGATTCCACACATATATGGCACATGAGAGGGAAGGCAGCAAAGACCTTGTGCTGACTGTGAAACACAGAACACAGACTGGTTTGGGTTGGAAGGGACCTTAAAGTCCGTACAGTTCCACCTCCTGCTGTGGGCAGGGACACCTTCCACTATCCCAGGCTGCTCCAAGCCCTGTCCAGCCTGGCCTTGGACACTTCCAGGGATCCAGGGGCAGCCACAGCTGCTCTGGGCCATTTTATACCAGGTGCATATATCACATATATAATACCATATATTGCCTCTTTGAAACCTACTCTTCTATATTTTCCCTTTCCTTCCATTGTATTCTGATTTTCTTCCAACTTACTTCTTTTTCCCTAAAGAAAAATTTCTCTGTTCCCTTTCCTTAAACTCAGTTTATTTTTTGTGATAGCAGTCACAGATTGTGGCTGCTACCTCTAGTCAGCATAAAGTACCAGCCAGAATGAAACCATAACTGTGAGTTTTAGTTTATATGCGATGTACACTGTGAGGGTTCCAAAAAATCTGTGAACCTTCGTAACTAATGCTCCCGTCCATCTCAACAGAGCTACAGGAGGAAAAGCTTTGCCTCTGTGAATTTGCAATTAGATACCTAAGAGAATAAATCACTCCTTTTTCCAAGAAGCAAACTGTCCTAGACTATGTAAACAAAATCCCTCACCAAGGGCTATTTGAGATTTTTTTTCTAGCTGAAACTTTCAGTGAAATCTTCTTTGGAAACCCACTTCTTTTTTTTTTTTTTCCCTGTTATCCTCACCTGAATTTCTTTGCAGCTTATCTCTAGTTTTTAATAGCTGTGACCACCTTAACTCCTACAAAAGTAAGTGCTGAAAAGCCACAGCCCTGAGGGTCAAATAGAAATGTTCTTTATTTATAGGGAGCACATTTAACTGTCACACAGTTCCTGCCCATTTTTTGTGTCACCATTATTAATAGGTTTCTCCAGCCATCCCTGCCTCTGTATGTGCTCGGCGTTTGAGGATGAGCAGCACCACCTTGGACACTTTGTGGGACAAGGGAACCAATAAAAAGACATTCATGAAAATGACCGTACCCAGGGAGATAAAATATCATTATGTGAAATGGATTTGCTGGCACTCCTCACCAAATTTAGCACCTATTAAATTATAGAAACCATTATTCCTTTATACAGGAAAGTCTGAAACTTTCCTTCAAAGATATGTTTTATTGTTTTAAGTGGGGCTTGAATGCATTTTTCTTCCTTGTGATAAATTTCCACACATGAATTGTCTTAGCGCTACAACAGGTCCTTGTCCTGCTAATAATTCTATTGATCAAAAAGGGCAATGCTTCCCTTTTCTCCCAGGAATACTTTCTGCAGGTGCCCAAAGGGAAGAGTTGCTGCCAGTTCCCAGCGGATGCTGGCTCAGACACACATCCTGGTGAGGTGAATGCGGAGGGGAAACACGAGAAAGGCTGATCCCGTTTGATCACCAAGCGTGGAAAAACTGGATGCACCTCTGCAAACAATTCTTTTGCCCCCCTCTTCCTTTTTAACATGAAGAAACTTTGAAACACCTGCAGTGGGAAACAAAAGGTTAATTAAAAAGAACCCCAGTCTTTGCACTAAACTGATTGCTGGGACTCCTGCCAGCCTGGGAAGGTTAAAGAGCTCAAGCATGCGTGGGCTGCGGGGGGAATGGCTAAAATTTACAGCCAGCTCCCTGGAAAGTCACAGTTCAGCTGTTCTCCCGGAGCAGGTGCTCATGGGAGCGGGCCTGTCCCTTTCAAAGCGTGAAGATTGATGAAGCCTTCGCTCTCACCAACTGTAAATATACAACCAGCCTTGTCAGAGCAGGTTTGTAACATCACTTGCTGACAGCAAGAAATTTTTTTTAACCTCCTAAACACACACACGCACGCCTACCCCACACAGGCACACACGCACACACAAAAGTACTAAAAACAGCATTTTCCCAGGAAACAGGGAAAAGCCAATAAATAAAATGGTGGGAAAGGCGTTTATGTTTTCACTGCCCAGAGAGGCAGTAGATAGAGGACATATACAGGGTGATTTCATCCTGTCTTTCAGAAAACAGGCAACATCTTCCTTGGGCTGCACAGTTTATGGGCAAGTGCTGTGAGGCAGCTCTGACACTTCTGGAGAGCTGAAATCAGTGGGCTGTGCACTGCCAGCCACCCCTCCATGGAGATGGAGGGCAAGAAATCATGAGGGATGGTACAGCTAAAATCACCATTTTACTCTGCCCTGGTGCCTGCAGGCTGAGGGTTTGTAATGGGGTACAGAAGGAACTATTTATTCCTTTCAAATAGGAGTTACGTATTCCTTATAGATAGAAAATACTTATTCTTGCACTCGATAAAGCTCTGCACACTCGTGTTTAGATTGGGATTTTCACAGAGGAGCGTCCCACACAGAGAGAACACAGGCTTCCTGTGGGGGTGAGGAGGTCTCCCTGAGAACCTGAGACAGGGAAGGGGTCAAACAGCACAGCAAAGCCGTGGGATGGCTTTGAGACCCGGGGTCTCAGCCGTGGGACCTCCCTTTCTGCTCTTAACATCATGCATATAATGCAAACACTCCTCTCCTATAATTAGTGGTTTCATTCCTTGAAGGCGATGTGTCAGAGGTGAGTCCTCAGAGAGTGTTTTCACCCAGAGAAGATTGTCCTTCCTGATTAGCTTGGGATGGGTGTTGTGTGCCTGGATAATTGGGTGAAGGGCTGAACAACACCCTGCAGGCACAGCTGCCTCCCAGGACTGAGGGGAGATGTGATGTGCGAGGGAGCAATCCACAGCAGAGACAGACCAGCAGGACAGAGGCGGCTGCTTCTCTCTCCAGAGAGGAAATTATTTCCGCTAATAACTTCGAAGAGTTGCACACAAATCCAGCAGGAAAGAAGAGTATTGGCAAGGCCTCCCCAAAGCCTCTGGAAATCAGACAGACTGAATTCACTCCTGACTTCAGTGACTGAACTCCTTGGATGATTGGAAGCAGAATTAGTATTCCAGTATTAGTTTCTTTATTGTCCCACCCCAGGATTCGTTTTTAGCATTGCAGTCAGTTTAACTAAAATAATTCCTCAGCATCCTTTACTCAGTTCTTTCCCAAGGAAATTCCATCTGTGTTATCATTTCTCTAAGGCAAAAGTTCAGGGTAATAGAAAATCTTTAGCCTAATTTCCTAAATTTCTTAGGTTTGATGTTTCCATTGCAGTGTGGAGGGATTAAATTGGTGATTTTAAGAAACGTCAGTACATTTCAACCCCCTCAAAATTTTACCATGGAAAATAATCAGGTTTTGCTTGGTGCAGTTTTGGGGTTTGGTTTTGCACCACTGTTCCTGCTTTACTACTTTCTTCTGCATATTTTTAATAGGTTAGTAAAGACTTAGTAAAGACTGCCCTGCTCTGTAGGTAAAAGCCAGCCTTGGGTAATTCCCTGAAATTTTCCAAAAGCCTTTTGGTTACCTCAATCTACAAGAGGAATAAATTTCTACACACCTAACAAAGCTCCAACAGTCCTCACATGCACACAGACTTGTCCAGCACAAAATTCATTTGCTTTTCCTCCAAGACACTTCCAGGATGAGCACACCTACGACAAAAGCATGCAGCGGAGTGTTTGCAAACTGTCACATTCTTCCTTTTGCTTTCCCTTCTCTCAAATTCCTTGACTGACGTGGCTGTTTGAATTGCTAACACTCTGTGATGAGGACTGTCACTGTCGCCTCGGCTGTGTTTACCCAGTGCTGCTCACAGCGGGGTTCCCTCCCCAGCGCAGAGCCTCACACCATGGCACATGCTAATAAAGAGGAAGACAAAAAGGTACTTCCCTCCTTGCAGCAGCAGCAATGTAACAGTCCTGATGAATAGGCCAGCCACTGGGAATGTTTCCAGAAGCTGTAAGGACAAAAAGAAGTAATTTATTGCAAGTGCTACAAATACATCATATACCTGTGAATACAGGTGACCATCACTTGCTCAAAGAGCTGCTGCTGTCCTTGGAGGAAAAAGACCTCGAAGGTCTCTCTCTACCACAGCGAGCAGCAAACAGCAAAGTCCTCCTGAGTTTCGGGAGGAGCGGGCGTTGATGTGTTCGTGCCTTACACTCCTTGGCAGGGCTGAAAAGCCTGAAATATGATTACATTTTCTCAGTAAAATTACATTTTACCCAGAGATCCAAAATGGTTAAAGCAATTTTCCCATCAGCCTCGTTATTAGCTTTCAAACAGTATTGGCACTCATCTCCAGTTTTATTTTGCTTATCCCTTCATTAAATTCTGCCTGCTGACGTTTCAAATCCGTGGCTATTTGCCTGTTTCTGCCCCATCTCTGTCAGGCCCAGATCTCCTTGTCTCCCTTTGCCACAGGATTCTCCCTCTCCCTCTGGAGGGGGGAACAGGGGAGGGGGGCACCCACTCCCTTTCACACGTCTGAAACCCTCCATACCATCAGGGCTGCTCCACAGGGTCCCTGCTCTTCTTCACACCTCTGAGATGGAGCTGTCATTACCTGCTCCAGCCTGGACCTGGCTGCCCCACTGTCAGAGCTTCTCTGAATTCCCAAGGGGTTTTCAGCCAAGCCACATTCCCAGGAACCTAAATTAATCAAGCTTTTTAAAGCCCTACTAAGGACTGCTCCAGTTTTCATTCACTAAGGATCAGACCAAACAACTTGCTGTCTTTTACTCCCTTTTGCCAAGAAGTTGCAAAGAGAGCAGCCAAGGCATGGCCTCCCATCCCACTCACCCTATAACTCATTGTTCAGAACTGGTACAGGGAAGAGGAGGAAAACGAACCCAAATCACTGCTCAGCTCCTGTTCTCCCAGCCTGCCCATCCCACCCAGTGAAACACATGGCATTAAAACTTCTGCAGCTGAGAGGATCTGATTATTTTTATGGAAATTTGCCCCAAGTTCAGAAGTGGATCAATGACAATTTCTTGAGCTGGCTCCATTTTGAGTACCAGAATTGACTTTTGGAGAAGCTGCTGATTTCCCAGCTTCCCCCCACCAGAAAAGAGATTATTGCATAGGCATGTGATGTAATTCAGCTCCAAATAGGGTCTGGGACTATTAGACCCCAATATAAAACTCACCCAGGCTCCAAGGAAAACAGCAGAGCTCCCTTCTATCCCCCTCCTTGTCACACCTCAGGCCAGAGAGAGGTGGGAGTGAATCCACTTGCTAATATTCAATACACCACACAGATATAAATGGCAGCTCAGGATGTAACACAGGAGCGACTCATTTTGGGCAATTTATTTCAACTATTCCTTTTCCAAGTTCCCCAGTTTGCCCTTTTTCTATTACCCAACCATGCCACTTCTTTGCTTTTATCTTGTCTTGCTGTCTGCCTGTCTCTCCGCTCATTCTCCTTTCTTTTTCCATTTGAAAATACTTTTCTTCTACTTAAAAGGTCTTTTACTTGAGTGCAAATCCCTCTGCTTTCCTCTCACCCATCACCTGCCAGGTCTCTGCATTTTCTTGCGACTACATGGGCAGCAACTCACCAACTTTTGGGCACTGACCCCCTCCCCAGCAAGGCCAAGTGACTGTCACAAACACAGCCCCTTTACTCCTTCACTTAATGTTTAAAATCATCCTGAGGGCACCAGAGGTAACAAAGATTGAAGCTCTTAATGCAGATTCCTGGCTCCAGGTTAGCACAGTGCAGGGCTTTCTGCAAGGCCTCCGTAAAGAGGTTTTTAATTTCGCTCTAATAGGGAGGTTATTGTATGTTAAATAAATACTAATTGATTATTTAATATATATGCGTTGAGGGTTAACTGCAATGTAATGAGCTCCTCTCCATTAGCGGGTCTGCTGAACGTCAATTAATATGGGTTTTATAATCAATTGATATTTAACATGCCCTAACTTCCCTGTTCAGACTTAATGGGCCAGCATTTCCAAAGTGGCCAATGCCAATAGTTTTTTCTTTTAAAAATTAAAAAATATTTGTTGGACGATTTACAACAGGGTGGGAAGTTATGAATCTATTAAAAGCTCAGCGAATCAGCTCTGCAGAACCAGGCATACCAGGGGGAGTCTGTCCAATCCCAAGAGCTGCACAGAGCAGAAACATCTGGCAATGGGAGAGGGGAGCCACATTCCCTTAACTTCTGTGGGACTTGGACTTGTTCTTCTTTAGAGAGTTTCCCAGAAAATGCTCTGCCCCATTTCAAAGCTTTATACCATGGCATAAGCTGGGCTTGGCCCCCGCGTGATCCCAGCTTTGCTGTCCAGTTGCCCTGAGATACACCCTGGAAATGGGATGTGCAATCCCAGGTTTTGGAAGCCACTGCAAGATAAAACATTAAGGACAAGACTTCCAAGGATGACCAGGGGATTTAGACATGCAGCTTCCGTTTATTTTAATAAGCATCACGTCTCTAAGTGTCCCAACTGCCTTTTAAAACATCTCATGGCAAAGACTTTATTCCCCTTGCCTCTCCTTCCCAAGCACACACAGATAAATCATGTGCAAGCTGTTTGTGGTATACACCAGGGAGAAAACAAGGAAGTTTCTAAGGAAAAGAATGATCATAATGCATTTGCAACCATTATCTAACATTATTTCTTACTTATAATCCTTACTGGCAGCTTTCACACAGTTTCACGATGCAGCAGAGTTTAGCTTAGCTTGCCAAAAATTCAGGCTGGAAGAGAACATACAAGGAGGTACACTAGATACCGAAGCCTCAGTTCCCACCTCAGAGCATCTTTTTCAGGTTTGCTCTCCCTGGTCCCCAGCTGGAGCCCTGCACCCCAGCAGGCCGCTCCAGGAGCTAAATGCTCCCTGTAAATATTACAATATTCCCAATCAGCAGGGCTGGGACAGCACGAAGAGAACGGGACTTGAGCAGCACCCAGGCAGGGTTAGGATGCAGATAATAAAGATTGGAAAAAGAACAAAGAGGAGCATGTGGCCAGATCGGGGTTTGAAGTCTACAAGCTGATTTATGTCATCTGAGGATCTGGCCCGGTTAGATCTAATTTTAACATCCTTGACAAATTCCCTTTAACGGCAAACTGTCAAAAGGGAATCTTTTCTCCGCCCCTCATCCTTCCATCTCCAGAAGCTGTTCCCTGTGACAACACTGTTCTCCAGCAGTAATTGGCAGTATCATTCCATTATCACTTATTCTTAAGGCCTGAGGATTTCGTTCCTTGCAATTTTCCTGTTGTACAAATTCAGGTCTATTAGTTTAAGACACGTGCATGTTCGTGCATTTATTCCCTGCGTGTGTCCGAGGATGGAGACAGGACTTAAACCTGAAAGGGCCCTTGTCTCACCAAAAATTAAAGGAAGCAGGAGAGCTAATCACTGATGACACATCACTGTGGGTTTCCTGAGGATGTACCTCTGGCGTCTCCAGCAAAACAGTGGCGATTCTCCTAATAAGCATTTTAAATGGATGATGATCCTAATGAACTTAATAGCATCACTATCCAAGGACAGCATCAACTCATTGCCATCCTGCATTTTGCAGAAATAGCTTCTCTTTAAACAGTGTGCCCCTGCTTTGAACAGTAATGGCTTTTAAAAGTGTCTTAGCACACAAAGGCAAAATCTTTTTTGAAACCGGGTGGAATTGGTTGGTGATTATCACTGAAAAGCTGGCAGCCACCAGCTAACCTTCTAACAATGAAATATGGGAATTTACCTTCATGCTTCAGTGCTTGCTATTCAGCTGTCTACCAGGGTCTAAATCAATGATTCTACACCCTCCACTCAAGGTTTCTCTTTCAAATGCTGCAGATATGACCTTAAGTTCATCATCTAAACAATGCAGTTCATGTTTAATTTCATTAATCTAAGATCTTCCATAAAATTGCAATATGGCACCATACCTTTCAAGTACCTTCATTAAAATCCATGTTATTTCTAAATCCTATGCATATCTATGAGGTCATACGGTGTTTTATTTAAATGGATTTTTGAAAGGCTCAGCTCTTTTATCACCAATTCTCATAAGGTAGTTTACAATTTAAAAAAATTTAAAAACCTAAATCCTTTCCAATCTCTTAGGCAATGAGCAGATTTGAACATTTCTGCAAATTGCCACCTTTCCTAATTTTTTAGCTTTTTTCCAAGGATTTGGAGAGGAAAGAAAAGGAAATTATTGAACCCTCCTTGTTTGTATTTTTTCTGTTGTTTGCTATGTCTAGTGCATTACCTTCTTGGAATGTATCAGCTCATTGAGGTCCAGTGGATTTTATTCCCAAGATTTGCCCAGTTGTCTATATGGCTTCACATTCTCAAACTGCACGTTGGATTTTTTTGTTATTCTGGGAATAATACGTTGGCACAAGTTGATTTTTCTACTGCATCCCTTTTCCTATTTATTGTCTATGTATAACTCGGGTTTGGGACAACTCCTTGGAAGGCCAGTTGGAGCAGGGAGCTCATGACAGCAGATGCCACAAAAGGCAGATCCTGCCCCCCAAAGCTCCATCTCTCCACACTTCCCACCCGTTTAGATCAGAAGATATTCAGAGGAGAATCCTTCCTCTGATCAAGCGCTCCGTGTGTCAGGTAACAGAGTTTTTATCCTGCGCCCTTATTACATATTCATGAGCCACTCCCTCTTACTCGGTGCATATGCATTACTCTATTTTACATAGCCACACCCCTTAGCAGCGGTCTTTACAAGGTTCTTCGGGGTCGGTTTTCAACGTCCGGCGTCTTTTTTAGGTGGCTGCTCCTCAAGCCCTGCTTTTCAGTAAGCACGATATCATCATTATTGTGCACAGCTCCTGCTCTGTCAGCCTTGCAGAGCTGGGCTGGCCTCCTGCTTGCGTTTTGCATGGCTTCTGTTTGCCTAACTTACATCCTTTATCTGTTTCTCCAAGGCTGTGCTGTTCTCCTGCCCTTATCAGAGTCAAATGCTGTTCTGTTCCACTGTCCTTATCACTCCCACAAAGCCATCCCCTGGCTGCAGTGCCACGCTCACGGTGTAACATTACTCTGAAGAAGCAATTACAGCGAGCAGAGCAAGGAACTAAAGACAGGTCACCTAAATGAACTGAGGGAAAAGTACATGAGAAAACAAGAAAATGTCTTCATCACTTTTCAGGCTTCAAATTGGAAAAACAGGAATCAATACAGCAGAACTTCATTTAATGGTGTGAAAAACAATCCACCCCAAGACAGGCAGGAATCACTTATTGCAAAACAAACAGGCCAATTAGGGCCGGGCAGGGCAGAGTGGGACCCCAGCTCTGGAGCCATTCCTGCAGCCTCGGCTGCCTGAGACGTGGCCACAAGGGATGGAGACACCAGAGAAGGCTGCTCCGAGGCCTCAAAGCAGAATATCCCCCAAAATGGGCAGCAGGGCTGCATTTTGCTGACTTTTCTCTCCCTCATTTTTTCACCCATGCTCCTTCCCATTCAGTTCAGTGATGGCTGGAACACTGGGCAGCCCTGGCTGATGCAAGCACCCACACCTGGGCTGGGAGATGGGCACACAACCCTCACAGGGAAGAACTTCTCCCTAATACCCAGTCTAAACCTCTGTCACTGTGAAGCCATTCACTCCAGTCCTGTCACTCCAGGCTCTTGTAAAGTCCCTCTCCATCTTTTTTGTCAGCGCCTTCCGGTGCTGAGAAGTCACCATTAGGTCACCCTGAAGCCTTCATGGCCTTAAAACTTTTGGTGTCAGAGCCCAGAACCCTCAGTCCACTCCTTCTGCTGAGTGGCTGTTTCTGTGTTGGGCAGTTCTCTTCCTTTCTAGAGAAGCAGCAGCTCTGCTCTCCAGCACGGCTCTCAGGACACCTGAATACAGACATCTGCCACGGGAGCATTTTATTGCCTTTCCTGTCATTGCCACTGCCAGGTCCTGGAGCAGATTAAACAGATTAATAGAAGTGATGTAGAGGGAGTGTAAAACCCACCAGCCTCCACCGTGGGCCAAGTGAAATGGGGAGAAGGAGGCTGGAGCTGACATTTGCAGAAGTAACCTCATGTTATTAAAACAAATTTGGCATGAGGAGAAAATATGTTTGCTTTGCTCGTCCTAATGGCTATGAGAGCATATTCAAAATCAAATATTTGTAAGGCAGTAAGTTAGTGTATTTTCAGTGTCTTCTCCTCCCCTTCTCCTCCCCCTTGTCAGTCAAGCATGGTCCCCTGTGTTGCTGTGTCACAGGGCTGCTGTTTTTAAAGTACACGAGAATGCAGAGTGGACATCAGCTCTAAATCTTAAAATCTGTGAATTTATATTTGCCTTCGGGAAAATAATCAACCCCAAAACATGTGGCCAAAGCCTCTGGATGCATTTCCAGAAAACTGCTACACACTGCAATTTTTCTCTCTTTTTTCCCCCTTCTGACGAAACATTGGTTGTATTTTCTCCTTTTATTTATTGGAGTGCTAAATGGATTATTTCAGCAATAAATCAGGCCCTTTCATTACGTTTTTAAGGTGTTGTCACTGTTATGAAGTACAGTGTGCCATCAAAATTAAGCTCAGATTGCATTACCACCTATTTTATAGATAGAGAATTACTTGATGGATTTTTTTTCCAGCAGTCTAAGCACTTTGTATCTTTCCTTCCAAGCCCAACTGTCTTCCTTAGTTTCACAGGAATTTTCCTCCACAAGTTATGAAATTCTCATGCACATTCTCTCACAAATACCTTTGCATTAGGTTTTAAAACAGAGGGACGATATTTCTTTTAGCCCAAACTATTCATGTGAAGTGCAGGGAGGTCGGGGGTGGGAAAGACCTGTCTGAGCCTCCCCTTACAAACCTGAAGGAAAGCAGCTCTTCTGTGGAACCCTTCAGCTGGAAGGAGCTGATCCATTAGAGCAGCTGGAATCTGAGATTATATTTAAAGTTTCAAAAAAGGTGTCCTGAATTGCATCTTTATAATATTGTATTTAATATATAAAATGTAACTGATGTCAGGTGCAAAGAAAGGGATCCATAATGCAGCCAATGTGCTGCTCCATGGCCACGTTGTTCTGGGAACAGGCTGAGCTGCACAGGCCAGACCAGGTGGACGGGACTTAGGGTCACACAGGTTAAATTCAGACCACTGACCTGCAGTCCTCTTCCCCCACTGCTGTAATCCTGCAATAGATGGCACTTCAGAGAAGAATTTCTTCTAAAGTTTCAAAGCAAGAAGCTTTTCAGCATTCCTCCTCCATGCCTTTCCTTTAAATTGACACTAACATTTTTGCCAGGAGTTTTAGAATCCAGAATGTCCCAAAAGAAATGAATACAGAATGTCTCACCTGCAAATTACACAACCCGCTCCAACTGCCACCGTTGCCTGTTCCTTTTCCACCCCCCTGATGTAGACTGGGAGCAATCCAAAGAAATTAGTGACATTACCCTCTGGTAGCCTGGTGACACTTATGTTCCAATCTTCAGAAAAGTGACTGCAAATCTGCAGACACGTCTGCCTGGCGCTGCAGAAGTAATTTTAGAAAACTAGCTGCTGCACATTATGGGCGATACTTTGTGAGCTCTATGTGTCAGTGACCCACTGCTGCATCCTCTGGCAGAGCTGCAGAGCACTTCATCCATCTTCCCTTTCTGGCCACGGCACTGGCAAGATGAAATCTTATGTATTATTTAAACCTTCCCCTTTTTTCCCCCTCCTCTGATTGTCCAGTTCAGGGATGGCCACGGCACAATGTCCTGCAGCTCTGCAATGCCAGCCCTGCTCCTCCGCGGATCCTGGGATCAGGGAGTTGGCTCTGAGCTCCCTGGGGTCAGGGAGTTGGCTCTGAGCTCCCTCTGAGCGAGGTGGTGTGGCTTTGCAGGCTGCAGAACTTGGCACCTGCCAGGAAGAAAGCAATAATTTCCTTTTAGTGCTCCTGGCTGACTCTCGCTAAGCGCCAGAGGATGACGCGAGTGCTCGGAGCTCGTGGGGAAGGGCCGGGCACCCTGCGGGGCCGGCCACCAAAAATCCCAACTATTCCCAACTCCGAAGTTTTCTTGTTCATTAAAGACAGAGCAGAGGACCAAGCTGCTCAAGGAGTTAAATGTATTAAGCAATTTACAATTAATATAGAACTCATTCCAGAGATATCTACGAGAGAGTACAACAGGGCAATTAACCCACTAATACACTAGGCTATTACATCGCTATGTCTCTTATTTTAGCCTGAGGTGATTTGAAACGCATTGGATTAAAGGATATTACAGGAGATAGCATGAAAAATAGCTTAATGTAATGAGCCATCCCGTGATGTCTGCTATTAAAGATGATTTGCAGTTGAAAACTACAACATACAGTAGTTCAGCCATTTAGAAACATGAGTGTATTTAACCCTTTTCTGGCCTGTGTGTCCCTTACTTGAGACGATGCAAGAGTTTCTCCCTCTCCTCCCCCTCACTTCAAATGCCTTTATCTGAGGATTATCAAATGCACCTTATTAAAGTACAGTAGTATCTTTGGGAGATTGGTGCCTGAGGTTGATAGAAAACCAGTAATCTGCTAATAACTTTTAAAAATAGATCCCCGGGAGAGTAAATAGGCTATTCGACTGGCGACACGTTCCCGAAATGGGAACTTGTAACAAATTTCTCTGCTAGCCTTAGGCCTGTCATATCAGTTCCAAACGGTGACCCAGACACAACTGGGAAACAAAAGCACCTTATCTTAAAATCTATAACTGTACAGCTCAGCACAGAAACAGCAGCACCCAGGGAGAGGAGGGCGAGCAGCTGGAAAAGTTCCTGCCTGTGGAGCAGCCCTACCATGGAGACTGAGCGTCTGCTGGTTTCAGTTCCCGGGAAAAATCACAGGGCTGGGAAAACAGCTTCCACCTGGACACTGTGCATTTCTCTTTCTCTCATTTCTGTGCTTTCCTCTCCGACTGGAAACGCGGTGAAATCATTGAATTCATGCCGTCAGGCGTGATGGGTTTTGTCTGTGAGACAGGTGAGGCTCTGCATACCCCAGGCACAGTCTCTCTTTCTAACAACCCCATTTACACAGAAATAGAGGTGAACAAAACTGGCGCTTATTTTCCCACCAGAAAAAGGGAGGATCGTTTCCCCATGTTCCCTGTGAAGAAGTTTTTTCTTCTACAAACAAGAAAGAAAAAAAAAATCCCATGTAACCCATAAAAGACATCCCAGGGGGACTTGGGGAAGAGCTGTAAGTAAAAATATTATGAAAAGATTAATTTTCTGGGCAGCTTTGCAGCTGGGTGAGGCATTACAGAGCTGGGTTATCTCACCTGCCTCGACAGAGACAATCCCACAGCCACTTCTCACCTTCCCTACTTGCCATCATCTCCTTCCCCATCCCATTTTGCCATGAAGTCCTGCAGATCCATGGCAAGTAGAGGGTCTCCCCGTTTTCCCTTCAGGTTGCCTTTCCCTGGCTGAAGAGCCCTGCTTTGCTCTCCTTCCTCAAAGGAGCAACGTCCTGCTTTGGGCTGCATCAGCATCGCAGTAGGATTTGGTTCCTGCTAATTGTGATGTCCTCCAGCCTTCTCCGAGCAGCACTTCCTCCCTGAAACCCAAATAAAAGCACTTGCTTGTAAAAATAGTATTTTTTAGAAGGATCAGATGAGGATTTTCATATTTGCATAAAAATAGAAAAACAATTAGCAGTGCAAAACAGCCCAAAGTGATTACACTTCTCATGGAAAGCACTGTGGCGAGGTGCTCTTCACACGAGGGATAACTGCAGGGGAGTCAACAACTGGATGGGTGCTGTCAATGCAGTTCCTCCTCGAAGGAAATACGTGAAGAATGGGCAAAAGGATGAGAAAACAAAAAATAAACAAAAAGTGCTTTCAGACTGAGGTTCACCTGAACCTGAGCTGACACATTTCTGCACCAAAATGGAAAGAGAAGACAAAAAAAAATCCGTTCCCCAGCTGACCTCCCTCTGCATCAAGGATTTTAAGCAGAGGGTGGCGCTTCCCACAAACCCTTCTGCAGGGGCGGGGGGGAGGCGGTGGTGGGGACCTCTTTCTAATCAAAGAACTTGTCACTGTCACTTTGGTGTTAGCAGATGCCAGGAGCAATACCCAGGCCGTGGTGGATCTGCAGCGTGTTATTAACAGGCTGCACTCATTGCCATCCACCCCTGCTCCCAGCAGCTCTCCTTTTTGTCTCACTCCGGGCTGCCTGCATCCCGTGTGGCACGGGAACCTGTCATTTCTCGTTTCCATCCAGAGGAACAAGTGATTTGGGAGAAAGGGAGAGGATGACCAGGGCTTTCTGACCTTTTCTCCTTCGATTTGGCTCCTCTGCCGTGTGAGGAGGAGATGGCAATCACGCTACGTGGAACCGACAAACTCATCTCGGTGTCACTCGCTCACGCCAGCAATGGCCGTGTCACTCGGCATCAGGGACAGCGCGCCGCGGACGGGATTAGGGCCCATGATGGCCTCATCTGCGAGCAGATCTGAGCCCTCCCACTGCACCCCACTCCTGGCTGCGGCAGGATTGTTTAATTGTCAGCACATTCAACAAAAGTCTCGTTTCTCTGTCCGTTTTTCCTTTCCGAGGGGGATCGGTGTCTCCTTGAGCCTGCAAAACTCCTCCTTGAGGGGGTAGAACTTGTGAGATCACAGAGTTCTCTGCACTGCTTTGTAAATCAAGCTGAAAATCTGTTACAGTGATGGGGAAACTGAGGCACAGAGAGGTAATGGAGATTTCCCAAAGCCATGCCCTGCTCCTTCCAAGGCTGTCCTGCAGCCGAGGGATGGACAGCGGAGGAAGGCAGACGGACACCCAGGGACACCCCCTGCTCTGCAATGCCCACCCTGTGCCACCCCCACAGCTGCTCTACCTGTACCGCAATAATCCCACTGAGGGAAGAGGAGAGGTGTCACTGATCCCCACAGAACTGTCCCCAACACCTCCTGGTTTCCCCTGGAGGAGAGGAGGGCCCAGAGCATCGCAGCCGCTTCCACAAATAGCCAGCCCGAGGCACTGCCAGCCTGGTGATCAGCAGAGCAATTAATTAGTGCCAATTCTAGCAGTAAAAATGGCCAGACAGGAGGATTCAGTGCCAGGACTGGCATCTCTAACCAGAGCTTTGCAGGTCACTCCCGAGCCCGGCTTCCAAACTCTTCTCTGCCCCTCAGTATCCTTGGTGTGTCGGATATTGAACACAGTTTTTGGCCACAGGATCCCCCTGGGCTGTGCCCACTGCAGGCAGTGCTCTGGAGCTGCCCCAGCCCCGGCAGCGCTGGCACAGCTCAGCCCTGGAACTGCTGCCACCACAAACCCTCCCGGCCTACCCAAACCCTCTGCTCTGCTCCTGGGATAGGCACTGGCAATCCCCATCCCACCAGGCAGCTCCTAGGGCTGGCAAACACTCCTGGATTTGGGAGGGCAGTGGTTTATAGTGCATTAGAGACACCGCAGTAAAGGGGAATTTTTACATTCTCTTAGTCCCAAAGAACCAAACCCTACACAAACCCAGCGGACACAAGAACAAAGAGCAGCCATGGCACCATTTGGGTCATGTCACAAGTTCCAGGTGAGAGATGGTGTTGCAGGACTAAATATTCCTGGTTGGCATGAGGCAAACCAGCTGAAATCCCCTAATACTTGACTGGAAAAGTGCAGGAAGGCAAAGGGGGAGAGGGGAGAGAAGCAAGGGAGAAGGTTTTGTACAGAAAACTCCCTTTTTGGAGGGTAGGAGGGATATTAGTTGGTAACAGCAAGAGCAGAGATTTTTGCACTCCTATAAATCATTATTACTGGATGTCCCTGAGGGGATGAGAAGAATGAATCAGTTACACACACACAATGCCAAACTTTTACATGGAGGAAGAAAAAAGAGAAAGAAGAGGGGAAAAAAAGGAGAAAACGATAGAGAAGAGAGGAAAAAAAGGGGAGGGAGATAAAAAAGAAAATAAAATTTTAAAGATGGGGGGGAAAGAAGAGAAAAAAGAGGAAAGAGGGGAACAGAACAGGAAAATAAAAATAAGAAAGATAAAGAAGAGAAAAAAGTGAAAGAGGAGACAAAGGCAGAAAAAAAGGAGGAAAAGGGAGAGAGAACAAAAGCCAAAGGAGAAGGAGGAAAAGAAAGGGAAGAACGAGAAGAAGGGAATGAATGAACTTTGGAAGCAATTTATAATTCCTTTCACCTACATCATGAATTGAACATAAAAAAAAAAAAAAAAAAAAAAAAAAAAAAAAAGAAGGGGGAAAAAAAAAGGAAAGGAGGAAGGGAAAATATTCCGCCTAGCATGCAGATTATCATTTGAAAAGATTCTGTTGCCATGTTTTTGTCCCTGGGTGATGAAAATGAAATTGTCTGATGTGTGCGCCGTGTTAGATTTACCTTTGCAGGGTTCACCCACAATCAGTGGAGAGGGGTCATGCCACAATATGTCATCTCACAGCTCCATCACACCAACTCCAATTTATACGAGGAGGTATTATGCATTTCAAAGGAACCCCCTGCGCGTGGCTCTTGTTACTGATCTATATCACAGCTCAGCTGAGGGAAGATTAGTTCTGCTGCAAGGGCAACCAGACTTATTTGTTTATGATTATATTCTCCTTAAAGACGCACCATTCTTTTTTTTTTTTTTTTTTTTTTTTTTTAATGTCTAATTTAAAGTGTGCATTAAAGGGGCTGGGGAGGGGGTGGGATGTAAAAGGTGAGAGAATTCTGCACTCTCCCACAAGGAAACCTAATAGTCTTAGTCTCCCATGCATCCTGCTCATTAAAAAAAAAAAAAAAAAAAAAAAAATCTCCATTTAAATGCAAATTTGAGTTTTAGCTGGGGACTCCCCCAAAAGCTTCTCTCGGAAGCACCAGGGAAATAGGATTCAGAACCTAAAATGGCTGACAGCAGTCGAACGCCCGTGGAAAACGCTTCCCATCTGAATCCCCCCGTCCTTGCCCTCGCCGCCGGTGCCCCGGGCCCGGCGCTGCTCCCGGGCGGCCGCGCTCTGCCCGCACCGCGGCTCCGCCTCGGGCAAACACCACCCCGGTATCCGCCTTCCAGCTCTGCTCGCTGCTGCTTTTATCAACGTTTGCCCACAAAGTCGCCGGGTTTGTCCCTGAAAAAGGCTCGCAAGGATTTAACGAGGCAGCCGAGCGCTGCGGAGCCCGGGCAGCCCCGCGCTGCTCCCTCCCTCATCCCGAGCGTGCCTTGGATGCTGTGGGGCACCCAGGATATCGCCAAGAAGCCGGCACTGACTCGATCTGCCCCCGAGCTTAGGGGGAGCCCTGGAACCTCGCTGGCATTGAAAACCAGCGAGTCTTGGGAAGTTTTTACGGCAGAAAAGTCCGTTTGTTTGGTGGGGAAAGATGCAGAGGGAAAGGATGGTGGCACCCGCGGGCCTGCCTGCACTGGTGGGGATGCTCCAAGTGGTCAGGCACCCCTGGAAAAAAAAATAAATACAAATAAATATAAAACCATATCTGTAAATATTAAAACAGCATCAGGGCTTTCTAAACCAAATAATAAAGGAGGTATGTGGGATGAGAGAGGTGTCCATTCTCAGAGTGGGAGGGCGTTTTCCTGCCCAGCAGGATTTGTGCCGGGCTCTGGCTCACAGACGCTTGTGCTTCTCATCACCAGGGCTGCTTCCCACTCCTCTGCCCCTGATTAACGAATTGCTGGTCAGAATGAACAGGCCCAATCCCATCTAGGGAATAAATGGGTCCAGCAGGGCCCTGCCAGGAGCAGAGGCACCAAGATGCTGCTCTCTGCCCCCATCTCTCAGCACCTCTGGCCCAGGATTCACTGGGAGAAGAGGATGGGCACCTCCAGCTTTTCTTAGTGTTTTGCTGAAGAATTTTGCCAAATCAGTGCAGAATCAGACGGTTCCAATTATCATCAGTCACAACCATGGGAGTCTGGAAGTGACACCCATCTCCCTTTGCAGTGCCCTGGGGACGCAGGGACAATACACGAACAGATAAATGGACATAGAAGGAAATGAGCATATTAATTAAGGGTGAATTGGCTCATATTTCACTGGAAATGTGTCCTGTATTTATGTGGTGTTTCTCCTGACCCCAGGTTTGAGCACTCGGTGGGACAGCAGGGTGGCTGATCACACCACAAAGAGCTGCTGGCCCTACAACACCCTGAGGGGCTGATCCTGCTCATCCATGTGCTGGGTGAGCATCCCTGGAAAACCTCTGGCATCACCAAACCCCCTCTGCACTGACATGAGCAGCCAGGCTGGGAAAGGAAGGAGCTCCCAGCTGCTCAAAGCGTTAAATATATTCTGCCTAAGTGCAAAATCTTCACAGTGCAGCTCATCGAGCTTCTTCCTGCGCCACACCCTCACCAGAGAAGGAGAGCCAGAGATGCCAAGGGCCTGTCACTGTCTGTGCTGGCCATGGCATCACCTTCCACCACCCAGGGTCAGGAACTGAGAGCCTGGGGCAAGCAACAAGGTGTCCAGCCCTGGTTTTCCAGAAGCTCCTCCTGGGAGAGCAGCCAGCCTTCCCTCTCCTTGCCATTTCCTCCCTTGTTCTTCGTAAAAACCACACTCATTTCGCTACTTTGAAAGCTCATAATATGATGGGTGAAAACAATTAAATGAAATAGACTGGTAATACTCATGGGAAAACATTTTTAGATATGATATTACAATCTTGTTTCAAAATTGGATTTTGCCAAGAGGAAATACAGTTTATTATAAAACACATTTTCTTTTAATTTAATTATATAATCTTTGGCTTCAGAGAAGGGATGCTTAAATCAGACCCATTTAATTTTCAAGTGTATTCACCCATCACCTAGGGCAAATTGGTTTAAATTAGTAGGTGACTATATAAGTTCTAGATATGTGTCAGACAAAAATTTATCTGCAAACTCTGTATAAAAGACCATCTACACCAGCAGCACAGCAGCAGAAATTACCTGGGATGAACAGACAAGCACCTGAAGAGCAGTATTTGCTCTGATTTCAATGATACCCACTACAAAACCTGATCTGGGATTATTTTTTATCTTTGTTAATGTTTTGCCAGATCAGTTCATCACCCTGCATGTCTGCACTATGCCAATAAAACCTGATGACCTGCAGTTAGATTCTACCAGGTGCATTAAATTCCCATAACAGGAGCAGATCTTGCTAAGTCTACCATGGCCTCTTCCCTCGCAGAGATTGCATTTCCAGCCTAATGACAGCCGTGGTTTGTTCAGAGCCCGCAGTGGCTGAGCTCTGCCTCGATCCGTCACCGCGGCCCCAGACAGCTCAGCACAGCCAGCGCTCCCCGAGTTTGATCACAGATCTCCTCCCATCCCACTCCTTCTCCTGTTTCCTCAAGCCAAGGCTGAGCCTGGTTTGGAAGCAGCCAGAGGAAATCCCTCCAAACCCAGCAGCTCCCCGATGCCAAAGCCGAGGTTTGCTGCTGCTCGCGGGGGTTCGGGAGCATCGCTGGCAAAGACAAGAGAGGAAACTCCTCAGCCAAGGGAAATGCTGCAGTGCAGTCAGGGCTGGCTCGGCAGGAACACCACAGCAGTGATAAATAATCATCCGTGGGCCGTGGAGGGTGCTGTGCATGGCAGGGAACAAAACCCTCCAGCAGCGCTGCCTGAGGGGGGAGGATGCGCTGCCTCACGCTGCCACCACAACTGCAGCACCCAAACCAGCTCATCCCGAGCATCCCTGTGCTTTGGGGCTGCTCCCACACATGGATCATCGCCC